>NC_141884.1:3246580-3892744 GCF_030686135.1 Camelina sativa | reverse complement strand
GTTCTTGGGTTCCTTTCAAGCTTGAAGACAGTTTCGTAAGTTTTGTTCTTTTTCTCAGTTTCTTACATACAAACACTTTGATTGTGACCATTGTCCATTGTTCTTGAGGTCTTTTAACTGCAGTTGAGTAAAGTTTCATGATTTCTGTAAAAACATGTCAAAAAATTGAGATGTTTGTGCAGTTGGATTAAGAGTTTTGATACGGTTTTCATATTTCTTAGTTTGTTAATGTTCAGAATGGAGAATTTGACATAAAGAGAATGGAAGAGCATGCAGCGGAGCTAGAGAAGGATCTGATAGTGAAAGAGCTAGAAACTCTGGATGTTCTAGAAGCACTTGGATCGACTAAAAGGATCGTTGAAGATTTGAAGCGGCAGCTTCAGCAAGAAGCCCTGAGATGCACTGAACATCTCAGTTCAGACATTAAAGAGATGAACGATGAGCATCGCCATCACCATAATCCCATGTCATCTCCTGATCTGATCTTAATGGAACTGAAGCAAGCCAAGATGAATCTTGGTAAAACCATGAATGATCTTGTAATGATCCAATCCTCTGTCGAGTCTTTGAATAAGAAAATGAAAGAAGAAAAAGGTTTCCTTGAGAAGACACGGGCGAAGCTAACGTATGGGTTTGGAGGAGGACCGTTATCTCTAGCTGAGGAGCTGAGTCGGATCAAGGTTAAACCACAGGTTGTTGCAGATGAGCCACTAAGGGAACAGGTTAAGATGGTTGCTGCTGAAACAGATGAAACGGGTTTAAACCAGCAGAACAAGAACTGTCTGAGAACAGCAGAGATGAGATTAGTTGCTGCTAGAAAAATGGAAGAAGCTGCAAGAGCAGCTGAAGCACTTGCGTTAGCTGAAATAACTATGTTATCATCCAACGGTGAAAGCCAAGACGATGATGATTCAGATTTTTGCTTTCCAGAGCCTCCGAGATCTCCTGTAACACCGAAAGGGCTAAGGATCGATAATACTGACTTTGATAATACCACAAGCAGAAGGGTTTTGAAGAAGCTTGAGGAAGCTACTGAAGGAGTTAAACAAAGCAAACAAGCTTTAGAAGCTGCGTTAAACAGAGTAGAGATTGCTAACGTGAAGCAACTTGCAGCTGAAAATGCATTCCGCGGGTGGACAAAAGGCGATAAGTTTACACCTTTGAATCATCATCATACACGACGCTCCTTCTTCAGCCATTTGAACAAGCACCATGAGCCGCAGCATGATGACAATATACCAAAGCCAGTGTTAAAGTCTAATGTCTCAATGCGCGATGTTCTAAGACGTAAGCAAGTTCCAAAGGAAGACGTTGTTGTTGTTCCTGAGAGGCAGAGCCATGAAGGACAAATCCCGAGGCGGAATGCGAACTTGAGCCAAATGTTGAAGGAGTTGAAGCAAGATGTAAAGTTTTCGACACGAGCAGAGAAAGAGGAGGTACATGAAGAGAAACAGTATGTCACGCAGAGGAGAAAGTTTGGTTTTATACACATTACACTTCCATTGCAGAAGCAAAGCAAGAAAAAATAAAGCTTTTAAAAACAAACAACACCTTTCCCACTATTTCTATTTTTTAGTCCTTAATTATTTGCTTGTAATTGTTTTTTTTTTTATTTTGTTTTGATGTGGTGTGTGATTGCTTTTACATGTCTTTACATTTGTTGTTTTTCAGAAATAAACATACAATTAAATAAAAACATTATGGTTTGAATCTAATTTTATCGTCAAAAAAAAAAATTGCAGAATTGGAGTTGAAAAGTGAAACCGAACCAATTTTAACCAAGATGGTAAGAATAAACCAAATAATGACGTGGCAGACATGGTTGCTGACTAGGCAAAATTAAATCCACGTCAGCAGATCTCTCTTATCATCAGAACTTTTCTATCTTCTTCTTCTTCGTCCAAGACGTTGTGAACACACCATCTCGAATCTTAAAGCAGAGTATAACAACAACACCTTGACCTCTTGCTAGAAAAGCTTTCTTTGAGAGTTTTATCTCGGAGATCTGAAAAAATGTCAATCCTCCAAGTCTCTACTTCATCTCTTTCTTCGTCTACTCTTCTCTCCATCTCTCCCAGAAAATCACCCAAGTCTTCTCGGTTAATTCGTTGTTCCGTCGAGGGTACTTATCTCTAAAACCCTCAATTTTGATTCATTGTGATGAAGTTTTTGATGAGTTAATATCTGGGTACTTGTAAAGTTACGAAATTTCCCACAAAATTTCTCTCTTTTCGACTAATTGGGAAGTGAATTGGGTCTTTCTTATAGTACTTGAATTGTTTTAGTTACTCTGTTATGCATTTAATAGATGGTTTCAATGGTAATCTGGTTAAAAAATTTAGGATTTTGCGAGTTTGTTCTGCATAAAGCTGATAACAGTGTATGATCCTCTCTCGTGCTTGTTTCTGAAGTAAAGTGTATTGCTTTCTGTTATTAGTTTAGTTTCTCCTAAATTGAGTCTGATCATGGAACGTGCAGAAGCTTATGGATTGTGTAATGTCGTCTTAATTTTTATGACTTAATGGGATTCAAAATCTTTGTGTAGGAACCACTGTAACCGAGCGTAAACTCTCGGCAACCAGTGAGCCTCTTCTTCTAAGAGCTGTTAAAGGTGAAGTTGTTGATAGACCTCCGGTTTGGCTTATGAGGCAAGCTGGGAGGTACATGAAGGTATAATCCTCCTTTTTTTTTTTTTTTGGCCTTTTTCGAAGTTGTGTGTGTCCTGACTCCTGAGTGTTTGATTAATTTGATGATACAGAGTTATCAAACTCTCTGTGAGAAATATCCTTCTTTCCGAGATAGATCAGAGAATGCGGATCTTGTTGTTGAAATTTCTCTGCAGCCATGGAAGGTGTTTAAGCCAGATGGGGTGAGTTAGTTACTTCTTCTTTTTTTTGTCCATTTCATTTGGTGTTTTTACATTTTATGATCTCTCAAGTTGACATATCTGTTTCTTTTTAAAATGTATGAAAAGGTGATTTTGTTCTCAGACATTCTCACTCCATTGTCTGGAATGAACATACCTTTCGACATTGTTAAAGGAAAAGGTCCTATCATCTTCAACCCGCCGCAATCAGCTGCTGATGTTGCTCAAGTTAGGGAGTTCATACCAGAGGAATCTGTTCCATATGTTGGAGAAGCACTCAAAAGATTAAGAAATGAGGTACTAATAGTGTGATTATTGAAGGCTAAAGCAACAAAATGCTCTTAAACTGAAGAATATGATATTGTTTCAGGTGGGAAATGAGTCTGCGGTTCTTGGTTTTGTTGGAGCTCCATTTACTCTCTCTTCGTATGTAATCGAAGGTGGCTCATCTAAGAACTTCACACAGATTAAAAGATTAGCTTTTTCTCAACCCAAGGTGAGTCTGTAAACAATTGTAGAACTTGAAAACTTGGTAAATATCTCAGAGATTGAAAGTTTTTTTCTTTCTTTCTTTCTGCTCAGGTTCTACATGCTTTGCTCCAGAAGTTCACAACCTCGATGATCACTTACATACGTTATCAAGCGGATAGTGGAGCTCAAGCTGTGCAAATATTTGACTCTTGGGCTACCGAGCTTAGCCCTGTGGATTTTGAGCAGTTTAGCTTACCTTATCTTAAACAGATTGTGGAAGCTGTGAAACAAACTCACCCGAACTTACCTCTCATACTGTATGCAAGCGGATCAGGAGGTCTGCTTGAGAGACTTGCTAGGACCGGTGTTGATGTTGTGAGCTTGGACTGGACTGTGGACATGGCTGAAGGAAGAGACCGGCTAGGAAGAGACATAGCGGTTCAAGGAAACGTGGATCCGGGAGTTCTGTTCGGATCGAAAGAATTTATCACAAGCCGGATTCATGATACTGTGAAGAAAGCTGGGAGAGATAAACACATTCTCAACTTGGGACATGGTATCAAAGTTGGAACCCCTGAAGAGAACGTTGCACACTTCTTTGAGGTTGCACAAGGAATTAGATATTAAGAAAAAGAGCGAAGAGTATGCTTTGTTCTTCACTTCGGCTTTCATCTGTTTTTTTTTTCTTTCTCATTTGAGATGTGTATTTTTATATTTTAACTGTAATTTTTTTTGTAGACTAAGAGAATAGTGATTAACTTGCAATGGATATTGATATTCATATATGTATTGTAGCCTCTTTGTCTTCCAAAGTTGTTTGAGAATGATCTATTCAGCTTGTCGCTAAACAAAGCAAAGGGAGGTGTTACAGAAAGCCAAAAGTACACCCATATACATCCCTAAACCCTTAAACAAAGAGCATTTGGTATTCGGTTATTTATGACTAATGAGCACCTTGTGATTGTTCGTTTGGTTATGGTTATGGTTATGGTTATGGTTATGGTTATGGTTAGATTTTGTAATAAAGAAAATTTTGCACCTAAATTTTTTCCTTTATTACACTTAATCTTTTTGGCTTGATTTTGGTATTAACATGCAGCAAATAACAGCTGTCAGAATTTGTAAGGAAATTAAAGATGATAGGAAAAAACAAGCAATATGACAGAGAAAAGGAAACTTTTTATTTTAAAAAATGGGAACAGTAACTTTACAAAAAGAGAAATAGGAAACTAATAAGAAAAAGGGCTGTTGAAGCCATGTAATACAAAAATTGGTGATCAAATTTATATCAAAATTAAAAAAATCAAAAGAAAAAATATATGTATAGTAAAAACTTATTAAATGTATTTATATTGTATCTAAATATTTATCTTTATATTTATTTCAATATTAAAGCTAGGATTGGATGATAAATTAAAACACTAAATTCAATTAATTTTAATATGATTTCGCAAATGGAAAAAAGGAAAAGATGGCATAGTACCAATTGACAACAAACCCACCACCACGCTTATAAATAGTGTGAGTGGTGATCGATCACACATTAGTTACTCAGATCACAAAAAAAAAATAGAGAAAACCCTAAAGAGTATCGAAGACGTAAGAGAGCTTTACTTTGACGATGGAGCAAATTTGCAGAGATGATGATTGGATTGTGGACAAGTCTTCGCTGACAACAATCTCTTTTCTTGGCAGTGGAAGCTTCGGTTACGTCTCTCTTGTGAAGGACTCCAACTCCAGACTTTGGGCGAAGAAGTCATCGCCTATGCATCTCAGAAACATTCTCGACAAGGAGCTCAGGATCATGCATCGTTTCCGCGATCATCCTCGCATCGTCAACGCCTCAAACACTCTTCACTTCCAAACCAAACCCTCCCAATGCTACTCGATCTTTATGGAGTACGCCTCCCAAGGTAACCTCAATAAGATGATCTACGGTTCCCGTAGGAGATCACAGACGATACCTGAGTCTTTGATCCGACGTGCGGCTCGTATGATCCTAGAAGGACTCGTGGCTCTTCACTCCTATGGTTACGTTCACTGTGACCTCAAGCCATCCAATATTCTCCTCTTCCCTTCGACAACTCCTGGAGAGCCGTGGGATCTCAAGCTTGCTTATTTCAGTTCATCCAAGGAACCTGATTTCGATTATGATTACATGTCCATTGGTACGGCTAAGTATCTGCCACCAGAGTCTTTTGCGCCAAACGGACTAATCATCCATTCAAACCTTGATGTGTATGCTATAGGGTGTGTGGTTTATGAGATGTTTGGAGCTATAGCTATCCAGGAGTTATTTGATGAGTTTTACGAGTGGAAGTTGCGTGGTCGAGATATCTCTCCAGAGGCTAGAGATTTCGTGTGGCGGTGCTTTGACATTCATCCACGCAGGCCCACCGCAGCTGCGCTTTTGAACCATCCTTTCATTACAGGAAGAACGATCACAGAAGCGGAAAAGAAGATATCTAGCTTGTTGGTTCCTAGTCTCTCGAAACTTCTCTTAACCTGATCCTTGATCCTCTCTTCATCTGCTGTGATATATGACATCTATCTCTTTTGTTCTTTCAATTCAAATAAATAAGAGTCGTGAGATGACTGCAATCGAGAGCAACGACTTCCATCTGGTGATTTCAATTTACATAACTTTTATCTGATTTAGAGGTTTGGTTGGTTTCTAATGCTTGCATCGGAAGAAAAGTACTCTTAAGTCAGTGTTTATGTCTTTAAATAAGTTTATCAGTGTGCATGTGTGCTGTGCTGTTAAGCACTCCTTCATGTTTTGTATCAGTTTGCTAGTTATATATATAATTAAGTCCTGCATATTGTCATATTCTATCGAAGAATGTATTCATATATTTTGTGTTAACAAAATTAATTCAAGTTTACTCTAATATTGCTCTCTCCATTAATTCAGATTTGTTTCTGCTAGTGCTAGATTATATCTATCAATATATCTTCTTCTATTTTGTTACGGGTACGCTTGATTTTGTTGGAAAAAAAGTAACTGTGATTGTGTTGGAAATTAAAAACAACAAAAGAAACACTTACCCATGCTCTTAGTAAACGCCATCAGTAACCCATCATCTGGCTCTCTTCATGCTCTTAGTAAAAGCCAACACTACTAAGTAAACACCAACGATTTTCATCCTACTACTGCATTAGTAAACGCCAACACTAACCCATCATCTGGCTCTCTTCATATTCTACAAATTGTCTCTAAGAATGTAGAAACTACTCCTATAGTCTTTCAAAGTGCTGTTACACAAGCTATTACCATCACCTCTCTCCCATCGTCGTTTGAAGCTTTAGTGTGTCCTCTTCTCCATCCACGGCAACTGTCCCGACTACTCCCCCAAGTTCGGTTTCATTGGTAAATGAAACTGTGAGAGTGAGGGATAGTGTCTTAGTAAGCAATCAATTTGCTGCCTTCGACATGGGAATATATGGTTACGAAATGGATGATGAATCCTCTCAAAGGATCCGGGGAGGAAGTAGAAACTGACAATCAAGCCTACTCAAAGATCCCAAGAAATGCAATGGACTATGGTAGGTGGGCGTGATATGTTGACAATCTCAAAACAAGAAATTCAATCTTTATTAAAATAGATATAAGCTAAGAAATGAGATAGCTCATGAAGGAGCTTTATTGTGTAAAGAAACTAAAGAAAAGAGACTTTAGGTTGTCACCAAGATCCAAATGATTTTGTGATTGATCTCTTAATATGATAAAAAGAAAGTTACCACAAGAGGCAACTCCCAAAGATATCTTTCTTTTTTCACACTACACAAGTTTGTATAATAATCTATCTTGATGAAAACTCTAAACACATGGGCTAATGGGCTTTTTTCTTATGGCACTAATATGGTAAACATGGTCATGGTGGCCGAGGTGGTTGTTCCTAAAGTCGCTAGAGAATTATTTTCTTGAGCTCCTAACTTTCTCTTTTCTAGATTCTACTTTGTTTGATATACTATTTCTCTACTTTCAAAAACTATATGATCCGATATCATATATTTGTAACTTTTTTTAATGCATGTTAATTGAAAGCATTTTATCATCCTGAAAAAAAAA
This sequence comes from Camelina sativa, assembly GCF_030686135.1. Classification (NCBI taxonomy): domain Eukaryota; kingdom Viridiplantae; phylum Streptophyta; class Magnoliopsida; order Brassicales; family Brassicaceae; genus Camelina; species Camelina sativa. Next base: position 3,885,335 of record NC_141884.1, on the reverse strand, counting down.
AAAAAAAACAAAAACAAAGAAGAAGAACACAAGGTCTTACTTGACAGTTTTACATGACAATGAGGTTTGGAGTAGGACCAATGTTAGAGTTAGAGCGTGTTGGAATGAGAAAACTAAACACACAATAAAATTATTTTTAAGACAAAAGAGAAAATAAAGCCTAAGCCCAGTATATGTTAAAAGCCCATCATATTTTGAGGCCCAAGAAGTAACAATAAAGAGATCAAATCTGAAATTAGATGAGGAGATCGATGAGAAGAGAGTAAACCCTAGGAGGCAGCAGCAGACACACAACAGGAGAACAGAGGAACAGCCAAAGATGGTACTACTCATCGTCTTCTTCGATCTCTCTTTGTTTTTGCTTTTTAGATTCAAAAAATCAAGAAAGATTCAGAATTGATGATCTTCATTGTTGTTTGTTGTGTTGTAGACTTTCAAGCGTAGGAACGGTGGAAGGAACAAGCACAACAGAGGTCACGTCAACCCAATCCGATGCTCCAACTGTGGCAAATGTTGTCCCAAGGTACTCTCTTTGACCACCTTTTGCTTCTCCATCTCCATTAATGAAAGCATATCCTATGTAGATTTTGATTTGATCTTGTGTTGGTGAATGTAACATTGGATTAGGACAAGGCCATTAAGAGGTTCATTGTGAGGAACATTGTTGAGCAGGCTGCTATCAGAGATGTTCAGGAAGCCAGTGTCTACGATGGTATCCTTTTCATTTCTCTCTTTTGTTTAATCTACATTAACATTTCCCTTTAAAGTTTTGATTTTTCTGGATTGCATCGTCCTGAGATTTGCAACTTGATTGAATTATGACTTGTAGGATACACCTTACCTAAGCTGTATGCAAAGACTCAGTACTGTGTCTCTTGTGCTATCCACTCTCATGTTGTGAGAGTTCGATCCCGCACCAACCGTAGGGTCCGTACTCCTCCACCTCGTTTTGTCAGACGCAAGGTAATCCTCTCTCTCTCTGTATTTCCTCAACTCAATGATCCTTTGGTTAAGCTTACTTCATTTGTGTTAGGATCAGAAATGTGCGACTTGTCTCTGAGTACGAAGATATAGTTTGAAGTAAATGTGGTTACCAAAGACTTGTATTGTACAATGTGTAGTTTGAATCTTGCATTGCCAAATTTTATAGATGTGCGTTAAGATTATCTTAACATTCCTGTTACCATTTGAACTATACTATCTGTTTCAAAATAGCCTTGTGGAAGTTGATTAAGAAGCATGCTTACTACCTTCACTTAATTCTTAACAATACTGCTTTCAGTGAGACTATTATGTTCTATCTATTTCTGTTTGAATGATTTGCTCTTGTACTAACTGAATGGTTATTTCACATTGATGATCATCAGGATGATGCTCCCAAGCCTGGACAACCAGGACAGGCCCCTCGTCCAGCTGGTCCTGGAGCTGCAGCTGCACCCCGTGTCTGAAGACTGCAAGCAGCGCTCTCTCTTGTTTTCTTATATGTTCTAGTTGTTGCGTTTTTGAGGATGTTTCTCTCTGGTTTAAATCATATTACTATGTTGATCGTGTGAATCCTGTCAAACTATTTCAGTAGTTGATTCAACTTTGTTTTTGGCACCTCTATATCCCCAGTTTTGCAATCTGCTTTTTTTCTAGTTTAACTAGATGCTTGATGCTTAATGCTTAATGAATGCTTTTGTTTGCATTTCATGTGTTTTGATTTCTACTGCTAACTAAATCTTCTTGTGGCGTTTGTGGAAAGCTTGCTCTTCAGTACAGTACAGATTTGAGATTTCACTTAAAAAAAAAGTCGGGGTTAAATCAAATACCCTTCGTTTTGAGGCTTCTATCCCTATAGACAGCTATGGGCCTATGCAATCGATATGCGGCCTGGGCCTATGCAATCGATATGCGGCCTGGACCTATCCCACTAAATTCTTATATTTTCTACTTTTTTCTTGTTGCTGTTGCCTTATATTTTCGACTTTATAAAAAAATCTGAATAAAACTTCACATATTTTTGGATAAATTACATTGTATAATATATGTTTCTAGGACAAATAGCTGCATATATTCTGAAAATATTAGGTAATCCTTATTTCAAAAAGGTAATTTATCGTATCAATATCACTATTTCAGGTATTCTGTCTAGCCTTTTGTGATAATAGGAAAAATATCTAAAAGTTTTTTGGAAATCAATATTGAATATAAAGTTTAAAACATACAGTAATTTAGTTTTAGTTACCAAAATTTTGAAAACTCTCAAGCAACTAACATACAACATTAGAAAATCTGGGCTGACAAAGTTATAACTTTTGCTTTTATTAACATTGGGCATTTTTATTTAAAATTTAAAATTAACTTTGTAAGAACGTATTTTTGTGAAATCAAAGCAAACTTAGAAAACTAGTTAACAATTTTAAAGTTGGTTGATTATTTTACGAATTGAAAAGGTTGAGAAAATATTCGATAAAATTACCGTGTGTAAACTAAATATCATTTAGTCTTTTCCTATAAACGAGTCGACTTGTACTTATAGGATTGAACTCAAGTTCGAGTAGAAATAATTATATTTGGCATAATCGGTTTGAGTTTGGGGTTTTTAGAGGAAAACATAAAAATCAGAGAAAATATTTGTTTTTTAACTTTAACTCGACGTTTTTACTTAACATTAATTTTTGCAAGCATAAAATCTATGCAAATATAGAAAGTTTAAAATTCAATGATTATTTTTCAGATAAAACAAGCGTGTATATAAACTAAAATAACGGTTTTTAACTAACTAAAACATAAATATCGCAAACTTTCATTTTCTTTAATCTTAATGTCGGACGTTACTCAACGTTGACATTTTTAGCTTAATTTTTAAAAATTCTAAATTTACTAGTGATCATGTTCTTTTTCTTTTCCGGTAAAACTAGCGTGTGTGTAAAGTAAACTAACGGATTTTTTTTAACGTTTCTTTCGTAATTTTAAAAGTTTATAAGTCTTAAAATTTATTAACTTTTAGGAAACAAATACTGATGTATTAAAAAAAATGGTTGGATCTCATAACATTTTTGAAAAAAACAAATACATTAGACTTAAAAAGAAAAGAAAAATAATAATACTATATACTTTAAGGCTGGAATAGGTATAATCCAAACACAAAATCTCTCATTATCCAATACTCTTAAGAGTAGAGTAGTATCCTTTACACTCGGTAGATATCGACTATTTTGTCGTCTCCTTTCTCATTACCCTTTTAGCTTTTTTTTTTGGGCGTTATTTTTTCTTCTTTCTTTTTTGTCTTCATTCTTAGAACTTCAGAGGAAGACGACGACGACGGAGAAAAAAACGCAGAACTTTTTTTTTTTTTCTTTCTCTGGCTGTAATTTTGTGGAGTCAATGCTATTCAAATTAAAAATTGCAACTTTATTAGTTTTTTTGGGTCATTGTTATTAAATTTTGTATGACTATAAAATGTCTACGAACCTTCCATAAATTTCATTGACTTTTCAATATTTTTTCTCTGGTGATCGTTTCATTCTCCTTCTCTTGTTGAGCTCTCTCTCTTTTTCTTCGCCGGTCTTTTTCTCAGTGAGTCTCTCTCTTTTGTTTTTCCTCTTTTAGCTGATCTAATTACACTGTTAAGCTAATCACCATTGGTTTCAATTAAGATTTTTACTCGCTTCACTGTTTCAATTTGGCTTTTAATTCTTTGATTACTTGTGAGTTTTTAATGAGTTGGTGAATTAAAAGGCGACACCTTTTTTTTTTTTTTGTTTACGCGTGAAATTTCACTTTTTGGGTTTGGAATACAAATGCTTAGTGCTTTACAATCATATTTAACCCTAGAATTGTTAACAAGTGTTGATCTTTTTTTTGTTCAGTTTTGGTTTCATCGTCTGAGTTGCAGAGGATGAGTTAAAGGCCACTTGGTTGGGTTTATCACGGATTTGTTCAAAGGAGCCTCCTTTGACACTTGGACTTAAAGCATAGGTACTTTTCCGATACTTACAACTCTGAATATATATATATATTTTCACGAGGTTGACAAGGTTGTTTTTTTTTTGTTTTTTCTATTTGAGTTGTAGAGAGAAAAACAAAGAAGAAGATGAAATTGAGATTTCGAAAGCTTTAGTTTTTGGTTTTGTTGCAATCATTGGCGTGGGAAGCTGGGTTAAAGCGAGAGGATCAGAATCTTTTATGTCAAATTCCTTTTGGGTATTTTTAAAGTTTCGATTTTTATTCTTTGGTTGGGTGTGTTTGGCTTTCAGGAAGCTAAGACAGTAGGGGATACCTAACATGGCATTTACTATTCCATTTATCATTGACTTGCTTTGTTTTTGATTTTCTTGTCATGCTTTAGCTAGAATGTAATTTACTCTCTAGATTTTTTCTTGAAGCATTTATTGGTGGAGTTGAGAAATCCAATCAAAGATTTTGTTCTTTCTCTGATCTCTGGTGATTCAATTTGTGTGTGACCAATCAATTTCTACTTTGTTTTCATTCCTTTTGCTTGGAGTTGTTGTCCTTTGAGGAGTGTTTTGATTTCAATGTTGCAATAAAGCCATGATTTTTCTCATTTTTTTTCTATGGTTTGTACTTTTGTAGATGTTTTGATCTGTCACTGTCATATAAGTAAGCTCGTTGGGGGGGGGGGGGGGGTGATTGGAGCTTTTTGTTCAAATGGCTGCTATTCAAGAGAGGTTTCCAGTCTCTTCTTCGTCTTCATCCTCGTCATCAGCATCCTCCCCATCGTCCTCCCTTTCGCTATCAACAGTGCCTATAGATGGAGAATTGTGGATGATGGCTGAGGAAAGGGTTCAGGAGATACTATGTGTCATCCAACCAATCTATCTTTCAGACAGAAGTAGGAATGAGATCATTGCTTATATCCAGAATCTTATCAAGGATCGTCTTGGAATTGAGGTAAGAACTTTGGTGCTCTAGTGGATATTTTGTTTGATGAGGTTTATATCAGTCCCCACTTCTTATGAATATTGTATCAGATGATGTTTAGTTGCGGTGTTGTATAAGAAGATTTGACCCGTTTTATTTCGTTAAAGTGCTTAAGGTTTCTTGCTGTATGGTTAGATTCAGAGTCAGGACTATTAGTTTTCTTGCATATGGTTTATCTGTCTGTTCCTCTTTTAACTTAATCAAATTGTAGCTTAATTGTGGAATTGTATTTACCAGGTCTTTTTATTTGGTTCGGTGCCACTAAAAACCTATCTCCCAGATGGAGATATTGATCTGACAGTCCTAACTACTCAAGATACGGAGGAGGACTTGGCTGAAGCATTGTGTAGTATGCTTAGAGCTGAAGGGGGAGCATCCGATTTCCAAGTAACTGGTGTTCAGTATATCCAAGCACAGGTTTGCTTGCTTCCTTCTTTGTTTTGACTTATGCGTTTCAAGAAAACTTATTTTCATGCTTATGCCGCTCATTTGACATTTTCGATGGAAGGTCAAGGTCATCAAATTCAATATCAAGAACATTGCTGTGGATATCTCCTTTAATCAAATGGCGGGACTATGCGCTTTATGTTTTCTCGAGCAGGTAAATACCTAATAGATTCGGCTTATATTTACTTCTTCCATCATCTTATCCTTAACTGATTTGGTAAAATCTTTGATTTTTGTTGCTTTGTTAGGTTGATCAAAAATTTGGAAGAGACCATCTGTTCAAACGTAGCATCATTTTGATTAAGGCCTGGTGCTATTATGAAAGCCGTCTTCTTGGTGCCAACACTGGTTTGATCTCAACATATGCATTGGCAGTACTCGTCTTGTACATCATCAACAGTTCTTATTCATCATTGTCTGGCCCTTTAGCAGTAAGCATTTTTTTAAAAAATTCTGAGCTTATTTGAGATATTGCTTCCAAGATTAACAGGCTAAATCTATCATCTACAGGTACTGTTCAAGTTCTTGGATTACTATGCATCATTTGATTGGGAAAATTACTGCATCACGGTCACTGGTCCGGTCCCGATATCATCTCTTCCAGATATTACGGGTAATGATGCTTAGAAATAGACAATTCTCTTCTGTTTCCCTTAAATTTGTAAATAAAAATAAAAATATTTGTTGTTGTGCCTTCAGGAACCGGAGATCATGAAGTAGTCCTAAATGAGAAGTTCTTCAGAGAATGCGTGGAGACATATTCGGTTCAAACTAAAGTTGTCGAAGCTAACAGACAGATATTTCCTGTGAAACATTTCAACATACTGGATCCTCTGAAACACAGTAACAACCTTGGACGTAGCGTCTCACAAGGTACCCCATTGACCAGAGATTTCTATTGCCACAAGACCAAAACGAAGCTCATGATTGGTCTCTCAAGTAATAGTTTTCTATCTTTTGTCCAATCTTGTTTAGGAAATGTCCCACGTCTAAGACATGCTTTTACTCTGGGAGTTCAAAGGCTAAGAGATATACTTTCAGTACCTGGAGAAACCATGGGTTGGAAACTGGAGAAGTTCTTTCGCAATACATTGGATAGGAACGGTAAGGGACAGAGACAAGACGTAGCAGAACCTCTCATCGCTTTTGGCACTGGAAGAACAGAATTATCTGATCTTAGAGGAGATTTTGAAGGATACTATAGAAGTCTTGTGTACGGGAAATGGTTTCACGGTGAGTATCAGTATAGCTGGATCCCTCAGGGTCAAGAAACGAGTTCTTGGGACGTTGTCAATTGGTCTGTGACCGATCAAAAGAATGTTCTATATTGGACGAATCCGGATGGTTCAACGTCGATGCAGAACATGCAGAAATCAAGAGGAACGGGCACTTACATTCCTGAAATGGTACATTCACCGTTTACTCTTTAACTTGTATTCCTATTATAGAAAATAATTTGTTTCTGAATTGTATGATCCATCGGGGGTTTTTTTTTTGCAGAGTCAACAATCTTACACTGATAGGTTCAGTATTACACCAAGCACAGTGAACGCAGCATATCAGACTCAACAATCTTACACTAATAGTTTCAGTAGCACACCAAGTACAGTGAGCTCAGCATCTCAGAGTCAACAATCTTACACTGGTAGTAGGTTCAGTAGCAGACCAAGCACAGTGAACTCAGCGTCTCAGAGTCAACAATCTTACACTGATGGGTTCAGTATTACACCAGGCACAGTGAACGCAGCATATCAGACTCAACAATTTTACACTAATAGTTTCAGTAGCACACCAAGCACAGTGAACTCAGCATCTCAGAGTCAACAATCTTACACTGGTAGTAGGTTCTCTAGCAGACCAAGCACAGTGAACTCAGCGTCTCAGAGTCAACAATCTTACACTGATGGGTTCAGTAGCAAACCAAGCACTGTGAACTCAGCATATCAGACTCAACAATCTTACACTGGTAAGTTCAGTATCAAACCAAGCACAGTGAACTCAGCATCTCAGACTCTACAATCTTACAATGGTAGGTTCAGTATCAAACCGAGCACAGTGAACTCAGCAGCTCAGAATCAACAATCTTACAATGGTAGGATCAGTATCAAACCGAGCACAGTGAACTCAGCAGCTCAGACTCAACAATCTTACAATGGTAGGTTCAGTATCAAGCCGAGCACAGTGAACTCAGCATCTCAGACTCAACAATCTTACAATGGTAGTTTCAGTAGCAAACCGAGCACAGTGAACTCAGTATCTCAGACTCAACAATCTTACAATGGTAACTTCAGTAGCAAACCGAGCACAGTGAACTCAGCATCTCAGACTCAACAATCTTACAATGGTAGTTTCAGTAGCAAACCGAGCACAGTGAACTCAGCATCCCAGACTCAACTGTTCAAACAGAATCCTTGAATTGGTCTCTTAGGCTAAAACCTTTTTTTTATCATAACTTCACATACCTACCAACAGCAAACAATGAGAAAGAGTTTTTTTTTTTAGTTTTTTTTTTTAATGGTGGTAAATGGAGGTTGAAGCATATGGATGTTTCATTTTAGGACTCATTAGGAATGTAATTCTGTTGACCCATAATTCATTGAGAGGTCTCTCTTAATTCGTTGAACAGAAAAACAAAGAATCTGATATTAGCTCTTTGCATATTCTTGATGATCATTATTGTACTTTTGGTCAATTAGAGTAAATCGAAAATCCTAAAAAAAAATGAGATTTATTACATTGCCATGACGCTGTCTCGGAAGCAACTTTAGTTTGATGACTGATCCATACTGATAGAGAAGTTGTTGTCGTTGTTGTTGTTGTTACTTGTTAGTGGAGTTAAGGGCCCAACCTGAGATCTTTTTATGACACTTAAGTCTTATCCATATTGAGATATCCTATGTATATGAATATGACGATATACTTCCAAAGCATTACGTCACCTCTCTCACATATATAGTATATCCTAAAATTAATTATTACTATCATCTTCATAAGATCTTTCCTGTATTATATAGAGCGATTCTCTATTGTGCAATAATTAGGTTGATTAAAGATCAAATATACATTTGTAAAATTATGACGACAATTTGGGTTAGTGGCATATGTATACACCAAGTTAGGAAAATTATTATAGATAAGTGAGTCGGTGACACATAGATTAATCTTATTTGTTGAAACTATTTAAGTTGGTAATGGTTTTCACAATTTGCTAATGGTTCTCACTTGCCTTTCTCTAATTATATATTAGGATCGGATCCCAATGCATACATACGTGTCTAGTTTTAACAATCAGTAACATGTTTATATTAACTTGTATAATGCATTTCGAAGCGAGACATGATCATTACAAGATAAGCAAAACGCAATTATTCACTTCTTACGTGCTAGAATGTTGTGTCGTTAATTATTATATATACTTCTAATTATATACAAAGTATAGTTATTTATAATAACCTTACGAGGTTCGAACCTCCATGCTTTTTATTTTTAAAATAGGGAACAGTTTTATAAAAGAGTTTTTCGCTGTTCGACCTACCTCTTCAGTCGGCACTGACCAAATGATATAGCACGTGACTCCGATATTTACGTTACTCTTTGATAACAGACGATAATATAATTTTAAATCACCCTTCTCTCAGTACTTGGTTTGGAGTTATAGTATTCCATCTCATTACGGTTACAAACCAAAATCAATAGTGTGCATCTATTGTAACTTTTTAAAGAGTGATAACGTCTGATTGATTGTGTCTTTAGTCCTCATCTTTTGTAAAAGGAAACAAAGGAGGACTTAGGAGATAAATGAGAAAGAATCCAACGTCTCTAATGTTTTCCCCAACAATAAAACTTTGTGGTCAATGCATCTTTTGTAAAGTTTCTTACTTAGATTTTGATTTTAACCACCAAATTTTTAAATTTTAATTAATTTTTCCTGCTATATATACGACTTGTCATAGAACAAAGCATGCAATGATGGATCATTACGATAAATAAAAAAAAATGATAACATAAAGAAATCAAAGAAAAGAAAAAAGTAAGAAGTTGCCATGTTATAAAATCCATCATGACCATTGTTTGCCAATTTCAACAAAGTTGGCCCTCCAAATTTAATAATGCAATGTTTCTTTTCTTATATAGTTGTTTATATATATGTGTATGATCTCTATTATATATACAACAACACTCTAATCTCTTCTTGACCCTAAAGAAAGAAAAAAAATCTCTTGTTTTGATCACCTTTCTTAAAGATAGTAGAATGGAAGCAAGGAAGATTAAGTTTCCATCTTTATTACTCTCGTTCTTACTTATCTCCGGAATCCCTTCGATTCTTGGGTTGAGTATGAGTATGAGAGCCACTACTAGATCGGAGCCGGAGGCATTTCATGGCGGAGACTTCTCGGAAGTGATGAAGATCAGGAAGTTGATGGTTACAAACTTGGAAGTTGATGATTCAAGTGACTATTATGATGAAGGATCATCATTACCATCACCACCAGTGCCTGATTATGATGATATCTATAGAAGGCAAGGTGATGTCCCAAGCCCCGGTATTGGCCACTGATACATGTCATGGGTATATTTTACACACACAATAAATACACATTCTGTGTTATATATTTATACATACATCACATGTTGTTTTTATACGTTGCTTTTTCCTCATTTTTGATATTTTGATTTTAATTCATTCTGTCTTTTTTTTGTTCAGAAAAATAATGGTTCCCTTTTTTACCATTGAATTGTCTCAGTTCCTCGTGTTGATGGGAGAGCTTCATATGAATGTAGATATGCATTTGTCCGTTGTAAAAATGTTACATGTTATTAAGAACGTACTAAAGAGTAATTTTCTTTTATAAACAAGAAAAAAAAGTAATCTAACCACAATAATATAACAACAAGGTCCATAATCAAAATATATGTAAGATTTATTTTGTTAGTGGGATATTTAACTAATACCTGAGAATCTTGTATGTTTTGTTTATATATATAGTTTCATGTTTCCAAAAATATTAAGAAATAAAAATTATATGATAAAGAAAACACAAAAACATTCCGCCAGTTTTGGTAACAAAAGGAACATTCTGTCGGTTATACAGTCTTCGACCATTCACCAATGCAAGTTGTAATTATAAATTATAATAACAACGAGAACTATACAAATTTTTCCTTAACGGCCGTTAACAAAGCCTGAAAAAGGTATTTATCGTGCACATGGGACATGTTATTGTGTGTTATAACTTATAAGTATGAACATACATAAATGCATTTTTTTTATTGGCTAAAACTTCAAGAAAGTTCGGATTTACGCCCTAATTTATCTCTATAGATTCGGAATATAATTAACAATTTAGCATACGTAAGTTAATGAGTAAACACACAATCCCATCTCCAACGACCAAGAAACACAATTATCTTCAAAGAAAACTGTACTTACCACCACTAATCTATCATGCATCAATTGGTTATAGGTTAAGAAAGCCTAATAAGCGTGGTCCGACAATTGGTTAAAGGTTAAGAAAGCCTAATAAGCTCAGTTTGTTTAAAACTTGAACGAAATTTATTTGTCCCCACTATATTTAAATGATAGTTCTATTTTAAGAATCAAGCGATCATTAATATCCTGAAACCTGTGTTTGTTTTTTTGGCACTCAAGAAAATAACTTGCGTAAAACATGCCGAACTTACTATTCACTAAAATAGACACATAAAACAGTGTTCGAAGCAAAATCTTGATGACCAAAGAGACTCATATCAAGAGCACAAAAAAATATCGTTCACATTTTGACTGATACATACACACCAAAACTGAAAAAGACACGCATTGAGCCCAAATCACGTATATAATCTTTAAAATCATATAGAAAATACATTTTCTGTGTTTACTTTGAAATACCAAATGTAAGTGTGGTTTGTCTTTGTCGTCATGCAACGCATGCATATATATATATATATAGTATTAGTATTAATACATTATGTGATTTGATAACATGTCCCTTTTATACATGCATTGAATCCACCGACCAGTCTACTCGATGCTTTGAATTATACTATAATTTATACTAAAGATTATATTGTGAAGAGCAAGCTGAATCGATTTTTTTTTTTTGGAATTTGATTCCGATCCGGTTTTTATAATTGTTTTCGACTACAATAATGGTAAAGTGGGAGGAGAAAGATAACAAATCTCACTTTCATCTTTCAAGTAGCAAGCAAAATAATACTAATGTATAAAAAGGTTGAAAATGAAGTTCCACGACACCTAAAAGAAGAGTGAAAGAGAAAGAAGCATAATAGAAGGGAATAGAAAAAAGAACACCAATCAATCACTTCAAATTTTATTTTTATATTTGTGTCGAAAATTATGATATAAAAAGTATTAAATAATTGAATTTTTTTTCCTAACGTAAATAAATAAATATATATATATATATATATATATGTATATTTAAAAAATCCTGATATTTTTTTTCATTTATTATTTGTTATCTATAGTAGTAGTTTGTCTTTTTTAATTAGGGAAAAAAAATCTTGACATACATACATGGGGAATCTACCATCACTTAAAAGAAATCTAAAGGTAATTTAATTATAAAAAAATAGAAAAAGGAAATTTAATTATTTTAAATAAATGCTAGTGACTATTTATGGAAACAAATATTTATTTATTTGTATTTTTTTGTTTTGTTACCACTTACCACCAATACGCGTTAAGTATACCTTTTTTAAAAAGCCGTTTATGTTTCTTGTTACTGTTATATTAAAAAGCCAAAAACTGAAGAAAGAAGAAACAGTTTCGTTATTTTGCTGTGGTCTGGCGATGACCAGATTTTGAGGCTGAGAGCTAATATATAGTACTACAAAGCACCATCATCAATGGCGCAAATTCTGTTGGTAAGTAAATTAATTATAAATAAATAAAAATTAGCTTTTTTTCTTTTTTCTTTTTCTTTTGAAGATGTAACTGTCGGGGAGGAGCACTCACGTGTTTCTGTCTCTTCACCTGTAAAAAAATATTCTCGCCACGTTTGCTCCCGAGAAAACGCGACGAAAATAATGGTTAAAGAAAGAAGGAGAAATCAAATAAAATAAAGGTTGTGTTTTTTTTTTTTTTTGGGGTATAGCAAAAGCAAGCATGTGTATGTGGGTGGAGGCTATGGTAAGCCTATGGGTTCTTCTTATCTTCTTCTTCTTCTTCTTCGTCTATCTTTCTTTTGTCTTCGTCTATCTTTTAATTCAATGATAAGCAGATCATCTCTTTCGATTCACGTTACCCCCTACTCTCACCCACCCAGAAATTTTTTCACATTTAATAAAAATGAATAAAAACACAGTTGGCCTTGTGTGTGTGACACAATAATATGGGCAAACAATATAAAAAAAGAAAGAAAAGCTAATAATTGAGAATTGAGAAATCTCCATTTATGGCTAAATAAAAGCTTCACACTTTTGCAAGTCAATTCATTTTCTTCCCTATTTTGAAAAAATCTTATCTTTTTGGTGGGTTACTCTCTACTTTCTAGGGTTCTTGAGTTCTTGTATTTTTTTTGATCTGGGTTTTATCTATAATGGCGTGAATGAATGGCATGTGCGTGAATGTGGCCTACTTTGTTTTCTTTCTTCTCTGCTTAATTTGGGAAACAATAGTTGAGTTGTCGTATTCACTGTTTTCGTCATGACTTTTCATTTCCTTCTGCCAAATTTTTTTACCCAATTTCTCTCTTTTTTTTAGCTTGAGTTTAGATTTATAAATCTCTCTCCTTTTTTTCTCCAGGTTCTTCGTCTTGTAGCTTGTTAGGTAGTTTGTGAAGGTTTTTAGAGTTGAAACCATGGATCTCAATCTCGGGAAATGTTGTGGTTCTCGTTCTGCTAAGGTTTGTTTCTTCTTTTTTCTTTCTAATCTTATTAGATTTGTTCAATTTTGGAGCTTTTTTTTAAGATTGGAATTGATGTAATTATTATTGCAGAAGGAATCATGGAGGTCGGTTTTGCTTCTTGCTTATCAGAGTCTTGGTGTTGTCTACGGTGATTTGAGTATCTCTCCGCTTTATGTCTTTAAGAGCACTTTTGCTGAAGACATTCAACATTCTGAGACTAATGAAGAGATCTACGGTGTTATGTCTTTTGTTTTCTGGACTCTTACTTTGGTTCCTTTGCTTAAGTATGTCTTCATTGTCCTCCGAGCTGATGATAACGGAGAAGGTGATGACTGGGAAAAGATGATACTCTCTTATTACTCAGACCAGAATGGGATGAAAACTGAAATTTTGTTTGCAACTTTCTCAGGTGGAACTTTTGCTTTGTACTCATTGATCTGCCGTCATGTCAAAGTTAGCCTCCTCCCTAACCGACAAGTTTCTGATGAGGCACTGTCCACTTATAAGCTTGAGCATCCACCGGAGAAGAACCATGATTCGTGTGTTAAGAGATATCTGGAGAAGCACAAGTGGTTACACACTGCTTTGTTGCTTCTTGTTCTTCTTGGGACTTGTATGGTTATTGGAGATGGACTTCTCACTCCAGCTATTTCTGGTATGTTTGCTTCTCTGTGTGTGGATGACATCTTAGTGTCTAATAGTTGGTTTCAAAGAGTTTTCTAATATTTTCTTGTTGTTGTGTGTAGTTTTCTCTGCAGTGTCAGGTCTTGAGCTGAATATGTCTAAAGAACACCACCAATGTAAGTACACAAAGAAGACTGGTTTAATGTTAGTTCTCGCTGCTTGAGTTCTGATGAATGATGGCTTCCTTTTGTTGATCAAAACGTGCAGATGCTGTGATTCCTATAACCTGCTTCATATTAGTCTGTCTTTTCTCGCTACAGCATTTTGGGACACATCGTGTTGGGTTTGTTTTCGCGCCTATTGTCCTGACTTGGTTGCTCTGCATAAGCGGTATTGGCTTGTACAATATAATACAGTGGAATCCTCATATCTACAAAGCTCTTTCTCCTACTTACATGTTCATGTTCTTGAGAAAGACGAGAGTAAGTGGATGGATGTCTCTAGGTGGAATCTTGCTGTGCATAACTGGTGAGTTATAAGGAAGTAACCTACATTGTTAATGTCGCCATAAAGATGCCAGTAATCTAACTCTTTAAGTCTTTTGTTTTAGGTGCTGAGGCCATGTTTGCTGATCTTGGTCACTTCAATTACGCAGCAATTCAGGTATGTTTCTAATTAGCTTGGATGCTTTACTTATTGTTTTATATCCCCACGGATTTCAACAAAGCTTTGTTTTATTTGCTGTAGATTGCATTTACCTTCCTCGTTTATCCGGCTCTTATATTAGCATACATGGGGCAAGCTGCTTACTTATCCAGGCATCACCATTCTGCTCATGCAATTGGCTTTTACGTCTCTGTGCCAAGTCAGTAGTTTTCGTTACTTGAAAGAACTTGAAAATTTATCTGGTGTTGACCATTGGAAACGTAATCTGAACTTTTTGTTTATTTCAATTCTTGGTTTTGAATAGAATGTTTGCACTGGCCTGTGCTTGCGGTAGCGATTCTTGCTTCTGTTGTGGGAAGCCAAGCGATCATCAGCGGGACTTTCTCAATTATAAACCAAAGCCAGTCTCTTGGATGCTTCCCTCGAGTCAAAGTTATTCACACCTCCGATAAGATTCATGGTCAGATTTATATACCGGAGATAAACTGGATGCTCATGGTTCTCTGCATTGCTGTTACTATCGGGTTTAGAGATGTCAAACACCTGGGAAATGCATCAGGTATGAGACTCTTTCATCAGCTCAAAAATGTTGGATTTTTTTGACTTTGAGATTACAGTTTTTTGTTCCTTTGTGGTTGGTTTCAGGTTTGGCTGTAATGGCGGTTATGCTAGTGACGACGTGTCTTACCTCATTGGTCATTGTTCTTTGCTGGCACAAGCCTCCGATTCTAGCCCTCGCGTTCCTTCTCTTTTTCGGATCAATAGAGCTTCTCTACTTCTCAGCTTCACTTACCAAATTCCGTGAAGGCGCTTGGCTTCCAATCCTCTTATCCTTATTTTTCATGATCATCATGTTCGTTTGGCATTACACCACCATCAAGAAATACGAGTTTGATCTCCAGAATAAAGTCTCTCTTGACTGGCTTCTTGCATTAGGTCCAAGCCTCGGAATCACCCGAGTTCCAGGTATCGGTTTAGTCTTCACGGATCTAACCTCTGGAATCCCCGCCAATTTCTCCCGGTTTGTCACCAACCTCCCTGCTTTCCACCGTGTCCTCGTCTTTGTCTGTGTGAAATCTGTCCCAGTCCCATTCGTTCCACCTGCTGAGAGATACCTCGTGGGCCGAGTAGGTCCAGTTGACCACCGCTCTTACCGCTGCATCGTTCGGTACGGATACCGCGATGTCCATCAAGACGTGGACTCATTCGAAACAGAGCTGGTAAGCAAGCTTGCGGACTTCATCCGTTACGACTGGCACAAAAGAACACAACAACAAGATGACGACACCGCCCGATCAGTCCAGTCCAACGAATCCTCGAGCGAGTCAATACTAGCAGTGATCGGAACCGTGGCTTACGAGATAGAAGACAACCTCCAACCAGAGAGCGTCTCGATAGGATTCTCAACAGTAGAAAGCATGGAAGACGTAATAGAAATGGCAGAAGCAGTGCCAACCACCACCATAAGAAGGGTGAGATTTGCTTTACCAGAAGACAGTTACGAAGATGAAGGATCGTCAGCGTCTGCAGAAGCAGATGCAGAGCTGAGAAGTGAGCTGAGGGATCTGTTGGCGGCGCAAGAAGCCGGAACAGCGTTTATACTGGGACACTCACATGTGAAAGCCAAACAAGGGTCATCGGTGATGAAGAGATTAGCGGTTAATTTCGGTTATAATTTCTTGAGCAGGAACTGTAGAGGACCTGACGTGGCGCTTAAGGTCCCGCCCGTTTCTCTTTTAGAAGTTGGCATGGTTTATGTTGTCTGAACTACTTTAAAAATACATATATATAAAAACCTAATTCCTCTGTTGTAAATTCGTGACGTTAGCTTTGTTTCTTTCTTTTAGATCCATCTCTGTGTTTGTCAAATCTAAAGACCAAGATGGTCAAAATTTATCCGTATTAGGGCATTATACATTATCCATTGTCTCTCTTATCTTATCAATAAGCTCCTCACAAAACGGTAGCGTATAGAGAGGGAGGGGTTACAAAACGGTGCGTTGGGTAGTTGGAGAATGGGCATGGATCATGGCGGGAAAAACCTAACAGATATGGCGGGAAAGGCCCAACTAATAATAGACTTCGCATTGCCGCCACTCTGAGCAAAAAAAGACTCGATTTTTTTCTTCTGTAATCCCTCACTCACCGATTCAGAGAGATATGGGAGGACCAGCGTACGATTGTCTGACGAACCCTCTAGGAGCTGTACGATTCTCCTTCGCAAATGCTCTGTCTTCAGGCTACGATCCGGCTTCGTCTGTCGGAAAAGACTGGGGAGTCGCCGATCTGTTCCTTCCCTACTTCTCCGATGAATCTGCTCTCTCCCAGGTTCCTCTTTTTCTCTTAAATCACACTCTGTTTACGAATTCGCTTCTTTTATTTGATTTTTGGGGTTTAGGGCAAAATTGGGTTTTGGGTTTTGATTCAATACTTCCCAATTCGTGTTTAGCATAAAAAAGGTTGATTTTTTCATGTAATTTGGTGCTGTTTCTAACTAAATCAGCTTCCTTTAGGTTTTATTAGTCTATCCACAGATTGAGATTGGTGACTTTGGGGGTATTAAAGGATCTGTTCTGAGATATTTTTGGGTCTATTGTAGGTTCCAATACTTGATTCATCAAGTATCAAGTGGTTGCAGCCCAATACACTTGTTAGGTTTCGTGGAATGATACAGGACATGCTTGGAAATGAATTCTATGCTGGTGCTTGCAAGGTATGCATTAATATTCACTTGGCTTTTGATGGTTTCTAGTAAAGAAGCGTTGAATCTTTATTTGTCAATAACTGTTTTTTTTTTTTAATATCGTGTGAAGGATGGTTCAACATGGAGAACAAATAAGTTCAGTGATGTCTCACAGTTTCCTGAGGGTTCTCCCACCGATATGCAAGTTTGGGAGCGTCGCTTACTCTACTGTGTTCCTGTATGTTTTCTCTAATGCTGGATCTTTGTTTTTGTTGTTGTTGTTGTTTTGGCTTTCGTGGATGTTTCAACATAATAATAACACTTGATTGATTGCAATATTTTAGGTCCCAGGACAAAACCAATGGACTGAATGTTCTTCTCAAGAGCTGAGGAACCGGTTTTTGGATCTAACTGGCCAAAACAGGGAAAAGCGTGTGAGGGTGGATGAAGAAATGACTGATTCCATGGAGTCCAATGTAAGTAACTTAGTTTCTCATGCTGGCTTTATTTTTATGATACTGATTGTACTGTCGCAATATCTGTTGGAATTTGTGGATAATAACTTATGCATGCCATCATAAACTTTGCAGACCTTAGAAGCTGGGATTAATGGCTCTCCTTTCAAGAAAATGGTAAGGATCTCTAGTCTCTCTAGTCTGTATGCAATGTATCTATGATTATAACACGAGAAGCGACAGTCAAGAAGCGGAAACCCCATAGAATATAAAACTTTTCCTTACTGTTACTGACAAGAATCATGAGACATTGAGATTATTGATGATTAAATATTTCTGATTATGTTGGATTTTTTGTATATCAGAAAGTGGGGGAAGCTACACCATCAACTTCAGAATCTCAGGTTCCACAAAGTTCTGGTCTTCCGCCAGCTACAAATACAGACTCTCTACCTTGTCTTGTGAAGGTAATTATATGGCTGTTAACATGTATATACCTTAGCTGCAAAGATTAGTTGTTGACAATATTCTTATGCGGCCACACAGATGTATGATTCTCCAGAGTCAGAATTGAAGCTAAATGATGTGGTTGAATTTCTTGGAGTGTTGACCTTCGATCCAAATGTTATGATGGATACGGATTCACTTGATGAAATCTCTGACGACCTTTCTGAAGCTGAATCAGTTCAGATGCCCTCTCGAAAGGTTCCACGCCTCCATTGTCTTATCCACAGGAAGCTTGAAACACAACATTTCCTGCATGGTTCTTCGTTATTTACAGAGGTAAGAACCCATTGACTCAGCTCTCGTACCTATTCTTGTCCTGGCGTTTGTTTTTTGAATCTCATGTTACTTAATCTATTTGGCAGCCCAAATCTCCCCAAGTATTCAAAGAGATAAGAGAGAGTTTGATGAAGTACCTTACCGGTCTACTCGGGGATGATCACATTGCCGCACAGTTCCTATTATTGCATCTTTTGTCGAAGGTAATAATTCAGATTAACATGGATCACTTGTTTTTTCTTCTCACCTAATTCTGGCTAATACCTTTTAGTATTGTACACTCACATGTTTTCCTCTTTTACAGGTGCATGGAAGAGTCGATAACGTTGCTGTTGGGAAGCTTTCACTTAATCTTATACACCTTAATAAAGAAAGCATGTCTATCTTTGGTACCCAGCTCAGTAATGCCCTCAAAAACCTCCTACCATTCACACAATCTATACCACTTACTATTGAGTATCTGAACACTGCCTCTTTCGGTCCCAAGAAAGACTATGGAATCAACAGGTAAGAATCCATCTCTACGATCTTAATGTGGTTTGGATCATTCTTATCCGAGAAACCTTCAAGTATATTGTTTTTATGCTT
This sequence comes from Camelina sativa, assembly GCF_030686135.1. Taxonomy (NCBI): domain Eukaryota; kingdom Viridiplantae; phylum Streptophyta; class Magnoliopsida; order Brassicales; family Brassicaceae; genus Camelina; species Camelina sativa. The sequence goes on along the minus strand of NC_141884.1, from coordinate 3,866,292 downwards.
CAGATTGATGCCTGGAGTTCTACAAATTGCTGATGGTACGCACTTGATATTGGACGAAACAGAGTTGCAACCAGGCACCTTGAACTCTGTTGGAGTTGAGAATGCAAATCTGCTTAAAAACCTCTTGGAATGTCAGAAGGTAAAGCAATGATGTTCTTATTCAGTTTAATCATATTCAAATATGAACATGGAATCTTCTGCTATTTCAGGTGGAATATGATTTCCAATATTATAAAATGGAAATGGCCACTGATGTTCAAATGCTCATCTTCTCTGAGGGAAAGTCGAACATAATGCCTGCCGATTTGGTTCTACCTTTTCAACCTGCCCAAGTGAACTCATTGGAAGTCATTACACCAGAAACAGCAGACGCTTGGAGGTGCTACTTAGCTACTTGCAAATCGTTATCTCACTCTATTGGGCAAGAGTTACAACAGGTATTTATATATCAATGGTCTTAATGTTAGAACCTGGTGTTTCTATAGATACCATTGTTTTCAAACTTTTGTCTGAAGTTCAATTATCTTCTGCAAAATATCATTGCAGGTGGTGGAGAATGATTTGGTTGCAGCAAGACAAACAGATCGTAGTTTAGGCAGCCAAGACTTGAGCAGGTACTAAAGTTTCCTTAGGATTTATTCTCAACTCATCAATTATATACACTTTCAATTTGTTTATCTGGTTGTGCAGGTTGTTGACAATGGCTCGCATGATGTCTGTGAGTTATGGTGAGACTACGCTTTCACTCGAACACTGGCAAATGGTGCTGGAACTAGAAAGACTTAGAAAGGAGAGGCTCAAGTAAAACCGCCGAATCTGAGAAGATAGATTATGGTTTCGAGGTTGTTTGGATTATGTAATCTTCAACTAAGTTATATGATTTAAGAAGAACGATCGTTTCCTATCTATTTATTTGAGAGAGTCATGTTTTGAACTTTAATATTACCAAAACTGGAACATGAAGTATTGAATACTTATAGTGAAAAGTAGTGAAAAGTAGTACCAGAGAGAAAAACTAAGGAAGGAACGTTTGCGTGCAAAGCAAGAAAATAAAGGCAAGAAAATAAACAAACTTAAGCAATTATCCTAATTGAAGAAGATTCTTAAATAAGATAAGATCCTTTCTTCTCCTACATATGTAAAACTGAAATTACCAGATGGAACATGGAAGTCTTGGTGTAGAATCGACCTCATAATCATATATCAGAAGACTTTGCTTTCGATGGAAGTCATCTCACTTCTCTCACGACTCTCGTTTGTTTGAATTGAAAGAACGAAGACACACACGATTTAACGAGTTCCCAAGGTCAAACCGATCCTTGGTACATCTCGGCTAGGCTTTTGCCATAGCAATATCCACTATCAAGTCTTTTTTTTTTTCTGGAGTTTACACAAGAAGAAGAAGACCTAAGATCAGGTCAAAAGAGCTCACTTGGAAGCAACGAGCTAGATATCTCCTTGTCCTCTTCAGTGGTTGGCAATTCAAGTCTTCTTGTAATGAAAGGATGGTTCAAGAGGTCAGCCGCGGTGGGCCTGCTTGGATGAATGTCACGGCACAGCCTCAAGAAATCTCTAGCCTCCGAAGAGATATCTCGACCACGCAAGATCCACTCGTAAAATTCATCGAATGGTTCCGGGATAGGTATAGCTCCAAACATCTCATAAACCACACACCCTAAAGCATATATATCAAGGTCCGGATGGATGATCACTTCGTTTGGCGCAAAAGACTCTGGTGGCAGGTACTTAGCCGCCGTACCAAAGGACATGGAATCATATTCGGAATCAGGCTCCTTGGATGAACCGAAACCAGCAAGCTTGAGATCCCACGGCTCTCCAGTTGTAGTGGAAGGGAAGACGAAAACGTTGGATGGCTTGAGGTTGCAGTGAACGTAACCATGGGAGTGTAGAGCCACGAGTCCTTCTAGGATCATACGAGCCGCGCGTTGGACCAAAGACTCAGGTATCGGCTGTGATCTTCTGGGGGAACCGTATATCAGTTCATTGAGATTACCTTGGGAGGCGTACTCCGTATAGATCGTGTAGCATTCGTAGCGTTTGGTTTGTAAGTTCATAGTTGTTGAGGCGTTGACGATGCGAGGATGATCACGGAAACGATGCATGATCCTGAGTTCCTTGTCGAGAATGTTTTTGAGATGCATAGGCGATGACTTCTTCGCCCAAAGTTTGGAGTTGGAGTCCTCCTCGAGAGAGACGACACACCCGAAGTTACCTCGGCCAAGAAAAGAGACGGTTGTCAAGGAAGACTCGTCGACGATCCATTCATCATCTCTGCAAATTTGCTCCATCATCAAAGTTAAAGCTTTTACGTATTCTCTTTAATTAGGGTTTAATCTTGTATGTGTTTCTGAGAGATGACCAGTCTTTATCGATATCTATCTATTTATATAAGTTTAAGAAGGATCATGTTTTCCTTTTCCAATTGGGTTTGGTTCGTTTTTCAATTGGAACTAGGATCATGTTTTCCTTTTCCAATTACGGAATTATGTTAAACTATATCAAATTAATGTTAATATTATCCAATATTGAAATAAACTATTTAGTTAACAGTCGAGGAACAAAATAAATACTTTTTATCAAAATATATATTATACAATTATATATGCTTATAAAAACCAATATTCACCAAACTAAACTACTCAGAATTTATGGCTTCAAGATGAGAAACATATATTTTTGTTCTAAGTTTCCTTTTTCATATTTTCAAGTTTTCTCTATTGTTTTAATCGATTTCTAGATGATTATATCAATTTTAATTTCTTATAATAAAACTAGTAAAATATGTTAATTACTAGTTTGAGGAATATGTTAAAATATGTTAATTTCTTATAAATATGTTAACTTCACAACTTTGAGGAAAAAAAAAGAATGTTGTTAATTTAGTATATTTTCCTTTTCACCCCCTAAATCTTTTGTATTTGACAAAATCGTCTCTAAATAAACAAAACAACAAAAACAAACCCTATCATTGTCTCTCTCGTCTCCCTCTGTTCGTTCCATCGTCTTGCTGCGCCTACCTTCCTCTGTTCTCTCTTAACCTTCTCCTATTTGTTCTAAAAACTCATCCTTTTCTCGTAAAACCCAATTCAAAAATCCCAATATTAATTAGTTTCCAAGGTGAACAAACAATGGCAGCAAACTCGGAAGAGCAGAGGACGACGACAAGAGATAGTATTTACAAAGCTGCCAGGAGTATAAAACGACGAGACAACAGTCTCTACAACGCTCTTCGATCTATCTACCAAGACTCCATCTTCGTCCGCGAGATCTCTCAGCTATGGCCTAAGCTCCCTCTTCTTGCTAACCTTCGTTGTGGTCTCTGGTACTCTCCCACATTCGACGCCACCTGCTACTTCAAATCCACCGATGGTCATACAAACAATCTCTCTTTTAACACTTCTCGTCTCAATCTCCATCTTCCTCTTCTCGCTGGTATCATCACTTTCATTGATCTTTTGAGAACTAGGCTTTGTTTTGTATCAAAAGCATATACCTTTATGCATTGTACTTGTGTTGTGTGATTACCAATTGAAAAAGATTAGAACTTTATGCATTGTACTTGTGTTATATGGATAGGAGAGAAAGGAGGATGTATCATTATTGATTCCACTCGGAAAGGAAAGAGATTTCCGGATAGCATGTCGAAGACGATACCTATATGGTCATGTGTCTTGAACCGTTCAATTTTTAATCATATGAAGAGATTATGTAACACTGTTGGAGTGAGTTACATTGTTCATTTTGTCTGCATTAGTAACATTATATATATATAACTCCTTTGTTATTGTATTTTACAATCTTGTTTTTTGGAATAGGGATTGGATGATGATCATGATGGTGATAAGATAAGGAAGTTGTTAGAGAAATGGGATTGTTCGTTACATTTACCACTTTGGGTTTCAAATACTGAGAGGGCTTCTATTGAGGCTAGATTGGATGAGTGGACAAGAGAGTTAGATGAGAGTGGAGCTGATATAGCTTCTTTAGTTTCATGTTTGAGAAAGCCTTTGCGGCCTCTTTGGGTTTCACAGAAAACTGTTGTGTGGTTGAATGAAGTACCTGATCATGATTCATGGGATTTCACACCTCTCATACTTGTCTCAGCGTCTGTTTCTGGTGAAGTACAAAACAGAACCAATTCAGAGTTTAGTTGGAATTATATTCCAGGAGCTGGTGATGATGAAGAGAGTTGGGCTAGAGGTTTATCTCCGAATGTTTTTTGGACACATGTTGATGATTTGATTCATTGGGGGCCTGATTTGTGTAACCAGAAAGTGGCTGAGATTGTTGAAAACGATAGAGTGTATAGAGCACAGAGAGGTCAGGAAGCTCCACAGGTTGTTGTTAAGTGCTCAAAATCTAATGGTGGAGTCGATCACGCTAAGAGTGGTGAAATCATGTTTCTTAGTACACCAAAACCTAAAGTTGGGATGATGAATGTTGATGAAGAAAGCTTAGTGTCTTGGTTGGCATCAACGAATCTTGCTGTTGGGGCATCACAAGTAGGTGAGTTTAGTTTCTTACTTCAAATGTCGTGTCTCTGTCTTTGCATTAACTATGCTTAATCGCTTCAGCTTCTCATCAAAATCTTCTTCTTATCCTTTTGTGTTGCAGCTGGTAAAATGACATCTATTGACTGCATATTAAATTGTGATCAAAATCCCATCTCAGTCCCTCTATCACATCTTGAAGAGCATTTGCATCTACCCATGAAGGTATAGCTTTAAGACAAACCAAACTCTTGCATGATACTCCTTGAACATATATTCATTAATAAAAGTGTGCATATGTTCTCCAGGGTTCAAAATATGATAGATTTTCCATATCAAGAAATCTCCGTGCCGCGGTTAACTTTGCTAAGGTCAAGATGAGTTCAGGGAAGAAGCTCTTAGTTTGCTGTCAAGATGGTAAGTTTGTATTTGTATTCAAGAATAATTTGTACCTTGTAACTTTTATGGTAGTCTACTAATCCATACTGTAACTATGATTGACAGGGGAAGATATCAGTGTATGCGTTTGTTTGGCCATCTTGATATCATTATTCAATGAAGAAGGTACTGCATTTTGTACTTCTTTCGGGTTTTTTTGGTTCCGCAATGTATAAATTGTATCATGATGCTGAGATATTTGAATCATTTTTGTAGGGGCCTTTGATGGAGGAACATGTTTTAAAGAGAAGAGTATAACAAAAATGGAAATGCGACGGATGCTAATATTTATATGCAAATACGCCGTGAATGCTCGGCCATCTAGAGGAAATCTTAAGCAAGTTTTTGGTTTTCTCTCGTCTCAGCTCGAAAATTCAGACCAGTGAAGACAAAGTATACCTCAAAGTTGTAACTGTTAAACTTGCATTTTCACTAATGTTGTAGTAGTAAATTTTTCACTGATTTGCAAATTGCTGCTAAAATATAATCCTTATTAAATTCATTACATTTTTTTCTTAGACCATTGTGTATAAATCAACTATAAGCATAATTCATTGAACTTTCTTTAATGGATTTGCTTAGTTTACATTTTTAATAACTAAATATATAGATTGAACAACATTTATCTATCATTATGCACACAAAGTAATTTACCAATATATTAATTTTTAATATATACTGATATATAGTATTGATAAGACATTTGTCTGATTTATATAGCATAAATCAATAAATTTTCTTGATTACATGTATTTAGTTTACATTTTACTAATCTAAATATATTGATTGGATAACCTTTATCTATCATTCAGTGCAAAAAGTAATTTACTAAAATATTAGTTAAAATTACACTGATATATATAACACATTTGATAAGATAACTCAAAAGTAACCAAAAATCTATAGAAAAAGAGTTCTAAAAATACATCAATTCATCTTGATTAGATTTGCTAGTTTTTCATTTTTTAATAACTAAGTAATTTATATCATTAACCACACAAAGTAGTTTACCAAAATATTATTAGATAACATACTAAATTTTACAATATATATAATATGTATATGTTATGTACAATATATAATTAAAAAGAATAACTAAAAAAATCTAAAAACTAAGAGGTCTAACCAAAAAATAGTGAATACATTTTGCTAAACAAAAGAAGTCTTCATTGGGAACTGATTGTGTTCTTGGCAACTTGGTGTCGTTATGGAGCAGATTATCGGAGATCTAAACGAGTCTTCATTGGAGACTGTCTGTCTTCTTGGCAAATGTACCGACGGCTTTGTGTCTCTCAAGAAGGATTCGAACTTGGAGAAATCATACGTCAAAAAGACATGTATTCTCAAACAGTCCAAGACTCTCGAGAAGGAACTCAGGATCATGCTTCGTTTCCACAACAATCCCTTCATCGTCCAAGCTTCAAGCGATCACCTTCACTATGTGACCCACACCAAAGTCATGAGTTTATGTTACATCTACATGGAGTATGCTTCCTTAGGTAATCTCGACAAGATGATCTCTGATGCCGGAGGGAGATTGCCTGAAGATAGTGTCAGACGTGCCACTCGTATGATCCTACAAGGACTCAAGGCTCTTCACTCTCAAGGTTACGTCCACTGCGACCTCAATCCGACCAATGTACTCGTCTTCCCTTCCAACACTCTTGGTGAGCCATGGGATGTCAAGCTTGCTGGTTTCCGTTTATCCAAAGAGCCGACTATGGACTCTAGCCTGTTTATTCCTGGAAGCCTCGAGGAGTACATGCCGCCTGAGGCCATTGAGTGGGACACGTTCGTTGGACCGAACAAACTGACCGGACCAGCCCGTGATATATGGTCTCTAGGGCGTTTGGTTCTTAAGATGTTTGGGGGTGTTCCAGTGGATGTGGGAGGTTCTTCTAACACATGGAGGCTGTACGAAGATATCTCTCCGGAGGCCACAGACTTTGTGAGGCGGTGCTTGGCGGGGCAGACTTCCGATAGGGCCACCGTGGATGAGCTCTTGGATTATCCTTTTGCTGCTGAAAAACGTCCATTGTATCTTTCTTTCTTAAGGTTTCCTTCTATCATAAGGAAGATTGCCAGGGAGAAAATGCATAGAGAACGTGAGGAACTGATACCAAAACCTCAAGGGTTATTCTGGTGAGAAGGAAAATGAAACTGATACATATGAGGCTCAGAACACTTCATTTCTCTCTAATCTCAGTTTCCTCTCTCACCCATAAGGCCATAACTCAAAACAATTCCAACAAACTTTGGAATCTTTTCACAAATATTGTAAAAGTAAGCTCATAACTTAAGCATATTGCAAAACAATAGAAGTTTTTATATAATAATAACGAAGTCAAGAAAATTACTAATAAGAGCACTTGGAGATTCACATGGCAATATAATCTGAAGCCAACATAAAAGAAAAACAAAAGTTTTTTGAAAATTGAAACTATAGTTTAAGCTGACTGCAGGCTTCAGACACGGGGTGCAGCAGCAGCTCCAGGACCAGCTGGACGAGGGGCCTGTCCTGGTTGTCCAGGCTTGGGAGCATCATCCTGATGATCATCAATGTGAAAAACCATTCAGTTAGTAGAAGAGCAAATCATTCAAACAGAAATAGATAGAACATAATAGTCTCCACTGAAAGCAGTATTGTTAAGAATTAAGTGAAGGTATTAGTCGCATCCTTAATCCACCTCAACAGTCATCTTCCACAAGATTATTTTGAAACAACTACAGTATTATAGTTCAAATGGTAACAGGAATCTTAAGATAATCTTAACGCACATCAACAAAAATTTGGTAATGCAAGATTCAACTACACATTGTACAATACAAGTCTTTAGTAATAACAAGATTTACTTCAAAAAACTATCTTCGTATTCAGAGACAAGTTGCAACATTTCTGATCCTAACACAAATGAAGTAAGCTTAACCAAAGATTGAGAAATGAAGCTTAAAACTATCAAGGATCATTGAGTTGAGGAAAGAGAGAGAGAGTGGATTACCTTGCGTCTGACAAAACGAGGTGGAGGAGTACGAACCCTACGGTTGGTGCGGGATCGAACTCTCACAACATGAGAGTGGATAGCACAAGAGACACAGTACTGAGTCTTTGCATACAGCTTAGGTAAAGTGTATCCTACAAGACATTATTCAATCAAGAGTTACAAATCTCAGGACAATGCAATCCAAAAAAAATCAAAACTTTAAAGGGAAATGTAATGAATAGGGTTAGGATACCATCGTAGACACTGGCTTCCTGAACATCTCTGATAGCAGCCTGCTCCACAATGTTCCTCACAATGAACCTCTTAATGGCCTTGTCCTAATCCAATGTTACATTCACCACCACAAGATCATATCAAAATCTACATATGAATGCTTCTTAGCAAAAGGTAGTGAAAGAGAGTACCTTGGGACAACATTTGCCACAGTTGGAGCATCTGATTGGGTTAACGTGACCTCTGTTGTGCTTGTTCCTTCCACCGTTCCTACGCTTGAAAGTCTACAACATAATACAACAATGAAGATCATCAATACTGAATCTTTCTTGATTTTGAATCTAAAAAAAGCAAAAACAAAGAGAGAGATCGAAGAAGACGATGAGTAGTACCATCTTTGGCTGTTCTCTGTGTGTGTCTGCTGCTGCTGCCTTCTAGGGTTTACTATCAATCATCTCATCTAATTTCAGATTTGATTTTTATTGTTACTTCTTGGGCCTCAAAATATAATGGGCTTTATACATATACTGGGCTTAGGCTTTATTTTCTCTTGTCTTAAAAAAATAATTTCACTGAGTTTAACACTGGTCCCTAGCCCCAAACCCCATTGTCATCAACTCATCGTGTCATGTAAATTCTGGAGTCTTCGTGTTATTCTTTTCTTTCTTAAAAAAAAAAATATTTCCAACACCCCAACGAAATATCTATTACATACTTTTTTCAAATTTTCCAACAAAATCACACGTACCCTCGACAAAATAGAAGATGTCAATACTTAATGGAAAGAGCAATATTAGAGTAGACTTGAATTTTGTATACACTAACTCTGAATTTGAATTTTAATATTAGAGTAGCTTAACTGATCAGCACATGCACACTGATGAACCTATTAAAGAAAATAAAATTGACTTAATAATGAAGAGTACTTTCTTCCGATACAAGTAAATAAACCAACCGAAATTAAAGTTTAAATCATTCATAATGTAAATTGAAATCTGCAGACTTTTTTCTATGAGTTAACACCAGAGGAGAGGACGAATAGGATCATCAGGCCAAAAGAAGTTTTGAGACACTTGGAATCAACGACCTAGATATGTCCTTGTCCTCTTCTGTGATCGATCTTCGTGTAATGAAAGGATGGTTCAAGAGCTCAGCTGCGGTGGGCCTGCGTGGATGAATGTCAAGGCACCGCCTCACGAAATCTTTAGCCTCCGGAGAGATATCTCGACCACGCAACATCCACTCGTAAAAATCATCGAATGGTTCCGGGATAGGTATAGCTCCAAACATCTCATAAACCACACACCCTAAAGCATATATATCAAGGTCTGGATGGATGATCACTTCGTTTGGCGCAAAAGACTCTGGTGGCAGGTACTTAGCCGTACCAACGTACATGGAATCATATTCGGAATCAGGCTCCTTGGATGAACCGAAACCAGCAAGCTTGAGATCCCACGGCTCTCCAGTAGTAGTGGAAGGGAAGACGAAAACGTTAGATGGCTTGAGGTCGCAGTGAACGTAACCATGGGAATGAAGATCCACGAGTCCTTCTAGGATCATACGAGCCGCGCGTTGCACCAATGACTCAGGTATCGGCTGTGATCTCCTACGGGAACCGTAGATCATCTCACTGAGATTACCTTGGGAGGCGTACTCCATATAGATCGCGTAGCATTCGGAGGGTTTGGTTTGCAAGTGAAGAGTGTTTGAGGCATTGACGATGCGAGGATGATCGCGGAAACGATGCATAATCCTGAGCTCCTTGTCGAGAATGTTTTTGAGATGCATAGGCGATGACTTCTTTGCCCAAAGTCGGCCAAGAATAGAGACGATTGTCAACGAAGACTCGTCCACGATCCAATCATCATCTCTGCAAATTTGCTCCATCATCAAAGTTATAAAGCTTTTGCGTATTCTATACTCTTTAATTAGGGTTTAATCTTGTATGTGTTTCTGATAGTCTGATAGATCATTACTCTGTATCGATATCGATCTATTTATACAAGTTTCAGAAGGTCGGTGTGGTTGGTTCGTTTTTCAAGTGGAACTAGGAAGTTTTCCTTTTTCCGATTACGAACTTAAGTTAAACTATATTAAAACTAAACTAATATTTAATATTATCTCATGCTTAAATATATATGGAAATAATCAAATAAATAATATCGATAAACTGATAAACATTAGAGAATTAACTTATATATTATCTTTTGGTTTTTTAATTGGATCACCAAATAGGCAAATACAAGTAAATATTTCCTTTTTTTTTCTATCTGAATGCTTTTTTTTTTTTTTACATAATCTTTAGTTTTCTTTTTTTCTTTCCTTATCTATATATAATAGCAAACCCACTTTTTTGTTTGAGGGAATTTCAAGCTGGGAGCTTCGCTTTCTCCGTGTTATACTAACATTATCGACAGGTTATGCGAGCTTGGAATGATGACTGAGGCAGAAGGTTTGTTTGAGGGAATGTGGTCACACAAAGACGACTTGGTCTTGTCCCTTGAGATTCCTACATTTAGATCAATGATCAATGGATATGTTAAGGCTGGGAAAGAGGATGATGCTCGACGGATGTTAAAGCCGAGGCACATCATTTATGTCTACGTTAGTGTGGTCCGTGAAGAAGTTGGAGCCACCAGTTTTCGATCTCAACCCTAATTAAGAAGATCAGAGAAGACTTTGCAAAACAGATGCCAAAGGCATACAATTTTAGGCTAAGGTTACGATGGTTCCTACAGTTTTTTTTTCATTTGATTAACCATTGATGGAAAACATCCAAAGGATTTTCAGCATCAGATTCAAGGTGATACAGGGTCGAGATTGATGTACCAGAAAATTAAGGAACAAAACTAGTTTATTGAATTTTGAATCATGTATTCGTGCTTTCATCTATGAAATTTAAGATTTTTAATATATATTATAATCACTGTTCGAAAAAGCATTCTAGGCGTCCGCCTCCGCCCCGTCTAGGCGCTAGGCGCTATAGCACCGCCTAGACGACCGCTTTGACCGCCTAAAATTGTAGTATCATCATTTTAGTGTATTTTTAAAATTTTAATTGCACAAATTTATAATATTAAAGTTTACTTCTATAAACATAATTATAAATGTTTAATATGTTATTTAAAATGAATTAAAATAATGTTTTTATTTATTTTTCTGTTTTTGATTTAATATTTTTATTATTTTATATATATTTTGTATATAATATCAGATATATAATAGTTTATAATGTAAACGCCTAAACCGCCTAAAACCGTCTAAATTCCGATTAGGCGTTCTAGGCGCTAGGCGTTGCATCACCGCCTAGTTAACGCCTAGCGCTTTCTTGAACATTGATTATAATTAACAATAATTGAAGATAGCACAATTTTGAGAATTATCTATAAAACTACCACTAATTTAATCGGTTATTCATATTTGATAAACAAATATTTAGCATCTATAATTACAAATGATACCATAATTTAAATCATTTATTAAAAGTGACGTTAATCTTAACATCATTTAATTATAACTGATCTAAATAGTAACATCACTTATATCAATTGATGTAAAATTAAAATCATTTTTACAATTGATACATAACAACATCGATTACAATAACCGATACAAATATTTTGTTAACCGATATAAATTATTTACATCAACAAAATGTAAATCATTTATTAAAGTGATGATGTAAATTATTTTTACATCAGTTAAATCTGATGTAAATATATAAATTGAATGATGTAAAATACCAATTTTTTTGTAGTGCCCAATCAACCAGTGGGAATTTCCACAAGATAGGGAAGAACTTCATATCTTATGTTCTGATCCTTCAAATAGTTGATGAATCTTTGAACTTCTTAATGGGTACGGCAGAAATTTAAGACAGAGTTTATTGTGATCTGATCTTATGGCTGAAAGGACATTGCCTCGATTAACGTCATCGCACTGGTGTAATCACCTGTTCTCATCAATATAGTAACTACATACATACCAGTTTTTAAACCAAAACAAACCCAAAAAGATCAAAGCTTTAATTTCCTAGATAAACCAAAAAAAAAAAATCAAAACTTTAATTCTCGTTTGATTAGTTACGACCTGAAAAAAGGAAACAAAAATGTTCAAGTTACATAATGCTAATTAAATCCACAATCGCCATCAGTATTTAGTTTATCATTTTCATTTGCAATCGATACACGAAAAAACAAAATATCAATAAGAGACACCTCCCTATATTATTCTCATGATATTATTATCAATTTACATGCAACGTGAAGTAATTTCAGCTCATGATTTAGATGGTGCTTTGCACAAGCTTAGTACAAATCAGCTCCTCTCATGTGATGACACGTGTCACCACTTAGTTTGACACACTTAGGGCATTGCCATCAAAGGATTTAAAGAAAGTATCTTAAAACATATCTTATTCTTAATTTTGAAAAAAATGAAATTAAGAACTTTTTAAGAAACTTATATATTTCATGGGTCCATTGAAGGTTGTTAAATTTGAGGTTCTCAAAAAAGTATATATACGTAAATTTGAGGTCCTTCAAATGTGACTAATGGTGAAAGCCTCTCATATGTATGAACCTTAATACAAACTAAAGAAATCAAGAGGTCATGATTACACCAAGGGGGTCTTAAATAGCACAGTATTTTAATATAGATAAGAAAGAATTAGAAAAGAGAAAGGTACTCTAGCTTGAATAAACATGATATACCTCGACATCATCTCCAGTCACTTTCAGTATATCATCAACAAGAGATACGACAGCAGGGTCGCCGCATAAATGTAGCTCATCAACTGTTACAGCTTTGTGTGTTGCCCCTTCCTTTAACTCTTTCTCTTGTCCCGTGATCAAATCACATGGAACATTTGCTTTGTTTAAACGTTTACCTCCCATGCCAACAACCTTAACGGACCACAATATACACCTTCAAGTGAAAGAAGCAAATCATAAACAGTTCAACAAATGGCTTTCCGAAAAACAAAAAGGTTTAGTAGTCACCTTCTAAGGCATACCTGAAGAACTCTTGTGCATCCTTACTCTGCAATCTGATTCTTGTGCATCAAGCTTTCTCGGTTGGACAGGGCTTTCTTTCTCAACTGGATTTTATTATAACACAAGTTAATATTATATTTAATTATGGAATATCTTAGAGAAATAGAAAAAAAAAAAAAAAATATTTTGGAAATTGCAAGTATATATATTTAGTGTATATTTATCTTGATATTCTCTGATTTCATTGTCACTTGCCGTCCGCCGCCATGTTTCTCTGTCGTCGGCTCGTCCTCTCTTCCTTTCGTAGCTTCTCCTCCGTCGTCAAGAAAGATCTTTCATTAGATTACAGACCATTAGCTTTACAAGCGCAATTTCCTGATCCGATTGGGAGACGTGGACACGGCGGCCAAGCACGCGCGCCTGTCTCGCGACGTCTCGGCCCAACATAATGCTGAATCCACGGTCGTCATCAACCAGACGTGCCAAGCAATAATCGGCGCCATGTGCGAAGCCAAGAGGTACGAAGATGCCTTGGACCTGTTCCATTATTTCTACCGCGTTTCCAAGATTACACCTTGCTATGGTTACTTTAATTTAATCATATCATCAAACTCCACGTGGATCAAGGCCGTTTGGACGACGCTCTTAACCTCTACGACTCCTCACTATGCTTTTCTAATTTGGATTGGAATGCGAATGTGTACAAGCAGCCCCTGTTGGAGTGGCTATTGCGTCAAGGGGATTTTGAAAAGGCCAATGAGGTGTTGGGTGATCTATTGGGGAGCTCTCATGTGCATGGTGATGGATATGACGTTGTTGCTATTTTTAGCTACACATACCTGAAGTATTGGTTCGAGCAAGGTAAGGAGGACAAGGCTATGCATTGTTACAGTCGTTTGCAGTTGCGCAAACTTACGAAAGCCACTGTTGTCAACGCACTTTTGGCCCTTCTTCTCAAGTATGGCAAGAAAACTGAAGCTTGGTCCTTATTCGACCAGGTTTTGCATAGCAAGGAGATGGACAATGTGAATCATTATACGCTAAATATCGTGGTGAACGAGTTTTTCAAAATTGGTCGGTTTGACCTCGCAATCCAAATTTTCCACAAGGTGAAAGCATTAAAGCTGAAGTTTCCACATGTTGTTACGTGCTACAGAAACATTATCACAAGGCTTAACAAGCAGGGTATATTGTTTGAGGCAGAGCACTTGTTTCAAGAAATGTGTTCAGACGAATTGGTGAGTCCTGATGTTTCTACATACACATCGATGATCGATGCATATCTAAAAGCTGGGAGAAACGAGGATGCTCTTCGACTCTCAAACAAGATGGTTGATGCATTTCTAGGGCAGCTTGCTCGCCTCGCTTGCCTCTAATATTTCACAAGTAGATTGATTTCTATTATTATAGTATTGTTTTTTGATTTTTGTCCCAAGTTTTGATTTTTGGAGAGTTTCAGGTGGTCGGGCTATATATTTCAATAACCATATAGTCTACTACTCCAGTATTTGCTTAGAAAAATTAAACCAACATCTAATAATAATTCAATATGAAAACTTGTGTATCAAGAATCTGAGGCATCAACATATTTATTAAAATCACCAATTTTATTACTTAACCGAAGCACTTTTTGGATGAATGTCCCGGTTTATATGCACTGTTTTTACGAAAAAGCCTACACTGAGATTCTTCTTTTGCTCTGTATATACGCCAGTTATGGAAATGTCGTTTGCACTATTTTGGGGGACAGAGGAGTTTAAAACCTTGCTGGGTTGTGCTGAAAAGCCCGAAGAAGCAATGTTTTTAGTTCAAAACATTGGAATCGTGTAAAACGCAGTAAGAAGAGTTTGGTTTGCCTTTGTAAACAAAAAGCTGATATCCAAACAACATTTTGTACCTTACACCCATGGTGTTGGACTGTGAGGAGCCAAAATCCAATCATGATGTTGAAAATAAAGAAAAGCATACCTGAAAATCATGATTTCGACATATTTGATATTTCATATATTTTATCTTTACAGCTCATAATTAATATAGAAAATCCAATTATTGTAACCTTTTGAGCTCATATTATGATATTAAAATATAATATTAAAATATATACCTTTCTATTAAAATAATTAAATAATTAATATTTTAGTTTATATTATTATGGATACCTTTTGAGTTCCAATTAAAATGAGTTGTTGATTATAATATTTAAACTTTTAAAGTTCCAATATATATAATATTTTAAACTTTTAAAATTTTAAAATTATAATATTTAAAAACAGGTACGTAGATGGTTTGAAGTTTTGATCTGCTGCAAGCTTGTGATACATGGCAATAGCTTTTTTAGGCTTGTTACGGGCATACGCCCAAACCATTCTGTCCCTACATGCCATGCTGGTTTTCTGTAGCCGGTTGAAAAATCTTTCAGCTGATCTAATTTGACCCACTTCACCGTACATCTTGATGATGGTTTTATTAAACAAATTAATCCCGCATTTATGTAGTTTTCGACTTTATAAACTTTTATCTATATTATTTGCATGACATTACAATCAATTTGTATGCAACGTGAATTGATTTCAGCTCATGACTTTAGATGGTGCTCATGACTTTAGATGGTGTCTTGCACAAGCTTAGTACACATTAAACTAATAATACTTACCTATTTGGTTTGGAGGTATTTAGTAATTATATACAATTCAATTAGACCTGAGATAACATAAAACTAAATTAAGAGTTTTACATAAATGACATGACAAAATTATTTATAGTTTGTAAAACTCTTCATGTCATTTATGTAAATTATTCATGTAATTTAATTTTCTCTAATGCTGCACTATTTAATTTTGATTGATATTTGTAGATACATGGCTAAATTATTCAACTAACATACATTTGTAGATGTTCTCTATGCATGTAAATTAGCTGTTGATGTTTGTAAGGGATTATTTCATTTCAAATCCATGTATCGAGACTATGACATTATTTAATTTTGATTGATATTTGTGTGTTAGTCGGCGACTTTGATGAAATATGGGCCATCCTTTTCAAATTTTCAAAATTAATGAACTCTTACGAGTAATTATAATTTATAATGCCAAAATAATAATACTGATATTAAAATTTATAGAATTTTTGTTTGGTATTGAATAAAAATATATTCATATATACATATTTTAGATCAGTAATTACAATTAATATGGTTAAGATTAAGATTAAAAAAGTACTAGGACACGGGTCAACATTTTTTAAAAAATTTATAATATAATAATAAAAATTATTGTTTTTTTAAAAGAATTATTTTGTTTGAGATAATATTTATTTTTAATTGTTATATAAATCTATTAGTCTATTTGAATACTAATTATTTTAGAATATTATAGTATTTTATTTTTGACGTATTATTACAGTTTTATATTGTTTATTTGTTGTATTTGCATCATATTTTGTGAAATATAAAATAGTAATTTTAACATTATAATTGTGAGTAAATAAAAATTATTAATTTATCATCTATATAAATTTAGTTTACCAACCCGCCAATGTGGAAATTAAAACACACATTTTCATACATTGAGTAATATATCTTCGTTTAAAAAAATTCAAATCACAACATATGCAGAAAAAAATATGCATTTTATTAATAATAAGTATTATATGAAAGTTCTAAACAATTTGTAAATAAAATAAAATAAAGATGATAGGAGAATCATAATTTGAAATCTTAACAAAATCTTTCGAATTTAGTTATTAAAAATAATTGTATTGTATACTTGGATATAAAATCTTAGTTTTTAAAATTCTGATTGGTTTATATATATATATATATATATATATATATATATATATATATATATATATTTTAAAAAGAGAATTTGTTAAAAATGCCCCTTTTGATATACTCCTTTTCAAAAATACCCTCTTTTCTGGTCATTTTTATTTTTGCCCTCTTTTAATTTTTAATGACCATTTTACCCTTAGATGAAAATTATTTTATTCAATAAAAAGAAAAACAAAATTTTCCCGCCAAAAAATTTCCGACATATTTTCCCGCCAAAAATTTTTCGAAAAAATTTTCCCGCCAAAAAATTTTTTGTCAAAAAATTTTTGAAAAAAATTTCAACAAAAAAATTTTCCCGCCAAAAATTTTCCGCTAAAAAAAATTTACAAGGTTTTTAAAAGGTTTTATAAGGTTTCTACCTTAGAAAAGCCTTATAAACACCTTGTAAAGGCTTTTACAAGATTTTTTAAAGAGTTTTAAAAGGTTTTTTAAACAACTTGTAAACGCTTTTACAAGATTTTTAAAAGGTTTTAAAAGGTTTTTAAAAGGTTTTCAAATGGTTTTTAAAGATTTTTAAAAGGTTTTTAAACATCTTGCAAACGCTTTTACAATGTTTTTAAAAACCTTGTAAAAGTTTTTATAAGATTTTTAAAATGGTTTTAAAAGGTTTTTAAACACCTTGTAAATGCTTTTAAAAAGTTTTTAAAAGCGTTTACAAGGTGTTTAAAAACCTTTTAAAAGCATTTACAAGCTTTTTAAAAGCATTTACAAGCTTTTTAAAAGCATTTACAAGGTTTTTAAAAGCGTTTACAATGTGCTTAAAAACCTTGTAAACACTTTTAAAAGTTTTTTAAAAGCGTTTACAATGTTTTTAAAAGGTATAAATTTAAATATTTTTGGCGGGAAAAATTTTCGATTTTGGCGGGAAATTTTTTTTTTTGGCGGGAAAAATTTTCGATTTTGGCGTGAAAAAAAAATTTTGGCGGGAAATTTTTTTGGCGGGAAAATATTTTCGATTTTGATGACTGTACATTCTTGCTGTCACTCAAAAAGGGTAATTTGGTCATTTTGTATATAAAGAGGGGTAGTTTTAAAAATGGTCAACATGAAGGGGTATTTTTAAAAAGGGGTATGGAAAAAGGGGCATTTTTGAGAATGCCCCTTTTAAAAAAATAGTAATTTCGTCCCTAATTTATTAGAGAGAGAAAATATTTTTTTAGATTTTTTTTAAGATTTTTTAATATTTGATATGTGAATGTTTTTTATTTTTAATTTTAATATATTTATTTAAATTAGTTAATTAAGCTTAATTAATTTTTTCTAATGGCAATTGAATGTAATTTTTTTACACATTTTAAGGTTAGTTTCATATGTGTACTTCTCAATTAATATAGTAGGATTAGATCAAAATATGGACATATTAGTCATTTTTCTATTCAAATCCATTTAGATGAGAATGTAAATAAACCAAACAAAGTCATTTTATCTATATGAACTATTATTTTTATCTTGTTTGTTAGGGTCATTTGATATTAAGATGAATTATTTAGATGTATCATTTAAACAGATCATTTAAATAGAATTGCTAAATGATGAAAGGTGGGAGAAACGAGGATGCTCTTCGACTCTCAAACAAGATGGTTGATGCATTTCTAGGGCAGCTTGCTCGGCTAGCAAGTAGATTGAATTTCTATTACTATAGTAACTATTATTATAGATTGATGTTTGGTTTGGAGAGTTTCAGATCAGGCTTTATATTTCAATAACCATATGGTTTACTACTCCAGTATTTGCTTAGAAAAAGCAACATCTAACAATAATTCAATATTGAAACTTGTGTATCAAGAATCTGAGGCATAAACATATTTATTAAAATCGCCGTGCCTGCAAATATGTATGTATTTATACGAGGTAGTAACAGCAGCAAATTTCCTTAAAAAAGACCAACATAAACTTTCTCCTTAACACCAGCTTCCTCGATCGGCTTCAGGGTGTTTTGATCTTGGGGCGTGTGGGAAGCAACTGTGGTTTATAGAAAATAATGAGAGTCATATTAGATCAGCAGAAGAAAGTTACGATATTGGAAAGATCGATTTTTATGGAGAAAGAAGTGTTTACCTGGTAACAAGAAATGGCGGAGGTGATGAATCCAAAAGCTCCGGTGACACGAGGAGTGATCTTCTTTGGAGCCAACTGAAGCAGACCAGCTGCTACAACAATGTCCATAGCTGCTTTGATCAAAGCAAGTGACCTCTCGTTTGATTTTTTAAGCTTAGCGCGATACTCCTCATCCTGCAATTTGATAAACAGGAATTTGAGTTGCTGATAAAAGGAGATTTGATTTTGTAGAATTAGAAGATTCTTGATAAAAGGAGAGAGAACTTTACTTGATACTTGTTACCATTCTTGAGTCCTTTTTCAATCTTCTTCATTGATGAAGAAAGCCTTCCAATCTCACCAATCTAATAACAGTGAAAACCGATAAATATAAGTGTAAGGTAACATATGAGGAATTGTTTGGGAACGTGAAAGAAGAGACGGACCTCGACTAAAGTTGTACACACAGAAGATCCCATCCAGCAGAAAAGAGATATACGTCCAAGTAACTCAGCACGTTCTTTGTTCTGTGTTGAGAAGATACATAAAGACATCAGCCAAAAACACAAAACTTCAATAGACCTCAGTGGTACACAGATTTGAATTTGATCTCTCTCACCTTATATATTCCTGATCTCCCAAGCCACACAATTTGATCCAGGAACAAGAACGTAGATAAAAGTGCGTTCTTAGACTGAAAATAACAAAAACATCCATCAACAAAGATTGATCCTGAACAAAAATATATGTAAACAAGGGAGGGGACTAATAATCTTTGCATTTGACATTCCTTTACACAGTTCATTAGTGGGTTTAGCTGAAACGAACTCTGAGCTCTGAAGCACATACCTTTCCAAGTAAAACAAGGGGAAGTGGAGTCCCTTTAGGCACAGGACTGATAAGACCATGCAAGTCATTTACAAACTGCAACAATGAACCAAACATATCTAGAAATATTACAAATAAGCATGAAAATAGAGAGTGCCGAAAAAAAAGCCGGACGTACTTGTGACAACACAAAATCAAATTCTAGAAAGCGTAAGCACGACCAAATGACAAATCAAGTTAGAAAGAAAAGATCTACTAAAGGTAACGTATTTAGTCTTTGATGATTTTCTAATATGTATAAACAACTTTCTAAAAACATATTGTATAACAGTCACTTTTAGAGTGATCTAGAATCTGCCAAAAAAACAAAAAATGCAAGAAATTTATAAAATTAGTGTTTAGCTCAAAGAAGAGAACATCAAAAGGTGAGATATTATTATCACCTGTTTCACCACATCGACTTCGTTTTCGCCGTCGTTTATTGAAGAACATGATGGTACCGATTCATAGACATAAGTGGGAAATCAATTCCTACTATATGATGGATATACGGAAATAAACTTCTCACCACTACAGAGCTAAAGTTCTCCATAAGAGCTCTCCGCTTCGTCTCTCTCTCTCTTAATTTTTTTTCTCTTGATTCAGCAAATCTGAGTAGTTTGTTTTTGCGTTTTCAGTTTTACGGTTTCATGCGGTAATTAATAAACAAATTGGTTATTTAAATGTAGGTAAAAAAATGTATCATCAAAAAAATTGAAACGGAATCAATTAATAAGGTGTGGGGATTGTGATGCGTTAGTATGGCCTAAGGAAAGTACTGCAAAGGATCAGCAAACAAAAAGACCTCTATTTACAATATGTTGTAAACAAGGGCGTGTCAAATTGCCTAACATTCAAGAACCTCCGTTTCCGTTAAAAAAGCTTTTGTCCGATCCATCTTTCCGAAGACACATTAGAGTATATAATTATATGCTCTCTTCGTCGTACCTTCATTTTTCAAAATTGCACCTATTAATTTTTGCATCTCTTCGTCGTACCCCCATCTTTCAAAAATAGCAGCTATTAATTTTGGCATCTTTTTGTTTCACACCTCTATGTTTTACACCTTTATATTTTATACATCTTTGTTTATTATATATAAACTTTTATGGGCTACAAAAATAAGTTTCAAACTTATGGTTTTCTATATATAATAGCAAACCCACTTTTTTGTGTCAACTTTAATCCAACAGATGAGATTAGTTCTATTATTCCATCTAACGGTTTAAAATTATTAATAATCCCAACAGTTGCAAGTTTTTTTCCTTCAAATAATCGTGTCTCTTCGTTGCACCCCCATCTTTTAAAAATCGCACCTATTAATTTTTGCATCTCTTCGTCGTATCCCCATCTTTCAAAAATCGCAGCTATTAATTTTGACATCTTTTTGTTTCACACCTCTATGTTTACACCTTTATATTTTACACATCTTTGTTTACTATATATGGACTACAAAAACAAGTTTCAAATTTATTGTTTTCTGAGTATTTTTTAAACTTACAAGTTAATAAATTAAATCAAAGACTTGTTTTATTGGAGTGTTTTTTAATTAACTTGCATCATTCTTCAATTCAAGGTATTTTTATATTTGTGTTGTGTTGTAATAGATATAGATAGATTTATGAAACTCACTGAACCAATGACAAAAGCTTATGAATGAACCTGTTGGTGTCTACTTATGAACTTGTTAGTGTCCATTCAGTTAAATATGAATAAAGTTAATTTCTTCTCTTTTAAATTATTATTATATGTGTGGTCATATAGTTCGGAAAGAGTGTAACATTAATAATCTATAAAGACATAAACCTTCATGCATACAAAGTTTAATTTATTCTTTTTTTTTTGTATTGTTCTATTTCTAATAAACTCATTTTTGGGAGTCAACTTTAATCTAACGGATGAGATTATTTCTATTATCTCATCTAACGGTTTAGAATTATT
Source organism: Camelina sativa (assembly GCF_030686135.1). NCBI lineage: Eukaryota > Viridiplantae > Streptophyta > Magnoliopsida > Brassicales > Brassicaceae > Camelina > Camelina sativa. Next base: position 3,844,454 of record NC_141884.1, on the reverse strand, counting down.
ATTTATCGCAACAAATGCAAGATTTTTTTCCAATAGTCGTGTTTCTTCGTCGTACCTCCATCTTTCAAAAATCACACCTATTAGTTTTTACACCTTTTTGTTTCACACCTCTATGTTTTACAACTCTTTATTTTACACCTCTTTGTTTATTATATATAGATTTTTATGGACTATTAAAACAAGTTTTGATTTTATTGTTTTCTGAGTATTATTTTAATTTTAAACTTACAAGTTAATAAATAAAATCAAAGAATTGGAGTGTATTTTTAAAAAAATTTATATATAATAGCAAACCCACTTTTAAGGGGTAATTTAAATCAAACGGAAGAGATTGTTTTTATTGTCTCATCTAACAGTTAGATTTGTTAATAATCTCAAAAGTTGCAATGTTTTGAAATATTTCTTCGTCGTACCCTTAGCTTTTGATGTTTACACTTGGTAGTTTTCACACATTTTTGTTTCACACCTTTTTATTTCACACCTTTTTATTTCACACTTTTTTATTTCACATATCTTTGTTTTCACACCTCTTTATTTTTTATATATATACAGATTTTTATGGACTTTGAAAAGAGTTTTTGTTTTTTTAGTATTGTTTCACACCTCCAAGTTTTAAAAATTATGACTATTATTTTTTTCCAATTTTTAATCAACATTTATTCACTCATCTTTGTTTAAATTTGGATTGTTTTATTTATTGATTCATTCATCTAACTTTTGTTTGGTGTCATTTTCCATCTAATACCCACATCGATCATATCTTCCAAGTATTAATTTAGGTAATTGATTGAGATTTATAATTTTTTATAGATTTATCTTTTTAAACAATTTAGTTGGTTGCAGGCTTGCATCTATGAGCTCTTTCTCCCTGCTTCTCTTATTATTTTTTTGTAAATTTAGATAGAATAATAATTTAAATTTTGTTATATGTGAATATTTTTCAAAATTGATTATTTGAGTATGATTCAGCAAGCCTTGATTCATATATCTTTAACATTATTCTTTTATTGTCACTGAATTGATTTTTATATATACAAAAAAAATTATTTAATTAATTTGATTGATTTATCTTAGTCATTATTTCTGATTTTTATACTATACAATTAAAAAATTACCATTCTAAATGTGAAATTAACAACGCTAATCATTTCAAGTTTTTACTTTCCCGTGCGGCAACACACGGACCGACATCCTAGTCATATCTAATAGAAAATCATTTAATATATTTGATTTTGATTTTCCTTTTCCTTCTCATATCTTGAAATCACTCTTGAGACTCGTTGCCCTCATCGATTGGTTTGGTCACCAATTATGTATTTTTCTCCTTTGATGTATTTTCTAATTTTTCTTAACTACAAAATCTAACAATATTACTACAAATTTCATGCAAAAATCTTTAGGTGTAATACAGAAAAATTTCAGGTGCAAATATTTTATTTATTACAAAATCTAACCATAACGAACAATCTCTCATAACATTACACAAATAGCAAATGCTTTGTTTGTGTGAAGGTTTAGGGATTAATTAGGTTTATTTTAAGCCGCTGATGGAATCTTACTATCTTAGGCTTTTTGTAGCACCGTCTTTGCTTTGTTTACCCACAAGCTGAATAGATCGTCCGCGAACAAAACAAAATGCACCTTAATAAGCAAAACAATACGAGATCCAAAAAAAAGTGTCAGTCACTTAGCGGATTGAATCCATGGAAGTGTAAAATTCAGACAAGAAAAACTATCTTTACCTCTTTCAAGTCATTAGAGAACTGTTTGATTGTTGATATACCAATCTCAGCAGCTTCATCAAAGGGATATCTAATGGAAAACAAAACATTGAGAACATAAGGTTTCTCTCATTTCATGTTGCACAAACTTTCCAAGACTTGTCAAAATCACTAATAGTAAAGTATTAGTTGGATTTGTAGCATATAAACGATTTAAGTCTCTGATTGTGACAACTTTACCCGTAAATCCCACAAGATATGGCAGGAAACGCAATGTATTTGATGTTGTTTTCCTTTGCCACTCTCAGACTATTTCTGTAGCAAACAGAAAGGTGAAACTGTCAGTTCAGAGGAAAACATGTCTTATGTAAGATTCAGTAAAGTAAACAAACAAGTGAAAACTATGATTCTTCTTACTTGTAAGCATTTGTAAGGGATTCTTTAGGGTTGACATCTGAATCATAGATCGGTCCAACGGTGTGAATCACACGAGATGCAGGCAAGTTAAAACCCCTGTTCCAAGTTTTCACTCAACAATCCTAATTTCCAAAAAAAACCATTAACACATGAGAACAATAAGAGAGTATAACTCACGGAGTAATCCTTGCTTCTCCGGTTGGACAACGTACTCCAGGAAGAACTTCAGGAACCTCATAGCATGCTGCTCTAAGTTGTGGTCCAGCAGCTCTATGTATTGCTGTCACAAACATAAATCAAGATTTTGCATTTAGAATTCAGTTTATATACCAACACAGGTCACCAAAAATAGCAATGGATCCTAAAGTAACTTACCTCCATCAGCACCACCTCCACCTAACATACGCTGATTTGCTGGAGTGACCTGAAGCAACAAAACTCCTAAAGTTAAAAAAAAAAAAAAAAGTGATGATGCATCAAATTGGAGAGACCTAATTGTGATCCAAGAACCTAACCACTTAAATCGAATTCCAGGAATCTCTCTATCTATTTGCCTACAAACCAATCCCTAGAATTTGGACAGTGAAAAGAGAGAATTTACAATAGCATCGGAGGAGCCATCGACGGACCACTTAGTGATATCGCCTTTAAGTATCTTGAGGAGGCTAGAATCAGACAAATTGAATACAGCTCCTTCGTCTCCAGAAGCCATGGATGATGATGATACAGTTGTCAAGCGAGAAGTCCTCGTGGGAGAAGAGACCGTTAACGAAGAAGCGGCCGTGTGGAACGTATTGACGGTGGAGATCAGAGAAGCCCTTGATGAGGTTGGGATCGAGCTCGTCGAGTGTAGAAGTAATCTAGGGAGACTCAAGCTTCCCACTCCACAGGTCAACCATAGTCGTCTCATTTGAGAGTCCGTCGCCTACTACTCTCTCACTCATGAGGTTTTGGCTTTGTGTTCCCTACAGATGAGAAAGCACTCTAAATCAACACTATTTTTTTTTTTTTTTTCTCAAAGCTTTGTGTTCCCTACTTCCCTTATTGTGTTATGTGACGAATACAAAAGTTTACTAATTACTAGAGACAAATGGCCTATCTTTGCTGTGGCCTGTGTCTGTGTGTGCATAAAACACCTAAACCAATTTGAAACAACAGCTGAGATTACTGAAGAATCGCGTTTTGGTTGTCTTCTTTGAGGAGGAGAAGTTGGGGCCTTGTGGTGGAGGTAACAAGTCTTTTGCCTTGTTCAGCCACACCGTGTATGTCTCTTCGTTAAACATAACAAAATGTACCTGAGAAAATATTTTACCTTTATCAGTAACACGGCGATAAAACACTTACTAAACGGAGATAGCAAAGGTAACTAACTTTGGGACTTGATTAGCATTTTTTTAAAAACATATGATTAGTTGAAGTGAAAAATGTAGTAGTGGGAAGGAAAATAAGTTTACCTCTTTAAAATCTTGACCAAAATTGCTTAACAGTGGAGATGGCTATAGAAGCAGCTTCATCCAAAGGATACCTAACAATCAGATGAAGACATAAACACATTTGAATTTGTTTTATCTCTCTAGATGGTTCACATACTGGGAGAAATCTTGTGAAAACATATATACCAAGAACACAAAGATCAAGTATCTGAGTCTTCCTAAAATTTTACCTGAAAATACCACAAGATATTGCAGTAAATGCAATGTACTGAATGTTATTGTATTTGGCTACTCTCAGACTGTTCCTGTTACCAAAACAAGTATAGATTTAAATACAAAGTAAGCACAAGTGACGTAAATGTGTTACGGAAATATGAAACTTTACTTGTAAGCACTTTCTAGGAGTTTCTTAGGATTCTTCTCGGCATTATAAATGGGTCCAACCGTGTGAATCACATGAGATGCTTGTAAGTTGAAACCCCTACTCGTCCCATATCCAATAAGCAGAAACCAATCAACAAACTCAAACTTGGGGGGAGAATGTTATAACATTTTACACATACTAAAGAAGACAAACAAAAAAAAAAGTGAAACCCACGGTGTAATTCTTGCTTCCCCGGTGGGACAACGGACTCCGGGGCTAACTTCTGGGATTTCATAACATGCTGCTCTCAACTGTGGTCCAGCAGCGTCATGGATGGCTTTTATTAATGTATATTAGAAAAATGAGTTGTTATTGATCTTTGTAACCTCCCTTATTTTCCTAACTCTGTATATAAACAGAGTATGTAACTCTAAATACTTAAGATACCATTCCATATAATGATACTAACTTATGATTAATTGAAGGGAAGTACCTCCATCTGCACCATTACCACCTAGCATACGCCCATTTGCTGGATTAACCTGAAACAATCAAAGGTTTGTTCATTCTCAAGTTCAAAGTTCAAAAATGTCAACATCTTTATACTATGATCTAAAAGAGATAAAAAGAGAGAAGACTGACAATAGTATCGGATGAGCCATCGACTGACCAATTTGTGATGTCGCCTTGAACAATCTTAAGAACGCAACTGTCAGACAACTTGAAAGCTACTTCCTTGCCATCAGATACCATCACTTAGATTGGCCAAAGGCCCAAAGCTTTCACTTATTAATACTCCTTGTTTGGTTTATATAAATAAAACTCGTCTATATATAATTTCATTATTTTGGGCTTAGCGATATTGGATTACATAGAAGAAGAAAAAATAGGCCAATAAGGCTAAATTCAAAATTAACATGTAAATTAAAACAATAAAAATCTTGCTTTTTGCTTTTTGTAGGCACGATGAAAATACAACCATTGAAGCAATAATTCGTAAATATTTCGTAAAAAGAGAGAAAAATAAAGGCTAAGCTAAGCTAAGCGGGTGCTTACGAGCCACCTCAGCAATACGCAGCCACGTCAGCACCCAAAACAGAGAGATGTGTGTGTGTGGATGAAACTTATCAGAACTGACCGCCTTGGTAAGTTTGTCCGAACTGCCAATTAGAAGGAGCCACGTCATTGCTAATGACGGTACGACCATCGCTGGTGGTGACTTGAAACGAGAGGCTTTGGTCGTTCATGTAAGAATTGCTCTGCCAGTTCTGTCCCCAGTTTCTAGACATTGCTTGCCACGACTGTGTTTTTGAGCCTTTGATCGATACAGCGTGTACGTCTCCTGCTCCTCCTACGTTCGAGATTAGGACTAGGTTAAAGTATGAATGTCCGTTGATCGTAAACCTTATTCCTCCTTTCTTCATACACGGTACTCTGCATATCGAACATATACACCAACGTAATACATTAGTTTAAAGAGTAGAGGACAAGCATCAATCGTAAATTAAAAGTAAACAGTATGGTTTTATATTTTATTATCAGAAATTATGTTAATACGGGATTTAAGAGCAAATCATATATTTAATTAAGATAAGCTCATTAGCTAGAGTCACAAACTAAAATATTGGTTAGGTTTTAAGTTTTAACAATATGGTAGCTACTAAAGTGTCTCTAATATTACGGACTAGTAGATATAAGCTACAAGAAAAAAAAGTGAACGGACCTTCGGAAAGAGACAGGAACAATGCCGGCACGATACTGAGCGATTTGGAGAAAAGCTGGCTCGGCGAGGTCAAAATGTTGAAGTGGAGGATTGCACCAACCTCCATTATCGTTGGAGAGGCCAGGGTTAGGTGGGCAAAAGTTAGTGGCTGTGACGGTGATAGTAGACGAGAGACACCACCTCGGGTCATCGTTGCACTTCATCTCATAGCACGCGCCGCACGTGAGCCCGTTGTTGAATAGAGCCGTGCTTAAAGCCGCCGTGTTTGTCCCGTAACCTTGGCCATACAAATTTCCATAACCACAAGCTCCGCCTGATTATTTGACCATGCCACGTACGTGTTAGCAAGCCATCCTCATGTATAAAGAGATAAAATTTAGCTAACATACGCATTTAATTATGGTTACTTACCCATGGTGCCGGAAGCATCCCCACCACCGTAGAACGTAGCGTGACCACCTTGCCAACCTCCGTCGTCTCCATAAGTTCCTTGGAGTAAGAATGATAAGCTTAGTATGGATATGATTGAGATTATTGAATATTTGGAGTTTGATGTGATAGACATTTTTTGTCTTTGAGTTTTTTTTCGAAGGTGGTTGGTTGGTTATTTCGGTTTTGATTTGGTGAGAATCGTGAGACTGATATGGAATCAAATGGAGGGATTGAGTATATATAGGGTTTCTCGAGTGTATAATTGTGTCAAGCGATAATACTATTTAAATGTCTACTATATTAAGTACGTTGGTGTGACTCTTCTTTCATCTTTTTGGGTATTCATATATTTTATAATTCTAGTGTCTCTGACCAATTTGCGAGAGAATTGTGCCTTTTATTTCTCGTTAAATCCCAATGTATTTCCATATTCATTCTTAGGTATTTTATCTAGTTATTAAGTGATTGATAGTATATATCTAGTTTTCTTTTCTCCATCGAAATCGAGCAACAAATTTTGAAATAGCCAATTCAAATGGGGGTGACTTGTGATTGTATGGATAACTAGAATCAAAGTCAACAATGTATGCCACCGTTTATCTTGAGTAGAGTAAGGTTTTTTAATATATTTTTTTGTTGCGGCCAGATTTTGTGGACATCAAAATTAAACAGTTTAGGAAAATAAAAGAGGAAAGAAAAATGTATGGATTGATAATATAATAAGATCAGTAGGGGACTTTGAAGGTCGTGGCCACATGCAAATGTTGCGGTTAGACCAACTGCGATTCCTAATCAAGAGGCCCCTACTTGCACATGCTTCAGTACGCAAAGTATTTATTAATTTGTCTCTTCTTGACGTTGGTCATAATTAAGATCATATATATCTCTTATTTGTTTGTGTTGAAGGTTTTCTTTTCATAAAATACTATTATTTGTGTTGAAATTCATAAGCAAAGGACTTGTAATCAATGGTATCAGTGTGTTCAAGGGATACCAACATACCGTATACAATTTGCTCTATTTATAATTAACAACTTGTCAAGTAGTATCAGTTTAAGAACCTTTTCACGGTTCCTATTAGATATACTAGGATAATACCACCAATCAGTCAACCAAGTTTACCAGTTATTGTCATAATTTCTGATGTTTTTGGTCGTACAAGAGTTTTGTTCAGTATAGATGGCGTCTTTGTTGTGTATGTTAAGTGGTTACATCAATGGCTTTCAAAGGATTGGTTGCTTACTTTCTGTTGCCCTGTATCTAGCTAGTCTTTATTATTAGGCTACATCTTGGGGTTTATGTCCTGATGTTTGGTTCCTTTAGTTTTCAATTGTGTTTTTGTGTTTACTTGGTTTGCGAGATCTATATGATTTGTTATTCTTTCAACTCAGTACTTTTGAATTTTTGTGTTTCTCGCTAAAAATTATATTAACAAAAATGTTAAAAGCAAAAACGAAGTAGTTATTATAAGAAGGAAATATGTGTGTTTTAGGAAGGTATGTGAAATCTCAATCTCAATATAATGTATTTTCATCAAGATTCCAAAATACTGAATCTAAAGAGAGAAAAAAAAATCTTTAAAAAATGTCTAGTTGGAAGTCTCCAGAATCCATAACAAGTTGAAGACCCATGGTAGAAGCTCTGCGGGCCTGAACCTCGGAGGCCGCAGTAGGTACAAAGTGACAATTACCTGAAGCACCTGAGAGAGTGGCACATTATACATGTACTGAGAATACATGTACCGAGATGCTAACCAGAGTAGAACAAGAATGATACCTAGCTATGATGAGACTGAACACCAGGAAATCATAATCTCATTCTCAATCTCAATGCGGTAGCACGTTGATCACTCATCACACCAACTGATGTGTCATCCGATCTTCTCATTATGTGTTCAAATGAGAGTGCTGCTCTGCCCACTAAATCAAATGTTAATGGGAATACTTGAAGCAGGTCTTCTACACTAATGATCAAATGTTCCACAAAGTGTGGAGTTACTACGAACATCAAGACCTGACTCCACATTGGACTCCTACCTCGAGATCTTCTAGTAAAGGCTGTCTGTGTCTGGTTCTCCAAACACACTCTGGCATAAAAATGAGGATCTATGTACAAATCTTTGGCTTACATAGTATTGAATCTGATGGTGTGAAATCACTAGCGTAATTTGCAGATTTATGATGCACATGATACCCTTATTTGTTATATTGGAGATGCAGCATGATTTTTTGCATTTGTTGTTGTTTAGTAGGTTAGAGGTAGTACTCATTTTGTACACATAACTATATCATGTTGTCAACATTTACAAACTTTTTCAACCATATTTAGCCGAAATCAAAACTTAGCTGTTAATATAGAGATTTAAAATTGAGTATCTTTTTGCCACTGTCGCATTTACGAAATGACAACATCCATGGAGAGCCAAAATATCCACATAGTAGAATTTAGAATAAATTTTAATCAGCGGAAATCATTGTTTGTATTGTTTACGAATTTTACCTTTTAAAATGGTAAACGAGAACAAGGCACACTTTCGATAGTAAAATTTCTATAAATTCATAATGTCGGAAATAAAAAAGTTTATTAATATATAAATGTTTTAATTTATTGGTAAATTATTAATTTATAGAGATATTTTTTTTAATTTAGTAAGCTTTCAAAAAATAGATTTTAAAATTACAATTTTAATTACTATAAATAATATTTATTAGAATCATTTACAAAAAAACAACAATTATCATGTCCTGAAAAGAACATTAAAAGTTTTTGATATAAAAAAAATTGTAAATAAATTCTAACAAAAATTAATGTGTATATATATACATATATTTGATCATCTTATATAATTATTTATAATATTGACAGGATCATATATTCATAAAAAGTTTTTTAAAAATATTATTTTATTATATTTTTGAATTGTATCTAAAATTACACGGCCTAACGAAAAATATTAGTAATTTATAATAATTATTAATCTATAGAATATTAATTTATGGATGTTTTACTGTATAACCTCAAATATATATCACAGGACTTGAAACTCGTAGAAATGGATAAACAGATCAAAGCTTTAATCTTACGCAAGATCGGGAGCTGACTATATATATAAAGATATAAGATATAACCAATAATCATTACACAAAAATATGCTAAAAGACGACTTTATAGAGATAACAGCAACTACTACTATACGTACAGATTATTTTTCTTTGTTAAAGCTTCATTAGAATATTTAGATTGATTTTGTTATTGCAAAACATGCCAATGATGAATTGATGGACAACTTGGAACTACTTCTTTCATACATCGTGCCCATTTTTTATTTGTATATTTCGTGTATGCAAATACTTTATGTGGAGCTAGTTTTTTATTTATCCAAGTCGTCGTCAGTCTGTTTTTGTTTTCATTGAATCATATATTATGACGACAATAATTTTTATGGCAACATCGGTTTAGTGGTTGATGAGCTCTGAATTTCAAAAAAATAACGCTCCAACGACTGTGTGTGAAATTCAATGTAATTAACCAAATAAGTTATTTGTGTTGTGAAACACTTAGTGGACTCACTAGACCAGCCCATGTACTAAGCTATGGAGTCTCGGTCCATAGGCTTTACTCAGTCCATATAGCTTCGGCCTATGGGCCGAAGCCTTACTCGGCCATTAACTCTTTAGTCGGTCTAACCCTAAGCTTTGTAATCTACTATATATATGCATGTAATCCTTGGGAATTATCAATAAGAAACACAAGAGCTTTATCCCTAAACTCTACTTTCATAACACGTTATCAGCACGATAGCCTCTAGCCCTAAAAACCCTAGAGCCGCCGCCGATTCCAAAACCCTAAACCGCCTTTCTTCTTCTTCTTCGAGATTTATCCCCTTGCCTCGAAGAACTCTCGACGATAGTCCATATTCCTCGGCGATAGTTCAAAATCCTCGGCGATAGTTCAAATCCTCGGCGATAGTCGAAATCTCTCGGTGATGATCGAGGTCCGATCGAGGTTCGCGGTTCCTAGACGTATCCGGACGAGAGCGGTACGAAATTCCGGACGAGAGCGGTATGAAATTCCGGACGAGAGCGGTGCGAGATTCCGGACGAGAGCAGTGCGAGATTCCGGACGAGAGCAGTACGAGATCCGGACAAGAGCAGTACGGGGTCCGAGGTTCATGATCAGAAATCAAAGGTATATCTGAGGTCTTTAGCTCCCAGATCAATTCCAGTCAACCCCTAATTGGTGAAAGGTAAACAAGATCAAAACTCTCTTAGAACCATAATCGAACTTGGATCTAAAACTATTGAACCCTAAAACATCCAAGTGCACAACAAACAAATCTTAAGATATCTAATCCTATAAAACTCTAAAACCGGTCACATAGGATTGTTAGATTGTTTGTGAATTGCACCAAAGATATATCAAGCTTAAATCCGGTTGAATGATTGCTTATTATTGCTTGATTGATTGATGCATAAGAACCTAGAACTAAACTGTTAAATTCGAATATCATAAGAGAGATATTAATCTGATTGTTCTAGGATGTTTAAAACTTGAAATTGCATGCATACTAGAAATCGAATTTGGTATAGGGTATTATTGATCGATTTTAGCAATAGAATTTTCCTGTAAATTTAGGTTGCATAAGAACCCTAAAACCTAATTAAAAATCGGGATCCTAGAGAAAGTCTAGGTCCCTAAACGTTTTTGTTTAATTTCCTATTTAGAAAAGGAAAAGTTAAGAAAAAGGAAAATTTCTAGATTATAAGAAAAGGAAACTATTGCATGCTATTTAGTTTTGTTGTCTTGTGTACATAGATTAGACCACGAAAATATAAGCAAAGATAGGGCATGGTTCGATCTCAAATATCGCATGTCCTATTGATTGAAGGCATGGTTCGATCTTAAATATCGCATGGCCTAAGGCATGGTTCGATCTCAAATATCGCATGTCCTACACACCAAAGCCGAAAATTACAAGAAAGGCAAGGCATGTTTTAACATGGCCTATGAACAAATTAAAGGCATGGTAACGGGGGCAAATCCGCATGACCTATTTGCATGGTAACGGGAGCTAATACCGCATGCTAATGATATGATGCATGTCATATATTTTAAAGGACCTATGTGAGTATATTGTTGATTATAATGATTGCACTAAGAAAATATAGACATCAAACAATTATCTTGCTGAGAGAATAGAAAACCAGTACCTCACAATAGATTACCCTATTGACCTTTGGACAGAGCTTAAAAGCAAATATAGGACACCACAAGATGGTGCTCCTACCAAAGGCTCAATTCGATTAGAAAACCTAAGGAACCAGGACTTCAAGTCCCTGGATGAGTATAACTCAGAGCTTTTAAAGATTGTCTCAATCCTAAGGTTGTGTGGTACTAGGTTCATTGAGAAGGAATTGTTGGAGAAGACATTCTCAACATTTCATTGTGCTCCAGCAGCAATATCGCGAGAAAGGTTTTTAAACCTACGCAGACCTAAAACTCTTGTTTAATGCTAGATGAGCAAAACAATGAGATATTATTGATGAAAAGTGCAATGAAGCCCACAAGGTTTATATGACTAAGAAAAATCCTCAAGAGCCTATAGAGCCAAAGGAGACCAATGAGTCTAACTATGTCCGTAGGGACAAGAGTGGCCGTGGCCGAGGAAGAAGTGGACATGGTGGTCCTGGTCGTGGGACTTCCCAAAGGCATAATTATGATGGTCAAGGCCGTAGAAACCGATTAGGCTTCGGCCGTGGTCGGGGGGAAAGGCCGCGGGTCATTTCAAACCGCAACATAAGACCAAGTCCACTTGTCATAGATATGGTATGGAGAACCATTGGATAAAGACATGCATGACTCCTAAACATCTAATTAATCTCTATCAAGAGAATTTGAAAAGAATCCAGAAACTAATTTTGGTGCATCTCGATGGTAAAGGAAATTTGGCCATGAGAATGATGACCAATTAAATTATGAGATTTCTGGTTGCCTAAATATAGCTTTGGTTTAATTTCTATTGTGGTTTAAATTCTTGTCCATTATTGGAAATGGCTAAGGACAAGAAAGTAAGTGTGGTAGATAGTGGATTAAACCACATAATTTTGAAAATGCCAATATTAGCAAAGATAAGCGGGTATAGCAAATCTTATAGAGGGCTACGGCCAGGCTCACGTGTTGTTACCTAAGGGAACACACATAGAATTGAGTGATGCCTTATATTCACCCAGCTCCAAGAGAAACTTGTTGAGCTTTAAAGATATAAGATTAAATGGTTATCATGTGGAAACCAAGTGTGAAGGGACTAGAGAATTCCTATACATTACAGAAAATGTAAAAGGACAAAAGAAGGCCCTAGAGACTATACCTGCACTAGCCTCTGGTTTATACCATGCTAAGATTAACATGATAAAGGCTAAATTGGCAAAGCACAGAATGATAAATGAACAAGATGTTCAATAATTCACTTTATGGCATGACTGGATTGGCCATCCGGGTCCTAACATGATGCGTAAGCCGTAATAATACTGGTGAGCATATATCCCAAGCGTTTAATAATACTGGTATGTCCATGGGGGGAAGTGTGGACCACCCTGTGGCACATGAACATACAGAGAATGGATTAGATGAATCCCTTATTAAACGTATTGCTTGACCATTACTAATGAGGTCGAAGCTTCTAGTGTCGGCTTGGGGACACACGGTATTACATGCAGTAGAGCTTATACGCATCAGGCCATCTAGTGAGAATAAATATTCCCAATTACTAACGGGTCAGGAGCCAGACATATCCCATCTAAAGATATTCGGGTGTGCCGTTTATGTATGAAATGCATCATCACAAGAGAATAAAGATGGGACCTCAGAGGAGGATGGGAATATATGTTGGATATGAGTCTCCCACCATCATAAAGTATCTCGAGCCACTGACAGGAGACCTGTTCAAGGCCAGATACGCGGATTGTCAATTTATTGAGTCCGAATTCCCTGTAGTGGGTGGTGAGACCAACAAGCTGGTAAAGGAACTGACATGGAATCAAACATCCTTAAATTGGCAAGATCCTCGAACTCTAGCATGTGATGCAGAGGTTCAGAAGATTGTACATCTTCAGCAGTTAGCTAATCAATTGCCAGATTCCTTTGCTGACCCAAAGAGAGTGACAAAATCGTACATATCAGCTTGTAATGCACCAGTACGTATTGATGTTCAGAGGGAACACAATATTCAAGTTGCTACAGAGTCTACGCCACGTTTGAAACGGGGTAGACCGTTAGGTTCCAAAGATAAGAATCCTCGGAAGAGTAAAAGAGGTGCATGTCAGACCGAGGCTAAGGGAATTACCGAGAGCACAGACATGGCCGCGGCAAATGATAAGGTACCGGGTGGGGTTCAGGACGCTGAACCTCTAGGTCCTGAGAATATTGATAACGATGAGATATCGATCAATTATATCATGTCTGGGATTACTTGGAACCGTAAGGATATCGACGTCGATGATATTTTCGCATACAAGGTAGCACTTGAACTAAATGAGGATTTAGAGCCCACATCTATACTAGAGTGCACTCAAAGCAAAGAATGGCCTAAATGGCAAGAAGCTATTGATGTGGAGCTAAACTCTTTGAAGAAGAGAAAGGTGTTTGGTCCGATCACACGGATAACACATGAGGTTAAACCAGATTGGAATGCGGAGACTTAGGGACTTGGAGTGATGTTTGGAACAGGGGGAGCAATGTGTGTTGTACTCTTTTTCCTTCACCAAGGTTTTGTCCCAATGGGTTTTCCTGGTAAGGTTTTAATGAGGCAGCATCCCCTAAGCACATTGCAGCGATCCCATCCAACATTGGTACGGTCGTTCGTCCAAGGGGGAGTGTTGTGAAACACTTAGTGGACTCACTAGACCGGCCCATGTACTAAGCTATGGAGTCTCGGTCCATAGGCTTTACTCAGTCCATATAGCTTCGGCCCATGGGCCGAAGCCTTACTCGGCCATTAACTCTTTAGTCGGTCTAACCCTAAGCTTTGTAATCTACTATATATATGCATGTAATCCTTGGGAATTATCAATAAGAAACACAAGAGCTTTATCCCTAAACTCTACTTTCATAACAATTTGGAATATTTTTAGTTTTTAAGGGTTTCATTAGGAATATTTGTGTGAATATTGTCATGCTTAGCTCTACTTAATATTACCTGGATTGACCACCATACAGACCAGTAAGACATTTTAAATAGTAGGCGGGTCAGTAGATGGCCCCTACCATGTTACAAGCACATGCAAAGACTTTCTAACGTTTAAAGGCTCTCACGCAATTTTCTGATACGTCAATTTCTTGGTCCCTTTATACATCCTGTTAGTTAATTAGTTACTCTCATGTATGATGTATCTCTCTCTATTCTTATGCCGTTATGCGTCTATGCCTATAATGTCATCAAGTAAAACGCAGCCATATATAGGTTACTCCGTGATTCCCTAAAATATAGAAATGTATTTTGATTCTCGGCAGAACAAACAAGGATTTTGTATGAAAACTACAGTACTATATATGTTTGGCAAATTTAGGATTATTTTAATAAAAAAATTTGAAGCACCGTTTTTTTCTTCTTTCCAATATACAATACGTAAATGTAAACATGAGTGATAATAATTGATAACATACGACATCAATATCACAAAATTCAATGTTATTTACACTGGTTTTTGGAAAAAGGTAAATTAAACAAAGCAGAATTAGGTTAACTCAAACCCTTCTAAGAAGTTAAATTTTGATTAAAAAAAAATCATTTGTTAATATTTTACTAACTCATATTAATATTTTTGACTGACCGAAAATCACCATATACAACTTCACATAAATTTTGTTTTATGTGAAATAATCAAATTTGCAGGCAGATAGATGTACATGATATATTCATAGATGTATATATTTATGATACAATTATAACAACTTACAAAAATCACTATGCTTTTAGGGATAAATATAAAAATAGTTTTTCATCAAGAAGAAGAAGAAGATTTATGATATAAATTATCTGACAGTGGGATTAGCTTTACTTTTGTAAACTACCGTCTTCTTTTGAGTAAGATTTTCTTGACAAAGAATCTTTAGGTGGTTCATGAGTTCATCTATTTAATATTAGCTAAAAGGTTGCTCTAAGTTCTTTGTTACAGTAATTTTTTCAATACAATAAAATTTCGACCACATTCAGTGCCAATGCAGACACTCATCTACTCTGAAGCTGGATAAGAGCAAAGTATCAATCGAAGCAAAACACTGTTGAATTGTATCCACAAAACACGTGAGTCTATCCAAAATGTAGCAAAAGAAAACTAAAGGGACCACGCTTTAAGTAACCATCACAAGGTTTTTGTCTACTTGTTGCCCCAAAACTGTTGGGACTGTCCATAATTACGTGCCTGAAGAATGGTCATTGTCCAAAGAGAACGTCATTCCAATCTAATAGCCGACACAAGATACATAAACTTCATCAAGTGTTCTTAAGTTTTTTTCTGAAGATAGAGTTGAGAAATTCTCATGTGAGTATTTAATTTTGTTGTTTGGTAGATAGGGTACCTCTTAAGTGGCCTCAACATGGCTAGTTCGGTTCATGTAGTTTTCTGATTTGACATGGTTTAGTGAGTGGTTTAACACGTAATTCTGCTTTAATTCCTATGCTTAGTGTGGGATTTTTATTATTCAAAATCTCCCTGAAAGATACTGGTTTATTATATCAGTTAAACTCTAGTGCGGTTTAAGAAAAGTGAATTCAGACATTAGGGTTCTTATGGGAGTCTTGAAAAACTTATGCTTGAAGCAAAAGTAACTGGAACTTTGTACGTTTACTTAAAATAAATTTACTGGAAACGAAAATAACACAAAGTGATGTAGGAGACTGCAAAACAAAAACACTTTCTGATCGGGTTTCACCCAAAGCCAAATTCAAAATCCAAATCCAGATTCAACCATCAATTACAAGGATGATTATAGAAGCAACTAAGGGAAGTAATACAACATAAAGAAACAGAAAAAAAGGATCTGGTTATACTTGAGTAGCTCCCCCAGAAGAACAAGATGAATCAGGAAACAGAGAAATCAGACAAGTTAAAACACCTGTGGTCTCTAAAGTTGAAACCCCAAAACCCCCAAAAAGAAACCAGTTTTACAGGATTAAAAAATGAATCAGACGGTCACGGAGATGTTACCTTTTTTAGCTAAAGATTTTCAAGGGAGAGCAAAAGAATAGGTTTATCGACAAAAGGGGAATCTGGAAAATGGAAAAAGGCAGCCTCACATAGTGCTGCTGCTTTCACTGACGGTGTCAGACCTACCAAAGTTTGAGCCTCTGCCACAGCTGCTAATGTCAAGCCCCTGTAACCGGCCAAGAGGGTCTTCTTGCATTGTTTCTGAATAGGAATGAGATTGAGCCGGGGCATTAGAAGTAGCGTGATGCATAAGCTGATGATTTGTGGGAGGGTTTTGGCGAGAGGATGTGTTCTGGTTTTGGTTGTTGTTTGGTTGGAAGAGATGAAACTGATGAGTCATCTGTTGCAGGTTTTGAGCATCGGTTTGTTGCTGATGATGTTGATAGTAGGATTGTTGTGGTTGGTGCTGATATTGCATGTGTGCCATTCCGAGGTTATAAGCATCAGCGGGTGACACTTCTCCTGTTGCGAATTTCAGCCTCTCAACTTCCTTCTTCAGTTGGTCGTTCAGTGCTGTGTAGTGAAGAATCATCAATACATGACTTTCAAAACCCAAACAATCATATAAAAGGAGGGAAGGAGAGAAATACATACCATCTCGCAACTTAGCTTGTTGTTCCATGACCTGTAAACGAAGCTTGAGCTCTGTATTCTCAGACGATAAACCAGTTGTGTCTCTCTGTAAGAAGCAAGTTATTAGGCAGTAGGTGAGAAACTGAGTGCAAAGAAGAGAATGTTACTGCAGATAAAGTATTAAAGTTTGTAATAAAAAACCTGGAACAAAGACAATTGTGCTGAAAGGGTAGTAGCTTCAGTTTGCAAAGTCTGAACTTTCCTCTCGAGCTCCAAGATATATCGAGCCTTCCTCTCTTTCGAACGAGCAGCAGACTGTCTATTAGCAATTATCCTGCACATAGTGCACGAGACAGGATTAGACAATTTGAGTATCAATTAATAGCGAATGCAGAATGTTTCCACTCTATTATGGCAGGCATATTTGTTAGAATAAGTCACAAGACCAGTCATGCAATTAATAGTGACCATTACCAGGTTCACTCCAAGATTACATGGATAACGTCCCTTAACCCCATTGAGACAGATCAGAACCTAAACAAAGCTAATCCCCAAACTTTTTTCCGAACCAAAACCACTTGAATTGAAACTATAACTTTCAATTCCAAATAGTTGACTACTAAAGAAAATGTAAAAAAGAGATCATCTCAAAAGTTTGAATGTTAAAGATTCAAAAAGTTCATCATTAGACAGGATCTCTAACCACACAGGAAGTGAAAAACAAGCTTGAAACGACCAATCAAACAAAAGCTAGTCCAAAAGAATTTAGTTGAGGGGCCATCAAATCATCATGAAAGAGACGCATTCCCACAAAACTCAAACTTGGGATTTAAACACAAAAAAGCATACTTATGGGTCCCTCATGATCTCTCTCCCAACCAGAAAGACCTTAAAACCAAAAAAGTAGCATAGTAGAAGCTATAACTAAATTTCAGTTAAAATTCAGTTATCGTTAAGATTCGAGATCATAGTCAAAACAAAAGGTTGCTTGGTAACACACGTAACCAGGCAAAAAAAAAAGAACACCTAAATGGCATCACATCAACATCAAAAGATACACATTCATCAGATAAATGTCATAAAGAAACCACCTTTTCCCCGCGAATTGTAAACTATAGCATAAAAAAATTGTTGTTAACGATCTAAAAGGAACAAGATTTAATTTTTGGGAATAAAGATGAAACCTTTTAGCTCTCTTAGGGTCGACGACCCAAAGCTCGGCGAGTTTATCAGGAGCCATAGCTTTCTTGGCCTCAATTGATTCCAAAGTCGAAGACCCATCAACGGAGAGGCTGTGTCTGTGTCTAGGTCTCGAATTCCCAGCCTCTGCTCCTCCGTTTTCAGCTGAAAACGGGTTATCGGACCTAGGAGCTGATGGACCAGCCGAATCTGAAGCGGATCCGGATCCGGATCCAAGTTTCTCAATGTCCATGTATGAGCAGAAGAGGTCATCTTCGGATCCGAGCTCGTCGAATCCTCCGAATGGTTCAGAGAGATCCAGATCTTCAGGGAGACGGAATTGAACCTCTGAATGTGCTCTACGGTGGTACGGACCACGAAATGGAGCAGACGTCGGAGCTGAGGCGGTTAGAGGAAGGCATTGTGGGAGATTGCTCTGGTTTGATTTTGGATTCGAAGGATCCTCCATACCTGGATCGTCCTTCCTTCCTTGTATCTCTCTCTCTCTCTCTCTCTCTCTCGCTGTGTTTCGCGCCCTTCTCTTCCTCTGTCTATCTGTCGGAATCGGACAGCGAAAGAGAGAGATTCAGATTTCACGTTTTGTGTCCGAAGGTGATGGCCAGAAGTAAAAAAAAAAAAAAAACACGGAACACAACAGGCTCCAAACGGCGTCGTTCGCGGACCACTTTTATATTTTAAACCCTTTTATTCATAAGCGTTTCGTTTTATATGTAACTTTGAAGGTTTGTTTTGATCACCCCAAAGTCATATCTTGTGTACATTACTACATTTTACCTTTTTTTGCATTTGATATAATTGAAATTTATATGTTTCTATGTATGTTATGTTAATATCATATGATATGAGATTCTCCGTATTCAACAGTATTTATTTTCATCAAATATTTTCCTAAAAGTTGTAACCGCACACAATCTCCCACAAGGACTAATTACATTATCATTGATTCATTTCCATATTTAATTATTTTAAAGTTATCTACAATTTTTTTTGTCCGATTTCGTATTTGCATTGGAATTAATATTCGTTTTTTGTTATTTTAGACATTAGACAAAATTGGCAAATAACCTACCTTCATGAAATAAGTCAATGGCCATAATATTCTTCTATTTCATGTGCAAAAAAAGTGAAAGACTATTTTTTAACCACGAGTTTGCTAATTCTACATATTAGAACATAACGACTGATCTATATAGGGTAAACTTTAGATAATTTTCTTTCAGTTTAGAGTTTAGTTTCTACTATTTGCTTAATATAATATGATTCAGTGTCGGTCCGACATTTATTAGTGCCCTATGCCGAACTAAAAAACATGCCCTTTTATATATTACCAAAAAATTATAACTAATGGTATATAAGACTTTATGTTTAGTGTTTTGAAAATTTATTAACACAAATCAAAATCAAAACATTAGTTTTGATGAAAAGATTTATCTAATAGTTTAACAAAGTAAACTATTAACCTCAAAATGGAAAAAATCAAAACTAAAACTAACAATTAACCTCAAAAACTATGATTTGCACTTATATTAAAGTCCACATTTTTGTAAAAATATTTAGATATATATAAAAACTCTATAATAATTTTACAAAAAATGCCCTAATTTTTTTTGATGCCCTAATCCTTTGCTTGAGTTGATTGCCCTATGGACCGGCCCTGATATGATTCACACTAAAATATTGTGTGTTTTACCTAAAGTTCCATAAATTATTACGTTGGTTTCCTTAAACATACTTATCCACAACTATTAATATATTCTCATGTCTATACATACACATTGCTATAAATCGTATAACTACTATCTTTTTATTAATACATTTTCATATTAATATATTTTTATGGCTACCTACGGATTTAAAACGGATTCAATCGATATACATCTTAATAGACCTCTAGATGCGGGAAATTATACTAGTTTTAGGAGTATAACAGTTACAAAATGTACAGTAAAGAGTAAAATCAGAAATATATTTAAACTTTTACAATTTAATAAATCTTATAAATTAATAAAATTTGCTAGTTCCTAGTCGAAATAGTGTAAAAAATACCAAAATTTGATAAGATAATATTTTTTTTTGAAATTTCCATGTAAAATATGATTTAAATAATATCGTAAATTAATAATCATGTAAATTTACACACATATATATATATATACTGATGTAATAATGTATGATTTAAAAATCTGTATTATCCTAAAACCCATATCTATAAAACAATTGTTATATTGTATTTTCAAACTACAATGATATAAATTACTCTATAACATACCATAAAAAGTAGCTAGATATACATCATTTTCATTTTGATAGTTTTATAGGTTACTAAAATACGATAATTTATATTATTATTCATAAATTTATGTTTATGTATGTCATGTATATACGTTTATAGTATTTGTAATTTTTTGTCAATAATGTTTTCTAAATATAAAAAATTTAATTTCAAAACAATAAAATTTATAACATTTGAAAGTCTAATTTTATTTAGCTAAAATTGTCGCAATTTATAATTAAAAAAAGTTAAACAATTCAAACATATATCTATAAAATAATTATTATTAATTTATACTATAACTTAATATTATCGTAAATTAATAAAATGTTATGGTCCGAACATTATTAATCTAAAGAGGTTTTTTTGCTTGTAGAAGCAAAAATTGCTAAATATGTAGTAGAGTTAGTAATAGCATGATGTAATTTAAAGATAAAAATGAGCCCTACTTCTCTACTTTGGGGTGTGGGAATTGAAAGAATATAAAAGGGTCCAAGCTTGAGCGGCCGAAAAAAACGAGAAAGCTCGCTCCTTTATAACAAGAACCCAAACAAACACACTCTCCTCCATTTGAATTCAAAATCCCTTTCTCTTCCTCAAAAGCTTTCTGCAAATCTCTCATCACCTCACTCTCTCCCCAACCCTAAAAATCATTTCTTTCTCCAAAATCTTTCCTCTCTGGGTTCCTTTCCCCCCAAATCCCCCTATTATTATTTTATGTGTACCCGTTTCGTTTTCGTTCGTGTGTGGACTCTATCTGCGTAATTTAAGAACTGGGTTCTTGTTTTTTGGGGAAAAAGAGAGATCTTTCTGGTTTGGAAATGGAGGAACAGAGAGTGGTTTCTTCTGCGGTTGCATCGAATTCTGGGGTTTGTTTCTTCTTCTTCTTCTTCCTCTTCTCTCCCACCGATGACTTTTTTTTTTTTGTTTTGCGATTTGTTAATTGGTGGGGTTTGTGTTCTTGGTATCTGGGTTTCTCTCAATTTTTCAGATTTCGGGAGAGAAGCGTAACGGAAATGGATTAGAAGAGAAAGATGAATTAGGGTCTAAACGTGTCAAAGTGCCAGATCTGGATTCTGGTAATTCTTTCGGTTTTTATGAGTTTGATATTACTCGATTCGATTATTGGATATGATCTTATCACTGAATCTTTTGGATGGTTTGTTGAGAAAAAGTTCCTTTCTGTTTGTTTTAATGCTTTATGGCTACAGATGCTAAAAAAATCAGTACTTTGCAGTCTGATGGAAAAATCGGAACTAGTGTTCAGCTACCAAAAATTCTTACTAGTGGAAAAGTTTCAGGAGTATCTGAAATGCATGTGGCTCCTCATGCTGAAGGTTTAGGAAGAGTACTAGTTAGAGAAAAGGATGTTTTGGTTAAAGATGTAAGACCTCCCGCTGTTGTTGAGACGAGAACATGCTTGCCTAAGGCTGCTAACTCAGTTTCTAAAGTTGATGGTAGATGCGTTGCTAGTACTGGGAAACAAGCTTTGCTTAAGAATAATCATACTGTGAAGGATGAGAG
The DNA here is from genome assembly GCF_030686135.1 of Camelina sativa. Classification (NCBI taxonomy): domain Eukaryota; kingdom Viridiplantae; phylum Streptophyta; class Magnoliopsida; order Brassicales; family Brassicaceae; genus Camelina; species Camelina sativa. The sequence continues at coordinate 3,822,590 of NC_141884.1, read as the reverse complement.
TAAATGTGAGTCAAGAGGAGCTCAAGTTGATGTTTCAAAGAATAGCTCCGTCTTGAAACCTAAGGAGACTTCTGAATCCGTACGAGGAGCAGCTGAGCCGCCGCCGCTTTCAAATCCTGTTGGCGATAAAGTAGGTCCTTTTCAGATGTGTAGTAGTGCGGCCGGTTCATTGGGTGAGTCAGATTCGATGCGGCGATGGAGGGAAATGAAGCGGAATGGTTTTCTCTCTGGCCCTTTGGGTGGAGTAGCAGCACCAAGTTCTACAGTAGCGAGTGCGCCTGTTGAAGTACCTGCGCAAAAGCAACCAAAGAATAAGAGGAGAGGTGGTGATTCTCTCAAGAAGAGAAACGAGGTTCCTAGGAAAGAACAACAGCTGGTAGATAGACAACAGCTGGTAGATAGGTTCGCAAATGTTACCGCACCAAGTGGATTGCTGACAGAACTGAACCCGGGAATCATTAACCATGTCAGGACTAAGAAACAGGTCTGCTCAGTTATTGAAGCTTTGATTCGGAATGCTAATGAGAATGCAACCGTGGGGAAAAGACATGCCAATTTGAATGTAAGAGGTACCTATCTCTCTCATTTACCTCGTTAAGATGATCATATTAGCCAATTCAGATCAGATATGAGATCTTTCAGAATCAATGTTTAATCACTCTGTTTACCTTGGGATTTCAGAGTCAATCAGAGAAGATAGGGCATTAGCCTTTAAGTTACCATCTACCGGGATGTCTGATAGCACCAATTCCATTTCAAACCCACAACAAGCCACGTCTCTTGCTATTGAAGGTCAGTACCTTTTATCTTGTTTCAGATCGCCTTGAGTAAACTTTTATGAGTTTCTACATATGTCTGAAGTAATAAGTGGTTAAGTCCTATGGAGATAAATGGAGATTTTTGTCAGTTAGGTTTACTGATTAAAGTAGTGTAGAAGTGGCAGAAGGATAAAATGTTAGGTATTTCTTCTTTTGTGCATGATGATCACTTCATATGCAGAAGTGGAAACGGAAAGAAATGCTTAAAAGGAAAATGTTTGTTTGCTTTTTAGCTGCTACCGTGGCTTCTCAATGGTTGGAGTTTCTTCACCAAGACCTCAGTGGACGTCTTTCAGGTGTGCATTTCACTTACTTGAAGGAATACCGCAGAGGGGCTTCTTGGGTTAATTCAGTTTTAGTGATCTGATTGAGATCTTTTGATGTTTTTGCAGCTGTGCAGGAGAGTAGGAACAGAGTTCAAAATATTTTGACTACCGAGTTACCGCTTCTCGTTTCATCAAGAGAATCCTCTTCTAACCAAGAAGATACTCGTCAGAGGCCGAATACGAATACCTCTGGTGATGCTTCATCTGATACAGTAACAGAGACGCATAAGATAAGGTGGTCTGCAAAATTTGATCAGATTAACAAAGCTCTTTATGATGAAGAAAGAGATTTGGTGCGTACATATCCACTGCCTTCAAGTTTGAATGATTATATAGACAGAGTTTTTTAAGCTCGAGGCGGTGTTTGATGTATTGATACTATGGATTTGAAATTCGCAGGAACGTTCGCTAAACCAAGTGAAAGAAATGCAGTCAAGATGCAACGAGGGTCTACGGCAAATGGACGAGTACTCGCCTTTTAGTTCCCAATCATCAGATTCAAGGTGAGGAAATTACACCAAGCAGTCTCTATAGACGCATAGAAAAAGACTGATCTAACTGATATTTCTTGCTATACAATATGTTTGCAGTTTTGGGAAAGACGGGAGTCAGGATACTAGTATGGCGGTTCAGGCGGCTGCAGCTTCCATTTTTTCAACCTGCAGTTTTCTTCTGTCAATGGTGAAGCCGTCGCCTACCAGTTCTTAATTTTTGTTTGTTTTTGGTTTACCGGCTCTTCGACTAGTCCCACCAACTATATATTGTCATTTGTGTTAGTACCTTTAATAGGTATTAATATCATCTTTAGTGTAAATAATAGGCGATTGATGGTTTCGTCATTCGTATATGTAACATTAGTAGCGACCTTTTTTAATATCAATCCTACAGTTTGGCATTTGCTTCAATACACATATCTGTTAGAGGGCAAAGTTTTCTTGTATGAAACTCTGGACTTAATAATACAAGGAATTGTTGTCTCGTTCCTGTACCACATAATGAAATGTAGTATCTAATTTCTCATGAAGGAAAAATTACAGACGCTGATCTCTATGAGCTAAAGCCAAGATGGAGCCATTTCAGCTACTGTTACTTTAGCAGGTGAATTGTCCGAAATCTTTGCAAGTGAGCAATGTTGTAACTTAATAGACTCTGCATTGTCCACTGTCTTCACAACGTACCTGAAAATAGAAGTCCAGTTTTGTTATAAGAGCTTTAACATCTTATGGATAAAATGAGGCAAACGAGACTTAACCATCCATTTAAGCACTGTGTCATTATAACTGCCCTGCGTCCGACAAACCGTGGAGGTGTCCTTTTGTTTCCCTAAACCATGGTAACTTTTGTCTGTTAAAACATGAAAGTAGAATTCTCTAGATTGTGATAAGTAACCTTGGTATGGTGGAAGATCTCAGACCTCTATGATAATAAGATCTCCAATGGAGAAAGGAAACTGTATGCCTCGGCTACTCTTTGGAGTTTCTGTGATCTTTGGGATACAGAAACTTCTCTTCTGCTGCAGATTCATTAGAAAGAAACTCTGCTTATCTGTTTCTTCATTGTAAAAAGTTAAGCTTACACGGTTAATAATTAACGACAAACAAACCTGATCCGACTTGTCTTTCCTTCGCTTCAACGAATGTATATAATCTGATTCCTCTTCTTGGCAGAAAGCATGAACTACAATTCTAAGAGCTGAACAAGCGCATAAAACTGGATCAGGAAAAAGAAGTGACTCTTGAAGAGATTTTGAGTCTTCCACTGAAAACCAGCAATGTCGTAAAAACTCACACAGATTTGGCTTTCCTGATCCTTCTGAAGTAGGTTGGGAACATGTGAAACATGCTTTCTGACAACATAAATTGTCAAAACTCGTTTGTTAAGAGATTCACATATAACAAAACCAAGAAATCTAAAGCGGATTTAGTAAAGAATCGTTTTTTACCATTCTTTTAACTTCTTTTAATCCTCCAGCTCCAAAAGAATGTCCACAAGGCAGTATCGTAGCATCATTCATTAAGGTTCCGCTATCCAAAAGCAAAATAACAAACAGAGAATCATCTCTGTGAAAGTTAAACCTTTATCTCTCTAAAAATATACATATTCCATCACAGTATCAAACCACAATGAGTCATCAAAGTACATTGACCATAATCAGATCTATTACAGCCAGAGCAGATACTTACGTGACAGGATCAGAGAGGATGGCTTTGAGAGACTCCCAAGAGCTGCTGACACTAGTGACTCTCTCCTTCTCCAGAGAAGCAAAATCTCGTTTTGACAGCGTGTTGTGGTGGGAATGAGATACATTATCATCTGGGTTAGTGATCATCACTTTAAACTCCATTTCATGGCGATCAATCATCGATGCTTTCCTTTCCTCATCTTCTCTCACAACCAGTTCCCAACCAACTGAACCTGGAGAGTGATTCGAGATTTGAGAGAGCCGCTAACTAAGATGGTGGATTCTTTAATATTCGTAGGAGAGACTATCTTAAGACAAGTAACTAATATACCTGGATTTTTACTTTCCTTGTTGGTTTCTGCAGCTGCAGAATCTGAATCACCATTATTACTAGGATGATGAATCAAGGCGCCATGCCTTCGGAAAGAAACATTATCCTCGTCGTCATCTCCATCGGAATACCTCGTTTCATCCTTCTCAACTCTGTTTCCGCAGAAACCTTGCCGGATTCTGAAACGGCGATCGCCGACGGTTTCGAGCTCCCGGATTTTGGGAGCGGACTCTCCGACACGGAACCGCAGAGATTCATCTTCCACATGATATAGGAACCGAGGATCGATACTTTCATTAACAGACATTTCTTTTTCCGCCGGAATATTTCAGAAGACGATCGACTCAGACGGAGGAGGAAGCTGAGATTAGAAAAAAATAGACAACATAATAAAAACGACGTCGTGGGACATAAAGAAGAAGCACGCGCGTCGTCACGCTTCATGATTATGAAACCGTATCATTTTACTACCAGAAACTTTTTGTTGGGACTCATAAGTGTTATTGCCACGTCGTCATGACTAAATGAATTTGAACCGGTTTACAATCTGAATTTTCATGATCCGGTTAAGAACATACAGTTACAAATGCGATTCAAAGATTCTCCATTTTTGTTCTACAATAAAGAGGGATTGGATTAGACAACTCGAAAACCAAAAAACTAAAGTGAGAATCACACTGTAGTAGTAGCTTGACACAATGAACCAAGTTTCGGGTTTGATACCATGTTCTCATTTCACATCTTCAAAGGTTTCATTCCCAGTGATGCTCTCACTCTATTAGCTTCTGCAATCTCAGGATCTGGATGATTAGTTCCATCTTCCCTCAACTTCTCCTTCTTCTCCTTCTTCTTCTTTGGTTCATCACGATCCCTGTCATCATCTGTTTCGTGTCTCTTACGATCCCTACTCCTGCTTCTACTCCTACGCCTCGCCCTGTCTCTTCTGTCTCGTTCTCTGTCTCTGCCTCGCTCCCTGTTGTCCCTATCCCTATCTCGCTCTCCATAGTGATCTCTATCTCTCTCTCTATCCCGGTCTCTCCCACCACGCCCACGTTCTCTTTCATACTCTCTGTCATGATTTCGATCCATATCATAGTCTCTATCATAATCACGATCCCTGCCAATCACAATATCTTGGTCAAATTATAATTCATGAAACAATAAGCTTAACTATGAACATGACAACAATCTGTGGCAGAAACACATTGTTTGAGCTAAAATCTAGATGGGAAGAACAAAAATTGCTTTTCGTGATTTACAGATCTTTGTCATATTTTAATACAATAACCAACTGCCATATAACAGGGTATGTTAATAGAAAGGATGTCTGATCCATAATACTTCTCTCTGAACACTGTCAGTACAGAGAAACCTGGAAGGATCTCCACAATTTCAATTTCGGAAGCTGTATGCTACCACTGATGGCTTAAAATGCCATAGAGGAAACAGACATTCAAAAGAGAGAATTACTAGACATGATGCACGAGCATTAGCTAGATCAAACAGCTTCCACAATCATAAGCAACAAAGAAATTCACAAGGAATAATTACTAGAGATGGTAACTAGTAAAGAAATGAATCTAGCAAAGGGAGCCGATTTAGATACCTGTGTCTATGACTGTCGCGTCTCCTATCTCTGTCTCTGTCTCTATCTCTTTCTCTTTCAGGACTCTTATGGCGATGATCCTGTAAAAGAGGAAGAAGATGGTATCAACATACAGCTAGTAAATAGAAATGGGTAACAGAACAAATAGTAATCATCAAAGAATAAAGCAGTGACCTTCTCATCTTCAGATCCATCAGCAATCGCTTCATTCTCCTCCTTTTCTTCCTCTTCTTCAAAGTCATCTTCCAAAACACTTTTCCTCGGCTCTAATAAACCATTCTGTTCAAGCGTCCACCTATCATCACAATTGAAAAACTAACCATCTAAAAATACTGCAGAAACCAAAAAACTAAAAATCAGCCATAGAAAAAAAAAAAAAAAAGCAAAACAACAAACCTTTTCTTCAAACGTGGCATTGCAATATCACAAGAGTAATCCTTGGTTAAAAGTTCCTCAATGACTTCGTCCACATGTGTCAACGAAAACCCTATTCCAAACAAAAGAGATCAAATTAGTAATGACACAAATCAATCAAAAAAAGTTACAACGGATCCACTTAAAAAGAAAAACGAAACTTACTCCCATCAGCTAGCTTTTGTCTCACTTTCCGATAGTCATTGTAGAGAGGCTCGAGGTAACGATAGACATCAACATCAGTCCCAGTGAGACGGAGATAGAAAGCACCAAGTATACGAACATATCTGCACACACCAATAGAATTAAATCTTCTCAATAATCACTAAACTATCAAACTTGATTACCCTAAATCTAAGACAAGATTCAGATTTAAGGTTAGAATTAGAAATCATACTTGTAATCATCGTTTTTGATGAACTCGACGACGATTTCCTTCTCAGGCTGGATTTGAAGCATCTTCAATATGAGGCAAAGGAACGGAGTAGGTTTGCGGCTACCCCCAAAGGTTCCACCAAGATGGTCAAGCTCCATAGCTTTGTCGACCAACGTCTCCGCAGTTAAACCAAAACACTGCTCTTTCCAGAATGTGTGCTGATATATCTTCGTTCTCACAATCTTCTCTACCAGATTCTGTGGATTCGTCCCCCTTATATTCTTCGCCAACGGATCTGTTCTGTTTGCCATTATCTCGCCGGAAGAAGTTAATCAGAAACCGCCTCTAAGATCTTAGTCGCCGGTTTAACTAACGTCGAGCGACGCCGCTTCAGTGAAGCCGGAATCGAATTAATCGCTTCCACGAAATTGCCGTCGTAGAAGACGAAGACGACGCTCTAGGGCTTTGAAGAATCTGGAAAACAAAAAAAAATTCGTTATTTATTTCTTTTTAATTAGTATTTCATTCAGTGGTAAAAGCCCATAATGAGAAAATATTAATGGGCTGATAATATTTTTTTCTGGCCCACTAGAGATGGAGATAACGCCGTTAGTTGACCGTTACATCTACATAAACCCTATCGAAGAAATTGGAGTGTTGTGTTTTCTTCTTCTCAACGAAGAGCCCCAAAAGAAGAAGAACAAAAATTTCGAAAATAGAGAAAGAGAAGAAGTTAACAATGGATTCAAAGACGAAGCAGATGATTGTATCAGCTCTCTGCAAACATTTCTCCTTGGATCCTGTAAGTATTGAAGAAGATGACATCTCAGAAACTTCACTTTTTTTTTTTCTATGAGGTCTTGCTTTGTAGCTGAGTATATGTGTATGATCATGTTTTGAATTAGTTAGTCGAGAAAACTCGAAAATTTTCTGATTGGGTTTTGATTCAGTTGTAGAGATTGTGTTCCATATTAAGTTTATCAGTGTTTTACACTTGTGCATCAAGCTGGTTATGTAAAAAAGGTTGAACCTTTAGAAATTGGAGTTTTGTAGTTTTTTGAATTTGGGCTTGCATGGGGTTGATGGTACACTATGTTGATCTCTTATCCAGAACTTACACCAGTCTCTCATTTTTTTCGTAAATAGACAAGGTGTGATTTATGGGTTTGTTTCTGAAATAATTGTGTTCATTGCTTAGGAACCTTTTCTTGGTGGAGCTGGTGAGAGTGATGTCAAGACGCTTTATTCTAATGTTTTGAAGGCATCTGGAAAGGAAGTGTCTACACAAAACAATGAGGTAAGGACATGAATGCCGAACTCTAAATGGAAATTTATTTGAGTTCCCTCCTTGTTACTAGCACATTTTGAGAAAGCGGGGATTAGTTAGTTTGCGTTGTGATGCAATGCCTTTTGTGTGGTGGTAGATGATGAGTTCATTCAGTGGCTCTCTTTTGCATAATGAGTCATCGTTTCACATTTCAGGTTTTGAAGTGGCTGGATTTTGCGGAAGGTTTCCTTGCAATTTCCAAGGATTGCTTTGCAGCTCTTGAAAAGTTGAATGTAGAGTTAGCTACCAAGTCGGTGCTCTTGGGAAATGGATTGACGCCATCAGCAGCTGATGTTGCTGTGTTTTCAGCTGTGCATTCTTCAGTGGTACCATTTCTCTTAATTCCATAGTGTAGTTATCATTCATTCCTGAGTAACTTTATGTTTTTGGTTAAAGATGCCAAGATGAAATTAACTGTAATTAGAGGCGGCCTTAAAGACTAACTATTATCTGTTTGACTTACTGTTCGCAGCTTGGCCTCTCAGATTCAGACAAGGAGAAAGTACCACATGTCATAAGATGGATAAATTACATCCAGGTAGGTTCCACATCCTAAGATTGAGCCAAAGTAGTCTGTAAATGTATGGAGGACTAATTTACTCTCTGAACATCAACCTTTCACTCTATCTCTCCTTGTGATTTTCTGCGGTAATAATAATGCTGCTCATTATCTTATTTTTTACAGAATAAAGAAGACTTGTCAACATTATTTGCTCCAATTCCTGTGAAGTTATCAGTGTTTGACTTCGAGGTGAATTATCTTTTCATACCCAGTTCCTTAGTTTTAGAATCTGTAATAACATAATACATCTTTCCATATGAATTACTTGTCGTCTTCTGCTTTTACACCGATGAGCAAATGGTTTTCTGATGTCTTTCCTTTAGACGCAGGTATCAAAAAGTGTTTCTAAGGTGGAAGCAAATTCTAATACCAAAAAAGCTACAGAAGGTGTAAAGCCTGTTGACAAGTCAGAAGCACAGCCTATCACAAAGAAAACTGAGCCTGAGGTACTAATTTTAACTTTTAAGTTGGATTTATTAGACTGTGAGTCTATCTATTTATATTGTAGAATCTGATGTTTCCTCTTTTTGTTTTTTTTGTGTGTGTGTGTAGGAACCAAAGAAAAACGCTACAACAGAGAAGGATGCCAAAAAAGAAAAGAAGAAACCCGCTGAAACAGAACCAGCTAAAAAAGACGCGGAGCTTAGTGTCAGTTTGCTTAATATCCAAGTCGGTCTAATTCGCAAAGCATGGAAGCACCCATCAGCAGATAGGTTTGTGGTCAAAACATTTCAATATTATGGCTCTGTTAAAGACTTGAACGTCTTCTAATATTTTAAGGACTTGTCTTATGTATAATGCAGTTTGCTGGTTGAAGAAATAGATGTCGGGGAGGACAAAGTGAGGCAAGTAGTTAGTGGCTTAGCAAAGTTTTGCAATCCCGATGATCTTGCGGTATAGTGATGCCTTGATTTACAAAATACTAAAAGAAATTTGGTGTATCATTCCATAGATTGGCCCTGTTCTTGAAAAGTTACTAATCTATGGTTTCTTGATTGCTAAATTATGATGATGAAGAACCGCCTTGTTGCGCTCATCACAAATGTCAAACCTGGAAAGCTAAGAGATGTAATGTCACAAGGACTGGTAATAATTTCTAGTTTCTTCTATCCGCGTCCTATCCAGTTCAACATATTGCCACACTCTCACGTTTGCTCTTCTTATATCTTCTTTGTTTCTTTGCCACAGGTTCTTTGTGCTTCAAGTGAAGATCACTCGGTGGTAGAACCGTTGCTGCCACCTGCTGGGGCTAAACCAGGAGAGCGTGTTTCATTTGCAGGGTATATTAATGTTAACGATATAACATCGAACTTCTTTGATTGCTTTTCGTACCTGTTTCCCCTTCAGCCACTAAATTCATATGATCATTCCTTTTCCTTGTTTTTCTTGTTTATCGGAAACTCAAGAACCCTTTTTCGTAATTTTTATCTAGGATTGAAGGAAAGCCAGAAGATGTACTAAACCCGAAAAAGAAGCAACTAGAGAAGATAACACCGGTATGTGCTTTTTGCCCTTAGCTAGTTTCCAGACTTAAACAAACCGAACATGGGAGTACTGTGTTTGCATTATTTATTCATAAGCATCTAATCTCACTGGAATTTTTGTTAATCATTCGCTATTGCAGGGTCTCTACACTGATGAAAATGGTGTAGCCACATACAAAGGCATACCATTCATGACCTCAGCTGGACCTTGCACTTCCAGCATCCCCAAAGCTACCATCAAATAGTGAACTTTATACTCCTTTCTCTTCTCTTGCCTTTTTCTTTGATATCCACAAACTCAGTTAAAAAAAAAAAGATATGTTTTGTCACAACTCGAATTAAATTATCTAACTTTGTTGTTATTAGCCTGTTTTGACTCTCTTTTTCTTTATGAGCTTTCTGCTACTGGATTTAGATTTTTACTCAGTTCCATTTTCTTTCTCCTGTTGATCAAGCTTTGCAAGTCCACCATTACTCAGTCAGATAACTTGAATTAAAAACCAAACCAATTGTATTTTAATTAAGTTATCTCAATCAATCATGAAAATAGGTAATTATATCATGTAAACTCAGTATTAAATACTGAAAGTTTAAATTAACTTGTATTACCTCAAATACATGAAACAATCTCTCAATGAATGTGATTCTTTGATGATGATCTTACAAGTTAAGAAGAGGGATAAAAAGAATCTTAGACATGGCCCATGAGGATCTCTATAAGAGATTGGTGGTCCTTTTTCGACAAAAAATCATTATTAAAGTTTCCTTTTTCCAATTTATTCCAAAGATATGAACCCAAAAAAAACTTGGGGGAAAAAAATAATTAAAAAGTTGTATTATATATCTTACAAGATTTATCTATCTTATCAGCTTTAGATATAAGAAGATCCTGAGCAGAGATCCGTACGACTGTCACTGGACACATATGTTTCTTTATTCAGGTACTTAAAGAATCAGTCCTCTCCATAGCAAAATCTTTATACTTTGTCCCCAAACAAAAAGAAAATTATAATCTTTTTGGATTCTAAATCATATCAAATCAGTTCTTGGTATATATATATATATCATAAGGGGATTGTTACCGAATAAATCATATTTTTTTCAGTTCTATGCATCTACACAATTTTTGTATATTTAAAAGTGGTCCTAAGGAAAAATAAAACCCCACACGATTTGAAGAACATGTCGTAACAAGTAAACTCAATACAAAAAGACAAGTATACGAAACTTTATATCTAAAACGACTGGTACTGAAACTAAAAACCCCTAAAATTAAGATATATATATCACGAAATATCCGTGATATTCTTTGATGCAATCTCTTCCCCCCATGCTCTCTGTTTTCTTTTTAATAATAATTGAAAAGAAATATTCTTCACCCACCACAAAATCATAAATACCATCACCCAGATTCACATGATTCATACATACATGTACACTTCTTGAGTCTGTCACTTTCTTTCTTCATTGTATGTGTTTTGTCTTTTTGGTTTTTTTTTTTTTGAATTTATTATTGGGAGGTGGTGAGGGGATTTAAAGCTATGTCTGCTGCGAGGTCTTTGTATTAATGCTCGAGTCAGTCCTTCGCTTATTGTCAAGTTGTTTTCTTTATCAGTAGTTACTTGACATCTAAGGAACAAAAGGAGAGAGATGAACAGTTCAGGAGATTCTTGTTCGTCGTTAATGGAGGTGGCTTTTGATCATCATCACCATCATGGTCATGATGATGAGGAGCTTCATGTTTTAGCTATCGATGATAATCTCATTGACCGTAAACTCGTAGAGAGGTTGCTCAAGATCTCTTCTTGCAAAGGTTTCATCTCTTTTTTTTACCTTTTGATTTCTCTGATCAAAACCTTTTTATTATTCTCTGTATTCATTGTTTATGTTAAAATGGTGAATTTTTGCAGTGACAACAGCAGAGAATGCGCTTAGAGCATTAGAGTATTTGGGTTTGGGAGATCAAAATCAGCATATAGATGCATTGACCAACAACGTAAGATCTCTCTCAGGGCATATTTGATATCATGGTCTATACAAAATAACTCAAAATGTGTCCGATTAATCCAGGATTTGAAGGTGAATCTAATCATTACTGATTACTGTATGCCGGGGATGACAGGTTTTGAGCTACTGAAGAAAGTGAAGGTAAACATTTATACTCCATAATAGCTTATTGGAATCAAAATCCATAGAACTCATCGGTTAAATTCAATCTGTGTCTCTGTAGCAGGAGTCATCAAATCTGAAAGAGGTCCCAGTTGTGATTATGTCTTCAGAGAATATTCCTACTCGCATCAACAAGTAAGAACAACTGAGATCTGACTAAGACCTTGTTTATGTGTTTTTTTTTTACTGTGTGGAAGTAATAACTTAAGATTAATGTTCTTTAAAAACGCAGATGTTTAGCGAGTGGAGCTCAAATGTTTATGCAGAAGCCTCTGAAACTGTCTGATGTTGAGAAACTTAAATGTCATCTCATGAACTGCAGAAGCTAGCTAACCATGAGAGATCAAAATGTAGCCCCTAGCTAACCAAACATTTCATTGTCTTGATGATTCCTTATTTTGAGTTATGTTACAAGTTTTTTTTTTTTTTTTTTCTAGAAATCAAGAAATGTTTTCATATATATGCTTATAGTAATCTCAAGCTTATATACGAATGAATACACACAAAAATTATCATAGGAAATGGTTTTGGTAATGAAGATGATGACGATGCCTTCTCTCTTCCAACCCTAAACAGCGAATAAATGGATAACATGAGATGAAGAGACATCTCTTTATTCCTCTGACCATTGAAAATTGAGGCCACAGGCAACAACAACAACATTGCTGAGTCTCTTCTATCGTTGTCTCTTTCTCTTTTCTTCTTCTCTTGTCTCTTTTTCTGCCATTGTTGCACAGGATTGACATCTTTCCTGCGTGGAGAGAAGAATAAAAAACCTGTTTGAATCTTGTGCAGCAAGAAAGGTTTAGATCTCAATTTGTAACAGGACACAAAATTCCGAATACGAGACTACTAATTAAAATGCAAAGAATCTCAATTGAATTACCGACGTGATTCTTATAAGAAAAGACGTATATGTTTTCCCTTACCTAGGGATTATATATTCACCAGGATCTTGTGAATGACCTGTTGTTATTAGAAAGACAAATTAGAAGATTATAAAAGGATAAGAGAAGATCAGAAGACGATGAACCTCTTTCTTCTCGGAGACAAAGAGAAAGAAGTTGAAAGTCTAAAGGAGAAATGGTCTCCTCAAGAACAAGAATATCCCTTCAGGAGACTTGTATTGTACGTATCAATTGAAGCTTTCAACATCATATAAAACACGTGTCGTTTCATTTGTCTCAGTTCTATCATACCATTACCAAAGACTATTTAATTGTTGTAATTTTTTTTTGCTTATGTGCTACGTGCATGATGTTCTTTCTCTGTTCGGATTTGTGTATGTACCGCACGATTTCTAGTACTATAAACAAACCATATATGCTAGTATTAATATTCTCTACGTAGATATGGCACACGTTATCAAATATCAAATCAGATTTCAATAAATCTCTCCAAGAAAAGTGGGAATTAGCGGAGCCGATTGAGCGTTTGATACGTACTGTATAATCAAATTTTGGATAATGTATCCCACCAAAATCTTACCTAACTTGTTTTGATATTTAGAATTGCGTCTAGTGGTAGTGAGGGTATTTCATTTTAAGAGATCTCTTTTGAATTACCAAACAATTCTTACCTACAAGCTGAGACTAACTCCTAATTTGAAAGTTGAAACTATAACCATTTTTTTTCTCTACTTGTAGATAAAACGACCGAGGCTGGAACGTTTTAATATACGGCCCAAATAAGAGATAAAAGGCCCAACTAAGTATAGATACGGGCCAAGAATAACTAACTGTAAAGGACGAACAAAGAGATTCTTGTTCAGTCTCTCTCTCTTCTCTCTCAGTCGCTCGTTGGCTCTCTCAATCTTTTTCCGATTTGGGGTTGGGGTCTTCTTCTCCAAGTCTCTTTGCGAAAATGGCGGCTTCGGTACAACCTGCATGCTTAGACCTACACTTCTCCGGAAAGCATCCACCGCTTCTTAAACACAACTCTATCTCCGTCCGCTGCGTTTCTTCTCCAAATATAATCCCCGAAGCTGACTCCATCACTGGCCCTCCTGATATCATCAATACGAGCCGTGACCAGCGCAAAGTCGTTCGTATCGCCTGGGAGAAGTTGGTTCGTTGGTCTCGTTCTTGGCGCGCTAAAGCCAAAACCGATGTTCTTGAGCGCACTCGCAAGGTTTCGTTATCTTTCTACTCTCTTTCTTTCCTAATTTCGTTTGCGTTTGAAAGAATTTGAAAAGAATCTGGGGGATTTTTTTTTGTAGGTTGTTGTTCTTGGTGGAGGTTCGTTTGGTACAGCAATGGCTGCTCATGTAGCTAAAAGGAAAGAGGGATTAGAAGTTAATATGCTTGTGCGTGACTCTTTTGTTTGCCAATCTATCAACGAGAACCACCACAATTGGTACTTTATCCCAAACACGATTCGTAATGCTTTTAGGAATTCACAGTGAGATTAATGTTGATTTTGTTCGAATTGTGTTTTGTTACCAGTAAGTACTTCCCTGAGCACAAGTTACCTGAGAATGTGATTGCCACAACTGATGCCAAAGCTGCATTGCTTGATGCTGATTACTGCCTCCATGCTGTACCTGTGCAGGTTTAAATCCGATTTGAGTTTTTGTGTTTTTGGTAATTTGGTTGATCTGCTTTGTATGTTCTGCTGATTAATGCGGTTTGTTTATCGCAGTTCAGCTCATCGTTTCTTGAGGGGATCTCCGAGTATGTTGATCCAGGATTGCCTATTATATCTCTTAGTAAAGGTCTGGAGCTTAATACTCTTAGGATGATGTCTCAGATAATTCCTACTGCCCTTAAGAATCCACGGCAACCTTTCGTTGCACTTTCTGGCCCGTCATTTGCTCTGGAGCTGATGAACAATTTACCAACGGGTTTGACACTTTTTCTTCCTTCGTTTATAGCGTTTTATAGGTTTCTATTGCTGAATGCTGTGAAATGTTTCCTTTCGGTTTATTTTTTTGCTTGCAGCAATGGTGGTTGCCTCGAAAGATAAGAAATTGGCCAATGCTGTTCAACAGCTTCTAGCTTCGAGTTACTTGAGAATAAATACTTCCAGGTACAAACATTTCAAAACCAGACTCCATTGGTTTAAATGATTTCATGATGTATTTGCCTACCTGCTTGATAGTTTATGCATGTCTTGTGTATGTGTGGTGTTAGTGACTGAGCTCTAATGGTTGACATCTTAATTCTTCGAGGGAGTTTTGTGCACTCAGCTTGTAACCTCTGATCATTTCAGTGATGTTACAGGAGTGGAAATTGCCGGTGCCCTGAAGAATGTTCTAGCAATAGCTGCAGGAATTGTTGATGGAATGAATCTCGGTAACAACTCTATGGCAGCTCTTGTATCCCAAGGTTGTTCAGAGATAAGATGGTTAGCCACAAAGGTAGTAAATATAAAGGGTGTCTATAATAGCTTCATAGAAAGTGGTCTATATCCACAAAACTCACCACGACGATTACTTATTGCATTCCTCCGTCATGTATGTGTGAAGATGGGTGCAAAGCCAACAACCATAACTGGTTTATCAGGAACTGGGGACATAATGCTCACGTGTTTTGTAAATCTTTCAAGAAACCGAACAGTTGGAGTCAGGTTAGGGTCAGGGGAGACACTAGATGACATACTAAGCTCTATGAATCAGGTGTGTTTCTCATTGATGTCGCTTGTCTTATGTTAAAACCAAAACGATTGCTTCAATCTGAAACCCATGAATCAAATAACAATTGTTGCACAGGTTGCAGAGGGTGTAGCAACTGCCGGGGCAGTGATAGCATTAGCACAGAAATACAACGTGAAGCTGCCGGTTTTGACAGCCGTAGCTAAGATAATAGATAATGAACTGACCCCAACTAAGGCTGTTCTTGAGCTCATGAACCTTCCTCAGGTTGATTCTAGGTTCCCTAGATTCCCATTTGTACTTGGCTACTTTTTTTGTTTTTTGATATAACTATGTTTTGTATATTTCTGGTTTTGCAGATTGAAGAAGTATGAGATGGAACAATCGTTTTGAGGACCACATATTCGAAGAGATGGCTTTAAGGCGGCAAGAGCTTTGCATTCGTTTAGGGATAGCTATTGATAGAGATGACTCGAAGTGAGTTTTGTAATCGATTTAGGCCTGAAATCTCATGAATGTGAATTGTTCATAAACATTTTCCAAAAACTGTGTAAAGTTCTCACTATACGTCTATAAAAATGATGTTTCAGTATGTTGTTAAGTGTGGTGGACCGTGGACTCTGGAATCTGGGAGACTCGTATGATCTTCGGAGACATGGCTTTAACCATGAAATGCCGGTTTAGTCCAAACCTAACCATGAAATGCTGGTTTTAAAAAATTAAAAAGTCTTTCCTTTCGGTATGCTTTTGGATTTTGGTGATGATCATGGGTTTGAATTGAAAGTTGAGAGGCCCATAATTCCTTTTAGGCCTACACATAAGACGGTGTCGTATAGGCGGCAAAACCCTTGCAATTTGCGAATTTGCAGTGTCGTCGTCGTCGAGTTGTCGAAGACGGAGGGAAAGAAACAGAGAACTTGTTTGTTTCGTCGAAGAAGAAGATGATGAAGAGAACTCAGCAACCCGCAAGAGAATCAAAGCAAGAAGCTAATGATGGAAGCAAAGCAAAGAGCGGTCTGTTTGCTTCATGTTCGTTCTCTTCCCTTGGCTTAGATCCCAAGCTCTCCGACCAGCTCCAAGGTTCTCTCTTTGCCTCTGCCTGTATTTGGCATCCTCTGTTTATTGTATAGTGAACTTAATTTTCGAACTTTTTAATTGTTTTGTTTTCGTGTCAATTTATATAGAAAGGATGGGTTTTGAAGCTCCTACGATTGTACAAGCTCAAGCAATTCCTGTTATTCTCTCTGGTCGAGATGTGTATCCTTTCTTCTACAAACTTCTATTCTCTTTTTGTGTGAATTTGAAAGTTTGGGTTTGTTTCCTTTAACACTTGGGATATATAAATGTATAGACTTGTTAATGCTGCAACCGGTACTGGAAAGACTATAGCGTATTTGGCACCACTCATCCATCATTTGCAGGGTCATTCTCCCAAGGTTGATCGTTCTCATGGAACTTTTGGTATGTGCCTGGCCCTGACATGTTGTTCTAGCTAGAATTTAGAATTTTCGTTGGGAGGTGAAGTGATGATTTTGATGCTTGGACTTTGTATGTGGCAGCTTTGGTGATTGTGCCCACACGGGAACTGTGCCTTCAGGTGTATGAAACTTTGGAGAAGCTGCTTCATCGGTTCCATTGGATTGTCCCTGGCTATGTAATGGGAGGAGAGAAAAAGGCTAAAGAAAAGGCTAGGTTAAGGAAAGGTAGTGCTATATTTTCTTGTATTTTGCATGTTCATTTCTTTATGTGACAAGTGAGATTGATCACTTTGAATCCGGACTAATCGTTTTTTTTGTTTCAGGGATTTCCATTCTAATTGCAACTCCTGGACGTCTTCTTGACCATTTGAAGAACACAGCTTCATTTGTGCACAAAAACCTGCGTTGGGTCATCTTTGATGAAGCTGATTGGTATAAATAAAGGCTGTGTACCCTGAAAGTTAATATCTTCTTTCTTGATCATGTGTTTCCTTTGTTTAATTCTTCCTTTGAATTATGGCAGCATTCTTGAATTAGGTTATGGGAAGGAGATAGAACAGATTATTAAGCTTCTAGGTTCAGGGCAAAACGAGGAAGGAGAGGAGGAAGATGATATTGTTTCTAAAGGAGTTCAGAAGCAGAACTTGTTATTGTCAGCAACATTGAATGAAAAAGTTAACGACCTTGCAAAACTTAGTTTGGATAATCCGGTAATGATTGGTCTTGACAACAGCAAGTTGCAACAAAATCTATCTGTTGAGTCCCCTGCCTCTCCTGACTCTGATGCGGATGATATGGTAATTCATGTAAACAAATCCGTAAACCCCTCATCTGAGGACTATGGAATACCGTCACAGCTAGTGCAGAAGTATGTTAGAGGTACAGTTATCTCCACTCGAATCTCTTTATATTGTTCTGTGCTTTTAGTTTGATACAGTTATCTACTATATGCAGTGCCATGTGGGGCACGGCTTGTGGCACTTCTTTCTGTTCTCAAGAACCTTTTTGAAAGAGAAGCTTCTCAAAAGGTAAATCTCAAGCCAGCCTACAACCTTTCTGTTTGTTTTCGAATTCTCTGTTAATTAAGGATTTGTGCGGCTGTTTTCTTACAGGTAGTCGTATTCTTTTCGACACGTGATGCTGTAGATTTTCATTACTCACTTCTGAGTGAATTCCAATGGCCACCAAATTCTGAGAAAGAAGAGGAGGGGACAAAACAGTTGTTTCTTAAGTGCAAAACGTTTCGGTTACATGGAAGTATGGAGCAGGATGATAGGAGATCTGCGTTTGCGACCTTTAAAACAGAGAAACAGGCTCTTCTCTTGAGTACAGATGTTGCTGCTAGAGGCTTGGATTTCCCAAAAGTAAGATGTATTATACAATATGACTGTCCCGGAGAAGCTACCGAGTATGTGCATAGGTAAATTCTGGAAACCCACAAAGCACTTGACGTTTCTACCTTAATATATATAGTACCTTGAAATTTTCTGAGCTTGTGTGTTTATGTTATGATTCATGGTTGCAGAGTGGGAAGAACAGCTCGTATTGGTGAAAAAGGAGAAGCTTTGTTATTTCTACAGCCGATAGAAATAGACTATCTTAAGGAGCTTAAGAAACATGGTGCATCACTTACAGAGTACCCTCTTCTTAAAGTACTTGATAAATTTCCTATACCCGGCAATATGCCCCGAATCAAAAAGGTCATATCCCTAGAATCACATCCGTGGGTCATATCACTGCAGAGAGCTCTTGAATCGGTTACTTACGCCGAGGTATGTTTCTCTTGAGTGTGTTCCCTCTCGTTGTGATTGATTTATACTATGATAGTAAAAACCTCTCCTTGTTTGT
Organism: Camelina sativa; assembly: GCF_030686135.1. NCBI lineage: Eukaryota > Viridiplantae > Streptophyta > Magnoliopsida > Brassicales > Brassicaceae > Camelina > Camelina sativa. Next base: position 3,804,077 of record NC_141884.1, on the reverse strand, counting down.
GGCTGTTTTATTGACAGCCAAAGATGAAGAACATGGCGAAGAATGCATTTGTCTCTTGGGTTAGGGGATATGCAGCTCACAAGGGAGAGCTCAAAAGCATTTTCGTGGTGAAGAAGCTTCACTTGGGTCATGTCGCCAAGAGCTTTGCTCTGAGAGAGCAACCGTCTTTAGTTGGGAAATCACATCATAAGGAATCGATGAAGAGGAAGAGAGATGAACGCCAAAGAGGGCAACAAGGTAAGAAGAGAAAGAAAATGAGTGGCAGTGGCAGTGGCAGTGGCGGTAGAAGTACACAAAAAAACTAGATAAAAATCGGTTTTGCCACAATAAGTTTTTGTATGAATGAGCTGTTTTGTTCATCGAAAATTTTGTATTATCTAAGAAGTTTAAAACTTCAACTATGTTTTTGTTGACACTATTACTTTGTATTAACCAGAAAGCTAAAGATTCACAACAAATGCTTAACGAGAAAATTGACAACACATAAAAAAAAAAAATGCTTACCAAAAAATTATTAGAGAATCTACAAATAAAATAAAAGGCCTTTTTACTACTAAATAATTATTAGAGAATTAATATTTTGGGGTAAGCTATAAAAAATCTAGATTTGCTAGTATTTGAAATGGGTAACAAAATTGTTTTTGAGAATTAAAACCAAAAAATTTATGAGAGAATCTACAAAATAATAAATATTTTGTACGTCACGCGTTTTCATTTTTACTACAAAACCCTAAGAAATGTATTGCCATCAGGCATCACTTGTAATTTGAGATGGCAGACGAAGGCCGAGACGGTGACGACGATGCCACTGCCACCGCCGATGAAAGAAGCTCTAGCCACAACCTTTGCAAAACCAAAGAGTCAGGAGATTCGAGCGAGAGTGTAGTAGACTTAATCAGCTCTATGCCAGATGATATCCTCCAACATATCCTCTCCTTTATTCCGACCAGATTCGCCATCAGCACTTCCATCTTGTCCAGACGATGGAGACATGTATGGTCCGACCCACCTTATCTCCACTTCTATGAGGACAGACCGGATGCTGATTCGATAAACAAAATCCTAGCTCGCAACAAAGCTCCGAAGATTATGAGCTTCCGTCTCCGTACCAGCAACTTGGATGATTCTGCTGACCTGGACAGTTGGATCAAGTTCGCTTTGTCCCGAAACGTGGAGAATCTGTCGCTTGATTTGGAGTGGGGTTTCTTTAACATCCCTCAGCTCCTCTACGTCAGTTCCTCTGTCAAGCTACTCAGCGTTAAGTCAAGCTTGTCTGATATGATTCCCAAATGCTCTGTGTCTTGGACATCCCTGAAGAAGCTGTCGTTGTTTTCATGCAACCTCTCTGATGAATCCATTGCTAATATCCTATCTGGTTGTCCCATTCTCGAAAAATTAAGATTGCATTACTGCGATGGACTGACCAAGGTTCTTGATCTCAGCAAATCACCGCGTTTGAAAACATTTGTAGTTTATAACGACAATTACTGGCCGGGGCCAACTAAGATTGTGGCACCACATATCCGCTGTCTCGGACTGAGAACCTCTCCGTTACTATGCCATTTAGTTGATTTCTTATCTTTAACCGAAGCTAACGTAGAATCAGCTGTATCTCAGAAGAGGACATACCGGACGCTGATTCTCTTTACATCATGGCGCTAGAGATGCTAGACAAGTATCAGAACGTAGAAACGCTTTCTTTTGGGGACAACTTTCTTAAGGTATGTTATTTGCACTATGGCAGCCCTATTTTCTTCTTGAGATGTATTTTATTTATTATTTTTATTTTTTTGTATACATTCACTATTTTTGCTTATTCTTTTTGTTAGATTTTATCTCTTGCCGAGCTCCGTGGTAGTCTTTTCCCAAAATTCAAGGTTAAAGCTTTAACGATTGAGACAACGGTCTCTCATTATATAATTCCTGGTATAGTAAGGTTGCTCCAAAACTCTCCTGAACTCAAGAAGCTAACCTTTGTAGACACAGGGGATCATAATTGCATACCGGTATATAGATTTTCCCTAAACCTCTTTTTATTTTTGCTTTACCATTCTAACTATTGCCAACGACCTTGAATAATTCAAGAACCAGGTCCTTTCACTTGGGTTTGTAGAATTCGAGATTACTGACACTCTTTGGATAACGAATTATTTTTTTCTGCTGTATATACAGGACAGCTATATTGACGAAAACTTGTTTTCTCATGGCTTGGATCCGGATCAATACTGGAGCTCGGAAGCGAGAGTCTTCAAAAATACTACTCCCCTCTGGAGTTTAGAGGCACAGGCTGTGGTTTTGTTTATAGAGCTTGTGCTTAAAACCACAAAGACATTAGAGAAGATGGTCCTAAGGTTCGAACCTTGTTATCTTTTGTCAAAAGGTTTTGTGCAAGAGTTTCTTGAAATGGTTCAAGTGCTTACTCGAAACAACAAATGTCTCCATTGTGATCTCAAAAACCAGATGCCGATTCAAAATGTAAAAAGCTTTTCTTTAATTTGTAAGAAACTTGATCAAATCTGTGTACCCATGCACCATATTTCATTTTGCATAAGTTTTGTATTCGACTGAACTGGCCTATATTACGAAATGCTCGACTGTGACTAATTATATCCTCTATATATTAATAGAGAATAGAGAAGCATTCTCAAGAAATGTTGATGTGATGTCGTTAGAGAGCTCGAGACACCAATGAATTTATTACCCTCATTTTTTTGGATATTTACACATAATTGCTATTAAATGATTAAGAAATATTCCTTTTCAATTAATTAAAAAAATCAAACATTTCAATTTTAAAATATATTTTAATCATTTTTGTACCATATATAATTATTATAACATTATTAGATCTAAAACAGTTAAAACCCAAATTTATTCACCTATTAAAAAAAATTCATTACTATTCACATATTTAAATTTTCCAAAATAAAATTATCACAATAATTATTATTATGGGCAATTGACTTATTTAATACCACTGGTATAATATTCCACGGGTGAAACATATTCTTACACATAAAAAAAATTAAATAAAATAAAAAATTTTGCATAGATCGAAGAAAGAGCGTATTATATATTAAGTTCATACATAGTAGTTTGATCTAAACATATTCTCACGGGTTATGTATTTTTTTTTTATACAAACAAATTTTAGATCCTCGTAAATAATTTTACTCATAACACTAATTTTATCTGCATAGATTTATCCCACACATAGTGTGGGTTGTTACCTAGTTGGCTCTTTATACATGTTAATATTAGCTGACAATATATATACCATTAGGCCATGAATGTTTGTAGCAGTTTTTGGTTCTTACGTTTTTTTTTTTTGGCTTTTCATTTTGGTGGATTTGATGTAAATTTTAGTTTTTTGTTTTAATTTTACAAACAAAGAAATAAATATACTCCCTTTGTATGTCATTTTGACACTTTTTTCTTGTTACAAAAATAATGTTATTTTATGTTTTCAATGCAGTTTTAAAGATTAAATTTCCTTTTTTACCTCTATAATTTGAGCTAATTAATTAGAAAAAGAAAATTTAGTGTATTTATAAAAATTAAAATATAAATTAGACAATTTTTCCCAATGACAGATTTTTCCCAAAAAAATAATTCAGTCAATAGTTGGTAGAAATTATGAAAATCTATTTATAGGAAACTATTTGTGAAAACTCTTGAATACGAAAAAGAAAAAAAAAATTGTATAATTAATCAAATAGGTATTTCATACTAAACTCTAATTTTTTTTTTTTCATCGATTGATAAATTAATATGACGGACGAAGGCCGAGACGGTGACGACGATGCCACTGCCACCGCCGATGAAAGAAGCTTTAGCCACAACCTCGGCAAAACCAAAGAGTCAGGAGATTCGAGTGAGGGTGTAATAGTAGACTCAATCAGCTCTATGCCAGATGAGATCCTCCAACATATCCTCTCCTTAATTCCGACCAGATCTGCCATCAGGACTTCCGTCTTGTCCAAACGATGGAGGCATGTATGGACCGGTACACCTTCCCTCTACTTCCATAAAGACGACAGACCTGATGCTAATTCAATAAACGAAACCCTAGCTCGCTACAAAGCTCCTAAGATGATGAGTTTCCGTATCTTGTTGAACAAGGTTGATGATCTTGTTCACATGGACGGTTGGATCAAGTTCGCTTTTTCAAGAAACGTTGAGAAACTCATGCTGTATTTAGAGCGGGATGGCTATAACATCCCTGACTTCTTCTACGTCAACTCCTCTGTCAAGCAACTCTCTATTAATTCACTCTATTCTTTTAAAATGATACCCGAATGCTCTGTGTCGTGGACATCCCTAAAGAAGCTGTCGTTGAGTCTTTGCAACCTCTCTGATGAATCCATTGCTAATATACTATCTGGATGTCCCATTCTCGGATCTTTAATATTGGATTTTTGCAAGGGAGTGAAGGTTCTTGATCTCAGTAGATCACCGCGTCTGAGAACATTGGCAGTTTATAACGACAGTTGTACTCCGGGGCCAACGAAGATTGTGGCACCACATATCCATTGTCTAAGATTGAGAACCTCTCCGGTACTATGTGATTTAGTCGATGTCTTGTCTTTAACCGAAGCTAGACTAGACATTAGCTATAAATGCCAACGTGATAAACTCAACGCTGATTTGCTTCATATCATGGTGATAGAGATACTAGACAAGTGCTGTCGGAATGTAGAGAAGTTTACTTTTGGTGAAAGCTATCTTAAGGTATGTTCTCTGTTGTGGAGTAGTCTATATATGTGCACTCTCTAAGACATGGCCGCCCCATTTTCCCTTCTTGAGAGATGTACTTTGGTATTTAACTGTTTGGTTTTGTGTTTCTTGCTTGTTAGATGTTATCCCTTGCCGAGCTCCGTGGTGTTCTTTTCCCAAAATTAAAGGCTAAAGCTATAACGCTTGAGACACCGATCTCTCACTATGTAATTCCTGGTATAGTAAGGTTGCTACAAAACTCTCCTGAACTAAAAATGCTAACGGTGACACACACAAGGAATGATGGCTTCATACCGGTATATATATATATATATATTTTCTACTAACTGCTTCCCAACATTGAGTTTGTAGAATTTGAGATTAGTGACACTCTTTTGGATAATGGAAATTTTTCTATTTGATCTACAGGGCATCTATATTGACAGAAACTTGCGTTCTCATGGCTTGATTTCGTATCAATGCTGGAGCTCTGAAGCAAGAGACTTAGAACACTTTGACCACTTGAGAGCAAACGCTTCGTTTATAGAACTTGTGCTTAAAACCTCAAAGACGTTAAAGAAGTTGGCCATATATTTGGGAACTTATTATAAAGCAAATGGTGTTATGAAGCAGTTGCTTGAGATGGTTCCAATGCTTACTCGAAACAACAATGTCTCCATCGTGATCGGCTAAACAAATCAGATGCCGCCGATTCAAAATTGTAAACTTTTCTTTAATTTTGTAATGAACTTGATCAAATCTGTGTAGTAGCCACTATTCAAAATTGTAAACTTTAAGCTATCCAAAAAAGTTCGAAACTTTAGAACATAACATCTAAAGAATAAAACTTTTAGTAACCAGACATAACGACGACGATGCTGATATGCGTTTCAAGCTTCACGACGTTCACGTTCGTCGGGGACTTTCTTGTTTAGCTGATTCTCACGTTTCTCCGGCTTGGGTTGGTTCTGGAATCAGAGCTTTAACTCAGAGAGGAGAGTATCTACAAGCTCTGCATTTGTATACTAAGCATGATGTCTCTTCTCCCTTGTGTACTTCTGTTTTCACATACCCTTCTCTTCTCAAAGCTTGCTCTTTTCTCACGAATCTCAGCTATGGCAAAACGATTCATGCTTCGGTTACGGTGTTGGGTTGGCGTTACAATCCTTTCATTGCAACTTCGCTTGTTAATATGTATGTGAAATGTGGTTCTTTAGATTATGCCGTCCAAGTGTTCGACGGTTGGTCTCAGAGTGGAGTCTCTACTTCGGATGTCACAGTTTGGAACTCTATGATTGATGGGTACTTTAAATTTCGAAGATTTAAGGAAGGGGTTGAGTGTTTTAGTCGAATGCTGGTGTTGGGTGTAAGACCTGATGCTTTCTCCTTGTCCACTGTTGTGAGTGTTTTGTGTAAAGAAGGTAACTTGAGGTGGGAAGAAGGGAAACAGATTCATGGGTATATGTTGAGGAATTCGTTAGATGGTGATTCTTTCTTGAAAACTGCTTTGATTGATATGTATTTCAAGTTTGGTTTATCTACAGATGCGTGGCGGGTATTCGTGGAGATTGAGGATAAATCGAATGTTGTAATGTGGAATGTGATGATTGCTGGTTTTGGTAGTAGTGGGATCTGTGAGTCTAGCTTGGAGTTGTATATGCTTGCAAAGAGTAATAGTGTCAAGCTTGTTTCCACTTCGTTTACTGGGGCTCTTGGTGCGTGTAGTCGAAGTGAGAATTCTGGTTTTGGTAGGCAGATCCATTGTGACGTTGTTAAGATGGGACTTGACAATGATCCGTATGTTTCTACTTCTTTACTGTCAATGTATTCAAAATGTGGTATGGTTTGTGAGGCAGAAACTGTCTTTAGTTGCGTTATAGATCAAAGACTTGAAATATGGAACGCTATGATTGCAGCTTATGTAGAGAATGAGCATGGGTACTCTGCGTTGGAGTTGTTCGGTTTCATGAGGCAGAAAAGTGTCTTGCCTGATTCTTTTACCTTGTCGAATGTTATATCCTGTTGCAGCATGTTGGGAATGTATGACTATGGCAAATCAGTCCACACAGAACTGTTTAAGAGACCGATACAAAGTACACCTACAATAGAGAGTGCTCTGCTTACTTTGTATTCCAAATGTGGATGTGATACTGATGCTTGTTTAGTCTTCAAATCAATGGAAGGAATAGATATAGTTGCATGGGGCTCCCTGATCTCAGGACTTTGCAAGAATGGAAAATTCAAAGAGGCTCTGAAAGTTTTTGGGTCCATGAAAGATGAAGGTGATAACTTGAAACCTGATTCTAATGTTATGACCAGTGTTATAAACGCATGCGCCGGATTAGAGGCTCTCAGGTGTGGCCTTCAGTATCATGGTGGCATGATTAAAACTGGACTAGTGCTGAATGTTTTCGTTGGCAGCTCCCTTATTGATCTGTATTCAAAGTGTGGCTTACCAGAAATGGCTGTCAAAGTTTTTACTAGCATGAGACCGGATAACATTGTAGCCTGGAATTCAATGATATCTTGCTACAGCCGAAACAACCTTCCAGAACTATCGATAGAACTTTTCAGTCTGATGCTCAATCAAGGTGTCTTACCAGATTCAGTATCCGTCACAAGTGTCCTTGTAGCAATCTCATCAACTGCAAGCTTGCTTAGTGGAAAAAGTCTACATGGTTATACATTACGACGCAACATTCCTTCAGATTCTCACCTGGAAAACGCTTTGATTGATATGTATATTAAGTGCGGGTTTTCGAAGTATGCAGAGAATATCTTCAAGAGAATGCTCCATAAGAGTGTGATCACTTGGAACCTAATGATATATGGATATGGATCCCATGGAGATTGTTTTAGAGCATTGAGTCTTTTTGACGAGATGAAGAAGGCAGGAGAATCTCCCAATGATGTAACATTCCTGTCTCTGATTTCAGCCTGCAGTCATGCCGGTTTTGTGCAGGAAGGCAAAAGCATTTTTGAGATCATGAAACATGACTATGGAATCGAACCAAACATTGAACATTATGCAAATATGGTGGATCTTCTAGGACGGGCGGGTCGCCTGGAAGAAGCTTACAGTTTCATTAAAGGAATACCTATTGAACTAGACAGTAGCATATGGCAGTGCCTCTTATCTGCCTCGAGAACTCATCATAATGTGGAACTTGGGATATTGTCTGCTGAGAAGTTGTTGAGAATGGAACCGGAAAGAGGCAGTACTTATGTTCAGCTAATCAATCTTTACATGGAAGCAGGATTGAAGGACGAAGCAGCAAAGTTACTGGGTGAGATGAAGGAGAAAGGCTTGCAGAAAAAACCTGGCTGCAGTTCGATCGAAGTTAGCAATAGAACTTACGTTTTCTTTTCAGGAGGTTCATCTTCCCCAATACAGGCTGAGGTCTTCAACGTATTAAATTTGTTGATGAGATTAATGTTAGATGAGGACAAGTCCACTTGAACAAGATAACATTCCGAATTGATGGTGTTTTACATCACTTCTACTTATCAGAAACTCATAAGAAACACTCTTTTTGTAAGTGCAGAATATAAAATAGAGACACTCTTGGGGTTTAAAATGAATGATATTACAAATCAAATAATTCGCTGGTTGCTTAGTTTGAACTCTCGAGTCACCTGGAGATGCTTTCAAAAAAATGTACATTGTATGCTGTTTATCTTTCTTCCTTCCTCTAGTGTTTATCACATTCCAGATGAGGTTCGGTTAATGCGTTGGGCACCTAGTCTAGGAGCTGCTGGTTTGGCTCCTCGGCCACGACCAGAAGATAACGGTTTCGCTCTGGTGGTTGGTGGTGGAGCAGCAATGGCAGCCCATGGGTCTTCATCATCAGACTGTACTGTTGTCTTTTTCAAGTTCAACGGTCTTGAAGTAGTTGCAGGTGGGGGAGCAGCTATAGATCCCCACAAATCATCATCTTCTGTTTTCACAGCTGCCTTCGCCGCGGTTATCTTTGGTCTTGAGCTTGTAGCTATTATAAGCGAGGAATAACACACAACCATATCAATTTTAGAAAGTTTAATCGAATGCGTTGAGGCAAACTGATTCAGCTAAAACTAAGTAAATACCTGCAGGTCTAGAGGACTGAGACACAGGTCGTTTTTGAGCTGCTTGAATGTTTGCGAGAGCTGGAGAAGGTTTTGGTTCATCCAGCGGTTCGAGATCCCAACCGTCTTTGTCACTCTCATGATCTTCACTAATGCCATTCTCGGCATCTCCCCAACCATCTGTTGATGTTGGGGATGGTGGTGCCGGTGCATCTGTGAAGTCCGAGTTGGAACGTGTATGATGACTGGCTTTGACACTTGGCGCCTCCGTTGCTGAGGAAAAATTTCAAGAAATAAACAAAATGGGAAATTATAGGAAAGTACTGGCAACTGCACAGACGCTAAAAAGAACATATAAAGCAACATCTTTTTTTCTTTTAGTATTAACAGATTCAGCAGTTGCACAATTCAACAAATTTTACAATCAGGGTTGAGAGAAAATTAATGGCAAGTGATCTCAAGTGTACCTGTGGTTGCAACATTTGAGGCAGCAGCAACAGCTAGGGATGGTGCTGAAGAAGAAGAAGCAAGAGGCGCTTGTTCTAGTGGCTTACCCTTGAGAGTCAATGAACTCATCGCCCATCTATAAAAGTAATTAAATTAGTCTAGTTAATATACTTAACTCTTTGACCAATGTTAGTATAATTTGAATCGACTATACTCACCCAATCAGACCAGCAGTTTCAGGTATAGCTGAAGCTCCTCCGCTGGCTCCCGTCTCTCCAGTGTTTGTCTATTTACACCCCCAAAAAAAAATCAGTTATCTTCCATCCCCTAATACATAAGAATATAAATATAAAAACAGCTTAAAGACAGAATTAGGTAGACATATTAGTCCTACCTTCTCATAGTTCTGTTTCAGTATCTGAAGAAACTGTTCTACAGCCTGAAATGCCTTTGATCGGACATCACTATTAGGAAAACAAGAGAAAATGCTTTAGATTTTATCGGACAAGAAGCTATTAGACAAAACAAGGATTAACATGCATTTAAAGGAACCTGTCTTGATCAATGGTTAGCACAACGATATTCGGAAGAATCCTAGTTGCTATTTCAGTGTCGTCATAAGTAGTACTGGTGGCACATAATGCAACAATCCCTGCGTAAAGAAAAATCCAGTGAGATATAAGATGACACCAGGAAAGAGGATAACAACAGGAATATCCCAGACCCAGTTGATAAAGAGATGAATCATACAACCGAAACATCCCACACACTATGTAAGGTCCTGTTATACCAGGCATTCACATACCTGCACCTCGAGCGGGTGGAAATGTATCACGTAGTGCACGCACTGTAAAAGCATTAATCAAAACTCTTTTCCTTGTCTGCATCATTGTTTCATGATTAGGTAACAAGAAATCCCTTCACTGTAAAAGAAAAATATAACGAAGCTTCTAGAGACTAACCCCTTCATTTAGGTAGGTGGCAATATTCCCAAGTAATATAGTGGTATTTGTTCTGATTGCAGGCTCTTCATCAACCTGAGAGGATAATATAAAATTTAAAGCACTAATACTGTGAAAGACGTAATTATCTGCAGCATGCATGGCCTCTAGAATCAAAGGATTGCCATGAATAGAGGTACTGAAAGGCGGTAATATTTTACAGAAAAAAAAAAAATATATATATATATATATATATATATATATGGTCCAGCTAATGTGGTTAATGGATGCAAACCTGTAGTTTGGAAAGGTATTTTAACAGTGATCCTGAAAGTGTACGCTGAGAAAGCTGCAACCACAAACGAAAAACAAAAAATTTATATCAGATGCAAATACAACTTAATTATGACAAAAGAAAATGTGAATGATAATAAAATTGTCGATGAATGAGATGAAACAGTCAGCGACCTTTACTAATAAAGCAGCTTAAATGGGTTAGGAGCAGGTACCTTTGGAGCTAAAACGAGCATCGACTTAAGAGTCAGCTCTCGGAGAAAAGCAGATGTATCCGCAAATCCAGTAGCAACATGAGGGTATACCTAGTAAAAATGCAGCCCATTGTTAATGATAAAAGAATGCAACTAGACGGCAGTATCGCCAGACATCCACAGTTGAACACCTATCAGGACACAGAAGAGGAACTGATCTTACTTGTTCATCGACTATTTGCGAGGACATTGATTCTCCAAATTGATCAACATGTTGCAAAAGAGAAACTCTAATAGCTCGATCATTGGAAGCAAAAAGCTTGACTATTGTTGGTAGTACCTAAATCACAGAAGGATTACATTTAGAATATAAATGAAAGCTATACATACAGCAATGGAGTGATTAGAGCGTTTTAACATAAATGTAGCATGACTGAACAACCTTCAAACTGAAATCTTCAGTTGATAACCATGAACCCATCTTAAGTAAGGCAGTTAATGCGGGAGCAGCAGCTGAACCAAATTCAAGGGAAGAAGCTAATAAAGGAAGAAGCTGCATCAACCAGAAGGTTAAGTCAAACAGCAAAACACAAAACCTTCAACTCAAAGGCAAATGGTTGTCTTACTACCCAATAAAATTTAGATTCACACCTTCTTAAGCACGATCTCCCGAGGAAGCTGTTCAGCAATATTTGGAAGTTTGCGGAAGAAAGTATCCTTTTCGACGCTATCTTTCAAGTTAAGAATATCCATAAAATGTATGGTGTCCACCAGCTTATTTTGGAAATACTCTGCCAATTCAAGTATGTCCGACATAAGAATCAAGAGATAAGGGATGGTCAAAGATAACTATGAGAGATAATACAACATTATATAAAGAAACCCATACGAAAGGGCCAAAAGCAAAAGTACAGAGAATAGAGAAACAATAAACTATTTAAGGTACAAAAACCAGACAGGAAATTACCGCCATTTTCTAGAAGCTTCGAGGTATTTAATCTGCGAGAAGGCATGGAACTTAGGAGTCGCTGATAATCTGGAAGCAGAGACTGTGAGAAAAGAAACATTCAACTGAAATGAAAACCAGCTCTCAGAAATCAAAGTCATACAAGATAAAAGCAACGCATCAAAGCTTTGGGGAAACACACAAAGCCTATGGCTTATAGACTAAAAATCACATCGCCAGTATAAGTTCCAAATACACTGGAGTTTCAGTTATCAAAAATACATGGAACTTAATCCATAAATATGAAAAAGCAAAGAAGAACCCATGTGTATACACAAACCGATATTGAGGAACATACATATTACTCAAGGAAAGAAAGGGATGAACAAAACCTTAGGAATGCCGACAGTATTACGCAGCTCCTCTGTTTTTCCCAGCTTGGAGCCCGAGAAGAGTTCGTAAATAAGACAACCTTAAAAAATGAAGTAAAGGGCTTCAATGAAAAATTGCACTCAAGTGGACAAAGGCTTGAGGGACGTATAATCTCCATTGAATATTGGCAAGGCATAAAAATTCAAAACTACTGTAGAGGGTTACCTAATCCCCACGAATCGATGGCCCATGGTGGAGATTTCCTAACAGCAACCCAATCAGACTTGACCATTTCCATTGGCTTGTACTGTGTTCCCACTAGCCATTCAAATGGCTGAAACAAGAAAGAAAAAAAGGTAGAAAAGATGAAAAGGAAGCACTAAAACTGACAGAGTATTCTTACCCTGGTCACATGAACAAGGTCATGATACTACAAGGTACGTTATACCGAGGGTGTCATAACATAGTGTTAAAGACAGATATGACAGCAGGTTTGAGTTCTAAGATTTCGAGGGAGGGAAAAACAAAATGAAAGAAAGGGCTTTAAAATTGACAAGATTAACAAAGCATAACACCCAAATGAACTACAATCGTGAAAGATAAGTACCAGCATAGGTCCACTTGCAGACTCATTGCTCCCATCAAACTCTGATAGAACATCAAAAGCATGGAGTTTCCAATCCAAAGTAGGTGTAACAACAACACTCGCCAGACAGACATTTCCATGCACCTGTTGAAACAGTACAACTTCAGAGTATTCACTAAAATATTCAATGTATTCCATCACAAATTTAATACGAAATCTAACTGACAAGAAAACTAAGTAGCCACCGGTTATATTTTCTTATAGATGAAATATGGTGTTGAAAGCAAATACTTACAAGTTTGCAGTCATTGTTCAGAAAGCTCACAGCTTTACCTATCTGGTGTAGCCCCAGTGCAAAGTACTCATCCCTAAAAGGAAATATTCATGGTTAAAAAAAAAAAAAAAAGGATAGGTGATCAAAATTTACCATGTCAAACATGATAATGGCTTTGCCACTGGGCATCTTATGTCTTTTCTGCCTAGATGTTCATACGAAGAGTTCATACCTCTGGGTAGCTTTCAAGCCTAGCTCCTTAATCTTATCTGACAGTGGCATAACAGGCTCCGTGACTATATAGATCGTAACCTTGGAAGTAGCACCATCATGAGTTTCAACCTCAGTGCTGTGGAGAAATGAAAGTATATTTGGATGCCTCACCTGCAAAACGAAATAGTAGATGATAATTTGACAGAAAAGATATCAATGATAGTAACAAAAGGAGAAAGAAATCCACCTATGAATCAATTGAGCACATTTATATTTATGTAAAAATTGCTCGTCAAGATGTGACAAAATTAGATATGTGCAGGTGTCAATTCAACAGGGGAATTCTTAACCAGGGGAATTACAAAAAAACTGATTATATCACAGTGACTTCATACTTCGGTTAGAGACAAGTAAAGGTACCCGTAAATGAATAGTTTGATGAAGTTGAGTTCCTAAAACTTGAGAGTCAGAGTTCTTAGTGCTAAACATGTTATTAATTTATAAGAACTTACAGTACGAAGGCGCTTGACACCATTTCTTCCAGCAGCCAAATGACCATCTTGAGCATTGTTCCCAGAAAGAGCAAATATTGAAACTGGAGATCCATCATCCTAAAGAAACCAAAAGTACAGAAGATGAGATTGTATAACAACTTGAAGTATCCAAGAGTAGAAATAGACATGACGTTTATAAAACAAAGCCAAAAAATCTGTACAGAAAGAGAGCCTGAGAGACTCTCAAAAACCAAACAAAGCAGCAAAAACCATCAAACGAGCCAAATTAACATAAGGTTACTATTATGAATGCAAATCTCAAAACTCAGCGTACTCACAACCTGGAAGATCCAAGAACAGTAGTATATTGAATGACACTTCTAAAACTACAGCTACTAAGCTGATGGATCACGCTACATAGAAAAAATCAATCTACTGCAGGGGAGATACAAAAAAAACTATGCCTCTCGCTTGACATCAGAGTAACACTTAACAGCACCGAATTCAAATTCATACAACTAATCCGTCGCCTTCGAGGCAGATTCGTAACATGTTATGCTTCATTACAAACATCCGTACGTACACAGAGAGAAGTGAGATTAGAGAAGCAACCTTGGAGGTACCACGAAAGTGACTCCATGAACCCCAAGCAGAAGGATAAGGATCACCGATGTTATAAGGCAGATCCTTGAGTCCCGTACCAGATCCAGCCACCACTCCCTTTAAGAACTTAAACATGATTCCACTTTCTCAATCCAGCAATTGAACAACGTTATTCGCTTTCAAACGGATCTATGCGTAATCAGATGAACGACGGTGGAGCAAAACTGAATAATTGAAAAGCTTTGTTCTTATGATTTTTCTTCTTCTTCTTCCTCAATCTGCATCTCCGGGAAGATGAGAATTTCGTAGATTTGTCTTTTTTTTTTGGGCTTTTTGATTCGTCGGAATTATTATTATGATCGACCTGAACGTACTAACTCTAATCGCCGTTTTTGTATTTTGCTTTTACAATTCGTGCTGTTTATTTGCTTATAAGACGTCGTGGAGTTTGGATTTATTGACGTTTATATTGTGGGCTGAATTCATAGTTTGTGGGCTTTATTCTAGCCCAATGGTTTTCTCGCGCAAATTATACAACAACAATATGTATATGTGTGTTACGTAGACGTAGTAGTATAATGTTTAATCACATTTTTACTGTTTGTAAGGGGCTTTATCATAGACTAAAAGACATAATTCGGATCCAAAGAAATTTCTATTAAGATTTTGACATTTTGTCAAGAAATTACTTACCAAACTTGCTTCAAAGCATTAGAAATTTCTTAAATTATGTATGTGTCTCCACGACGCCACGTCAAGAAAAAAAGTTCAACAGTGTCAGGCTTTCAGCATTGAAAACCTTAAGTCTTCGTCTAGACTTCTAAGAAAATCTTGTATTGTAATGTTGAAATTTGAAAGAAAAGAAATAAACTATTATAAAATTTGTCTTAAATCATTGAAGACCATGGACTTGGTCAATGTTATTTACCAGTTCCTCTGCCGTGTTAACAAAAAGACGAACCCACCCGACCGGGTCAATATGGGTTAATCACTATAGTTATTAAGAACCTTTGGTTAATACAATATAGATTTTGCAAAACAAATATTTGTAGCATTACTTGAAAAATACTATTTTGTTGTTCCCCAATGTGAAATAGCCTAAAAGCTAGGCTCTTGATTCTTGGACATATTTTACCTGCCGCCGGTTAAGAAAATTCCAAATTTAGCTAATTAACCCACCCCCACACAAAAAAAAAAAGAGTATAGGAAATGGTAATTATGTCGCTTTAAGAAAAAAGATTATACAATCTTTGAATAATCCGCGCATATTCAAAAATTTCGATATAGAGTTGGAACCAACATCGAAGCTAACTGTTGGGAAACTACATTAACCGTCAAGTACACGTATCTCTTCGTCTATAAATGTATGTATGTGTGCATATATGTAAAAATACATATACTCGTCAAAAGAAAACATATAAGTTACAAATGGAAGAGGTAATGTCAATGATCTTCCACGGAATGAAACTAGTTAAATCTCTCGAGTCAAGTTTACCGGAGAAGCGCCCGGAATCACTATCGACATCTCTCGACGAGATCGCAAAGACATTCGATGATGCTAACGAGCGGCTGAAGATGTTTCTAGAGATCAGGAACTCCGAAACTGTGTTGAACCAAACCAAACCGGTGGGTGTGTCCGTTTCAAACCAGATGTTAGTGCAGATGGAACCAGGTCTGATGTTGCAAGAGTATTGGTTAAGGTGTGGCGGGTCAACGTCGACTCAGGAAACTGAGGCCATGTTTAAGACGCAGCTCATGGCCGTTGATGGTGGCGGAGGAAGGAATTTTACGGTTGCAGAAGGTTCCGGCGCTAGTGGTTCCTCCACGCCAAGGCAGCGGAGAAGGTAAACATACAAGTATTATTTTATTTGGTAATCAGTAATTAATTAACAAGTATAAATTGTGATATATATGCATAATGCGTTTAACAAATTGGCAACGTTAACGAAATTATTAATGAATGAACGGGGATAGCAAAATATAAATATTATTTGAGATTTTGAGCTAAACACAAATTCTGCAATTAATTTTTACGAAATGTATATAACTATGTCTTACATATTTACTATAATTTGTTTTTTTTAAGATATATTTGTAACATTACGTGCAAATATTTATTTTAAAAAAAGAATTGACTAGGCTAGAGTCTTGATAAATCGATGATATTGAATATTGATGATTCCACTTTCAATTCAAAGTCTTTTTCCTTTTCGTCTACATTTTAAAATGTTAACTCCATAAAGGGGAGAGGTGGGTTGAACCAGTTACAATGTGACTAAAAGTGGAAAACCATCTCAAGTCCACTTCACGTGTAAACTTTCAAAGTTATTTATATGACTTTTTCTCTTAGCAATTTTTTTTTTTTTTTGGAACAAATTCTCTTTGCAAACTAATGATAAAGAAATATTTAGTGCGTACGTATGTATAGTATGTACTAACGTAGGTTAAAATGAGTACGTTATTTAGGAAGGACGAAGGAGAAGAGCAAACGGTGTTGGTGGCAGCGCTAAGGACAGGGAACACAGATATGCCACCTGACGATAACCATACTTGGCGTAAATATGGCCAAAAGGAAATTCTTGGTTCTAGGTTTCCTAGGTAATTCACTTTACTAATCACTTATACTAATACTACTATTTATTGATTTATAATTTTATCCACACGTTCATTTACTTATCGTCCAATAGTCAAAGATTCTAGATAAATGAATATCTTTTTTTTCTAAAAAGTGATTAATGAATGAAAATAAAGGGTTACTTTAGTTAGTTAACTAACCGAGATATTTATACACACATTTTACATCACATCACATGTTGTAATCAGTCTCTTTTGATTCTTAATCACCATGTTTATTACTTATCACAATGACCATACACAGAACTATATTATTAAAATCCGGCTGAAAGTTGAAACTTCATTGTTATAACTTATAAGCATATCTAATTTCTCAGATTTCGTTATCAAATAATATGAATCAATATTATTGCATTTAGTCCTTGTCAATTAATAACTACGTACTTGCTTATGATCACATGGATGGTCCATGGAACTATGGAATTAAGAATTAAGTAATTAATTTTGCAGGGCGTACTATAGGTGCACCCATCAAAAGTTATACAACTGCCCGGCCAAGAAACAAGTCCA
Organism: Camelina sativa; assembly: GCF_030686135.1. Taxonomy (NCBI): domain Eukaryota; kingdom Viridiplantae; phylum Streptophyta; class Magnoliopsida; order Brassicales; family Brassicaceae; genus Camelina; species Camelina sativa. Next base: position 3,786,788 of record NC_141884.1, on the reverse strand, counting down.
ACGCCTCAACGACGATCCTTTCACCTTCCGAGTCACATACCGTGGCTCACACACTTGCCATATTTATTCAACCGCTCCTACCGCATCTGCCACCGTCACCGCCACAACCGCCATGGGTCATTCCGTCGACTATGGTTCCCCTATACGCGACATGACCGACGCTATGTTTGGTAGCAGTCGGATCGGAGCCAACATGGATTTCATATTTCCTTTCAACGATCTACCTCATCGTTTCCGGCGGCTAGACGACGGCGACGGCCACCAATAGGTTTCATCTATATAGAAAAGGGCATGTTTTAGTTAACCAAAAGGAAAAGTCATGGTTTCATTTAATTTATTATTATTTTGTAGTAAAGTTTTTCACATTACAAGTGATGATCTAGTCTGGGATCTAATGGGATCCAGTCCTTTTAGGATAGTTTGGTTTTTTTTTTTTTTGACAAAGCAATAGTATTTTGTTACTATATGGGCTGTTCAACTATGTATTTTAATAATTTTTATCTTCATTTGCTTGTTTACAACTAACTTCATGCATAAAAAAAATATAGACTTAAAAAAGCGAAGAAGAACCTAAATAAACATAAAGTTATAAAATAAGACCAGCCGACTAAATAAAAAATGGTCACTTCGTAAATATTCCTAAAAACAACTGATTAATTTCAACTTATTTTTTTATTAATTTATTTCAAGTTTAGCGTCAGGGTGATTAACTGGATCTAAAATAAAACATATATATAAGTGTAATCGGAACTTCACATTGTGTTGTGTACACTTTATTTAATATCAAGGTATGTGAATATATACAAAGAGGAGCTCTTCAGCACTTTATTTACATATTTATAAAGCAATTACGATCGTTGTGTTTAAAAATTAATCAATTTTGGGGGAAATTGTTGTTTTGTCAGTATCTCACAAATTGTCACGAACTTCTTGGTGTTTTTTTTTTTTTTTTTAATAATAAAAAAGCTGAAATCCAAAATAATAGAAAAAGAAGTATTCAGTGTCTATATCAGCCACTCGAGTGGAAGTGATGGTCTTTTAACCGACAACACTACTCTCATAGTCTAATCTATGGGCCTTTGTTCATCATGTGTGTTTGTTATGTCGACGGAGACGACACTTATTCTCAATTATTTTTATAGCTGTAAATTGTGACATATGTAAAAGATGTGTGAGGGGTCGAATAAATTGAATATTTAGTTTAGTATTTAGGTTTTTAAATAACTAAAAAAAAATCATCATATCTTGCAATCAACTTTATAAGATTTTGATTTCATAAAAGTGAACGAATTTTGTCCTACATATATGAAAATAAAACTTAATATATAGACATCTATTGTATTGGAGATGATTAAAAAGGTTGCATGGATTTACATATGATTTTGTCAAACTTTTGTAGAGTTTCAGGAAATTCGGACATCTTTATCGATTTTATCAAATTTTGATATACTTGATTTTAATTATGAGAAAGAATCTTTTAAGAATACCACTTGTCAAGATAAAAAGTACTATTAATATATGAAGTTAATTAATTTTGTTAATCGTTTCTATGAAATTTACGTACGTAGTACTAAGTTTTCTATATATCTAGTTTCTATTTTTAGTAGAAAACTAATTACGAGTACATGTACGTACCCAACAGATTTATAGCTTTGGTAATGTTGTTTTATTTTGGTAATTAGCATTAATAATTGCCCTAGTGTAGACGGCGATCCTTATGTAAAGGCAACAACAAAAAGACAAGCACGCCAGTACCAAGATGCATTTGTCCCAATTACTTCCTTTTTAGAACCAAACATTCATAGCCGCAATTTGAATGGATAAGTCTCTCTTTACAGTACTCCTTAGGAAATCACATTCATATATCATATTTATGGACTAAAATTATTGAAACCAACATTAAAAGCACTTACAATCAAATAGGCTACAATAATTTAAAGGAATTGTTGTAGTATGGGAGTTTGGCTTGGATATATGATATATCGGTAATCTATTTCATCTTTATTGTCAACCTAATGACTTATCTAAAATGAATTGTACATGTGAAACAAAAATAGTGAAGAACAGATACAAAATGTACTGTGTCAGTCCAAAAAATGAATAGAGATGTATATATGGTGTTTTGTCAAACATACCAACAACAATACTATATTAATTCACTAAACATACTCCAAGAGAAGGTGACAAATATTACAAAGCCTGATGATATGATTCATCACTATGCACAATATGAATCGTAAAAGGAGGAAAACTGATCGTTGTCGACGAAACCAAAATGATGAGAAGTAGTAGTACTGATTTCACCACAATAGTATTGGTTTTGATGATCATCAAACATCATCATATCTTGCCAAACCAATGACAAATCCCCATCCGTCGAAGAACCTTCACAATACTTTTTATAAAGATCACCATTGTTTTTTTCTTCCTCCTTCACTGTGCTTACCACTGTTACACTACTGATGTTGTTATCTTGCTCTTGTATCTTAGCATTGACTTGGTTCTGAGCTGTAGTTGCAGCCACTGTTTTGTCCGAATCCATCATGATTTCGTTATCAATAGGCTCCACCTTGGCTTGTGTTTGGTCGTTGGCAGTGCACGTATGGTAGCCAATATATGTGATTTGGAACATCTCCGGATCTTGCTCCAGTTTCTGAACAAGCTTTGTTGCTTTACATCCTTGCGTTGGCTTGTGTGTGCATCTAAAATAGCTTCTGCAAAACATTAAAAAGAATAAACGTTTTAGGCCACTGCAAAATTCGCATAGTAAATCTAAGTCCGAACATATGATTCGGCTTGACATCCCTGGTTAGAAAATGATATGACCATTTTATATGTATTATGTATCTATTGTGCGTATATAATACACATGTAGTAGCTAGACATAAATGGAGTAAGGACCTTGGGAATGTGGTATTCAGAATCTCCTTTTGTCCATATTTCCTCCAAGCGTATCTGTCTTCAAAACTTCTAGCTTCCACTACCCTTGTATGCGATCTCTTCCTGCAAAATCATAAACCATAAAAAATTGTTAATTAATGGCTAAACCAATTTTGATCTTGTGTTCATGTAAAAACAAATGCACGGTAAATCGTATGAAACAGCACTTATTGGCCCTATCCAATCAATCATATTCATACGATTCTCTATCACTGCCATTATATGTTTTCAATTTCATATATAATATATATATATATATATTGGCATATTATACATATCCATATATCATTTAACCTTTACGATAAATCATTTCAATATGGGGCACTACCACAGAGTATATATATGATGGAATCCATAGATTATAATAGCAAATTGAAGTGAAAAAGTTTTTTAAACAATCCACATCAAAAGGAAATCATTAAACACGAAAAAAAAATTAAAACAATAAATCAAAATTTGAATTTAACTTTTGTTTTTCACTTACTTTCTAGTATAGCATCCTCTTTTACCCTTACCAACCCCTAACCTCTTCTTTTTACTATCACCGGAATCTCCTCCGTTGCAACTCGCCGGAGCCGCCGAATCATCGCCGCAAGAAGCATTCCATGAACCCTCGACAGGGATGGGAACAGAGACGGCAACGGGATCGAAAGTATCAAGAACCGATATGGTTTTATGGAAAGAACCCAAGATCTTAGCAAGAAGCTCATCAACGGGATCCGGTGAACCCGACGCGGAAACGAGACGGTTCTGATCGATGTGGTGGTTAGAGTACTGTTGATGAGAGAGGAGAAGCTGAAGCTGAGTAGCGAATTCATAGCCTTCGACAAGTTGGTCTACAACTTTTCTCTTTATGGATTTCGTATTGTTACTATTCGAATCCATTTTTTTTACTCTTTTTTTTTTTTTTTTTCTTTTTAGGTTTTTGGTTTGATGATTTGAGAATGAAGAAATGTTGTAATATAGTGGAGAGAAGAAATAAGATTTTTTTCTGAGTTTTTTCTGAGTTCAAGAGAGAGAGAGAGAAAAATCAAAGGAAGATGCTTAGGAAAGAGAGAGACGAGAAAGAGAGAGATGGTTACGCATTATAATATGAACATGAAGGTTATAATAGGAAAGTGATCAAACTCACTTGTGAATTTGATCATGGATTCGAGGTTATAATAGGAAAGTGATGAACTTATCTATTCACCCATTGGCTTAGCAAAGCTTTGCTTATGTCACATACATGAGGTGGAATGACGCCACGCCACCCACCTCCGTAACACGTTTGAGGGCTTTTTGGTGGGTATTTTTTTTCTTTCTCCTTTCTTCGCGGATTTATTTAATTCTCATGAAAACGATCCAACAACTTGGTTAGTATTTTAAATGTTTTATTGGGCAAAAAAAATGCTTTGTCTTTATCTTGGATAAGAGTTATAAAACTAATATTTTATTTTGTGACGTTCAAATGATTTGTTCCATTGGCATGAGATTCACTTTCAAGAAGAAAAAAGAAAGAAAGGAGATATGTTGACAAGATATATCGGACCAAACTCTTTTAAGAGTAATTAGGTCGAATACACTTAAAACAGAATAACATTTACAATTTTGTTAATCTCGTAGTTTAATTTGGAAGTGGGGTGGTAACTAAAATATGACTGTATATGATTTTTTCATATATAGTATGATCACAAGAATATTTATTTAATTTATACGTGCATATAGTGTCGTGCATTTACGAAAGTAGAAGGAATCAAATGAATATTCTCATAGGTGATTTTTGTAATGGATAGACTAACGTACTACTAAAACCAAATGATATAAACTAGTATACAGTAGAACCTCTATAAATTAATACTCGGTAAATTAATAATCTCTATTAATTAATAAATTTCTCCGGTCCTTAGTTGGGACTAGTGTAATTTTAAACATTAATCGATAATATAATAAAATAATAATTTTTTTGAAACTCCTTTGTAAATATATGGTCTCATCAATAATATAAATTAATAATTATACAAAAGTATCTAAATATATGTATATATCTACATATTAATTTTTATTAGAGTTTATTTTTAATATTTTTACTATATAAAAATTTTTGAGTGCTATTTTCAAAACATGATAATTGTTATTTTCATTGTAATTGATTTTATAAAAATATTAGTTATAAAGATTAAATCTTATTTTTAATATTTTTTTACTAAATTAGGAAAGTTTTTCTATAAATTAATAATTATTAATTTATCGATAAATTAAAACCTTTATAAATTAATAAAATTTCATGATCCCGACTTTATTAATTTATAGAGGTTTTACTGTATATAGATTGTGGTGAGACCGCTTAGTTCGGATCTAAAAGTAGTAATCAAGAAGATTAACCTCATTATACTAAGCAACGTGGTAATCAAGATTTATCTTTATGTTTTTTTTAGAACTGCCATTAAAAGTGCCGAAAAAGCACTAAAGTAAATAACTAATGTTAGAGTACGGATCATGAGCGTTAAATTCATTACAATCACAAGTCACACTGAAGCTTGTGTCAGCAGCCTCTTGCTTGCTTGGCCCTGATAATTTTGGCAGTATTTAAGAATTTATTTAATATATATGAATTTTGAACTGAACAAAGATATTAAAAAAAATGTTGAAACTGTCACTATTAACAAATTTTATATTTAATTAATACTCGCTCGTGTAACTATTGAAATATTCGTTTAAGTCATCTTTCAATACCGGAAAAGTCACATTATGTTACAGCAATTAAAACTTATCACATGATCATAAGAAATATAACTCATTTTGATCCGTTTGTAATATATGAAAAGTTAAACCTATCAATCTATCATATGATCATAAAGAAGTAATGAGTTTAATCAAAGTAACAAATTTTATTTTGGGTTAGTTGAATTATATTTTCTGACGCATAAAACAAATTTAAATAATAAAGCAAACATTTGTCTGGAATACTATTTAGGATTGAGATATTGTGACGGCACTAAGGAGGCAGGTGCCACTGAGAGTACTCCTCGGAGTCACAATAAATTCAGTCCACATTGTGCATCCACTAGCAAATCAAAATCCACAAGTCAAATCCATTTGTTTCCTTGTTAGTTCTATATAATTATCACATTTATACGCTTACTTTTTCAATTAATCTAATTAATAACAAAAAATGGCTTTTACTAATTATTATAGTACAACTTAACGAAACAATCAAGAGTTATATAATTTATGATTGGTGAGTAGTATAATGGTGGAACAATGAAACATATATGTATATGGAATATAACTTCGTACACTTGTTTCGTGATAATTTCGTTGTTGTAGTTGACTTCGATCGTGTGATTCCAAAATGGTAAGAATGTGTTATTTCTCCGTTTGAACAAATAAATATGTCCAATCAGGAGCAGCTTTGTTTTACTTACTCGTTTACTCATCCAAACTCGGCATTTAAATATAAATCCCAACTGATTAATCAAATAATGTGGAGATTGTCAAATATGGACACTAGTTATATTCAAATGTTAAATTATTGTTTTCTTTCGGAGATGATGGGAGAAAGGTCAACGGTCAGTGAGGAGATATTGACAAATGACAAATGGTTATTAGAATAAGAACAATTTGTTACTACTAATACATCATTTTGTGCTTAATCTAGTCTTAAGCTGAGTTGTCTTAGAAATAATTAACTAAGCGGCCTCGAATAACGGATTGCTACTTATCGTTAAGACTACTCTGGATATTACTCTGTCACTAAATTATAAAATTGTTATCGTTTTATTTTATTTATAAACATATAGTTCTTAAATGTGTAAGTTGAATCTTATTTCGTGCTATACCCAATCGGGGAATTCTTTTTCTCAAGAATAATTAATTAATCAGTTCGTAAGAGATAGTCATGGTTTCGTACGAATCTAATTTCATATTCTTTATAAAAAATAAATTACAGAAAAAATCAGCAGCAATAAAAGTTAAAAAGTAGAACCCGTCAATAATTCAACTAGATCCAACTCATATAGTTATAGTATACATTATGGTCATTGTTACTTTATTTAATGTCTTGAATTGATTAGTCCCACTACTCTAATACGGCAGCCACTGGTGTTTAAAGTTTTATTGTATTTAGAACTAAATACCATTTAGCGATCACTACTCAGATCTAAAACTATATGAATTTTTGCATTAACCAAATTTTTGTTGTAACCTAGTGGTTCTGTCTTATTTCTGTGGGTCGGCATTTGATTTCAACTAGGTACATTTTTGTTTTAATCTGGTATTTATCTTTTGGCTTTTGATCGGTTTTATTATTGCTTGGCGTTTGTCAGTACCAAATCTGCTGAACCCACTCTTTATATTATAAAAATATAAAATTTATGATATATATAATTTAGACATAAATTGTTTATGATCAACAATTGTGTCTACATATGGAGCCAAAAGGTCTTTCAATGAACGAAGGGACTCTAGAATTATATAAGAACTCCCAAAACATATACCAAAGCCAGTGCTCTGCTCTCGTTTATGGATATTCTACTCGTGCCCGTTATTAGAAACTTATAATTTGATTTTAGATTTTGATACACTTGCCAAGTGTCAAGTATTATATAACAATAGGGTTTTGATACATTTAGTAATTTTAATAGATATGTACACGTAATACGTTATACGTTGTTAACGGCATGTACCACATATATCACGTTTTCAAAACCTTATTTTGTCTTTGTTCCAATTGACAACATTACGGAACGACAAAACCGTAGAATTGTGAAAGAAAAACGGATATGGAATATCGGAATCATTTAAACGTAAAAAATATTTTCGAGCTAAACTTATAACGTAAACTAATCAAAGGTGAATCACGATTGTTTCACAAAATTGCATATTTAGTATATATTCTTTTTGGCATGAATATATCTTCTTTTGTCCATTCTGCATATTATCATTTATGTTATACTATATACAATTGTAGATCTGACAAATCACTCAGTAATTTTTGCACCGAAACAATAACAATTTATATCTTATTTCTGTAAGTGTTATGTTAAGTACGTGAGCTTTGTTTGGTTTTGGAGTTTTAGGTTTTAAATTTGCTATAATCTTAAATGTATATATTTTTTTTTTGAATGAACTTAAAACTAGCTTTTTAAAAGAGTAATAACAATCATTCATTGGAAATTTGGAATATCACTAGTGGAAGCTACGGAAAACAGAGCCATGGAAAGAAAAGAGAACTTTCGGCCAAACATATATATCGACAATTTGTCAAAAGTGTCTTCTCTGCTCATCGAAACTAAATTATTTCGCAAGATTTAGATAAACGAAATCATGGAGTTGAAGGTATCTTTGGAGAAATTAATTGAAGATTTTTCTAAATATATATATATATATATATATATATTCACTTTTGTCTACATGACTCATTTTAGGCGATACATTTAAAAAGGGTGAATAAATATTAAATACATATAAACTTTGCAATATATCAAGAGAAAACAGCTTTCTTTAATTAGCTTTGATTTTTACTCGTTGGAACACATGTATGTGTTAGAACAATATTTGTTCCTGAAATTTGTGTAACTAGAAAATTTGTCAACGTGTCCAAGTAAAGAGTTGTCTTCTGATTAAGTGTACTATATTATGTAAATTATCACTTAATATAATATACTTCTAGGAAAAATGTTTCTAAGGTTTGGTGTTTTCGACTTTTCTAAAATTATTATGCCATTGATCCACTATTGCTTTTTTAAAACTTATTAAAAATTGATTTTGTTGATTTTTTTTTGTCAGTTGGTTTTGTTGATTATTAAATAAAATTAACGCTAGAAACTCAAGTTTACCAAAATAAACACAGGAAAAATCAATAATCAGATCCACATTTAATACTAACGTAATTACTAACTGGTAAATTTGAAAATATCAATCTAGTAATCGTTGTTTGGAATTAGCGTTGCCTAAGTGAATTGTATGAGTATGAAATTTCTCTAAAAATGATAAATACACATAAAAATAAATATTTAGATTTATAGGAACACTAGTTTGAAATCCTTTTAGGATTATATGATGTTCAAGCCATATGGATAATCTAAATAAACTTTTGGAAAATTATTTTATAGCTAAATTTTGACTTCGGCTAAATATGGTTGAAAAAGTATGTAAATATTGCCAACATAATATAGCTATGTGTGCAAAATGAGTACTACCTCTAACCTACTAAACAACAACAAATGCAAAACATCATTAAATGGGTTCAAACCAGAACATTCGAAGGATTCTTACCCTAATATGGAATGGCGCGATCAATGTGCCACCGCATTGAGATTGAGATTAGGATTTTATGGTGTTCAGTCTCATCATAGGAAGCCAACAATGGAACACAGATGCAAGAGACAGAGGAACTACTGCTCTCCCAGACATCCGGTCTGAGCTCTATTTCACTCACAACCTCTTCTACCAAGGATGCATTACATACGCCCTTTAAGTCCTTCTGATACCAAATCCTTGCACCTTCACGCAGTAGAAATTGTGACTATGCACCACCAACCTTGTCAGACTTGTGCGCCCTTTGGTTTAGTTACACAACATCATTGTTGACATTCGCACATGGAAGAGTACTCCAAAGACACTCTTCGCAGCCTTCTGCATATTTGTGTTCATCTTCTGGTCTGATACGGTATTACCATTCTTACCGCTTATCGTCTTCTTAATAGGTCTACTTTACTACTTCTAGAGATCAGATCTGCCCCCACAAATTGACCTGGCTCTTTCCCAGGCGTCTTCTACGAGAACGCTTCATCTTGCTCAAAACAGAGCTTCTACCATGGGTCTTCAATTTCTTCTGGAGACTTCCAACTAGACAGGATGAACTTTTTTGAGATTTTTTTCTTTCTTTAGATTCAGTATTTTGGAATCTTGATGAAAATAATTTATATTGAGATTGAGATTTCACATACCTTCCTAAAACACACATATTTCCTTCTTATAATATCTACTTCGTTTTTGCTTTTAACATTTTTGCTAATATAATTTTTAGCGAGAAACACAAAAATTCAAAAGTACTGAGTTGAAAGAATAACAAATCATATCGATTATTCTCGCAAACCAAGTAAACACAAAAAACTCAATTGAAAACTAGAGGAACCAAACATCAGGACATAAACCCCAAGATGTAGCATAATAATAAAGACTAGATACAGGGCAACAGAAAGTAAGCAACCAATCCTTTGAAAGCCAATGATGTAACCACTTAACATACAACACAAATGCGCCATCTACTGAACAAAACTCTTGTACGACCAAAAACTTCAGAAATTATGACAATAACTGGTAAACTTGGTTGACTGATTGGTGGTATTATCCTAGTTATTGTCATAATTTTTTGAGAAACCACCATACAACTCCACGCTCAAGCCTCTAACTGTATTAGTTAATAATTAAAAAGGATCCGGTTAGTATAGATTAACACTGATTCCCATTTCCATAGCTATATAAGCAAATTTCAAATCCGGAGATTCCGATTCCAAAGTATATTAATTGTGAAATTATACCTTCTTGATTGTGAAATTAGATTTTTAGGTTTTGAGTAAATTATCTTAATTTACCTCGCCAACACCCTTATTTCACAAATCATCAAAACATAAGAAGAAATGCGACTAAAGCTTTAAAGTATAAAGACAACACATTGCTACGTACCTATTACCTATATTGCTAATGATAGTATAAATGAATACGATGATTCATTTATACTATCATAAATAAAAATACAAAAAATGGTTTGTAAAAGGACCATTATTAGTTAACTAGATTGATATCAAATTAATTCCAACACAACCATCGAATATGATGGGTTAATAAAAACATTCAATCAATTTTATTTTATTTTGAATGAATGCTATATTATACTATTCAACAATACAAAATATTGTACTATAAATAAGTCCTTTAAATAAACTTTATACCGAAAAAAAAAAATCAAAATAACAACCCAAAGACATTATTCATGTTTACGGATATATATTATTATCCTTATTCATTATATAGATCAAATTTATAAGGCATGCGTACATGATAAGTCATGAAAAAAATAACCAAGAAATTTAGTGACAACTGTAGAAGCCCGGTTTCCTCAAAACCAGAGAGCTCAACTGAATTAACCAAACTACAACCAAATTCGATCTCAGATTTTGATATGAATCAAGAACAGAGGATCCAGAGGAAAAGAGATACACTGTCAATTTACGAGTTATCCCTTTGTCTAGGCCTGAAGATCAAGAAATTCATTTTTACTTCGGTTTATTCTGTTGTAGTTTGGTTACAACACACGAAGCTCTAAATCAAAGAACTGAATAAGAGAGGAAATAGAGCATTAACGCTAAAGAAACAGATCATTTATCCTCCTAAAGTCTTTCCCTTTACCTAACCATCTTTTAGAATTGGTTTCTTCTTCTCCACCCTTTACCCCGAGCTTCAACCACACGATACTTCTCGGTTATATTTGCATCGACTAATTAACCTGACCAAGTTAGTTTCTATTGAATCAAATTATCCTATTAACAAAATTCTTAGTCATTTCCGAAGCATGGAGCTTAAGTTGGGTCTTGATACATTAAACTTGAATAATGAAGACATGACGTGTTCCAAGTAGGGAGCAGATACTTACTAGCTAGCGACACAAACCATAAACTCGAAAAGTGGAAGTTGGAAAAAACAGACTCACGGTTGTTTTCTTGTACAACAAGTAAACACACTCTGTCACCTAGTGGCAGGATAATGAAGAGATCTATTCACGAATCTATTGAAGGTGCCTAAAGGGTCTGGAATTGGATGTTGTGGAATCAATTCATCATGTCTTCTAAAATACGACTGTTCCTTACTGAAGATGGAAACCTCATGAAAGGATGAAGGTCTTTCAGCAACAAAAGGATGGTCCAAGAGCTCATCTATGGTGGGCCTCTCTGTAGGCCGCAACTTACAGCACCACATATAGAAGTCTGTTGCCACCGGAGAGATATAAAAGCCTGTTGTCCACGCGATACTATGTCCCATCTCTTCAAGGATACCCCCAAGCATCCTAAGAACCGTATGCCCCAGAGACCATATATCACGGGATGGTCCGATCAATCTATCCATGCCAGAAAACATATTCGGCATAGTGGCCTCAGGCGGCATGTACTCGCGGGTGCCAGGAAACAACAGCATAGAGTCCATAGTAGGATCTTTGGATAAGCCGAAACCAGTAAGCTTGAGATCCCATGGCTCTCCAGGTCTGCTGGAAGGGAAGACAAAAACATTGGAGGGTTTGAGGTCGCAGTGGAGGTAACCTTCCGCGTGAAGAGCCTTGAGTCCTTGTAGAATCATACGAGTGGCGCGTCTGACACTATCTTCAGGCAATTTCCCACCAGCATCAGAGATCATCTTGTCGAGATTGCCTAAGGAAGCATACTCCATGTAGATGTAGCACAAAGTCGCGCTTTTGGTGTTATACTCGAAGTGAAGATGAGGGCAAGAAGCTTGGACGATGAAAGGATTGGCGCGGAAGTGAAGCATCGTCTTAAGCTCCCTCTCGAGTTTCTCGGCATGTTTGAGCGTACATGACTTCTTCATGTAAGATTTCTCCAAGTTGGAATCATTATTATTTTTGGACACAGAGCCGTAGCCGTAGGTATCTTTGTCAATAACAGAGACTATCTTCAGCGAAGACTCCTCCGTCACATCTCCAATAACCTTTTTCTGCATATTTAATTAATGATCTCTTTCTTTAGGTTTTAGTTTCTTTCGGTTTGGTAAAAAATACTTATATTATAAATACGGAAATTGATTATGCTTTTCGGGGAAATTAACAAATCTAACTATGAATGTTTTGGTTGTTAAGAAATCGTAAAACTAACATTTAGCTACAAATTTGATCTAGTTTTACAAATTTTGAGAGATTTAGTTTTCCAATAACAATATTACTAAGACAATTCAAGCAAAGAGAGACCCGCCAAGAAAGGTGAGAAGTGTGATTCCCACTTTTATAAACAAGGTCTTGATACTATAGTATCAATTCGCGGTAAGATCAATCTCAACGTGTCAAGGTTTAGAATCTAAAGTCAGTGATCAAATCAACTTTGACTCGGTTAGATAATCCACTATTAACCCTGTCAAAGAACCTTATACGTGTCATAATTTCAATTCGTTGATTAAACAGAATAAATCTAATCAAAAATCGGATAATCGACGATAAAATTGCCTAATTTGAACCTTGTGAATTCGTGTTACCCTAATTGATTAATCCGAATATGTGGATATCTGTATATCCACATAACTTAATTATATCCACATAACTTAATTAGATCACCAAAAACCCTATTTTTCTTGTTAGAACTAATTTATCTTAATGTATATTTTGACGACGGCGCACAACACATAACTTTTTTTTTTTTTGGGAACATACATAATAATCTGTTACAAATTTATAATTAGGTTTGTCAAATGGGTTTCAGCTAATATATAAACGATATGCTAAACTGATACATAGATCTCGTCTGTTTAGAATGGGGATTCCCTATTTTCATTTATATATAAAAGTACTTTACTAACACGAATTCGTATCATGTACTTGGTGAATAAAACCTTGTAGATTGTGAAATTGGATTTTTAGGATTTTGAATAAACTATCTTACTATATTTCACGAATCACCAAACCACATTATCAAAATGTAAGAAGATACAAAGACATTAACACATTGTATATACATTTATTGTTAATGATGTAGCTTATTAAGCACATTGCCTGAACTCCATGATTCATATACATACCATCGGTAGTAACAAGAACCATTATTATTTAATTAATATCAAAATTAATTCCAACAGAACTATCGATGATGATAAGTCATGAAGAAGAAGAGGTGTCGTTAATAAACATTCAATCATTAGATCAAGATCCGAAGACAATATAAATCAAACAACTTCATTGAATTCCATTATACATATTATATCTCATTAGTACATATGCAAACATGCACGATTTAAGATAAAACTTTTACAATGATTCATTATTCATAATAAGATCGATCAAATTCAGAAACACAACCATAGATATGATAAAATCACGGAATGTAGATAACATCACGAAGTACCTCAACAACATTGAGATTCACTGACAATTGAAGAACCCCGGCTTCCGCAAATTTATAGAGCCCAGCTTCCCTGTGAAAATTTTTATAGAGCACAACATTCCTGTAAAAATCTTTACCTTTAACCGGCAACCATATCTTACCCCTCCCAACGTGATAGGTGCCTTCTGAATTCGTTTTGTAGACAGCAACATACAAAAATTCTGCTAGAAAATGCTTATCCTGAGAAATTTGTAGCACTTCATTGAATTCAGGATCTCCCTCACTCGCTACAACCTTTGTTTCGTATTTGTCCTCTGGATTTGTCCAAGCTCGAACCTTGTATTCGTAGGGACAACCATTGGTAACTCCGATTGTTCCAATGACTTTCACGTTCAACTTTACTTCTTCACTCTTGATTTTTATTATTTCGTAGCTCATTTTTTCTTCTTTTTAGATAATATATTTGAGTAGAATGGTTCTTTTTTTGAGATTGATGAATCTACTTAAATACACCTTAGGTTTTTTTTTTTTTTTTTTTTTTTTTGTCACTAACTCACAAGATTTTACATGTTTCCATCTATATTATTTTTAAATGCATGTGTTCCATATCGTTATTCTTTGTTCAAAAAATATAAAAATAGACGATAAATAATGAGTATTAAATATTGTTTGAATAAAGAAAAATGATGAATTCTTCTTAATACCACTTTGAACAAAATTTAAAATAAAAACCATAAAAACTAGGAAACCAAATTGATGTGAAATTATTTAATATGGTAAAACACTTCAAAATAAAAATTTATGTATTTTTTAATATTATATTCAAAGTTTTATTTATATATAATATCTATTTTGGTCATAATTCTTAATTATAACGTTTGACTACCATCCATAACATAATATAGTCAAAACTATATAAAAATGCATTAAGACATTAAATGCCGTTGAACAAAATTCAAAATATTAAGTATTGAAACTAGTAAGATATATAGCTACAAAATGGAAGGAAGTTAGAGAAATGGATGTGCTCGCACAAAAGAGTTATAAAAATGGCATGTAATTTTGTTATTTAAGAAAATAATATTTTATTAAAAGAAAAAAACCTAGAATTTTGACCCATACAACACACTTTCTTAATTACTGGAGCTTATGCACATTCCGAACGTACATTCTAATGTCTAAGCGAGTGGTGATGAGATTGTGCAGTTACATATCTCATATCTGCGAGTGGTCACTAACCATGCCATATATATATCGTAAGCACTTAACTGAAAAATATTATTACAGTATAATATAATAGTTAAACACCTATGAGTTAGACTCTATCTTCTTAAAGACAGTTTAATTTGTAACACTCTTTCAATTTCATGAAGTCATATTGCTTGGTTGCCCAAAAAAAATGAAGTCATATTGCTTATACAAAATTTGGAAAAGGCTTGTCAAACACTGATAAATTAAAATTACTTGCCTAGCTCATCCAATTGATTAGGGTCAAATCGTAACTTGTGTTTGCATCTCATACTCATATAGTCTATCTCATTTTACCTCGCATCACCAAAACATAAAAAGAAATGCCACACTACAACATTAAATCCTCGGAAAAAATACAAAAAGAGATTAACACACTGAACGTACATTTTTTGTAATAATGTAGCTAAACACATAGCCTGAACTCCATGATTCATACAATGAGTAGTAAAAGAACCATTATTAATTGAAATAAATTCCAACACAACCATCGATTCATGATGATATAAGTCATGAAGAAGAGAAGAGAGGCCGTTAATAAACATTCAATCATTAGAACATCCAAAAAACATTATTCATATTTTATCTCATTAGTACATGTTTTACGGCTTGACCCTTAAAAATAAAATAAAAAGATCCGTTTTGTGACTTTTGTCTCTCCAAAAGAACTGGTGACGGCGATGACTGGAAAACTCGAGACTGAAGTAGATTGCTCCGATTCAACTACGGTATGATTGATCAATCAACTATGCAGGGTTTCCTATTCTCATCTTCGAGATTTGTCTTCTGCAG
Organism: Camelina sativa; assembly: GCF_030686135.1. Lineage (NCBI taxonomy): Eukaryota > Viridiplantae > Streptophyta > Magnoliopsida > Brassicales > Brassicaceae > Camelina > Camelina sativa. The sequence continues at coordinate 3,770,727 of NC_141884.1, read as the reverse complement.
TTGCTCGAAATCGAGAGGGTTTTTCTTTTTCTGATTTAATAACTTGATTTATATAAGAATTTCCCAAATTTATACAGAGTGTGACGGATTTTTGGAGAGATTCTGGTTAGGTTTTGCCGATGAGTCTCTCTAATTCCAGATATGCATGGTAACTTGAAAAGTAAAATTTTATAACAAATTTTGATGGATTTTGATATTTGATCGCTGATACATATTTGTATAGTTTCGATTCTACGTAGCATGGGTGATTCTAGTAATTTAAGTGTAAATATAAATTTTTGAATGCATGTAAAGTCCCTATAGTCTTTGCTTCTATTCTAGAAATTAAGAGTGTTGTGAAGTTCAATTCTATTGTTAAGCTTCGTCCCTGTTTCATTCAGGTACAAGAGTTTCTTGTTTCAGTGTGTTCATGTTATCAGTTTTATCTAAAATGGCTAATCAATACTTCCTCCGTTTCAAAATATAAGATGTTTTGGAGAAGTTTGTTGTTTCATTATATAGGATGCTTTCAAATTTCAATGCAATTTTTAGATTAGTTTAGTATTTTATATTATGCAGTATTGTTTCTGATTGGTTGAACTTATTAAAAGTAAAGACTTCTTAATCTGTATGCTTTGCTTAAAACATCATATATTTTGAAACGGATGGAGTATCATTTATCTCTCTCTCTTTATTCCATTCGGTTGTTATTTACTGATATATTTTCTTTGTGCTTTGATGTATGAAGATTAAGGGAAGTCTTGGATAGCAACATTTGTGTCAAGCAATACAAGGACTGCAATTTGAACTGATAACAAAGAGTAACTTGATTACCTCGATTTTACTTTGACACTGGTATGTACTTTCACATGCTTAACTATAGTTTAGTCATGCATCCCTAGCTTCTATAGCTCTCGTTCTCAGGATGGATATAGTAGACCATTGGGTGCTTTAATTTAATCCTATTATGTTCTTTTAAGTATTGACCATGCTAGTAAGATACCTTTGGCAAATCTCATAATAATTCAAATCTATATGTGCAGATGTTGACTTCATTGCAAACCAATGAACAAAAGCTAATCACCCTCTCTAGTAATCAAAATTCCTGGGGGTAAGGCGCCATTGATTACCAAGGTTGGTCTTGTTATACCCTCTTGTTCAGAAACTTCTTTCATTTACAAATAAGGCTGGCTTCTCATATATTTGGTTTAGTTCGAAACTGTAATTTTTGTGGATGCATTTGAATAGAAATATCGGATCTTTGTGGCAATAGATTGAATTCAGCTATCTGCAAAGTTTCACTTTTTTTTTTTTGTGTCTTCATCAAATCTCTTGCATACACTGTGAAGTGAAAAACAGAAATCTTGTTTTCTGCAGTTAAGCTTGTAGAATTGATTGGTGTGATCAGGGGAATGGAGAATTCGAGCATTGTTTTTCCATCCGACGATCCAAGTGCTGGAGTAAAGGACGTGAATAAGAGGAAGGTAAGATCCAATCTACATAGTGAGGACGTCTATGACAAAAATCGGGAGTAGACAATCCCCTGTTCGTAAGGATATCAGCACTGATGGTGACATGGTGTTTATGAGATCAGGGTGAGGACAAAGCAATTTCTACTTCTGTAAATCTGTAGTTATCATACTGGCCAGATTAATTGTAAATATTTCTACACTGATGTTGTATTTTCTAGCTCTTATTAAATAATATATAATTGGTTATGTTATTTCATTTTAAGTCCATTGTTGTTCTGTACTTACTTTTATGTCAAAATAAGTCGGCTTTGCAAGCAACTTGTAAACCAAAACGAAAAGCGACGCTAGCATTTAGACGTTAATTTTAACGTCTGTTTTCAAAATGACGCAAAGAAAATTTATGTCACCCATGAGGCCATGAATACGGCATGGGTAGTTTACTAAACCGACGCTATATTGTTAGTTAACCCATATATAAACTGACGTTAAAAGCCTTGGTGGTCTTTTTTTTGGGTGGTGTTAGAACAGTATTTGTTTCTAAAGTAGAAATATTTCAGTGTGTCCAACTAAAGAATTGTCTTCTGATTCAGTATACTATATTATGTAAATTATCACTTGATATATTAATTCTAGGAAAAAATGTTTAAAGGTTTGGTGTTTTTCGACTTTTCTAAAATTATTATTTATGCTAGTGATCCACCACTGTCTTTTCAAAAGTTATTAAAATTTTGATTTTGTTGATTATTAAATAGAATAAACTTATAAAACTCAACATGGTATATTTACCAAAAAAGAAGAAAAATCAATAATTAGATCCAAAATTTTATACTGACATAATTACTAACTGATAAATTTGAAAATATCAATCTAGTAACCGTTGTTTAGAAATAGCATTGCCTACGCAAATTTTATGAGTATGAAATTGCTCTAAAATTGACAAATACACATATAGATATTTTTTAAGATTTATAGAAACACTAGTTTGAAATCCTATTAGGATTATATGACGTTCAAGCCATATGGATAATCTGAATAACCTTTTGACAAAATTAATTTAGTTGCTAAGTTTTGACTTCGGCTATATATTGTTGAAGAAATATGTAAATATTGCCAACATAATATGGCTATGTGTGCAACTTGAGTACTATCTCTAAACTACTAGATTATTGAGAATCAATTATGAGAAAGCCATTTTTGGGAGTGGTCTTAGTTGATTTTACCACTTTTTGAATAAATTATAGATTTTACCACTTTCTAAGTTACAAAAAATTGACTTGAAATGTGTTTTATTTGTTATGTTTGGGTATAATCGGTTTTATTTATTTTTAGGGTTTAGTATTTGGTATTAAGTAGATATTGTATTAAAAAAACTGAAAATACGTTTTTTTTTCTCAAAAATGGTAAAATCCACACAAATTATTCAAAAATAGTATATCCAAAAGATTTCTTCAAAAAGTGGCATTTTTAACAAAATCCCAGATTATTAATGGAGAAAAGTTTATTGGGGATACAAACAAGGTTGATGCTGCGGATGAGAAATTGTTATACGTCCACGTAGTGAAGGCCAAGGGTTTGGGTCTGGGGACATGTCGCCGTCGTAATGCTCTTGTGGAGATTAAGATTGCAAATGTGAAGAAAACCATTGATTGTTGCGCGGAAATATCGAATCCTGAGTGGAACAGAGTTATCGCGTTCCTTCCAATTGCACAGTTGCACCTAGATGGTATAAACTGCAAAAAAAAAACATGGTGAATGTGTAAAAAAAATAGCTTATGCTGGAAATTTATTGTGGTCATCAGGGTAATGACCAGTGGAACTCAGAGGCTGTAAGAGACAAGGGCACCGATGCTCTCACAGACATCCCGTCTATGCTTTATTTCTCTCCAAAACTTTGATACCTCAGGGTTAGTGTAATCGGAGCGAGTTTGGGAACACTCTTTCAATTTCATGAAGTCATATTGCTTATACAAAATTTGAAAAAGGTTTGTCAAGCACTGATAAATTAAAATTACTTGCCTAGCATCGTGACCAAGGGCGGACGTACGTTACGGTGAACCGGGGCACTTGCCACGGGTAAAATTTTTAAGGTTAATGTTATTTTACATGAATTTTTAAGTATGCTCCTGCTAAAATATTTTTTGTTGCCTCCATTACCCTATTTTCTTCTTAGATACACGTTTTCTGTTGTGTATAATACTAAAATATCATACAAATACAATACAAAAACTTAATTTTGTTTATATTCCCTATATTAACAAGCCCATATTCTATAAATAAAATAAAATATTATTACTTATCTTAACTTAACAAAACTAATCAAATGTTTTAACTGATATAATTTTATTTAAAAAATAATAAAAAAATAATTTAATATTATTGTCCCGGATAAAATTATTTTCTGGATCCGCCACTGATCGTGACTTGTGTTTGCATCTCATACTCATACAGTCTTTAATTTTATGAATAATAATATACTTGGATATTTTAAAACTTAATTGTGTAAAACATAGTAGGTTTTGCATGTTTTTTTTTCTTTCTGCAGAGATCGAAGACTCTTTTGAGCCATTGTGTTGGGTTTTCGTGTTAGCCTAATTTATTTATCCGAATATGAGGATATGGTCTACACCAAAAAGCCCTGTTTTTCTTGTTAGCTAGGACTTGTTCTCAATTTATATTGTGACGACGGCTCACAACATATAACATTTTTTTGGAACTAGATTATAGTTAGGTTTCAGCTTATAATAATATGTTACAAGTTTATAGTTAGGTTTGTAAAATAGGTTCCAGCTAATATTTAAATGATATATTTTTCGTCATATGTTGAATAAACTCTAGAGTTTTAAATTGATACATCTTGTGTGTTTAGAATGGATTAATCCCTATTTTTATTTAGAAAATTACTTTACTAACACGATTTTGTGTCATGTACTTGGTGATGAATGATGATTATTGGCTTCAGTTCAACCGAAAAAAGGTAAAGATTTGTTCGAATCTCTTGAATAATACTTTCTTGATTGTGAAATTGGATTTTTTAGGTTTTTGAATAAACTCTCTCTTATTTCACGAATCACCAAAGCATTAAATCCTCCGTAGATACAAAAAGATATTAATTTACACACTGAACGTACAATTATTGTAATGATGTATTTAAGCACATTGTCTGAACTCCATGATTCATACCATCAGTAGTAAAAGAACCATCGATCGATGATGATATAAGTCATGAAGAAGAGAAGAGAGGGCGTTAATAGACGTTCAATCATTAGATCAAGATCCGAAGACAGTATAAATCAAGCAACTTCATTGAATTCCATTATACAGATATATCTCATTAGTACATATGCAAACATGCACGATATAAGATAAGCTGTTACAATGATTCATTAATTATTCATAATAAGATTAAATTCAGAACACAACCATAGGTGATAAATCATCATATAGCATAACCAAGTACCTCAAAAACATTGAGATTTAGTGACAATTGAAGAAACCCGGCTTCCACAAAACCAGAGAGCTCAACTTCCCTGTAAAAATCTTTCCCTATATCCGTTGGCAACAATGTCTTTCCCCTCCCGACGAAGTAGAGACCATCTGAATTCATTCTGAAGACATCTACAAATAAAGCTTTCGCTGGAAAATTCTTATCCAGAGAAATTTGTAGCACTTCATTGAACTCAGGATCTCCCTCGGTCGGTACAATCTTTGTTAGGTATTTGTCCTTTGCATTTGTCCAAGCTACAACCCTGTATTGATATGGATGACCATCGGTGATTCCGATTGTTCCAATGACTTTCACGTTTAACTTTGCTTCTTCACTCAAGATTATTAACTTTTTCCCATCCATTATTATTTTCTAATCTTTTTAGATAATAAATTTGAGTAGAATGAGTTTTCAGTGATTGATGAATCAACTTAAATACACCTCCGATTTTTTGTTGTTGTCTCACTAACTCACTTTCCATCTATATCTATTTTGGTAAATGCATGTGTTCCATATCGTTATTCTTTGTTCAAAAACGTGAAAATAGACGATAAATAATGAGTATTAAATATTGTTTGAATAAATAAAAAATGTTGAATTATTCTTACCATTTGGAATTAAAAAACAATAAATATAAGGAAACCAAACTAATGTGAAATTATCTGATATGGGAAAACACTTAAAAGTAAAAAAAAAAAAAATCTGTTGTTTAATATCATATTCAAATGTTTATTTCTATATAATATATATTTTGGTCAAATTCTTAATTATAACGTTTGACTATCATCCAAAAACATAACCATAGTCAAGATTATATGAAAATGTATTTAAATATTAAATGCTGGTAAAAAAAGTTTCAAAATCTTTATGTACTGAGACTAGTAAGATAGCTACAAAATGGAAGGCAGTTAGAGAAATGGATGTGGTCATATGAAAAAGTTATGTAATTGGTATGCAATTTTGTTTTTTAAGAAAAGAAAAGAAAACCTAAAGTTCTCTTTGACCCATACGACACTTTCTTACTGGAGCTTATGCATAGCCTGAACGTATATTTTGATGTTCGAACGGATATACCTAATGTTCTTTAGCGAGACTGATTTCCCTATTGGAAAAAAACATGTTATGTAACCTACGTTCGAACATCAAAATGAAACTTCATTCTATATTTTCGAAATGGTCAACATATATTTGAAAGTTTGATAAGATGCTAGATTAGTTTTCCTCACATTTATGCTAGTCAATAGTAAGAATAATTGTGTAGTATATCTCATACGTCTAAGCGAGAGGTCACTAACCAATATCGTAACCAATGAACTATAAATCTTACCATAGTACCTCCATCACCTATCCATTATATATACTCTATTTTCTCAAATACAGTTCTGTAATACTTTCTGTTTCATAAAAACAGACATATACATACAATTTGGAAATGGTTTGTCAAGCACTCATCAAGCTCAACTTCAACTATAATCTTTGCCTCATCCATTTTGCTAAGGGTCAAATCATGACTTGTTGTTTGTGTTAGATAGTGGGCTTCCAACTCAAAACCAATTGGCAATGAGTGGAGAAGCCCATATCTTATATATGGATTCGGTGGTAAGGGAGCTTGTTGTGGTAAGGGAGCTGTTTGGCGGAGGAGCGGAGAGATTGATTGTGGAATGGGGGGCTCTTGTTGGTGAGAAGTGGCTTCGGGAATCTGTTCGGAGAAAGGGAAGATAGTTTCATCGAAGGTAACATGACGGGAAATAATTACCTTGCGAGAGGAGAGCTCTAGGCAGCGATATCCCTTGTGGTAAGATGGGTAGCCAAGAAATACGCAGGCCGTAGAACGAGCATCAAGCTTGTGGGAAGAAAGCAGAAGCAGATTAGGATAACATAGGCACCCGAAGACACGGAGGTGGTCGTATGTAGGTGGTTTGTGGAAAAGTTTGGTGAACGGAATTTCATTGTTGATGGCAGATGAGGGAAGGATGTTGAAAATATGAGTGGCTAGCAGGAGTGCTTCCACCCAATATGTTGGAGGCATACTCGCTTGGAAGAGCAATGACCGAACGGAATTGTTTAGTGTACGGAGAGTACGTTCAGCTTTGCCGTTTTGTTGGGAAGTGTATGGGCAAGAAAAGCGAGGAGGGATTCCATGAGAAGATAGATGGTCGAGGAATTGTCTGTTTTGGTATTCACCACCATTATCACATTGTAGAGATTTTATGCTGCAACCAAATTGGTTAGAAACGTAAGCCGTAAACGTTAAGAAAGTTGAAAACACATCAGATTTATTTCGAAGAGGAAAAACCCAAAGAAAATGAGTGAAATGATCAAGATAAATAACATAATATTTATTCCCGCTGATGCTAGGAACCGGTGAGGTCCAAACATCAGAGTGAATTATTTCAAAAGGTTGAGAAACAGATGAAATAACTGAATCAAAAGGTAATCGAATGTGTTTCCCCAATTGACATGCATGACAAAGAGACATATCAATCTTAGAAAAATTTATTAAACGAGAAGAACGAAGAAATTGAAGAGCTGTGTTTCCCAAATGTCCTAAACGACGGTGCCATAATGATGAATTAGGAACCGACGTGATCATAGCTTGTGGTGATGATGGAGTTGCGGCCGCTGGTGGTGAGTGGACCGAATAAAGAGGACCAGTGATGTTACAGCGGAGTAGAGGGATCCAAGACGGGAAATCCTTAACACAAAAACCAAACGGATCAAATTCCACAGTGACAGAATTATCGGTGGTGAATTGGCAGACAGAGATGAGATTTTTGATGATCGAGGGACAAACAAGCACATTATTTAGATAAAGAGGTCTAGTTTTAGAAGGCAAAAATGAACTACCGATGGCTTTAGTGGGAATAGAAGATCCATTGCCGACAATAACCGATGGGGATGAGCTCGAATTAAAAAGGGAATGTAGGGTACCTGGTTGTGCGGTTAAATGCGATGTGGCTGCAGTGTCCATGTACCAACTTGCGTCTGTGGGATCATGCATCGTCATAGTCCCAAAGGCAGCAGCAAGGTTGGTAGGAATCGGCGGTTGCTGAGGAGCTGGTGCTTGCGGTGAATGTCCGAGTAAGCCAGCCGCTGGACTTGTGGTGGTGAGATGGGCCATCGGTTGTTGGTGCATCCAGGTTTGCTGTGGCCAGTGCGGGTACGGCGTCGGTGTCGTGAACCAGGGTTGTTGCGTTTGCCAATTGCGTGGGTTTAGTGGCCAGTTTTGTTGTGGCCATTGCTGACGTCCACGACCTCTACCGTAACCTCCACGACCTCGTCCTCGACCTCTACTTCCGGTGGTGTTGCCGCGGTACCCGGTGTTGTTGTTGTCTTTGTAACCGTAGTTGTTGCCGTCACGGTGGGTGTAGTCACGAGACCCGGAGTTTTGATGGCTAGGGGCTGAAACATACAAGACATTGGGAGAAGATGAGTTTACCGAAGAGGACGACCCAGTTTTGACTTGTTTAGCAAGGCGGCGTTCTTCCTCTATGAGCATCGATCTAGCAGTGGAGAATGACGGGAACGGTTGGTGATGCTTGATGATGTTGACGATGTTGTCAAATTTTTCTGACAGTCCATTAAGCATGTGCATCACGACGACACGATCAGTGACAGGGGAGTCGACGTTGGCGAGCAGATCGGATAACGTTTTCAGCTTCTGGCAATAGTCATGGACCGACATATCGCCAATGGTGAGAGAGCGAAGGTCGTTGTCGAGCTGGATTGCCCGTGCCTCCTTGTTGTCGCGGAACAGATTCTCGATCGAGATCCATATGTCACGAGCACTGCTGCGAGTCTTCAGGATTGTGTCGAGAAGAGAAGAGGAAATTGTGCCGTATATCCACATCTTGACGATACCGTCACGTTCCTTCCATGTGATGTCCGCATCGTTGGCCGGAGTGGAGGTGCCATCGAGATGACCATAGACTCCAAAGCTGTAGCAATGAGTTTCAAATAATTCACGCCACGCATCGTAGTTCATCTTGTTCATGTCGAGGACAAGAGGTATGTGAGACTTGATATGAGTCACCGTAAAAACCTTATCGAGAGGTTGAGCCATGGTGAAGTCTACGTAGGTGAGAGAGAGAAAGAAAAAGAAAGAAGAAGAAGAAGAAGAACCAGAGAGATGGTGCACGAACGAGAAGAAAAAGAAGAGAGAATTTTAGAGAGAGAGGCGGCGATTTTAGGTTTAGAAATATGGCTCTGATACCATGTTATCTCAAAGACTTCGATGCCTCTCTCTATTGACTCACAATGCAATATATACACGATTACAGAATGTCGTCCAAGCAATATATTGACAAGTATGGTAAGTAAATATCTTAGTGAATATCCTCGTCTATCAATATATACAACTTAAGATCCTAGTCAACTTCTAATGTGGGATATTGTATCCCTAATACGCCCCCTCGAGATGATGGTTTCTTTAAGCATCAATCTCGGTATGTTCGGGCATGAATCGGCGGATCAACTATTGGGTCGGGCCGATTATGGATTGGGTTGAGTATGTGCGGACCGGGCTCTGATACCATGTTAGATAGTGGGCTTCCAACTCAAAACCAATTGGCAATGAGTGGAGAAGCCCATATCTTATATATACAATTTAAGATCCTACTCAACTTCTAATGTGGGATATTGTATCCCTAATAGTTTGCATCTCAATTAATGATCTCATACTCGTACAGTCATAAGAATAACTTACCTATTTTAAAGCTTGCTTAAAAAGATATTTAGAAAAATCATATAACTTAAGTGTTAAAGTGCTGGAGTAAATATAGAGATGGAAAAGAATAATTGATTGGTGTGATCAGAGGAATGGAGAATCCGAGCATTGTTTTTCCATCCGACGATCCAAGTGCTGGAGTAAAAAGGACGTGAATAAGAGGAAGGTAAGATACACTCTACATAGTGAGGACGTCTATAGACAATCCCCTGTTCGTAAGGATATCAGCACCGATGGTGACATGGTGTTTATGAGATCAGGGTGAGGACAAAGCAATTTCTACTTCTGTAAATCTCTAGTTATCATACTGGCCAGATTAATAGTAAATATTCCTACACTGATGTTGTATTTTCTAGCTCTTATTAAATAATAATTGGTTATGTTATTTCATTTTAAGTCCATTGTCTTTCTGTACTTTTATTTATTTAGCAAAAATACAAAATAATTGTACAAATGGTAAATGGACATACTGCGTCGGTTTTTGCAAGCAACGTGTAAACCAAAATGAACAGCGACGCTAAAATTTAGACGTTAATTTTGACGTCTATTTTTCTACATGAGGCAAAAAAAAATTTGCGTTACCTATGAATACGACAGTTACTAAACCGACGCCATATTGTTAGGGTCAGTTTATAAACGACGTTAACCATATAAACTGACGTTAAAAGCCTTATTATTTTTTTTAGTGGTGTTAGAACAATATTTGTTTCTAAAGTTTGTGTACCTAGAACAATATTTGTTTGTAAGGTTTGGTATTTTTCGACTTTTCTAAAATTATTATTTATGCTACTGATCCATCACTGCTTTTTCAAAACTTATTAAAATTTTGATTTTGTTGATTATTAAATACAATAAACGCTAAAAATTCAACATGGGATGTTTACCAAAAAGAAGAGAAATCAATAATTGGATCATATTCTAACATAATTACTAATCATTAGATTTGAAAATATCAACCTAGTAACCTCTGTCTGGAAATAGCATTGCCTACGCGAATTCTACGAGTATGGAATTGCTCTAATACACATATAGATAATTTTTTAGATTTATAAGAACACTAGTTTGAAATCATGTTAGGATTATATGACGTTCAAACCATATGGATAATCTAAATAAAATTTTGGAAAATTATTTTGGTAGCTAAGTTATGACTTCGGCTAAATATGGTTGAAGAAGTATGTAAATATTGCCAACATAATATAGTTATGGGTGCAAAATGAGTACTACCTCTAACCTACTAAAAGATATTCAGAGAAGGTCCAATGACAACAAAACCGTGAATGCCATTTGCCATAAACTAAAAACACATGACCACCGAGTGGTCAGCTGCATTCAAATGAATATTTGTTTGGAAGGATGGTATAATGTTCAGTATGAATCTTCAAATTAAACGAGTGACTTCAGACCTACAGATACAAAACTATGGAAGCCCTGGGTTGGTGTGCTGGAATTGAGAATTCTAAGGGCTACGGGTTTAATGGTTGGCTGTTAGCAAACAAGAAATCCATATTGTGTAGTCAAATATGGCAGCTGTGCCCCTATGTGGAATGAGGAATTTAGATGAGACGTCTATGCTCCGTATACTGTTGTTACTGTCGAGCTGTTTGATAGTCATGGACCTAATACAAGAGATTAAAGGCTTGGCAAAGTACGAATCAGACTCTCTACACTACAGATTGGTCGAGTCTACACATTTAAGTAGAATGGTTTTTTTTTTTTGTGATTCAAATCGTTGTTTATCAGTCTACACATACTTAAATACACCTCAGACTTTTTTTTGTTGTTGTTTCACTAACTCACAAGATTTCACATGTCTCCATCTATATTTCTATATTATTTTTAAATGCATGTGTTTGTTGTTTGAGTAAAAAAAAATGTTGAATTCTTTTTAATGCCACTTGGAAATAAGAAAACCATAAAAAGTAGAAAACAAAACTGATGTGAAATTATTTAATTTGAAAAACACTTAAAACAAAAATTTAGGTATTTTTTAATATTATATTCAAACTTTTATTTATATATAATATTTATTTTGGTCATAATTCATAATTATAACGTTTGACTACCATCCAAAACATAACGTCCCATATAGTCAAAAAGACAAAAAAACTATATAAAAATGCATTAAAACATTAAATGCCGTTAAACAAAATTCAAAATCTTACGTATTATTGAAACTAGTAATTAAGATAGCTACAAAATGGAAGGAAGTTAGAGAAATGGATGTGGTCACACAAAAAAGTTATGAAATTTTGTTGTAATATTTTCTTAAAAGAAAAAAGAAAAACCTAGAATTTTGACCCATACAACACCTTACTGGAGCCTATGCACATTCCGAACGTACATTCTAATGTCTAAGCGAGTGGTGATGAGATTGTGCAGTTACATATCTCATATCTATCTGCGAGTGGTCACTAACCATGCAATATATATATGAGTTAGACTAAAAAGTAGTTAAACACCTATGAGTTAGACTCTATCTTCTTAAAGACAGTTTAATTTGTAACACTCTTTCAATTTCATGAAGTCATATTGCTTATACAAAATTTGGAAGCACTGATAAATTAAAATTACTTGCCTAGCTCATCCATTTTGATTAGGGTCAAATCGTGACTTGTGTTTGCATCTCATACTCATACAGTCTTTATTTTTTATGAATAATATACTTGGCTATTTTAAAACTTAATTGTGTAAAACATAGTAGGTTTTGCATGTTTTGTTTTTTTTTCTGCAGAGAAACTCTTTTGAGCCATTGTGTTGGGTTTTCGTGTCAGCCTAATTTATTTATCCGAATATGAGGATTCGGTCTACACCAAAAACCTCTATTTTTCTTGTTAGGACTTGTCCTCAATTTATATCGTGACGACGGCTCACGACATATAACATTTTTTTGGAACTAGATTATAGTTATATAGGTTTCGAACCAATATCGTAACCAATGAACTATAAAATCTTACCATAGTACCTGCATCACCTATCCATTATACTCTATTTTCTCAAAGACAGTTCTGTAATACTTTCTGTTTCATAAAAATAGACATATACATACAATTTGGAAATGGTTTGTGATGTCAAGCACTCATCAAGCTCAACTTCAACTAAAATCTTTGCCTCATCCATTTCGCTTAGGGTCAAATCATGACTTGTTGTTTGCATCTCAATTAATGATCTCATACTCGTACAGTCATAAGAATAACTTACCTATTTTAAAACTTGTTAAAAAAAAAGATATTTAAAAACATCATATAACTTAACTACTAAAAAATTACGACGTAAAACAAGTACATTTTGATAAAAAAAAAATTTCATAGTAAATTTGAATAAATTTATTTTTTGTAGTTTGATAAATAAAATTAAATACAATTTAAACTCTTTTTTACAAATTTAATAAATTCAAAGTTTTCCATCTTTAAAATTTGAGAACTTCTTAATAATTAAAAAAAAAAAAAAAAGAAAGAAGAAGAAATATTAAAAGGCGTAAAAGATGAATCGGTCTTGTACCAGTACTACACCCACATTTTGGTTTAGTCCGGTTTACTTGAGGACCTCAATGCTACGGTATTGCCACTGGAGATTTCCACCGTCCCTCGCCGCCGCTAGAATGCTCTCATCACAACCACCGCCTCACTCACACTCTACCTTCTCTAGTAGCGCCGTTAACTCGAGCTCAGTCGATAAAAACTCCAAACCGGAGTTACTATTCCCTCAATCCCAATCCCAGAATCTCTCTTCCTCTCCTTCTTCTTCTTCATCTCTCAAATCCACGGTAGCTTGTTCAACCGCTGGAGCTATCCGGAGAAGCATGGCCACGAATTCTCAATGCTTTTCGAGCAGAACAGAATCTAACGACTCTGATTTAGGCTCGCTTGTTGTGGTTTCGTTCTACAAATTCGCTAATTTGCCTGACCATGCTGATTTCAGGAAGCCATTGAAAGATCTATGCGAAGAATTGGTATGTCTGTTTCTTCTATCTCTCAATCCAAATTTTAGATATTTGATATGAAAGATTAAGTCTTTATCTCAGTCTTAGTGTTGTATTGAGGAAGAAGCAGTAATAATAGGTAGGGCTGTTGTTGTTGTTGTTGTTGTTTGATCAGCGTGTTTCAGGTGGAATCATTCTTGCACCAGAAGGGATCAATGGAAGTATCTGTGGGATTCGTGAATCAGTGGAGAGAGTGTTGGCGTTTATACAGGGAGATGTGAGATTGAATGGTTTGAGGCAAATTGAGACACCTGTGAGTCCTGAACAAGAAGCAATTCACCATGGACATAGCAGTAGCTCTCCTCTTGCAGCTGGTGAAGATGCTCCGTTTAGATGGGATCACGTTAGGGTCAAACTCAAGAAAGAGGTACAATTTTTGTCTCTTTGAAGTTGAAAGACTGGAGTTTTTTGTAGTTTGTCAAGAGATGTTTTAATTTTGAAATCTCTGTGCAGATTGTTACGCTTGGAATGCCTAGTGTGTCGCCAATTGAAAAAGTTGGAACATATGTGAGCCCTGAAGAATGGAATGAACTGATCAGTGATCCAGAAACTGTGAGACCTCTTTTTTTCTATCTAGTAGCAAGTTTAGTCAAGAACACAGTGATAACTGTTTATACATGTTGGACGCATATTAGTTTCCTGTATTTGCTTCTGTGTTTGTGTATCTTGCTTTCAAGTTCTAGTTCACTCTGAATAGAATGTCAATGCATAGAAAAAAAGTTATGATGTTGTCTTTGTTTACTCTTGGTATGTCATAGTCTGTAGATCTATGATATCAGATCTTTGAAATTGTCAAATCACTTTTGTGTTTTCAGGTAGTGATTGATGTGCGCAATACCTATGAGACTAGAATTGGGAAGTTTAAAGGAGCTGTAGATCCATGTACCACAGCTTTCAGGAATTTCCCATCTTGGGTGGAGAATCAATTTGCGTTGAAGCAAGAAAGCAATGAATCGCAAGAAAATGTGGAGAAGAAGGATATCACAAATAAAGAAGACAAAGCTGAAAAACAGAAGACGCTGCCACGGATTGCTATGTACTGCACTGGAGGAATCAGATGTGAGAAAGCTTCAAGTCTCCTTCTTAGCCAAGGTTTCGAAGAGGTAAACGTAATACAACATCTGACCATTGAGCTGTTGATTTCCAGAGGTACTTAAAAGATCAAAACCATTTTTTTTCTCATCAGGTGTATCATCTGAAAGGTGGGATATTAAAGTACCTAGAAGAAGTCCCTAAAACAGAGAGTTTATGGGAAGGCGAATGCTTTGTGTTCGACAAGCGTGTTTCCGTGGAACATGGTCTAGCTCAAGGAACACATAAACTCTGCTATGGATGCAAGCAGCCTATAAGTGATGAAGACATGGAATCTCCAGAGTACGAGTATGCAGTCTCTTGTCCTTACTGTTACTCGAAGAAATCCGAAGAGGAGAAAGAAAGAGCAAGAGCGAGGCAGACACAGTTTGAGGAATGGGGTGTAATTGGTGGTCCTGACAAAGGTCGTCGACCAGCTACTAAACCAGATAGTCCAAGGAAGAAGAAGAACAATGCAAAGCTTGGTTCTTCAATATTAGAATGACATTCTTGATTGTATGATATTTTGTTTTGTTGTTCCTTCTTGAAACCAAATTACTGCATTGTTACATTTGATAAGCTTTGAGAGCACATCTTTAAAAAACGGCACGGTGTTTACGTTTGCATGTGAGACGGCATGAAGTGTAAAAGTGACCTTTGACTAGGTCTAGAAGCTCTTTTAATGTCGAAACATTCCTCAAAGTCATTTCGTTTAAGGATCTTTTTGTGTGGGGATTGATCGGAATTGTGAAAGCGAAGGAGAGAGAGATCGAAGCAGTAATGGCAGGAACAGCTGGTTTGCTCAAGGTCGTGAAGCCAAAGATCCAACCGATAAATATCCAAGCCGCCGCTGGATGGGGGATCGCCGCCGCAGCCGGTGCCATCTGGGTTGTCCAAGTAAGCCTGTCTCGATCTCTTGTTCTCCGGCAATAGATCTTTTTAGCTAGCTTTGAATTCAAATTTGGGTTTCACGAAGTCTGTTCTTGATCTGGGATCTCTCTTTAGCTTATTGTTTATATGTCTCTCGTTAAATTGCTGACTTGATTTGGACGAAAGATGTGATTTTTCATAATTGATGATTGTTTAACACTTTCAAAGTTTGGTACTTGCATCAACATCTCTGTAAAGGCGGTATCTTTATGAGTATTGTTACATATAATTGCTGTGCATGAAAGGCTTGATTCGGTTTGGTGGTAGTCTGTATCTTTGTAAATGGTTATATCTGTACTTGGAATTAACTTGTTCAATTTGTTTTCCATATACAAATTGATGTCGATTTCATTCAGATTAGTCTCCTACTTCAAAATTCACAAATGCGTTGCTTTTTAGGCTCTTCATGTAGTGTTTTAGCTTCTACTATTGCTCCTTGCTTTACGCAGCTTCATTGTAATGAGAACAGAATTGCACTGTTTGGACGAATTAGTTTCTTTGTTGTTTCCTTCTTTCTGTAGAGGTTTTCTCCTGAGAGTCACAATGTGCTCAATCTGTGGTTTGGTGTTATGAAGAGATTAAGGCCTTAAGGCTCATGACCCTTTTGTACTAATCTTCTTTCTAAACTCGTTTTGGTTTGTATCTGACATATACTTTATCATTACAGCCATTTGATTGGATAAAGAAGACATTCATTGACCCACCTCCAGTTGAAGAAAAGTGAGGAAATCACCAAGATTTAAGACAAAGTGAAGAATTTTCCTGTTTCTAAGTTTGTTATCGCCTCTTTGGCGTGGAGCTGAATAAATTTTGGTTCTTTTCTGGGGCTTTGGGGTTTCATTTCTTCAATGTGGTAGACTGACTTGTCTTCTCAAATGTTATAACAAAAGAAAAGCACATTACTCAAGTTATTTGAAAAGAGAACCAGTTTTGCATTTATCTTATGTTCTCATTTCCATAAAAGTACATAAGATCATGGATGATAAGAGACTTGTGATGATGGAGATTAAGAGCAGATTATTTGGATTTAATTGGTTAAATAGATATAATCCTAACGCAGCAATATGCCAATATCTATTGCAAATTTGCAATACAATGAATTAATGAAAAGAAAGTCCTATTCTTTGCCTAAGTTTCTAAAAAGCCTGCTATAGTTACATTATGAATGTAGACAACACGAGAGAAAGAGTTTACTTTTGGACTGCTTCTCTCTTCACCATCTTCTTATGTACAAACAGCGAGACGCTCCAAAAACACATTTTTGCTGGAACCAATCTCTCTGCAACCTTTTTTAATGATCATGCGTTTGTAGTTGATGAGGATGCACTACTTTGCTTCATCCTCCTCTCGGCTGCTAATGCTGCAGCAACTGAGGGCGGTAGATCTCTCAGATTCTCCTGTCTTTCTCCCGTGTTTTCTTCCATCTCTGCTGTTTCTGCTGCTGGTGAAGCAAATAGAGATTCGAGATCCCTCAGTGTCAAGAACTTTTGATCTTGATTCTTTGTATTCCTGCTGCTGAATGAATTTAAGTTTGTATTCTTATTTCTGTTCAGTTTGTAGATGCTTTCTTCCACTGTGTCAGTTACCTGGTTCCACAGAAAAAGAGAGGTCAACATCAAAATGAATCACATCAGGTAGGATCTAAGCTGTACAAGACAAGGTGGCAAACAAAGAAGATACACGAACCAGGAAACGATGAACTAGAGTAGGTTTCTCTTGCCCAATCCGGTGAACACGACCAACGGCTTGCGCTTCCGCAGCCGGATTTAGAAGCGGTTCCACCAGAATTACATGCTGTGCCTCTAGAAGATTAAGACCGTTGGCGCCATGCTGCACCAAAAGCAATAGGACTTGAATTGATTTTGTGTCTTTTGGATGGGAGTTTGTCTTTTGGGTTTCTTTCTCAGATTCCTTAAATTTGCTAATGGCTGTCTGTGATTTCCTGCATTTCCATGGAATCAAAGTTACACACATCCCTTAGGTTACCTATGTGCCACTTTCGATGGATTCATCATTAAAGTTCTCACTACATTACCTGCCTCCTTGCATCCGGATAAAGGTGATGCTATTGGCAGCGAAGGCATGTTCTAACACATCAAGAACATCTTTCCAGCTGGAAAAAACTAGAACCTTCGCTTGTGGGTCACTTGACTTGATCCATAAGATTCTTCTAGTAACAGCTTCGATCTACAACCCAAAACAATAAATGAGAAAATAAGTACTTCTTGTGCACTAATCTTACAAGCAAGGAGACTAACCTTTGTTCCATATGAACCTTGAACCACCAATGATGCCTCATTGTCTTTGTGATCTTGATCTGATGAAGAACTGTTTCTTTTGTCATCAGCATATGCAATATTTCTAATATCTGTAGGCTGCCTGCATATTGGACACATCACCCACTTGTACAGCGGTACTTTAACTGATTTGCGCTCAGTCATAGCAAAAAAGCCTGTGTCAACGAATACAAAGAAGTAAATATTGTTAACATTCTGAAGTTTGGTTCAGGAAGATGCATTAGATAGACATCAAAACCTGATTATAATTCGAAACTGAGAAACAAACAATCAAAAAGGTCAAAGTAATTACAGTTACAGCAAGTGGAATGCCCGCACTGGAAAACCATCTTCTGATTCCGTAGAATTTCTTGACAAATCGGGCATGCTTCATCTCTCTTAAGAAGGTTTTCGCCTTCCTGTTCAGCAGGATCTGAAGCCTTAACTGTTTCCTGTATTGGTGAGGAACGATCTGGATTCTCGAATTCTTGTTTCTGTTTGGATTTCATCAAACCCTGAAACGGCAAAAGATTTGTTTAATATTGTGAATATACAGATTTGACAGCTCTAGAGCTGGAGTTGCAAAATAGATGTGGTCAAATGCCACTCTCCACGTAAACTTCTAGATAGTAACACAGAAATAAATGACTTCTCTGCATGAACACTAAAGGTTACAGATTTTACCTTCAAATAACAAAGTTTGCCTTTTATACTAAGCAACGAGGATTGAGCCATAAATTTATCATTTGTGTTCAGCACACTAGCAACATCTAACTCGTCTTGGCTCAAAGCATAGAGCGATGTGTCATCTTCAGATTCTCTAAGCTGTAGTCTCATTGTTGCCATGTTAATCTCATCGTAGGCTCGTAGGAGTTGAGCTTGAGCCCTACCCAAAGCCCTTGCATGTGCATATTCCTTTCTCATCACCTTTAATTTAGATAAGCAAAATTGGAAATGTCAGAACTTCTTGAAAAAATAAAGGTTAGTTTTCCTTTTGTCCATATAAGCGAAAAATAAAGGTTATCTTGGGCAAATACCTCAAGGGTATGCAAATGGTTTGTGGCTGCCGATTTATTTTCCCTATCTAAATAGCTTTTACAATGGTTTCTTATCACTCCAAGAACTATTTCCGTCTCAGATGGAGATTTTGAAACCTATGAAAAGAACATAAAAGAAATTTGTATCAGACAAGAGACGATCTTTACAAAACCATATTATCTGACATTTCAAAACGTTTTAAAGAAAAGAGGAGGAAACAGAGAAGGCCAAACATAAATGTGGTTATGCTTTCTTGTCAGTAATGAATTTAAAGATCAAGTAACTTACGAACACAGCGTCACCAGCATTTCTTTTGGTGGGCTCCTCATTGTCACCATGCGGTGCATTTGAATCCTTATTCTTTGATGACAAACCAATAAAGAAAAGATTAAGGGCAGATCTCTTCTTCTGCAAATGTACTGTCTCTTCAGCAGCTGCAAGTTCCATTAATCCCCTACGAGATTTGTTAAAACGAAATAGCCTAGCCTCGTATTCCTGGACATGGTGATGGTGAAGTTAATATTGATTCAACTTCACATAAGAAGTGCAGAAGCAAAAAAGAGCAAACCTGGAATAGTTCATCTAGCTCGCAATGAATACACGTGGGGCCATCATCCTTCTTGTTGCAATACTTGCAGTTGCCAATACGCTCAATATCCTCCATTTTTGGTTTCTCCATAGTCTGGTCAATTTCTAGAATCCTATGTATCGCTTTCTCTCTAGAGCTTTCCAGCATATCGATAGAAGTCTGCAGATGAAGTTTCATGGCATGTATAGTTCTAAAGCTGGAATAAGGAATTAGCAAGTTAGTTCTCTGGAATAAGGAATTAGCAAGTTAGTTCTTAATGTACTCAAGCTATCTGCTCCTTAACAAATGTGATGTTCTTAATGTACTCAAGCTTAGGATAATCAATCTAGTCTTCTAATAAAGCTCTTTAGTCCTTCAGGTCACTATTCTAATAACTTTGCAGACACATGTGAATTAATTTGTCACATGTAGAAAATAATGCCCCATAATAACACAATCAACAGACAAAGGCTGAAAAAGTTCTCTTGCCACAAAAAAAGCTCATGAAACTGCAAATTGTTAAGCACTAACCGAGAATTCGCTCTGGAGGAGCTTGATTTGTTGAAGCCTCCATGGATGGCCTCTTCAATCTTCCTGATCAACTCGCTAGAGAAGTCTTTATTTTGTTCAGCAAGTTGCAGGGCATCCAACCACCAACTCGAACGTTGTTTCTCCATATTGCTCAATGACTCGGAAACCTTACAAAAAATTTCGATTATTTAGCATTGTGACTGAGAGAGCGAGCTCTAGGAAAAGTGATGGCTCAATATTTAACATGGTTGATCTTGGAACTTAATTTAAGAGCTACGTTGGCTAAGGGTACAAGTCGCATTATACCTGACTATATGACTTTCTGAATTCCTGCTGAGCGGCAGAAAGCTTTGAGTTGAATGAGGATAAATACTTAACTTTCAATGTGTGACAAACTATATTCAGAGTTCTGCACTCTTCATGACACTCTTTATCCTTCTTTAAACCATTGTCTGGAGAAGTGGCTTCCCCATGTTGTGCAGTTTCTGAAGAATCATGAGTTAAACTCTCGAGCTCATTGATCCTTTGCCTTTTCGATGCACGATGATGACCGTCATCATTTTCATCTATTTTAGTTTTAGGCCTTCCTGGCGCAGCACTGTAGCTTTCGGCCAGTGGTAGTATCTCAGCTAAATTGTGAAGAATGTGAATATTCAACAATGGATCAAGACGAAAATCCTCGGCGTTCTCTTCAGTTATATTTAATGCTTCTTTGTACAACGATACTGCTTCGGAAAATTCTTGCTTAAGCATGGCAATAGCAGCAATCCCATTTAATGCAACGATTAACACTCTAAGAGCTTCTTCTCCCTCGATCTGAGTCTTTTTCACAAGTACCTAAGAAAAACTTCAATTAGCACAAATAACGGAATGAAGATCAAAACGCTAAAAAATCTTGCAAACTCACCATTAGAATTTCTTCCATGGTCATTGGGCTTTGTTGCAATGAACGTAAACCTGAACTTCCTACTTGAGGGTGGCAGCAAGCTTGGCGCAACTTCAGGAGCGATTTCAGCAGTTTTGCAGCTTCGGCATGAGTGATTAAAGGATTATCAGAAGCAGTATGACCTGTAGTCATCACAAGTGGGAGAAATAAGTTTAGCAGCCAGCACAGAAGGAGGCTGAGAATTTTAAGAGGAAAGTAAGGACAAAGGTGGAAAGTGCAGAAGACACTATTCGCACCCGATGGTACCTCTTTTAAGAATATCACGTTTTAAAGTTTCTATAACTTCACGGGCATAACTCACACAAGTTTCATGCTGTCTGGTGTAGAAGTGTTCTTCAATTGCAGAAAATTTGAGCCACGAGACGCATTCTTCTTGAGGTGGGAGTTGCAATTCATCAGCCACATGGACTTTTGAAGAACGCCACATAACTTGTTTGAAAAATCTGTGCGTAAATTCCATAGCCTTTGCGTCTCGTCTCTGAACCAAAGAGAGAAGTTTGTTAGACAAGAAAACCCAAAAAAGGTAAGAGAAAGAACTAATTTTTCTGGCTAACCTCATACGGATCTCTTATAACTTCTACCCACCATCTTGAAACATCGAACGGATTTGCTTTAAGAAACCTTAACAGTCCAGATAAGTCATCCAGTTTGCGTTGTATAGGAGTTCCAGTGATACACCAACGGTGTTTGGTATATAATCTCAACGCCATCTCTGTTGCAGCAGCTGCATTGCTCTCCACCATCTGGGCCTCATCCAAGCAAATCCTCCACCAGAATATTCTGGTGAGTGGAGTAGGAATAACAGGGTACCTATTACAATACAACATCTTTACTCAATCTTTCCGAAATCTATTCAATTGCATGAAACCAGGAGATAAAAACAACAATCCTATCAGATTAAAGTTGGCGTTTGTTCAAAATGGTTCCTCTGAATACATGAGTATGAAACTATTCCATATTGGAAAATTCTAAGAACAGTTTTAATAATACAATTTGTTCAATATATCAGGTATGCCGAAATCACTAATCTCACCTTTTTTGAAATCTAAGACAGTGCCGGTCACCATCATGCCTGTCGAAGTCATGTGTCAAGTCCTCTTTGAGGACATCATATGTAGTTAAAACAATGTCAGCATTGAGGAGTTCAGTGATGTCAATCACAGGTTCTTCAGAGAGTGAGACATTCCTCACACCTTCATAGATACATGTTACGAGTGAACCCAAGCGCGTATGCCTACAACATTAGAGATGAAAGAAGGAAAAAGGACATTAAAAAAACACAAATACGTCTAGTGAAAGTTATCTTATTGAGTGTTCCACTAGTCGAAACTTAAATGAAGTAAGAATAAGGTAGAGAAGAATCTGATACCGTGTAATCTCGGAATGCCATTGTGATAATATAGGAGCTGGACAGACAATAAGAGTGGCACCCGTAGAGATGGGAGAGGCAGTCACTTTTAGAAGTTCAGCGCACATTTGGCAAATATATTCACCTTGTCTGACAATAATTTCCGTTGCATCCTTTTTGCTCTTCTTTTGAGACACTATTTCATCAACATGTTGACTAGCCTTCTTACCTTTCCCTTTAGGTGAATAACCTACACAATCTGCATGCTGCCAAGCATCACAAAGGTCACACTGTACCCAGAGTCCTTTGTATTTGCGACTTTCACTGACAGCTCCACATATGCACTCAACACGTTCCCTTTTCAATCTTTTCAAACCAGTGTTCCGATCATCGGTAACTGGTGGCCCGTTAGACACAGATATTTCATCCTCGGCTGGTTTTCGATGAGAAAAGATGCATGCAAGTAGTTCAACCGTTTTTCCCAATCCCATTTCATCTGCAGCATTCATACTTTACCACATTAAGAATCAAATACCACAAACTTAACAAAAGATGAATGCATGCGCAATAAGAGATGTAGACAAAGCATTCTAGCATTTAAGCAGACTTAGAACATATATTTCGGAAAACATTCTTCGTCAAGGTAAGTCCAAACAAAATTATCCTCATAAATAATTTTCTAATAATATAGTACATGGAGGCAAAGTAAAGCTGCAATACTGTTCATACCAGCAAGGATACCGCCTGGAATTCGAGGTGAAAAATACTCTGGAGCCAATGAGATATTCCCACTAGAAACAACCAAACCATGACAAATGGACCAGATCAAATTAAGTTCTTCTGTAAATGGTGGAAATTTACTGAGAGAGAACTTATACTATTTGTTGTACACTGAGAGGAGCTTATAGTTCAAGATGAAATAAAAAAGGAACACTTAGATTCTTTTCCACTAACCTGAATGGGTTAAAGAACATTTTTGTAGCAGAGTCAAGGAACCCCACGGAGATAGACAAAGGTGAAATAAATTGGTTGTTTTCCTTGTCTCCCAACGTTATTGGATCTCCTCTCTCTCGCTGAACCATCCAATAAGCTGCACGTCTTTGGTACGGCCTAAGTTCTGGGAGCAAATCAGTTATGTCATCTTCAAGCATCGGATCCATCCTGAATCAATAATATGCCAATAAGTTGGAAGGAAACATTCAGACATTAGGGCACAAAAACAAGAATGATAAACATTGCTTACTCACTTTGATGGCTTTATGGCTTCATAAAAAGCAGCAGCATCAAACCTAGGCTTCTTACTAGAGTCCAAATTTTCAGCTTCCAACACGAATAATGATTCAGTTTCCTTCACGTTTAGTTGTGACCCATATCTAGCCTCTGATGTCATTACCTCTGGCCTCAACCAAGACATAACGTGAACCATACTCTTTTTCCATATTTGCCTTGTATTCTCAAGAAGCGAATCACAAGCATCAAAGGCCTGCTGAAGCATCTCAACTCTAACTCTAGGTGACAAAAAGCCCTGATCACCCGGCACGAGCCTTAAAGTCAAAAACTTGATACTTGCCAAATGAGCAAGACCCGAAACCCCTTCACCTGGACCGTCAAAACTAGCAGACCAAATCACTGACTCAGCCTCATCATCAAACACCTTATTATCAACCAATTCCAAAGTTATATCACTCGAAGACAATACCGGCCAATGACCAAGCTTAATCCGATCAACAAAACTAGTCACATTACATAGCCGAAACCGTAACGAGCAATCAAGATCATGATCAATCTCAATAGATGTGACTGTACCACTAGTTCCTACACGTTCTCTCAAACTTAAATTCGTTAGAACAACTTCAGCTAAATCAAAGTGCTGCTGCTGCTGCTGCTCTGAAACTGGACTACTTGAACATATGTTCACATAATACGGCTTATCGATATCTTCAACAATCTTTTCCCCAGAACCCTCAGCTTCTTCACCCGGTAATAATCGCTTTCCATCTGAATCAGAACCGGTTTGAGTGATCAAACCCACTGAACGTTGTGGCTTTGATTGTTTTCTCCTACCCATCACTACAAACAAAAAAAACCTAAATTAGAAACCTCATTACTGACAAGATACAAAACGGAAACAATCAACACACAAACAAGTTAAGACCAGTTATATGATTCATACGAGAAAAAAAAACTCAGGTTACGATAAAAAAAACAAACACAATTACAAACCTGTGAAGCGAAAGAGAATTGGATCAAAATTGAGGAAATACGAATCGACGGAGACGGTGGAGGAGTGGAAACCAAGCGCCGGAGAAGATTTATAGACCGCCGCTTGATTATATTATAACGAATTTTCCGGTTTATATGCTAATTCGTTTATACCGACTTAGTTTGGGAATGTCAATAGTATCCTTGGGTTCTAAAGAAAATAACAAAATTACCCTCGTTGAACAAAACAACTCTTCCTTTTCCTTTTACTGTGCTTCTCTTTAGGAATTGGTGCGATTCTACTAAAACGGCTCACGAGTCACGACTGCAAAACCCTAATTTCAATTTTCTTTGTTGATTTTGCTCTTTTCTTGGTTGTAACTTTGTTTTTGGAATTTGAGTTTGAAAGAGTTAGAGAAAAGATGAACAGAGGAAGAAGGAATCTGAAACAAGCGGCGTCAGAGCAGGATTTTACGCTTGAGGAATGTCAAAGCATTGCCCAAGTCGTCTCTCTCAGAGGTTCCAATCAAATTGAGGTATAAAAAAAGAACCTCCTTTTCTCAATTGGGTTTCACTCCTTTATGCAATCTCGCCAATTCGTTGCGTTCTTAACTTGTTGTCTTTGAAGATAATGGATGCAAAAGGAGAGAACTCATTAGCATTGTTTCCAGCTAAGTTTCGTGAGAGCATGTGGATCAGACGAGGTAAATAAATTTCGTGTTTTTTTTATATACAATGATGTTACTTGATTCAGTTTGAGATGGTGTTTGATGTTGTTTGCTACACACTGATTTGCAGGAAGCTTTGTAGTGATTGATCATACAGGAAAAGAAAAGGCACAAGAGTCTGGTAGCAAAGTTACATCTATTGTTTGTAAAGTTCTCTTCTTTGAGCAAGTCCGTCTCCTTCAAAAGTCTCCGGAATGGTAAAATAAAGCTTCTTTCTTTTGTTCTGCATCAATGGCATCTGAATTTGGGCATAGCTTATGCTAGTTTGGATATGGTGAATGCAGGCCAGAAATCTTTAAAGATACTAAACCGATTCCAGCTGATGAAAGCTCTCATATACCTATTCCACAGCAAGAAGATGATGGTGAAGTTGATTCAAGTGATGATGATGATGGCATGCCCCCATTGGAAGCAAACACAAACAGATTGAGACCGTTTGGAGTGAAATGTGACGCAGAAACAGATTCAGGGTCAGATTCTGATTCATAGTTGCAAGTTGTATCTTATTTAACAGTATTGTAACCAACATAGAGCTGCTGACAAGCAGAGTTTTTGATTTGCAATAGAATTGATTTTGATTATTGATCTCTATGGCTCACAGAGAACTCTATGGCTCACAGAGAATGCCCTTGCATCCTATTTTCTTTTTGCAATCTTTGGAAACTTCAAAATGTCTATTAAGGCAATATGAACATACAATAATTAGAGCCATGTCTAAGATTGAGATTAAAACTATAACAACAGAAATCTCAGGTGATACTATCATAATCTGCAATCAAACTACTCGAAACCGTTTCTTTGTATAAATTCGGACATGGAAACTAGATTACAGTTAAGATTGTCTGAGAAGGATCTCTGCAACTGCTGCAGTTTTCTTCTGAAGCTCTGCAGCATCACCACCTACAAGTTTATCCATTTGCCTCCCATCCTTAAGGAACACTACTGTTGGAGTTGCTTCCACGTTCCATTCATTACTAAACTCCTGTTTTACACATATGTGTTAACCCACAAATCCCTCAGTTTCGAGCTCCCATCTTTACACGAAATCATTTTGGAAGGAACAGAAGTTTTTTGTTTACTTACAGCGAGCTCTTCGACGTCTATAGTGACAAATATCATTGATGTGTATGTGGAAGCAAGCTCATGGTATATTGGTGCTATCTTTTTACAAGGTAAACACCATGAAGCCTTAAAATTCACTACGAGCTGTTTCATGTTACAAAGAATCAGATCATATCAAGCTATTTTGCAGAGGAAGACTGTAAACCAAAAAAAAGAGAGGCAAATCGTAAGAGGAAGAGCTTACAATGTTGCCATTCTTTTTAGCTTCTGTCATCTTCTCCTCCCACTTCTCGATTCTACTTACGGGATGGACCTTCCCTTTTATAAAGCCGGACCCTTTTTGGCTATAAGCTTGAGTCTTGTTCTTTCTACTGCAACAGCATATACATGACCACACCTGTTTAAGAACATGAGAGTTATGAACATTTTTTTCATATAAATTTACTAATTGGTTTTGACCTGAGCTCCTTAAAACTTGTCAATTTCTGGGGGTAAGGTCTTACCTTTCTACAACAAGGAATTCTTGTACAATGATTCCCCATTAACTCTTTACACACGACCAAAATCTATCACCATTAGTTCTTGTACGATGATTCTGGGAGATCATTAGCTCTCTGAATCAACAGCACAAACAAAAACCCTTTTCTTAGCAAATGCTAAACAGAAAAGGAGAAAACTACAGATGAAAATGAAGGACCAGCTATTTAGGGTTGATTATTAAAGGAAGCAAATCGAGAAAGGATTACCTCTAGGTCAAGCCAACTTCAGATTGCTCGTGTTCTTGCCTCATAATTAGTTTCAGCCTCAAAGCCAACGGGCAAAAGATAAAGCCGAGATGATCAAAGAATTCAAGATCAAAAAAATTCTGTGAAAAGATTCAGAAACATCAACAAGAAGGATCAAGAGAAGGTTCAATTTAGCCAACAAAACATCTTTTATTTCTTTGGGATACATCATACATGCGATGGGAAAATGGTTTAATTAACCAATAATTAATGGCTAATTTTGTAGACCAGAACTGGTTAAAGACAAATCTCTTTGTGCTGCTGCTGTTGTGCATTTATTAAGCTTAAACCGGTAAAAACATGGAAGCCAAAAGTTGTAAACCAAAAGATTACATAGCACAGGCTGCTCTAACAGAGAGACACATCCTCGCATGAAGAATCAGTAATCATAATAGCATCCTCTGATAAACATAGCCACGGAAAATTATTTCTCGAAAGTTAGCAACAAAAAAAAACTGGGGTTTGTGGTGTTGTTTTTATATCCACTGAAGAAGAAACGTTTTCTGGGGAAGAAAATATGAATTATGAGCTCTCTTTCTCGAGCTTCTCGATCTCTTCACGGTGCTTTCGTTCGGCTTCTTGAAGTTCTCTTTCAGCGTCTTCTTCCTCCTCAATTCTATCAAGATTATCGAACTCCTTAGTTGCTGCCATGGCTTTCACAACAGGGTCTCTTAACACAGAGATTAAACCACCACCAATTCTGTACTCTTCTTCATCGCCAATCAGAAATAACCGTTGGTCTGGACCAGACGCCATTGGAATATCTACCGCCAAAAGCTTCATGTCATACTGAGGAAACAGACACATGAACATGAAAAAGTTAACCAAAACTCACAATATATGGGAATAACTGGTAAAAGGGATTCTCTGATGATATGACAAAATGAAAGACCTAAGTAACCAGACAGACAAACGCAATGTCAAGTAATCTCAGTATCCAAATGTTACATATACAAGCCTAAAGTTTTAGTTGAAACACATTGCGCTACCATCACACTTTCCAAACTACATAGAGAGATTCATTGAAACACTCTCCGCTTGCAACCAAAATGTCCAACCAACCTTAGAAAATCTACACCCAAAACAATCAGCCAAGAGATCCTTATGAACTGATCCTTCGCTATTTGCTCTCTAGCCAATTCATAACAGCTCTAATCTACTACATTCAGTCCTAAACTAGACACAGTGAAGCTATAACTTCTTCAAAGGTTATTACAATCCTTAAGATTACAACGCAAACAAACACAGAAGAAGGTTGAGTAAACGAGGAAGTGTGAAGTTGAGAAAGTGAAACCTGGCCTTTCTTCTTCTTAACTTCAACGCTAACAAGACCCTTTCTCTCAGAACCCTGAACGGGGAAAAGGAGAAAGCAGCGCTTGCTCCTTATTGTTGGCTTGAATTTCTTAAATGTTATGCCACCACCTGACATCACATAAGCTCGTAAATCTGATCCTGCCAGAGGAGCACCCATAACTTCTAGAATTTCAGCTGCCGTATTGATCTTCCTCATGGTCATTCTATAAACTTTATCGGGATTAATTGTGAACCTTGCGCGGAGGTATAGTCCCTATTATTAGAAATATGCAGAATAGCTGTGAAGGAGTGATTTCTATATGATGAATATAACAGCAACAAAACCATATCATATAGCAGTTTTTGCATTATACACCGTGAAACTATCCTCTAATCGTGGTAAATTCAAACCAATATCATTGCAAGCTCCAAATCCATTCACTATCAAGTATCAACCAATAACCCTACAGAGACATTCCTAAATTTCATTCAATACAGAACAACTTCATGGCACTGACGTGGGAAAACATTGCAAATTCAACACTGAAAGAGCACTAAGACATGGAACAACCCAACAAGATCGGAACTTACAGAAAATGCTACGATGGCAGAGGAGAGTGCTAGAAACCCATACTTAGCCATGCCCTCAGAGAGGCCAACAAATGTACTAGCAATTCCAAACATAATCCTCCAAAGGAAAATACACACAAAAACCCCTCCAGCTCCAATCACAAAAAGACTATTCTTTTTCCAAAACCCATCAATGTGCAACCCTATAGCCTTACGGTATCTACCAAAAGTAGAACTAACAGCTTTAACAGGCTTCTCAACAACCTTCCTCGCAAAATTCCCATCAACCTTTCGGAATCCAGTGCTTTTAGTGGATACCAATCTAAACGCCGATGCAAAACTCAAATTCACACGAGGCAAACCCAAAGCCTGCAGCTTTGGACTGAGCTTAGGAGGAGAGGACAGAATCTGAGATAACCCCACGTTTGTATAAGTGGGTTTCGAGGATAAGCTAAACTTAGACTGAAGCTGGGAAACACCATTGGAGGGAATAGCTGGAGAAGACAAAGCCGATGGGTTTGAGCGGGTAATGGTAACAGGGTTGACCCGTGTGTAATGCAATCGAATAAACCCTTGAATTGCTTTAAAGTCCGATGCTTTCACCATCTTATATTGCCTTTTTAGATCGATCTCACGAACACGACACAAAAAGATCCTAACTTGGAGTGATCAAAACTGATTCAAAGTCACCTCGACTCAAAAAAAAAAAAACTGATCAAGCAAATCAAAATCAAATGCAACAACATAAGTAAAAGATCACAAATTGGGATCGAAGAGATCAAATCAATCCCTTGAAGAAAGCCAACGTCTTCCCATTGCCGAAGCTTTTTTTTTTTCTTTACTGTTCTTGACGTCAATGACAATGGTGATCGAATCGAAAGAAAGATCGGGTTGACCCGGTCCGAGCCAGGTCAGATCGGGTCGGGTCGGGTGGGGTTTAATTAGTTATCGGGTCTTTTTTTCTTGAACCAAGGAACAAGCACAAGAGACAATAGGGGCCACAAAGTGTATAAGTTCAAAACTCCATGCCCACTACTATTCTGGTCGGTTCGCAGATGACAGGTTGGCGGAAAGGGTGAATTTGTCATTTCATAATGTTTTTTTTTTTTTTTTTGATGATTGGTGTTTTTCACTCGACAAGAGTGGGGGTGGACGAAGGACTATGAAATAATTCTATCTCAATTGGGATAATCTAAATATGAACAGCACACCCACTTATATATTTTTGTTGAACAAGAATGTGAAATTAACCCTTGTATCTTTATTTACCAACATGGCAACATGCATGTGTTTGGTTTATATGTGTGTGTGTGTCTAAAGCTTGTTTGTATCTTATAGAATTGATTTAGACATTATAGAAAAGCTAATCTGATGGATATGCATATGCTTTTTTATCAAAGGTATAACATACACCAAATTTAACACTATTTTTGTTTGTTATGGCATTATTAGTAATAATCAATCAGATAAACCAACATGAATATTCTGTAAATTAAACTGATCTTTTAAATGTAAAAAGAAATAATAACTATTGATAAATACATGTTGCGATGCAACAACATGTAAATAATGATATCCAAAAAGAAAAGAGAAGAGACAAATGTTTGAATTCTAAGTCAAATATGCAAGAAGTACATATATACATCTATATGATCACCTCCATACTGAAGATGTAAAACTTATGATACGTTCACGAGATTTTTCAATAATTGAATCTGCGAATTGCGATGTTTATAATTGTTTCACTTGGAGGAATTATTATACACAATAATTGATACTTTGTGTTCACGAGTTTGGGAGATTCTTGAATGCATAAAGACAATGATACTACTTATTTTTTTTGGGACCAATTATATTATATACACTAATCATCCTCAGTGTCCAATAATATGATTTCTAGCTACTACTATGTCATCTGACTCATCTCCCGTCCACTCGTTAATCGATATCTAAAGCTTTAATTAAAAACATAAAGATAGAATAAATATATATAAACAAATTAAAGACTTAATTTGATAAAACATTATCTAAATTCTCAGCTCTTGCACCTCTCATTAAATGTGATCCAAAAGAAACCTTAAAAAGCTGGCCGGTGAACTTCTTGATAGCTCTCTCCCATCAAAAATCAATTATAATCATCCCCCTAAGAAAAAACCTGAAACACAAACACAAAACTGTACAAGTCACCATCTCTCTCTGTCTCTCTTTCTCTCTCATGTATGTAAGATATGGTGAGATATGAAGAAACAGTTAGCTTTCCCTGAAACCCATGAAGACAATGACTCAACATCACCACCATCATCATCATTCATCATCATAAATCCTCATCTCTTTTTGGTTGTCCCTTCTTTGAACCACACCACTTGCTAATAGCTAGTTGCTAGTTGCAACAGCCACCTACTTCTCATTTTTCTATAAGTTACCGTCTCCACTTATAGTTTCAGCGCTTTAGGGTTGAGAAGATTAATTCCACCAGAAGAGCTAGCTAGGGCTTTCAGACAGCTCAGAAATCTGAGTGTGAAACATCAAGAACCATGTAAGAGTCTCTAAGAGTTTTCTCTTGTCTAATTATTACATCTACAATGGGTTGTGTCTTGCTTGAGATCTATTCTCTCAACCACGATTTCTCGGTTCACTGCTTTTAGGGTTTATTTCTCCTTGTCTTATGATCTTTTATTACCACTTATGGTTTGCTTCATCATTTTTTTTTTTTTTGGCCAAAAGGCTTGCTTCATTCAGATCCTAATTATCTCTCTTTCCCTGCCCACAATAAGATATCTTTACTTTTAGGGTTTTTCCCCTTGTCTAAATCTAAGGCATGTAATTAATATGCAATTTCTCTGATTTTGGGCTTCAATCTCTTGCACAAACCCTCTAGAATCTGAGATCTCATGGGGAAAAAAGTGAATATCTTGGTCCAAATTTAATCTTGTATTGTTTTAAGTGTGGTAAAACCAGAGATTACGTTTGTTTAGTGTTTCTATATATTTTCCTATTTTATTTTCTCATGATTTGCATTGACTATGGTGGAATCTTTACACACATGATTTGGACCTGTCTGTTTAATTAGGTATATATTTACTCAAGTAGTTATTATTAATGTCGTTATTATTGTGGGGACTGTTCATCTGCACAGGGCTTACATCACTCACAAACCAATTTCATTTTTTTTAAAGAGAAAAAACATAAAAAAATGTTTTTATGATTTCAATGTTTGATGAACAGTTCGTCCTTTGTCTCTCTCTTGGCAGCCTCTTCTTGACAAGACCCATCACTGGTCTTACTTCAACAGTAAAGCTTGCTTGTTTCTGTGAAGTTTCAAAAATAACACTCGGCTGCCAAACTTTGTAAGTGGGTTCGTATATACAAATATATATATACTTGCTAAATTAGTAGACATTCTAATTCACTGCTGAGTGCTGATGCATATATAAGTACATGCAATGACATTTCAAATTAAATGTTCACATAAGTACATAGGAAGTTGTCTTGGTCACATTTGTCTTGTTGTCGATGGCCCATTATAAGCAATGTGTTTGCAAACTATATCCCATGCCTAAGTATCCTTCTGTAAAATCAACTGAACACAATCATACGTGTGGGTGTGGCCCTTCATAGTTTCAAAAGAATACATATATATGAGTCGAGGTCAAAATAGTTAGATATAGAAGGAGATTCTTTCAGTCCAGTCATGGATAGAAAAAGAAGAGGGTAGAAATATCTGCCGACTCATCCATCCAAACACTCGTGGTAGACAAAATATAGATTTTAAACCGCAGTGACTGTGTGAATGATGCGGGAGATATTTTGATCCTTCTTTATCTGTGTTTGGACTGAAGGGAGCTCCTTCTTTTTTCTACAATTTTTCGTTTTTTATCAAGATCTGGATCATATATCGATTTGCATATGGACACGATGATTTCAACTGAACTGAACTGATATTTGGATTTGCGTTTTCTATACTCGTTGAACCACATATGTGATCCAAAGAACATAACCCATATGGTTTAGGATTTGAGTCGTGTCCATGTGCTGGAGAATCTAGCCACTTATCACTAGGGTTGCATTAAAGGTGCTTATAGTCATGTATAAAAAGTAAAGTTTTCTTTGAACGATGTATATCAGTATATATATATCATTCTAAATCAAATCTTCGGTTATGACTACGGACGGATATGTATTACGATGGTCCTTGTTAAATACTAATTTTAGATGTTGTGTTTGGAGTTTTGGACAGTGAAGAAGTAACATGTTTATAGTATCCATTTTTCCTCTCTATATTATTAGATGGGTTAAGAGATAGTATTATTTATATAGTATGATCTCATTAATCGTAGTAATATTATAATAGACGTAGCGCTCTTGCCTTATTCGTATTCTGCAAATTAAGTAAGACTAATTTTGTACTTGTTATTTGTATATTCCCGATGTTTGGAGATGGAGCCATGCATGGTTCACACCACTTTACATCGTCCTTTGAAAGGAAAAAAAAATGATATATTTACATCTTGAAATTAATTATTCCTTTTTGGCTTACAAGTGTTAGATTTCAACTTTTGTAATTATATACAGTGCGTCGTCACTACAGAATTCTTGAATTTTTAAGCGTTTTTTGATGCCCTACGTCTCCAAATTAAGTTTCATGGAACTGAATCAACTGGTTAATTAATGCCGATTGCCGATATTAGACGAAATAAAGGAAGTGGATATCGAATCGTACATCATATATATATATATATATATAATCAATATGAGTATATGACTATCTATATGAGTCATATGAAAATATTAATCCGAAAATAGAGTATAAAATTTGCAACCAATTTAATTTGTATAAAAGTTTATAGACCCGTGCGCGATCTCGAGTCGTTATTTAATAATTTATCAAAGCCAAAGGTGTATTTGTGTGGTTCATGTATTTTGTCTGCAATAATGCAGATATGGAAACATAGCAAGTAGATATATATGGAAAATTTATCATCATGTGATCATCCAACTCACAATTAGTATATATTAAATAGAAAAGGCATACATCATTTGTTCGAAGGAATGAAATAATTAACAATTATCATAATAATGAACTAGGGTTTAGAAATTATTTTAGGTCAGGCCGGTGGTTACCGACAAAATGTTTCATCTTTTTACGTGTCGCAACCATTAATGGTTTCAATTTCCCTAGACATTTCCCAAAAACCCATCACGTTTTTATGCTTCATATGTACATGTAATAATATTCCCCAATTCTTGGTGAGTGGTACTCCAAAAAGTACAAATATTATACTATACCTGTATAAAAATGATCTACGAATATGTTTTCAAAATATTTGTGACAATATAATCAAAATGTAAACTTTACACCTCTATTGCAATTTAAGACAAAGTTACTGTGAGCAGGGGCGGAACTAGAAAAAAATATTAATGGGTGCAGAATGCTCTTAGGTGGAGTCGAACATAGCACCTATGATCAATTCTAGGGTAAATTCTAACCATTTTGCCACTTTACTTACATTATTTAGTTTAAAAAATTTACGTATTTCTATACTTACTGGGGGCAACTGCCACCACCAACCTCAACGTGGGTCTGCCACTGACTGTGAGAATTTATGCTCTCTCAAATCTCATTATTCAGACTCGGCCACAAAAGAGGTAATGGAGCTAATAAAGAACTATAGAGTGATACAAAACAACAACCCAAATGTACGAGTTCAACCAATAAAAAATCCCTACGTCTCTCCAGAATCAAATTTCGGATATACTATTTGTTCATGCTCTTATTAGTTTGAATAAATCTTGTGCATGAATTTATTTCTCTCTAATTCTAGCTAGCAACTTTGAGATTAAATAGAAACAATGTGAACTAGAACATGACAACGAGTTGTTGAGTAAAAATGGGGGACCTTAATTATATAGCTACAATGAAAATGCGATTATAAGACTAAGTTTCTAACTGATGAAACTTTTAAAAATGATTAAACAAAAGCTATACCATGAAAACACAACGAAACAATAAAATTTTGGTCGAGGTTGGTCAACAACTTGCTATTTTAGTAATTAGGAAATTTGCAATTTATGGAGTGGAATATTATTACTATGAGACTACTAATGAAACTTTAATTCAAAACAGAATCAAGTGATAATTGGTCCATGTCTCCCTCTCTCGGAAACTGGGGCTTTATGTTTTTTTATATATGTATGTGCGCATTGAACAAAGAGAGTGAGTGAGAGAGAGTGTTTATTGGGGTTCTCACTAAATTTACATAGCCAAATCACTTTTTTTCCAAATATGGATTGGTTTGTCTCCAAAAGTGAATTTTCCATTTTTGGTATATTTACCATATTACTATTTCAAAAAACGGCACCACAGCATCATCCACCAAATAAAAACGACACGAGTTGTTTTTTCTTTCTAAGAAAACGGTAGACACGTGATTTTTGGTGGATGGGTGACTAAAAAAGAGAACCAATAGCTGGCGGCCCACTTGGAGACATAAATAGCCCATCTTTGCTAACCGACTAATAAATTTCGAAAATAAAAACAACAAACCGGAGAATTGAACTTCGACGAAAGATAAACTTACCGGTAGATTCAGGGAAAAATCAAAATCAGCAGACCTCAGAGCGTGTTCCGTGTTCGTTGCAATTGAAATTGAAACTGAAGCTTTCGAGATTCATCGTAGATCTCGTTGTTGTTACTCGTCGCTTTGATCTCTTTCCTGTTGGTGAGAGGATTCGTTTCTCTCCTTTGCTAATGTTTTAACTTTGAATCAACGATTCGTGTACAATTTTAATTCCCCCGATGATTGTGTTAATTTTTTTCGATCTGGATATTAACTAGTATGCGATAGTGTTTATGTATTTTGATTTATGAAATTTGAATTCGCTTTTAGTATACACTGCAGAATTTTACCAGTTAGTTAATGTGGTACCTCTGAAAGTAACTTTGTAATTTTTGCCTCTGTGTAGTAGTATTGATCTGAGTCCAAGTTCTGCTTTGCATTGTGGTGAGGTTGCATATGATGATTCCGTTAAGTATCACTGAGGCATTTGTTTGTTCTGGTTTTGGTTTTGAGCTATGTATTATTAGCATAACTGCGATATTATGATGTTTTTGGCATGACTTTAACTTTTAAATTTTACTATCTTTTCAGGTCCGGTTACTGCCTTATCTTTTCGTGGTTATTGATTTTTGATATGAATGTGGTGTAGTATTGTAAAGGATCGAAAAAGAATGAGTTCAACTGTTTCAAATCCCCAAGGGGTTCTGCAACCTGATGGTGGTTATGGTGGTCATGAATCCAGAAGTAACAGCAATTCTGGCTCTTTTGTGCGTCCGGAATCAGAATCTAATGAAAACGAGGAAGCGGAGTTGGTTTCTGTGTCTTGGAACCAGGATTCTAGTTGTTTTGCTGCTGGAACGAGTCATGGTTTTCGTATATATAACTGTGAGCCTTTCAAGGAAACTTTCAGGCGTGAGCTGAAGAATGGAGGGTTTAAAATTGTGGAGATGCTTTTCCGAAGCAATATATTGGCGCTTGTTGGTGGTGGACCTAACTCTCAGTACCCTTCAAACAAAGTACTGATTTGGGATGATCATCAGAGCCGCTGCATCAGTGAATTTGCATTTCGGTCTGAGATTCGTTCGGTGAAACTAAGAAGGGATCGGATCGTTGTTGTTCTTGAACATAAGATATATGTTTACAATTTTATGGACCTAAGACTTCTTCATCAGATTGAAACTCAAGCAAATCCAAGAGGTTTATGTTGCCTTTCTCATCATTCAAATACATCTGTGCTGGCTTGCCCTGGTCTTCATCGAGGAGAGATTCGAGTTGAACATTTTGGGCTTAACATGGTACAAATCATAAATGCTCATGATTCCAGTATTGCGTGCATGACCTTGACGCTGGATGGTTTGTTGCTCGCAACTGCCAGTACAAAGGGCACGCTGATTAGAATCTTCAATACCATGGACGGAACTCGTTTGCAAGAGGTGAATATGAATTTACTCATTATTGATCACTACATCATCTGTTTTGCAATCACATAAATAAAGCAAAATCAGACTTTGAACAAATAGATCTGTTCTGACTTAATGAGTTGTAACTGACAAACCTGCTTTATGGTTTTTTTTGTTAGTAATAAGTTCACTCAAGTGGAGAAGTCCCATTCCTATGTTAATGAAATTAGTTGATAGAAGCCACTTTGATGCTCGTTACTAATGCATGCTACAATTCAATGCTGATTCTTTACAGGTGAGAAGAGGAGTGGACAGGGCAGATATCTATAGCATTGCACTTTCACCAAACGTGCAGTGGCTGGCAGTATCAAGCGACAAGGGGACTGTTCACATTTTCTCTCTTAGAGTTAGAGTAGTTGGGGAGGATTCTCATTCCACTGAAAATGCTGCTCTCCTGACACAGCAAACTTATTCTAATTCTCTGCAAGGCCTTGTTTCTCCAACCACTGGTACCAATCCTGGTTCGTCATTATCGTTTATGAG
Source organism: Camelina sativa (assembly GCF_030686135.1). Taxonomy (NCBI): domain Eukaryota; kingdom Viridiplantae; phylum Streptophyta; class Magnoliopsida; order Brassicales; family Brassicaceae; genus Camelina; species Camelina sativa. The sequence continues at coordinate 3,733,236 of NC_141884.1, read as the reverse complement.
AGGTAAGCAAAACTTTAATTCCCGAATTAAATATGATGCCTTGCTTCTTCTTAGAGTTGCTTTTGGAACAATGGAAGACACCAAATCATTTTTCATTCTTTTCTCATGACACAGCCGAGAAAAGGTTATTTGTTTTCTAAAAACTAATGGAGTGGGAACAATGACTATGCAGTAGCTCTAAGTTCAAAAGATCTATTCCCTTCATACTAGCATATTGCTCGGATTATGAGTTACTGTTGACATTATTCTGTCTTCAATTTATTATCTCTCCCATTAATGTAGAGTTGGGAAGACTAGTGTTTGGAGTGCTGTTGTGAAACCTTACAATTCATTGCCTCCTTCTTACCTAACATGTAGAGACTCTTCTTGCAGGTGTTCTGCCAAAGTACTTCAGCTCGGAATGGTCATATGCACAGTTCCATGTATCAGAAGTCACACAGTTCTTCGCAGCATTTGGCAGTCACAACACGGTTGCTATTATCGGGATGGATGGAAGGTATAATAGGCCCATTGTGATGTCTCTTAGATATATCCCATTTGCTGTTCTATCACGACCAAGAATCTTACAACAGAACAATTTCAGTAGTTGTACATATATAAAAATCACCCTCAGATCTCTGCTCAGTTCTCACTCGTGTTTTCTTGTGCTCGCAGTTTCTACAGATGCAGCTTTGATCCGGTGAACGGGGGAGAGATGGGACAGCTAGAGTATTTCCACTTTCTAAAGACGGATAACCGCACAAAATAAGTCAGATTCATGCTCCAATCACTCCTCTAAGCCTCTGTACATAACCATGTCTATGTAAATAGATTTGGTGAGAACGCATAAGATTTGATTCTTGCATATTGCTGTTTTGAGTGAAGGACATGCATATTGATTGGGAATATGTACATAGAAAGATTTTATTCGCAACAGTTTGATTCTAAACACTGTTATGTAAAGTTTCTGATAACACAATATAAGGAGTAATAACAATTGAAGAAAACAGCTTCATCGAATTCCCAGGAAACATCATAACATATACGAATAATCTACAATGAGTGTTTTAGATAATTTTACAATACAGCCATTTTGAATCGAGCTATTGCTGCATCAGAATGGGGGGTCGATGGAAATGGAGACACTTGGGTGAGGTAAGGTTGAAGGTAAGTCGAATCCTGACATAAACTCACCTCCATATAAACCTGCAGCAGCTCCAACTACTGCACCAGCTCCCAATCCAGCAGCAAATCCTAGTCCAGGCCTTGCATATCCTCTTCCCGCTCCTCCTGGTGCTCCTCCAGATGATGATGGTATATTTGTAACATTCTCTGATTTCGGGATGTTTGTTGGCATGTACCCTGAGTTCATAGGTGGTGGTGGCTGCATTGGTGGAGGATAGTAAGGTTGTTGCATTTGTGGGCTGGTGTGGTTCATAGGAGGGTTAGGCACTGATGAGTGCTGCATTGGTGGAGGATAGTAAGGTTGTTGCATTTGTGGGTTGGTGTGGTTCATAGGAGGGTTAGGCACTGATGAGAATGGGTTCGAATTGTTTGACTGGTTCATTGAAGCAAATGGATGCTGAGATGGACCAGCCATGTAATCTTGTCCTGAAGTGTTGTAATCCGAGTTGTTCGAGAGCATGACTCCTCCAAAATCCCCTGCGCAAAAGAAAGAACAGAAGAAAAAGCATGACTTCTCTTTCCCAGACAAACCCATCTTGAAACGTCAAGACTCAGAAATTGGGATCTTCGGAAACCCAACCCAAGTGTCAGGTTCTATAAGAATTGAGTTACAGGAGACAAAAGCAGCACCGAAGTTGGTTTTTTTTTTGCTGCAGATTGATTGATTCCACTAAAAGGTAATTGTCAGTATCAACATTACCAGTAAAAACCCCAAAGTCCTCTTGTTCTGCAGAGATACGGATGGAAATATCAACAAAACCTTGAGGCTTGCTCGAGTTCTGCTTCCTAAGCTGATAGCTTCCAGTTTCTTCAACTACAGCTTTCGAAGAACTCTCTTGTTGCTTATACTTAGTCAAAAACTCCTTCAAGGAAACAGTAGCAGAGCCATGAAGCCTCTTCCTCAAGAACAAGGGTTCTCTGCTATAAACCTCGACGTGCAAAACCGATTTCGAATCCTGAACCGCGGAATCATCGAGCAAAGTAGCAAACTTTGTTCTCCAAACAGGATTGTCTGATCTTGAAGCATCGATTGTGGTGCAGTACTTGTCTTCTGGATCAAGCCACCCGACGGCGTACCATTGGTGTTTCAGTAGAGAGGATCCGATTCCGATTCCAACACGGAGCCCTCGAGCTGATATCAAACAGATTTCAACCAGTATTTTCCCCATTTGATTTTGGATTCGGACTCACGACAAAAAGCTAAAGTTTGGAACTTTGAATCTTGTTTCGACGATGAACTGAAGTATGAAAGAGAGAGGAACATAAACTTCGGAGTTCGGACAACTATGAGACAAAAAAAAGGTCGAAAATGTTCATCTTTTTGGTTTGATCCGTAATTAAAAAAAAAACAAAACAACAGGGACTATGTTGCAATTTAATCTTTAATTTAAATTTCTATACAGTAAAACCTCTATAAATTAATACTCTATAAATTAATAAATATTATAAATTAATAGATTTTGCTAGTCTCTAGTCGAGACAGTGTAAAAATTAACAAAATTCGATAAGATAATAAAATAATAATTTTTTTGAAATCCTCATGTAAAATATGGTCCCAATAATATCATAAATTAATAATCATGTAAATTTACATGATATATATATATATATATATATATTCTGATATAGTAAAATATGTTTCTCTTAAACCTCATATATATAAAACAATTGTTATGTTGTATCTTCAAACTATAATGATATAAAATATTCTATAACATTTCATAAAACAGTTAAAACTTTTTAAAATTTTCAATTTCTAAATATGCATCATTTATATTTTCATAGTTTGATAGACTATTAAAATACGAGAATTGATATTCTTATTCATAAATTTGAATATTTATGTCATATGTATAAGTTAATTTGTCTATAATATTTGTAATTCATTGTCAATAATATTTTTTAATTATTTCACATATCAATTCCAATACCATAAAATTTACAACATCCAAAATTCTAATCTTATTTTGCAAAAATTGTCTCAATTCATAACTTTTTAAAAATTAAAAAATTAAAAATATACCTATAAATTAATAATTATTAATTTACACTATAAAATAATTATTATTATTTTATAGTAAATTAATATCTCTATAAATTAATAAAATGTCTTGGTCCCAACATTATTAATTTATAGAGGTTTTACTGTATAAGGTAATAAAGTATTTAGTTGGTCTTTATCCCCTTAAAAGTATTCTTAATTTATATCCAAAAACCATACAAGTTTCTTTTGACATTTGGACAATTTAGCATCCTCAGATAATATTAATGCAATTATGCAAAGTTGAATACATGAGATAGCCCAAATTAAGGCTGTGAAGCCAAAGTTCCAACCATTGCTATGGCAAGAATCGGTTTCGGAACATCTCATTACTAAATTTCGTCTGTTACTCACTAATGCATTTAAGCAAATCCCCCACGAACGAATACGAATATAATGCATCATGGGAATACGAATATCGCATCTCCATGCTCTTGTTTTTGTTTTTACGTTAATTATTAGTAATTTTTTAAAGAAAAATACGTTTTCCTAATGTTTTCATCAAATAAATATGTTTAGAAATAGCAAATGTAAAAGCGAGACACAAACAGAAGAAAGAGTTTATCACTCGACTCTCTTTAATATATATTGACCTCTTCCCAAACAGAAAATAAAAAGTTTTATGACTTGACTCTTCCCATGACTTGTTTATCTCCTAGATATATAGAACCTGCCAAGTAAACCAAAAACAAAGAAAGAAAAAAGATTAACCTCTAAGATAGAGAGGATTCTCTCGAAAGGTAAAAATGGTAAGAGTGGTTTTTGGGCAATACCTAAGTCGCGAGGAAGTTGTGGCATTACCAGTGCTAAGTCTGTCCCGAGACTCCCTTCAGCATCTCTTCGCGAGAGATTGATTCCTTGAAGTGGAGTGAACATGAAAAAATGTGATAAAAGAAGAAGATGTGTACGCAGTTAATACAATTTGGAACGCGTGGAAGAATCTTTTACCTCTCTGCGCCTCAGCCTCTCTCTCATCACATTGCCCCAACCCATGGAAATCTCACATCTGAGTACCTCCAATTCGTAGTAATTTAGACCGTCGAGCTCTTTACCATTCAATCTCCTAGGAGGATGAAAGAAAACATATTATATTACATATATGATGAGTAAAGAAATTAATGAAAAAGACAGCAAGGGAAAAAGGAAAGTGTTAATGAGTCGCATGCATTACTTACTCGTTCAGAAGCCGGAGTCTCTCGATTTCGCTCTTCATGTTTTGCAGCTGCAAGAACAAAAGCACGGTAAAAGAACAAGAACAAGAAAAGAAAATGACAGGAAGTGAATTAAATAGATCATGTATGCACTAACCAGTGCTTCACGATCATGCTCCTCTTGTCCTTCTCCAGAGAAAGAGCTGTGTCAAGAAAACTTTAAAAATTTAGAAACTAAGATTCATTAATTGGATGATTCATCTTCGGTAACGAATTAGCCAACAAAAATAGTCTCTCTATATGCAAAAGCGTTTTTACCTGATCCGGAGCTCTCTGGCCTGGTTCCTCAAGTTTTTTCTTCTTCTCAATAAAACGAATTCACTCTCAAATCTCTTTTCGTCGCCCCATTCTAACCCCGTATAGTCTGAATCTGCTTCCTTTAATTTGGGAAAAGGAGGAGATGAAACACACTCAAGATAATGTAGAAGTAGTCCAAAAAAACGCAAAAAACAAAACCGAGTTCAGGATTAATGATGTAATTAAATCTCTTACCTGCTTGGCTATCAACTCCATTTCCGCCTGTAATAGCCAAAAAAAAAAACATTACAACCATAATGCATGGGTGTCAAGTGTCACAGGAAATGTTCTAAAAAAAAAAAAGAAGAAATAATTACCTTATTAGCTTGGCGTTCCACGGTGAACATGCCCTGCGCCAACTGCCTTTCAAGGGACCACAGCTCGGGGTACCGTCGAGACTCTCACCATTCAATCTCCTGCGAGAAGAAAACCAAGATGGTATATGAACCAAAATGAATGATCTGGACGGACAATTAATGTTTGTTATATAATATATGAACCAATCAAAATAAAAAAAATGATCAGGAAGGACAAAATGTTTGTTAATGAGTCATACTCGTTCAAAAGCTGTAGACTCTCGAGCTCGCCCTTCAGAGTCTCAGCGGTTGGCAGCTGCAAGACAAAAAAAAAAACAGACAATGTAAGAATGGAAAATAACTTCAATGGCAATAATGGTTAAGAAGAGGAGAGCGCAAGTGCATATGTATGTAACATACCATTGCTTCACGATCTTGTTCTTGTAGCCTTTCTACAGAGCTGTATCAATTGCAAACACATAAGAAAAGAGGCATGATTTTTCTTAAACTGACTTAAAAACTTAAAACTGAAAAGAATCAGAATCAGAGTTTAAGAGGAAGGAACCAGCTAGTAAAATCAAAACCAGAAGAGAGAAAGAAAAAAGGAGAGAGCAGAGTTTCAGATTTGGCGATGGTTTTCATTATCACAATCACGACCTAGGAACTAATTCACAGATTCTAGCTAAGATCTAGGCCCTATAACAGCTAAACGAAGCACAGGTTCAGAAAAAAAACCCTAGAAAACAGAAGGAGACACGTCCGAATAAGAGAATCCAGAAAATTTTACACAATACTTCTCGAGGAATCGGACATCTTCGTCGTTCGCCTAACACTAGATTTTCCGACCTTCTTGCCTTCTCTCTATCGTATATGAAAACGCAAGAGCTATTGGTTCAGAAACTAAATCAACAAGTAACACAAGGGTTTTGTTCATCCACATGTAAAGACAAATTAATAACTCGTCGGATAATACAAAATTAAATACATGAGATAAGTCCATTTTTATTTTATTTTATTTTATTAAAAGAATTTTCAATTTTATTACACTAATTAAGAATGACGAAGTAGACTGTGTAAATTACTGAATAAAACACTGTTCTGTTATTACATACAAAACAAATTTTTGATTAACACAATCAAACACTCAAATCTCACAAACTAAAAAAAAAGGAAAAAACTAATTGGAAAAAAAACTAAACCAATCAAAACAAACAAACCAATAAAATCAAATCAAAAAAATGCCAACCACCTCAACAAACTAGTGATTAATGCCCAATAACACAAATTGTGTGCTTCTGCCTAAAACTATGCAGCAACACTGTGTGTTTCTTCTTTCTAACCACACAGACACATATAGCAGCCGATGTTTGCCAAAGAAAAGGTTACTTTCATTTTACCTCAATCATCTGGTCCAACCAGAGTGACCTGCAGGATGTGAAATTGATTCAATATGGTTGACTCACACCAAAATGGAGTAACTGTATTGTTAAATAGGAAATGCAAAACAGGACAAGACAGAAAGAATCAGTGGTAAGTTGTACTCACATTGCAATCATCTGCGTATTTCCGGGCAAGAACAATGGCTGCATTACGTTCTTGCTCTGACTCGAAAGTTAGTAAGAACGTTATACCCTTTCTTAGTTGCCAGAACAATGCCTTTGCAGGAAGATTAGCATTGCCTCTCACTCCACAGAGCTGAAATGTTTACCAAACCATTTTAAACTTCAATAAAGCCAAAGGAAGAGCAAAAGAGAGTGAATAAAGCGATGATCACAGGTTCTAGATTATACCTGCATGGATGTTGAATATATTTCTCTGGCTTTTGTGATCCATCCTCTGGACAGCTTTATCCTCGCCTTTCCAACAGTAAATACATGGGATCTTGACGAATGATCTTGCCCATTCATCTGTGATATAACCACCTGAAAAGAAGTTCATTCTGTTTAGCTATATTAGATCAAGAACTATTCTTCCATGAGGAGAAATAGAAAATTGTAATCATACAGTGAATTCACTGTTAGATTTGCGCAGGAGTGATTCAACGCGTGACTCCAAGCCAGCAGCTGTAGACATTGTCATTCAATTAGCATTTCTTCATTTTAAACTTCAATTTTTTTAATAGTAGCAAACTAGTAGTTCTTGTAACACCAACCAGTATTAATTGGACCGTCGGTTGTAACTGTGAATTTCTGACCGTTTAAAAGAATATCTGCTTGTATTACTCGCCCGACATCAAATGGTTCTGGAGCATATACCGACCAGTTGGCACCTGAGATTGAAATAAATGTGAACAGCTCAAGCTAAAAGTTATAAGTTACTACAGTGGACCATCATAACTACCAAACTTGATAGTACATGATACGTCTATCCAAATATGTAAATGAATCTTTGATATTCTCTGCTATATATGTACAAAAGCAAAGAGAGAATGGCAAGTACCAGATATAGCTTCTCGTCGACTAGACTCAGATGCTGCACGGTACCACTGAATTGAACATTTGGAAATATCTACACCAATGTCTGAGGAGGCACGGATTCTTAGGCATGAGCCAAGACTTTGTGAACCATCCAGAACATATGGACAAGACTTGGACCCCTCGGCTCTCTTTATTATTGCTATCTATATGACATTTTTATTATTTTAGAGAAAAAGAAACGGTTTGTTGGTAATAAAGGAATAACAAGAAGTAAGCAAGATACAAAAGATATACCTCTCTTTGAAGCTTCACAGAATATGCAGACTTCTCTCGGATTTGACTCTTTAAATCATAAAGTTCGTGTTGCATACCAATCACCTAAAAAGTACACAAGCATTCAGTTTATAACTTAAAACTGTAGCCCATCAAATTTTGAACATTTGGATTCTATAGTCAGAAACATGACTAGTGAATGATTGAAAGTCTTATAATAGACATTTATTTAGAGCAGAGAAATGGAGTTGTACCTTGGTTGGTTTATGCATCCGTTTGATTCGTCTAGCCTCCTGAACCTCCTCAACCAATTTCTCCACATTCTGTGAGACAGAACATAAGTTTGATTCAGAATCCTACTCCTTCTATGTCAGAACAAAACATATAAAAAGGACTACTACTGATACATACCGGTCCCTGCTCTCGAGAAGCTTTAGAAGAAAGCTCTTGTTCTTCAAATGTACCTCCAAGTCTCATCACAAGAGCCCGTGCACTATCTATTTCAGCACAAGCAAATGACTTTTCTTGGTTTACTAACTTCTTTGCATCTTCTGAAGCCTGTGAACACAATGAAACAGCCTTAGTTTGACTATTAAAAGAAGTAACCAAGCTAGAAGAGAACTGAGTCCACAAATGTCAAGCAAAAATTAGATGTGGAAACAGACCTTCTTGAGGAAGCTTGCCAGTTTCTTCACTTCAAACTTATCTTGAATTAGTTCACCTTCATTCTGAGTTAACTTAACGGCTAGAGCCTCAACCTACAAGATACAAAAACTGCAAAATTTATTTTACACCCTTCACAGATGATTCAAGTCGCCAAACAAGTGGATATGGTAGCAAGACAGTGCAAACAGAACTATATAAGGAGGTAACAAAAGCCTAACCATGGAGATAGCTTTTTCCACTTCTTCCCTGTTACGCCCATCCATTCGACCTCTCACGGTTTCTAAAGCATCCCTAAGTTTCTTTAGCATAACATGTCCTTCCAAAGAAGTCACCTCATTTAACTTTGCCTAAACATTTCCACCAAAGAAGCAGACAATGTTAATTTGGAAATTTGTTTATCTGAGACCATTCATCTAAAACACAGACACACGGAGTGGAACCTCGTCAACTAATTTAGAAGCTGCAGCTAAATTCTTGTCGAATTTGCAAGCGAGGTCACGAACAGAAAGCTGCATGTGCTGATCTGACAAATCACCGATCTCCTTATCGACGACATCTTTCACAGACAGACCTTTTGAATCATCCTCGGGTTCATCAACAATCTGATCATCAGGTCCTAACTTGTACGATGGAAAATGATTAAAAGCAAAGCTCACATCTGCTGAAATTTGTTCAACCAATGCTTCTTCTTCACACACAACTTTCTTCTCTTCTGTCTTTTTTGGACATACTGTTTTAGTCATTGTCACGATCTTGTCTGCTTACAAAAAGAACAAAGAACAATTAAACTTACATGTCTTCTTATAATCATCAACTCTCACAAAAACCAAGCATTCTCGTGACTGACTGCATCTATTGCTGTTTTGTCTTTTTTTATCTCTTATAATTAAAAGAAATGTATAATCAAGAAATTACTGTATAATCCAGCAAATGCTAAATGGAACTTGCACTCATCTAAAACTAAATGATAAGTTAATAGTATCAGATTAATTTTACTTCATTGGTAACAACGTATTATACAAGATATTGCAAGAAACCTGAATGGATGAGATTTACAGATGCAAGAATGATGATACCTAATTCATGCAAAATGCAAAACAAGAATCGATTGCAACATTGTTATATATAAGAAGAAAAGAAAAGAAAACTTCTTCTTACATAATAAGAAAACCCCAGAAACAGAGAGAAAGAGGAAGAAGAAAACAAGAAACAGAGAAGAGTCTTTAAAGTCTTGTGAAGATAGAGAAGAAACGCTCAAAGATACGATGCAGAGAAGTAAAGAGAGAGCAGAGAGAGTGGAAGACACACCTTTATTATTAGTCTTTAGTCTCTCTTCCCAAAAACAGCTCGCTTGACTGATCATCATTTCTCTTCTTCTCTCTTCTCTTTTTTCTCTTTCTTTCTTCCACGCCATCATCATCGTTAAAGAGAGTAGAAAGGAAAAGAAAAAAATATAAAAGAAACGTTTTATATATAACTCGACACAGTCTGGTCCGCCTCTTCTTGTTCGCTGGAAAGTGAAGACGCGCTCTTAAACCCCACGCGCCGTCGGAGGTCCCTACTCTTTTATTTAAGTTAATTTGTGTTTGTTGGATGTAATTATGATTCTTTAACGACTACTTCGTTTTAGTCCCCACTTTTTTTATAAGATTAAGCAAAGAATATTTATATTTTTCCATGTTTATCTATCTCATTAATCTTACATTACACATCTCTTTCATGTAATATATAAAAATTAATTATGGGTTTCTCTTTGTGGGGGATGATCATCATGATTCATGATGTCCTTTCTCTTGTTTATATGAGAATAAATCTTGTTTAATACTATTATTATATAGGTCGACCCTAGTTTAATAGCCACCAATTTTGATAGCCGTTTATAAAGATAAGCCTTCAATTTACATTTTCATTTACATATGTAAATCAAATTATACATATAAAAAGTATTTGAGAATAATAAAATGTTGATTTATTGACCAAATTATTTACTACGTTATTTTTTTTTGTTTGGGATGCATGATTTACATATGTATTCCGATTATGGTTGGTAAACAGAGACAAAATGCTAGATACCAAATATTGTAGAATTATTTTTATTTTTTTGGATTGAAAGTAGTACAATTATTGATAAAAAAAGAATTGGATTTATAGAACATGCATGTATTGTATTGATTCTATGATTATCATTCTCCTACATTTCTTATCCATGGGATCTCTAACTTGGTAGGTTTAGAAAAAGAGACTTTAAATAATTGGTTTTTATGATAGGAAAAAAGGAACCTTTATGTTGATTAAATTAAATGGATAGTTGCAACGTACCAAACTTTCTTTTAAATTTTTTTTATAATCAACATCAATATATGTATTGTCCAAGTGTGTGCATAAAGAAGATGGGGTCGAAGTAGTTGACTCGAACGGTTATATTTTCATCATTCCAAATTTGTTTAGAAAATGAGTTGTGTATACAACTTGATTTCCATTTTGTAGTTCGAATTAGAGTTTTGCTAACTTTTATATGTTTTGGTCAATAATTTAGTAGGAATTAGCTGTATGGATGTGAAGTATAAAGTACAAAACATATTAATTCGTGCCAGTACGTTACATAGGCTCCAAATCTTAGTTTAGGATGAAAACTATATGCATGATATCATCATCGTATACAAAAATCCACATCATTCGTAGTTGATCGATGATTATCAATAAATTTACAGACGTTACAACAACAAAAAAAGTCTGTCAAATTAACTATTTCTTGTCACAACTGTCAATCTCAGTTCAAAAGAAAATGAAATCAAATATGATAAAACGACATATCAGACATCTGTAAGATAATATCAAATAATATGTATGATAAACGCCTATATATTAAAAACAAAAGATACTCTTTAAAAATTTAAATCCACTGAATTTAGACTAACAAATAGTACACTAGTCTATCATGGCCTTGTGTGGAACAAGAAATATACAAAAGCCAATCTATCACACTTGTTTAGGCGGCTATATATAGACACCTCCACAACCATGCACAGACCAAAATGTTAATTAATGAACATTTCTTTAGGTTGCCAACTCTAAAAATCCACGTAGCCAACTCTGTAAAAAGGCATAATCGTACGCCCCCTGCCCCTCATGACAGGAAATTGAACAAGTTTACGAAATATGTAAAAAATTTGGATAGATAGATGGGTTTGAGATAAAATTTGATAATAATATCACAGTTGGTTTGGTGGGAATCTTTGTCTTGAAAAAGGCAAAGGTTTGAGAGGTTGAAAGGTCAAAAACACAACTGTATGATGTTTTCACAAAAAAGAGCAAACTATAAATCAATCAATGTGGTGAACGTGAAGAGGACTTCCTTGTTTCTGTGTACTAGCTACTCCAAACCCCCTATAGTCGCTTTCCAATACAGATTTACATTTAACCGTTCTCTCATTACCTCATTTTTGTTTTTATTTTATAGTCTCTGAATGAGTCCAATCCATGAGACAAACAACATGAGCTGTGTTTTTTTCTTTTCTTTTGGTTGTCATTTTCACCATTACCAATTTCTAAAACATGGGCTCTTCTTAAGTATTACTTTCTTAATCCCATGCTTCTATTACCTCTTAACAGACCACATCTGAAAATGTCATATAAAAGCCCAATAAGAAGGCCCATAATAATTTGTTAACGGATAAAAAGTTGAGAAGAATTAGGATTGACTTAAAAAAAAAAAAAAAAAAACTCTAATAAGTAAAACAACACGTGGCATAGTGTAACTTCACCCAGAGCCAGAGGAGACTGTGTTGTAAACACGGAGAGAGAGAGAGAGAGAGAGAGAGAGAGATGCTTCTAGAGTCGTTTGTGTGTATTGTACTCAGACGTCTTCTTCCCCAAATCGAATCCTCTCGCTAGGGTTTTTTTTTTTTCTTCTCCTTCCGATCCATAATTCTTGATGACGAGGTATTCTTCTCATTGAGCTTAAACCAAAGTTATCCATGTCTTTTAGTTGTTCGCATCTTATTAGGTTTTTGGGTTGGCCTATAGAAGCAAACCAAAGCTTCAAACTTTGTGTGTTAATTAGCGCTGCTAGACTTTGTTCTGTCTGCCTTTATATGATTCAGGTGTTTGCTTTTCATGTACTAGTATAAGTTTTGAGTTTGTGGGCTAGGAGGTTTTATGAGGGTGTGAAGATTCAAACCTTGGCTATATATTGTTGAGACATAAAAAAAAAACTTCTCTTTCATGTCTAGATTTTGGTATTCTTGATCAGGTGGAACTTGGAACCTATGTTGTAGAATTTTGTACTCTATTTATTGAAGTATGATATGTAATTAATTCTTGTAATGGGGAATCGTTTTACTGGAGTCTTTGGCTTGGCTTGCCTACTTGGATGAATTGTATATAAGTGATTTACCAACTTATGTCCACTTTTGCAGGCTTATAACTGAGACCTGTCAGATAAGCTAAAGCTTCTTCTAAGGGCTTCAAAGGAAAGGATTGCATTTTTGTGGTATTTGTTTGATCCCGCTGAAGGAAAGAAGAGTGAGAAGCTAAAGAGATGTCAAGCAGTCGAAATACCCACTGGTGTCACAGATGCCAGCGTGCTGTTCGGCTTCAAGGCCAAGAGCCTGTATGTTCTTATTGTGGAGGAGGTTTTGTTGAAGAACTTGATATGCCTCAAACCAGCCCATTTGATATGTTTAGAGCTCACAGTCACAGGGATGTTGTACAACGTGATCCAACTTTTGATCTCATGGATGCTTTCTCTGCCTTTATGAGGAACCGCATAGCAGAAAGGAACCATGACAGAGAAATCAGAGGAAGAACCATCAGTTCAGGTCCTGAGAACTTTCCTGGTCTGGCTCCTTTATTGATCTTTGGTGGTCAGGTCCCTTATAGACTATCTGGAGATAATGCAGTCGAAGCCCTCTTCAATGGCGGCTCACCTGGCATTGGCATCACACGTGGTAACACCGGTGACTACTTCTTCGGTCCCGGTCTTGAAGAATTGTTCGAGCAGCTTTCAGCTGGCACTACTCGCCGAGGCCCTCCACCCGCACCTAGATCATCAATAGACGCATTGCCAACCATCAAGATCGCGCAGAGGCATCTGAGGTCATCAGATTCAAACTGTCCTGTTTGCAAAGACGAATTCGAATTAGGATCAGAAGCGAAACAGATGCCGTGTAACCACATCTATCATTCTGACTGCATCGTCCCCTGGCTGGTTCAGCACAACTCATGCCCAGTCTGTCGCCAAGAGCTACCATCAGCTGGAGGACCTTCAAGCAGTCAAAACAGAACCACCACCAGAAACTACAGAACTAGTAGTAATAGCAGTAGTAACAGTCGTGATAACAGCAACGAAAGAAGGAATCCGTTCTCTTCCTTGTGGCCATTTCGTTCAACAGGATCAAACTCAAGCTCCTCTACTCAAAACCGTGGAGGCACAAGAAACTCGGAGACAACCGATGAGAACCACAACTACCATCAACAGCAACAGCAACAATCATATATGGGTTACAGTGGATGGCCTTTTGATTACTAAAAAGTGAGAGCTAAGCTTTGGCCTCTCTACGTACTATGCTTTGTGTGTCTATCTTGTGCTTCCCACTCTTATATCTCTCCCACTCCCAACTCTCTCTTTTACCAACATAAAATAATGGAGAACTGAACTGTAATTGTAAAACAAGTTCATCATCCTTCTCTATATGCTTTGTTAAATATGTCATTTTAGTTTGTTTTTTCAACTTCAGATTTTTTTAGTTGATTGAGAAATAAATAAAGGGAAAATGTCTGGACACTCTTGCCCGATCTATCTCGTGATCTTCTTCTTCTTCTTCTTCTTGCCTCTTCTTAAAATAATAAGAAAAAGGAGAAAAGACTCGTGCTTGATAAAAATTGACGGTGCAGAGCGATTGAACAAAACCACAAAATATCTTCCAGAAAAAGCCATTTTTGATTGCGTCTACTGAATATTCGAAATTAGCTGCCATATATAGTAGTAGACTACTTTTTTAGCTTCTTCAGTCACTCTCTCGAGACTCGTGTGTTGAGATTTACTACTTACGGTTTGAGCAAGCAAAGGTGATCATCGGTTTCCCAATTTCTTACTTCACTTCTCTCTCTCTCTTCCGTTGTTTTCGATTTACTCTATAATGGCTTGCGTGTTACTGATTTGTTGATTTTTCACTTTTAATTTGTGGTCTCTTGAGTTACTCTCCGTCGGATAAGGAATTGTGATCTGGGTTTTGCTAAAGTTTTGATTTTTATTGTTGTTGTTCTTGTTTAGAGAATGATGAATTTAGGATCGCTTTCGTTGAGTACTAGCAAGTCTAGTAAACCAATGGTTAGCCTTAGCTTCTCGATACCGTATTTCACTCACTGGGGAGAGAGTTTGCTGGTCTGTGGCTCGGCTCCTGGACTTGGTTCCGGGAATGTGAAAAAAGGTTTGCTGCTTAAGCCATCCCAGCATGATGATCAGCTCATCTGGAGTGGCTCTGTCTCGGTTCCACCTGGGTTTAGCTGTGATTATTGTTACTACGTGGTGGATGACTCCAAGAATGTGCTAAGGTCGGAGTTTGGGATGAAGAGGAAGCTCGTTGTGCCTGAGACATTGATTGGTGGAGAGTCTGTTCAGCTTCGTGATCTCTGGCAGGTTTGGGTTTTTATCTCATTTGTTTGCTGTTATGATTATTTCTTGCTGCTTATAATTTGCCCCTTGACATGTTCTGTTCCTTTGATTTCAGACTGGGGATCAAGCTCTTCCATTTAGAAGCGCATTTAAAGATGTTATATTCCACCAGAGTTTCGAAATGAAAGTAGAAAAACCTCTAGGGGTCTTTGAGAATAAGTCGGATCAAGATGGTACTACTTCTTCTTTGAGAATCTATCACACCATTGTCTCTGAGATTCTCTATTTGTTATTGATCGATGTCTTGGCTAACTTTTGGGGTCTCTTGACTTTACCATGTGTATAGATTCAGTTGTTGTCCAATTCAAAATCTGTTGTCCAGACATTGGAGAGGGAACATCGGTAAGCCTTTCTCTATGATCTTACATTTTTTTATCATCATGTTTGAGTCTTATGTTGTCTGGTGACCATCATTTTTTGTATGTACAGATATATGTTCTAGGCACCCCAGCAAAGTTGGGGAAATGGAAAGTTGAAAATGGACTTAGACTCAACTATGTCGATGATTCCATATGGGAAGCAGATTGCTTGATCCCTAAAGCAGACTTTCCTATCAAATATCCTTTCTTTATTCTCTTTCAGACTAATTTGTTGAAACTAGTTCACACTTCACTTCTCATATACTTTTTGCGTGCTGGGTTCTTAACTGTTATTCACATATAGATACTGTAAAGTTCAGAAGGAAGGCAGCATAGGTTTTGAATCTGGTGGCAATCGGGAGTTGTCTCTTCACTCCATCGGTAGTAAACAGGAATACATTGTCATGTCAGATGGCTTGTTTCGGGTAAGTAACAGAGACAAGCTATGAACTAGCTCCTTCTGTGATAGGATCAGTGTTGTTTAAATTTGTTTAATTTTACATGTAGGCAATGCCATGGAGGGGTGCTGGTGTTGCAGTTCCCATGTTCTCTGTTAGATCAGAAGATGATGTTGGTGTGGGGGAATTTCTCGATCTGAAGTTGCTGGTTGACTGGTCTGTAGATTCCGGGTTGCATCTAGTACAACTTTTACCAGTAAATGACACATCCGTGCATAAGATGTGGTGGGACTCGTATCCCTACAGGTATGAGTATTGCATCTATATTAGTTTTGCACAAGTTCAATAAAGGGTTGCTGACTCACTTAACAGATGGGAAACAAATATTCCAGAAGTTCTGTTGTTATTATCTCTTGACTACTGAATTTATGATCATTCGTAGTTTTTCTTAGTTTTAGACTTTTGCTTAACTTTGTTTTCTGGGACCTTGCGTTTCCTATACTTGGTTGATAATTAATGACTAAGCCTGAGGCTCGGGTGAATATCTGTCTCTACTTACTAAAATGTCTATATCAACTCATTAAACTGTCTGGTTCATTCTTTTTGTTCTTTCATCTTTTGGATTTTTGCTTCTCTTGCAGCTCCTTGTCTGTGTTTGCATTGCATCCATTATATCTAAGAGTACAGGCTCTCTCTGAATGTTTGCCAGACGCTATCAAGGTAAGTTTGTACACTTCTTGTAGTCTGGGAGAACCACTCCTAAGAAATAAATTAGCTGATCTTTTTCTTTCCCTTTCAGGAAGAAATTGAGAAGGCAAAGAAGCAACTGGACAAGAAGGTAATCAGTCCCTTGTCAGACCTTTCAGAGGTTTTCATTTTCTCTCACTTTTAGACTCTTGGATACTTGAAAAGAATAGCATCAGAGAAACGAGATATGGTATTTCCAAAGGCTTGTGTCTGTATCAGCATGATGTGTTTGAACTCCTGCTAGTAAATGGTTCATATGTTAGTTTGTTACTGTCAGAGTTCGAGTGTAGATTGATCTTTTAAAGATTATTACTTGTAGGATGTTGATTATGAGGCTACCATGGAATCTAAGCTTTCAATTGCCAAGAAGATCTTTGACCTAGAGAAAGACCAGACGTTGAACTCAAGCTCTTTCCAGAAATTCTTCTCGGAGAACGAGGTATGCTTCAGAATCTGATATTGTTTTCTTCATATGCGTAGATATACACGCCTGCATACTTATGCCTCCGAAGGCTCACTTCAGCTTTTCATTTGACTTACTGAGTTTTGTTTTCTTGGAAAGGGCTGGTTGAAACCATATGCGGCTTTCTGCTTTCTCCGTGATTTTTTTGAGACTTCAGATCATAGTCAATGGGGGACTTTTTCTGACTACACAGAAGACAAGGTATTATCTTATCAAGTTTAGTGATCGAATTAGTTCAAGCTTTCCAGATGTATTTCATCTGGATAGTTTCAGTAATTTCTCACAGCTCCAAATATCGTAATGCCACAGCTTGAAAAATTGATATCCATGGACAGCTTGCACTATAACACCATATGCTTCCACTACTACATTCAGTACCATTTACATGTACAAGTGAGTATGTTCTGATTCGTATTTCATCAACTTCTGTTACATTCTTGTAAGTGAAGTCGGTTACTGGATGCTTCAACTAAAAGTGTGTGCTGGTTACGTTTTCAAAAGTTGTCAGAAGCATCAGAATATGCAAGGAAGAGAGGTGTCGTGCTGAAAGGAGACCTACCTATTGGGGTTGACCGAAACAGTGTTGATACGTGGGTTTACAGGAATCTATTTCGCATGAATACGTCAACTGGAGCACCCCCAGACTATTTTGACAAAAATGGTCAGAATTGGGGGTTTCCTACTTATAACTGGGAGGAAATGTCAAAAGACAACTATGCTTGGTGGCGTGCTCGCCTAACACAGGTGGGCATTAGTGTCCTTACTATTTACTAACCACGGCCCTTTGAAGATCTAAAGGCTGACAAGATCGTACTTGCTTTGCAGATGGGAAAATATTTCACAGCATATAGGATTGATCATATATTAGGTTTCTTCAGAATCTGGGAGCTTCCAGCTCATGCTATGACTGGTTTAGTGGGGAAGTTCCGTCCATCTATTCCGTTAAGTCAGGTACACAAGCTACATGCCTGCTCAAAAGAACTTGGCTCTGAGATTTACTTTTTAAAAGCTTATGGCTGCCGATGAACTAATTTAAAGCGAAGGAGAAATGATAAAACTGCTTCTGATGCAGGAAGAATTGGAAAAAGAGGGCATATGGGATTTTGACCGGTTAAGCAAGCCCTACGTGCAGAAGAAATTTCTTGAGGTTAGTTTTTCATCACACTGTTATGATCTGCTTTCAGCGCAGCTTTAGTAAATTGTAAGTTTCAAGTTACAAACCTTACCTCATAATAGATCCTTATTTATACCTTTCTGTTGATTTATGTCATTGGTCTGTCCCTTCAGGAGACATTTGGAGATTTTTGGCCTTTTATTGCGTCAAACTTTCTAAATGAAACTCAGAAGGACTTGTATGAGGTCAGTAAATTCCTCATATGGAGATCAATTTCCTTTGGAGAACCACATTTATCTATTCCATAACCCTTTAGATAACTAAGTCTTGTGTTCCTTCTGTCAAAAACGTTTAGGTCTTTTTTAGTAACTTACTTGTTTGTTCTACTCTAGTTCAAGGAAGACTGCAACACAGAGAAGAAGATTGCAGCAAAGCTGAAGTCATTAGCTGAGAAGTCTTTGTTGCTAGAAAATGAGGACAAAGTTCGCCGTGATGTCTTTGACATATTACGGGTAAAGTTTCATGCATCACAAGCGCGTCTAGATTTCTTCTCCTTGTTAACCACTTTATGACTCTCTCGATTCAACTTTTCGCAATTTTTTATTTCTGTTGAATTTGTGTCCCTAGAATGTTGTTCTGATCAAAGATCCAGAAGATGCAAGAAAATTCTATCCTCGCTTTAATCTTGAGGATACTTCAAGCTTCCAGGATTTGGATGATCACAGGTACTTTCAAAACCTTTTCACCAGCCACGCTAGTATACTTCCCAAATCAAGACCTCTGCTCTTGATCCTTTGATATTTTTCTCTTTTTCATCGATATGGGAAAATCTGATGAAGGTTTTCTGATACAGCAAAAATGTTCTGAAGAGACTATACTATGACTACTACTTCCAACGCCAAGAAGATCTATGGAGGAAAAATGCTTTGAAAACCTTACCTGCTCTGTTAAACTCATCTAACATGCTGGCCTGTGGGGAGGATCTGGGTCTTATTCCATCTTGTGTGCATCCTGTATGTGTGCTCTGTTTTCCTTGCTCTTGGTTCATATCCAACTTCTTTTTATACAACTTGTGTAGAAGCATGCGCTAAATTCCTAGTTACTCAGGTTATGCAAGAACTTGGGTTGGTTGGCCTTCGGATCCAGCGCATGCCCAGTGAGTCCGATGTGAAGTTTGGGATCCCCTCTAATTATGGCTATATGACGGTTAGATAATTTTTCTCAGAATCCTGTCTTACTCAGTTATAGCTTCCTTCCATCTCCTGAGAAATTTTAAGTCTGTACGTGATTCACCGCATTATTCAAAGTATCTCTTTATATTTCTCAGGTGTGTGCTCCATCATGCCACGACTGCTCTACACTGCGGGCTTGGTGGGAAGAGGACGAAGAGAGAAGACAACATTACTTCAAGGAAGTGATTGGTGTAGATGAAATCCCTCCAAGTCAATGTGTTCCAGAGATAACTCATTTCATTCTGAGGCAACATGTTGAAGCTCCATCTATGTGGGCTATTTTCCCACTTCAGGTAATCATCACCAGTCAGATTTATTAGAAATTTTTATCAGGCTCAATAATAACATTGGTGTTTGTTCTTCTTTCCCCCTGGAAAAATTAGGATATGATGGCTCTGAAAGAGGAATACACTACTCGCCCTGCAACAGAGGAGACGATCAATGACCCAACAAACCCTAAACATTACTGGAGATACCGTAAGTAGTATAAATAACACACAAACTCTCCGAACTATTAGTTTTAACTTCAATTGAGATGCGAACTTTTCTTGTGGTGCATATAGGCGTACACGTGACGTTGGACTCCCTTATAAAAGACACAGACCTGAAATCAACCATCAAGAACCTAGTTTCGAGCAGTGGGAGATCTGTTCCTGGTAGTACTGCCGGTGAAGACAACAACAAGAACCAAGGAGAAGTTATAGCCAATGGTTCAACAAAGCCAAACCCATGAAACAATGTCTTATGAGTTCCTTTCTGGTTCCACACCACAAATGTTTGCTTATTAGTTATTATCACTGAAAATAGTACAAGCTCTCTCTCAACTTTATATTGTCCATAAGGCATCATCAAAACTCTGTATTTGTTGTTCCTGTCCAAAATAAAATCCTTAATTTTCGGTACAAACGCCATAGCTTATAGATAAGAACGTAACGTAGCTTTCTTTTAAGCTTTTGTTTGTTAATTACTATTTTTAGCATTCGTCTCCATCCTAAAAACGCGGGAAAATCAGAAACGTAAACAAAGAAGAGAGACATTTATAGCATAATTACAAATAGGTTTTAGAAGAAAGGGGTTGAAGAAAGAGAAAAAAAAAGAAAACCAAAAAAAAAAAAAGGAAAGGAGAAAGAAGTATCGTTCTGAAAGAGGGGAGTCTCAGGAAAAAAAAGACAGAATTTTTTTCCGGTGACGGTGTCGGTGTCTCTGACGCTCCTCTCTGTTTTTCAATCTTTCTCCGTCTCTATCCCTGAATGCCTTCATCCGTATTCAGGGTTCGTTCAATTTGATTCTTCTTGTGCAAGCTATCTTCTCTTCTTGATGATTCTTTTAATAAGGCTTCCCATGTATGTGACTTATCTTCTTCTTTCTGTTTTGCAGAAAATTGCGGCGATTCATGGTTGGAGGAGCGAATACTTAAAGGGCACAATGGATTCAACCGAAGCAAAGGACACACCATCTTGTGGCTGTATATAGATCCAAGTTGATTTGTAGGTTTTTGAAAACAAAAAAATACGAAACTTTTTTTTTAGTTGTGTAAATATATATAAGATAGGAGTGCCAAAAAGTTTTGGTTTGGCATGAATTGTTTGGCTACGACCATAGTCATCACCTGCAAGCCCACATTGATCTCGGATATGGCCCTGGCTATTGATCCTTTCAGTGACAAGTTCCCTTACTTCAGCCGATCCTCTCAAAGATGCAGACTTCAATCTCTTACCAACCTTGACTTCAACTTCCTCGCGCAATCCTTTAATCATTCGGTTGAAGATGACAACATCCCTCGAAGCGTTTCCTCTCCTTGCTTCTCTATAGCTGCGTCTGCTAATATGGAGGAAGATATCAAAGCAACCACTGCTCCACGGATTGAGATTCTTGGTGGCCAGAGAGTGCCCACGGTTCGTGCCCTTGTGGCTGAGGTGACTATGGCTATGGTTTCTGGAGCTCAGCCTCTGCTTTTACCAAGTGGCATGGGAGGTGCTTATCTCTTGCAAACAGGAAATGGACATAACATTGCTGTGGCTAAACCGGTTGATGAAGAGCCTTTGGCCTTTAACAATCCTAAAAAGTCTGGAAACTTGATGCTCGGGCAACCGGGAATGAAACATTCAATTCCTGTTGGTGAGACGGGTATCCGAGAGTTAGCTGCTTACCTTTTGGATTACCAAGGCTTCTCTGGTGTTCCACCAACAGCTTTGGTTAGTATCTCACATGTCCCGTTTCATGTCAGTGACACCTTCTCGTACTCCTCCATGCCCTATAAGGTAGCTTCCTTGCAGCGATTTGTGGGTCATGATTATGATGCGGGAGAATTGGGTCCAGGAAGCTTCACGGTTAACTCGGTTCATAGGATTGGAATACTTGATGTAAGAGTCCTGAACCTTGACAGACATGCTGGAAATATGCTAGTGAAGAGATGTGACAAAAAAGAGAGTTATAATCGACTTGGGACCGCTGAGCTTGTGCCTATTGACCATGGTCTCTGCCTCCCTGAATTCCTAGATGATCCTTACTTTGAGTGGTTAAACTGGCCTCAAGCTTTTGTTCCATTCACCGACTATGAGCTGCAGTATATATCGAATCTGGACCCTTTCAAAGACGCAGAACTTCTAAGAACTGAACTAGACTCTTTGCCGGAATCTGCCATAAGGGTCCTCATCGTCTGCACAATTTTCTTAAAACACGCTGCGGCTGCAGGGCTCTGTCTCGCGGAGATAGGCGAGAAGATGACTCGGGATTTCTCCAGGGGGGAAGAGAGTTTCAGTCTGTTAGAGACCCTCTGCACCAAATCGAAAGCAAGTGTTGTTGGCAAAACTGGCAAAGGCGGTGACTATAGTCAGGAAGGAAATGAAGTGAACACAGAGCTAGAGTGTGGAATGTTTAAGTTTGAAGGTGGAGATACCCCATGTGAAGCGGAGATTTCAGAGGTATTTTCTGTATCTAAACCACCTTTGGTTCCAAGAGGGCCACGTGCAAACACCATCATCGCTACCAATGTAACTGCTTCGATGTTGTCTTCACAAAACCAGCGGATTACTCATCATGAGAAAAATGCAAAAGAAAAGAAAGAAAAATGCAACATGAAAAGCAAGAGCCCACTGATTGGTGCGAACCATGATGAATCAAAAGGTGTTTCTTTCGTGGACATGACAACAGTTGAATGGGACATGTTCCTGCAGAGCTTCAAGAAACTTTTGCAAGACGCATTGAGCAAAGGGTCCACGCCAAGATAAGGATGCTCCTGCGAAATTTGAGGCAATCAATAAATAGAAGACAGGCAAATGACAACCAAAGAGATAAAATCTCATAAGGTTAACTTTCCGGTGTTTATATATAGGTACAAGTGTGCATTACTGCCGAGATGACCATAGTGCAAGCTGTAGGCTAACTATTAATACCTTAGAAAGCATATGGATTAAGAGACGAGCAGAGTAAGCCGTCCACTCCAATACTTCTTATTTTTTCTTCTTTCTGATCCCCTACTGTATCATGTTATTCTGAAACATGAAGTACCATGTATTTTTTTACAAAAAAAAAAAAAAATAAACAATTATAATGTAACTGATGTAATCAGGAGTATATAACTCAAGTTAAGTTTCCTTGTAGTTTACATGTTTTATGTACTTTCTGGTTCAGAGCAAATATAATAATACTCTGGGGCAATTACATAAGCTTCAGTGCCCAATGTGGAACTTTGGAAACATGAGGAACTAATAATATGTAAAGAAATTGCATGTTGAATAATACTATGCAAGAATTGGCTACTAGTAGATCCTTTCAGCTGTAGACACTGGCCGTAGAAAGACTACAATGACTGTGATGTTATCGGCACTACCACGTGCTGCAGCCTCGGTTGCTAGTCTCTTTGAACACATTGAAGGTTCTTTTACAGTATCCCTGATTATACTAATAACTTCCTTATCGTTCAAAACATCCCAGAGCCCGTCGCTCGCCATTACCTACCACATTCAACCTATTATTTTTATAAACCGTCGAATAAACAAACAAAGTTTCATATATATGACACGAAAGTAAGATACAATTTACCAAGAACTCATCATCAGCTGATAGAATTGTCTCACTGATCTCTGGTTCTGCTGTTACAGCTGGCTTCAGGTCATCATCTCCTATCGACCGGGTAACCTATTACAAAGCAGAATTAACTAAATTTTCAAAAAATGAACCAACATCATGTTCCTCTAATGTCAGCTATACTTGTCACTTTCATATCATTTAACGGTATTCTATCAAGTACATAACGACCAAACCTGAAGGCCAGCAGGAGCAACTCTCCATGTGTCAACCAACCATTCAATACGCCCACCTTCTCCAATCACACGATTTCTTTCATCAATACAGGTGGCAAGATGTGCCTGAGTACCAATGCCGAAGTTAATTTATGCAGGGAGGTGAAATTGAGGGGACCAATAGAATATAAAACTTAGCACACTTTCAGTATGGTCGTCTTATCTCACCTTACTTAGAGCAATAGGGTGGCCCGAGCGACATAAAATTGCCCTGGAGTCACCAACATTTGCAACGAAAAGCTTATTCTCTACTAGGAGAGAGGCTATAGCAGTACAACCAGGATGCCAGTTTTTCTGACTCACCCTTTTTGATTGCCGATGGGAATCAAGTTCTTGTCTGAAAGCTAAATCCGTTCTAACAAATGCTTGTGACAATGCCTCGCCAGCGCTGAAAATGAGACATACCAATGAGTTTTCCTGAAAACAATGCTGAAGATTAGGAAAAGCTTGAGCTGAGCATGAACCTTGTGGAACATGAGCTTTGAACTAATCCTGGCAAAACTTGAGCAGAAAATTCAGCAGCTGCAGCACCTGCATGTCATCCAGGAAGCTATTTTATATACTATGTGATAAGTAACTAAAGGATTTGAAGTCAAAAGAGAGAGTACACACGTGGCTTTCTGGGTTAACATGGCAGTTGGTATACCTCTATGACCATCGAAGATGGCAAATAAGTGGATGCTTTCCTCACAACACATGTGAGGCATGAGGAAGTGTGTATCTTCCATGGATTCTCTTCTTCCACATGTTGCAAAAGACCCACACGAAATAATAGGGACATATCTTGAAGGGTCATCTGTTGAGCTAGACCATAATTTCACATCAAAGACATGGGAAACAGACGATTTCTTGGATAAACACTTCCCTTGACTAGACCAATTAATTGTGTCCCTGTAATCTTCCGACCTTTTAGTGGTGTCCCCATCCTTATCACTCTGGGAGTTAAAAGTTTTCTCATGGAATTGACCTTGCTGCTTTCCTCTCTCTTGTTCCCAAATTGATTCTAGTTCCAAAACCACATTGTCCAAAGAAGGTCGTTTAGAAGGATCAGCCTCCCAGCACTTTTGTATCAAAAACAACAAACTCTTTGGAAGGTGCAATCCAGTTTCAGCAAGAGCAGGTCGCAGACCAGAAGACACAATGGCAGCTGTAAGTTGCTGTTCTGTATAATTCATCTCCAAAACAGTGAGCCTGCCAACCAGATTTGCACAGGGTACATTAGGTGTCACGAATGAAAAGAACAGGAATGCTTTTATATGTAATTAAGTACACATCTACATGAAATTGACTATATGATCGTAAGAACTGCTCTCGCCAAGGTTTAGCAATATAGAAAAGTTAAATGAATGCAACTCAGGAACCTGATATACAAAAAAAAAAAAAAAAAAAAAAAAAGACAATGGATCATATATAAAGGCTTCTAGCAGAGATTCTCATGTCAGAATGCAAAATGGAAAGACATTTTTACCTGAGCTTCTGCACGAAGATCAGTATATGGAACAACTCCAGTTAAAAGCTCACTGCAATGTAAGATGACACAACAATTCATAACCAAAGGAATCTTTTAGGAAGAAAGCTAAATATACTTTAAACAAATTAAAAAATGTGAAGGAATATGAATGTAAGAAAATGCTAGGAATTACAATTTTCTACACAAAAAAACAATTCTTACTTGATCAAAATCCCAAAGCTATAAATATCTGATTTCTCAGTATACATCTCTTTCTTTAGTATTTCAGGGGCCATGTAAATAAGTGTTCCGACCATGTTCTTTTTGTGGAATCCACCAGTTGGCTTTCCAGACGATCTCCAGTTCTGCAGATTAACTTCGCACAGATTCTTCTTGTATTCTGCTAAACCAAAGTCGGCCAGATATGGAGAAAACCTCTCGTCAAGCTACATCAATAAAAAAGCTCACTTAAGCTTCACACAAAAGCTCAAAGAAGAAGTACCTATTCTATACTAGATGATAAAAGAAGAGCATTACAAGAACATTTGCTGGTTTCACATCTCTGTGAACAATTCCGTTGTTGTGAAGATATTGCAATGCCTTAGCTACAAAAACACGAAACCTCCAGAATCAGACACGGTTGACAAAAAAAGAACGTTCCTTTGAGACAAGTAGAGTCATATACCCAAGTGAAACGTGATCATCAACACTTGATCAATACTCGGAGACCACTCCTCAACGTGCAACTTCTCAGCTAACGTCCCTAACTCGTAGAACTCAAAGAAAAACATGTAATTGGGAGGCTTAGCGTGAGCTGCCACTAGCTTAACCACACTCGGATGATCTAAATTACTTCACCAAATCCAAAACTTAAAGTGAGAAAAATCAAAACATTGCAAAATAAGAAATTCAAAATGTAACAAAGTGATAAGAGTGAGAGAGACCATAAGAGCTGCAAATTCCTGTGGAACTTGTCGAGGTCATCGGAAGTAGACAAGATTGGCTTCTTCGCTGCTACTTTGCGTCCATCTAGAATCGCTTCGTAAACCACACTCTCTGATCCTGCAAATTTCTCCAGAGTAATCGAATGAAGAGCACGGAGAGAGAGATGGGGGAAGAGAAGAAACCAGTACCTTTAGCGATTGGAGAGAGAAGAGTGAACGAGGAAGAAGAGAGATGAAGAGGAATCGATTCGCTGGTGCAACATCCTCTAATGCACGTGTTTGGCTTCACAATTTCCATCACCATTTCTTTTTTTCCCCACCGGAGGAACAGAGAAGAGCGATCGAGTGACGACGACGACGACAACGATGAAATCCCAATTTCCGCAGTTTCAATAATAACCTTGTAGAATGCATACCGTTTTCTTGAGTGCGAAACGCTCTCAACAGTAACACATCCTGCCGTTTTTGTTATTTTCTTATCTCTTTAACTTTTTCATTAAAAGTGGGAAACGCTCAGCCGCTCAGGTGATGACACGTGTAATTAGTTCATTGACTTTGTCAATTTTCATACCTTACGGCTTAAGCCAAGTAAAAGATAACCGAAAAGGCCAAAACTTGGGAATAATAAGTTTCCCTTAAGAGATGGAATCGAGAGCGTTATGTATCGTTACCCTTCTTCTCTGTGGAACAATTCAATTAGCGATTTGCAGATCAGAAGAGAAAAGCACAGCAAAGACGATGATGATGCCAGGAGGTGTTTATGATCTCCGAGGAAATCAGATCAGTGGAGAGATCGAGAGTCTTGCTCGATTTGCCATTCAGGAACATAACAAACAACAGGTTTCCTCTGTTTCCCCATCTGGTTATGGACCCTTATGATATGAATCTTTGTTTCTGATTATTTTTTCCGGTTAAGTACAGAACATGGTTCTTGAGTTCACGAAGATTGTAAGAGCAAGAGAGCAGGTAGTTGCAGGAACGATGTACCACTTAACCCTAGAAGCAAAAGAAGGTGATCTGACGAAGAGTTTCGAAGCCAAAGTGTGGGTGAAGCCATGGATGAACTTCAAACAGTTGCAAGAGTTTAAGGAAACTTCTTCTTGAAATTCACTTGTTCAAAGGTAAGTAAAAACAAGCAGCTTATGCATAACTTGATTACAAATGTGTGTGTGTGTGTGTGTGTGATGTATTTTAGTGCTATTAGGCAAAACCTGAAGTTAATGTAATCAAGAAACTTGTTTTTATGTCCTGCAAATTTCACCAAACGTTTTCGATGATACACCAGAAAAGAAATATGTCTACAAACAACATCAAGAGCATTAGCGCAGAAGCAACAAAAGGTAGATCAGAGAGACCTTTACATATAGTAAGGCACGCGTTTGTACAGATCTTCTGAAGGTAACCGAGGCGTTGCAACGGCTTGAATAGGGGTGCGCATGTACGTGACTAGTCCAGGGTTTTCAGACATGTCAATATCTTCCGGTTTTGTGCCTTGAGGCGGTGTCCAAACAAAATGGTGAAGCAAATGACTCATCATCGAAGTCACCAAGTTGATACCAAGTTGTGCACCGGGACAAACCCGTCGTCCTGCTCCAAACGGAAGCAGCCTATAGTCATGTCCCTTCATGTCAACATCTTCTTCCAAGAATCTCTCTGGTCTAAACTCCAATGGATTTTTCCATACGGCAGGGTCTCTAGCCACCGCCCAAACGTTCACATGGACGTTTGATCCTTTGGGGATGTCGTAGCCTCCGATCTTGACGTCTGCGTTGCTTCGGTGAGGGAGCATTAGAGGCGTCGGAGGGTGCAGCCTGAATGACTCTTTCACCACACACTGCAAGTAAGGTAAGCGGGCAAAATCTTGCTCGGTTAAGATCCGGTCAAGTCCAACCACTCGGTCCATCTCTTCTTGCACTTTTTGCTGCACTTCTGGATTCTTGATCATTTCAGCCATCCCCCATTCAGCTGTTATCGCTGTCGTGTCCATCCCTGCCGTGATCATATCCTGCACACACACACACCATTTATACCAAACGTGAGTCACAAGACATGTTAGGGTCTAAATGGTTATTGTGAACACTAGCTAAAACGCACCCATAGAAGACCAATGATAGTATCATCACTAAGATCATACTGATCCTTCAGCGTAAGCAACGCATCAACGAAATGCTGCTTCGCTCCGCTAGACTTCTCACGGTCCAAAGTGTGCTCCTCCATGATAACTCGCGTGAGGCGGTCGCGACGAGCCCCATGCTCAGCAAACGACTTCTCGTCGGCCGGACACATCCACCGGAGCCACTCGATGTGTTCAGCTATCGACAGTGAAGCACCTATCTTCAGACCGTTGGATACTATGGCCTTGAACTCGAGCCCTTGCTCATCCACCACACCTTGCGCGTCCATAAAACGCTTCCCAAATGCTAGCCGCGTTATGTTGTTGAACGCAACCGATCCTAAGTACTTCCTCAGTTGTAATCCTTTTGTTCTGTTTTCTGAGAAGATTATACAATACAGTCAGTTATTAGGGGAGTTGCACTAATTATGAAATTGGCAACCACACTCTTTTTGAAAAAAAAAAAACAACGTGCTATTAGTACGGATATTAAAGAAACAACTAATTGCTTTGTTTTTCTTTGAAGTACCATCATTAACCATCACAGTATGGGTATGTACCTACTCAACCAAAAATCATTATTGGTGATACTCATTACAACCAGATAATAATACTAACTAGTACGATACTCAAATAAAATCAATAAAACATTACTTATGACTCTGTCGAACTAAAACTTAGTTTGACGTTGACAAAGACAAAGAAGACATAATAAACATATAGAGTACTGGATTTGATCATTTTTCTGACGCTAAAGAGTAAAGGCAACGCGTGGCATGCATTATTTAAGTATAAACGACAAACCTAGCATTAATTTCATTATTTCTTTGTTTTTTTTTACATCAATTCTCGTTCTCTCCAAAAAAACAAAACTACGATTTTGAGTATTCCTACCGACTTTTGTATAAATCGAATTTTCCTTAACCAGAGCATTTTTGATACAAGTATTCAAAACCCGCTTTTATTTCTTACCTCTTTTGAGATTTTTTTTTTTTTCCTTCTCTTTTGAGATATATTTGTATGGATAGACTCTTAAAAACTCCTTTAACGGCACATTTCTTTTTCTTTATATCGAAGAAAAATAAGAAAGACCCGAACGATTAGCGTACGTACCAGGAATGTTACAGTCATTGAAGACGGATTCGACCATGGCGGTGACTTCATCTTCACGGATAGGTCTGAGTGACTCGAGTCGTTTTGGTGTGAAGAGCTCAAGCGTGCAAACTTTTCTCACCTTGACGTAGTGAGGCCCATAATCTGCCCATATAAGATCCTGACCGTGGCGGCTAAATACTTCCGTCGATCTGTTGCGGTGCCGGTCGGCGAGTTTCTGGTCGTTCTCTTTCAAGACTTCTTTAGCTAGCTCCGCGGTAGATACGACCACGTTTAGAATTGAACCGATCCAAACCGATATGATTGGTCCATATGATTCAGCCCACTCGTAGTAACATCTAAACCGGACTGGTTTTATGTCGTAGAGGTTACCAAAGATCGGCTTGGGGCGTGGACCGGGTGGGAACTTGTATCTCAGCCGTTGGATCAGATTGTAAGATACGACGGCGACGATTGCCGCTGCCGCTATTAGAAACCACGACATGGACTTTTATATTTGTTTTTCTTATAAAAATAAAATCGAGTATTTTAAGACAAAACAAAAAATGTGTAAAAATCGAATTCACTTCTAGAATTCTAGATAGAAGTGGTCGAGACTTTGATTTATATTAGGATGGGGGTTGGTAAACCAACTCTTTTTTCTTTCCTGATTTAAAATAATAATTTCATATATATTAATATAAGATTATATTTATTATTTTAGCAAACAATTATTTTGGATTTATATTGATGATGAAGTAGGGGAAAGTTGGCAGAGAAAAAAACATCACTTTGGATTTAACTTTTGTTAAAATTGGTAAACTACGTGTCTAACAAAATTTAGATTTGAGGTTTTGACTGATAATACACTATTGAAAAATTCGAAGAGAAAATTAAAGAAAATTATATTGGATTTTTTTGGTTATTTACTTAGCAGGTGAGGTAAAATTCTCATTTACTAAAGCTGTATTTGTTATTAAAAGCTTTTCCTTTTCATGTAGGTAAAAAGTTATATTCATTCACTTGTTTGCTTGGCAATATATTTTGCTGTTTTCATTAGAAAATTGATAATAATTTATTATATATTTCAGTATTTTAACCTCTCTGATCTCTATCTCTTTTTTCATTTTTTTCCTTTTCCTTTTGCTATATTATTAATTTCTCCCACTTTTTTTTTGTTTTTATTAATCTACTTAATAACCTTTCACAAACTCTTGATTTTTTTTTGTTGTTGTTTGAGATTAACGGTTGAATTGAAATAGTTTTACGAGAAGGTGTTTGTTATTACCAATCTATACAATGTGGAAGGTTATAGAGTTCAACAAATATTTTTAGTCTAATGTTAAGCATTAGTGCATTTCATGTATTAGTGTTAGCGCTAGGGCCTATGTAATCAGGAAATGGACGTGGAGAACAAAAAATTAGGGAACTCTGGTTTAAGAAAATAAGGCTCCCATTTATTTATTAATAAAATCAACGTAAACTAAATTGCAATTTCATTATTAAAACTAAAAAGTGAAGGGCCATTCATGTTCTGTTTGGAATCATCATGTCTTCCTTAAATTATTTCAAAGACTTTTCACATTGTATTGTCTCCACCACCTACACCACTATTTTTTTTTCTTTTTATATCATCTTCATTTCTTCAATCCTCTACTAAAATGCTTATATGATTATTTGAGTGTTCAAACAATGATGTTCGCCAATTCACAAACTTTTGTTCGCAGTGAAACGGATAACGAAAAAAAAAAAAAAGATAAATACGCGCGCACACAATAAAAAAGTTAGCTCTACAATGTATTTTTATGGTAATAAAATGTTAGTAATTCTCTTCTCATGTCCCCATGGACTTTAATTTGGTCCCAAACGTTTATGAGAGCGAGTGGGAAAGGTGTGGGAAGGTTTATTTTTGGGGTTGGTGAGAGAAACACGTCACCTTTATCGGCAACCACATGAACTAACGAGGGGTTGGTGCGCTTCCGACCAGACAACATAGGTGCTTGTGATATAGTAGTAGGTGATTTACGTTATCACAAACTTCATCTATATGGCTATTCAATTTGTCAGAAAAGAAGTGACTTAAATTTTAGTTATGAAGATTTTTCTTTTTAGAAAAATACTTACTAAGTAATTTTTTGTTTAATGTCTAATGTCTTTTTGAGATATACTAATAGACTATTCAAGAATCATTGAGTTTTAAGAAGAAAACAAGTTAAATCTTTTGTTTTTTTCCAAAACCAAAATAAAAGGTGTGGAGAGAGTCGGCTTAGTGGGACCAGACGGGTAGGTGGGTGTGTTTGGTGAGATTTAAAAATTTATTTTATTTTTGTGATTTTTTTTTCTTTTCTTTTCTTTGTGAGTCTTGTGAATTTTTGTTATTATATTCGATTATAGGTGAGTTCAATGATTTAATTTCAGTATTTGAATAAGACGTAGGTGTTATTCTAACATAGAGAAATTACATATCGTGTTATGTCCTAATTTTTTGGGTTAACTTTTATACATGTAGATGGCCAAACCCAAACTTCTTCTTTTTTTTTTTTCTCGACAAACCTAATATGCGTTGTTGGTTAGACAAACATGTTACATGCATCCACAACATGGTAATATATACCGTATTGATATAAACACAAATACATGTTCTGTCAGATACCTTCTACTAATATACCTACCAGTCTACCACCATCCTTACGACACCAGTTTGTAGAATTCCATATATAAATAAGCCCATCACCATCATTTTCTTGTAATAATATCAAAATTTAATACTAATTAACTCCGCGAAAACATAGCCAAATAATGCCATTTGAATTGTCATTGTCATATTGTTGGATGACATAAACTGATGTCTGTGGGAAATATCGTATGCATGAATCATCTAAGATTGATGGAAGTATTAGTATGGATATTAGTTTAACTAGAATGTATGTTTTGAGAATGAAGATTTACATATTCGGAATCCCCAAGCTTACTATCAAAGGTTGGTACCAGATGAAATTATGAAAAGAGAAAGTTTGTTAGGACTTCTCTACTCATTAATTCAACGAAGATGAAGAACAAGAGAGTTCTAGTTCAATGATTTAATTTCAGTATTTGATTCAATAAGACGTAGGTGTTATTCTAATTTAACAGAGAGAAATTACACAACGTGTTATATGCCCTAATTTTTTGGGTTAACTTTTATATATGTCTATGGCCAAACCCAAACTTCTTTTTTTTCTTTTTTTTTGCTCAACAAACCTAATATCCGTTGTTGGTTAGACAAACATGTTACATGCATCCGCAACTAGACCTTGCGTGCAAAGAAGTCACCTTCTATTTCAGTTTTCATAAAATCCGAGTATTGAGTTGAGTCTTTTTAATTCTAGTAATTAAACAACTCTGAGTTTGACCAAGAAAAAAAAAAACAACTCTCTGAAAGTAAAATCCGGTTGCCCAGACATATACCGTATTGATATATATACACACAAATACATGTTCTGTTAGATACCTTCTACTTAATTATACGTACCTACTATACCTACCAGTCTACCACCATCCTTATTCCTTACGACACCTATTTGTAGAATTCCATATATAAAGCCCATCACCATCATTTTCTTGTAATAATATCAGAATTGAATACTAATTAACTCCGCGAAAACACAACCAAATAATGGCATTTGTCATATTGTTTGGATGACATGATGCCTCAGGGAAATATATGGCCGCATGCATAAATCATCTAAGATTGTATGTTATGAGAATGTATGTTAGTTAACTGAAATGTATGTTATGAGAATGAAGATTTTACATATTCGGAATCCTCAAAGGTAATTCAACGAAGATGAAGAACAAGAGAGTTCTAGTTTCTACTAGATCTTAGTTAGACCAAGATACTGCTTTGCACAATTTAACTTAACCAGAATAGTAAACCGGTAAACACATATGTAATCTAACAATTGTAACTCTTCTTCAATATGGATAAAGGCTCGAATAATGGGCTCAGGGCTAAGAATAATTTTTTAAGCAGAAAGGCCCGTACCTCGTTGTAGAATCAGCATCTAGCGGTAGCAGTGGAACTGTTTGTTATGATGTATGGCTATTTTATGCGACCCATAAACGTATAATAAACATTTTAGTATTTTTTTCTTACTCATGTAAAAACTCAAGTTGGAAAGGAAACACAATTTGAAGAAGAAAAAAACAGAGGATGTACATTCCACATTTTTTTTGGGCATGTAAGAAGATGTGTGGTATCAATACCAAATGTGATGTTGTTACACGGGGTTTTACATATAGCTTAGTCAACGATCAAAATCGATGGTACAGTGAATCCCTAGTTAAATAGTTACAATAAGAAATCAAAACTATAAATAAATAAAAAGTATAGAAAACTTTTGAAGCAGGGGAAAAGGAATTCAAACTTACAAGGTATCAAAAAAAGAAGTTACTCTTCTCCCCAATTTTTGCCTCTCTAAAAAAAAAAAAAAACCACAATCTAATTTAGGTCGTGAAATGTTTATCCACATTTTCACTACAAAAAACCACCACCACAACTTCCGGTACCGGCGACTCCTTCTCCACCGTAACCTTTCCGGTTTCGACATCCTCATCAGCTTCGTCGATTTTTGCCATTATTGTTAGACCATTATTGCCACTACAACACGTAACGGTTTCTAAAACGTTATCTTCTTCATGGTGTGTTTCTTCGCCGTCATCATCTACATGTTTGCCCCATAACACGGCGTAGACTCCCACCGTCAAAACAACCACTCCAATAATCCTGAACAAAAACAAATCCGGTTTAATCAGTTAACAAGACATAGCCAAAACTAAACCGGTTATGTATATTATTAACCGGTTGTTTAACGTACCCTCCAAGGTAGATTCCTTGGCCAAGAACGAAGAAGCTCATGATGGAAACAATGACGACGACGAGAGGGTTAAAAGCAGTGACAAAGACCGGTCCTTTTCGCTGCATCATAAGTCCTTGAACGTAGTATGCTATGCTCGACGACATTATTCCCTGTAACCGTAACCAATCACAGTATAAGTATCATTATTTTTGTAAATTGATCTTTGTGTTTTACGTGGAAAAAGTGGGGGACGTCGACGAACCGCATAGGCAGAAGCGAGAAGGTTCATGTCAAAACCGATGTTCAAAGCAGAAGGATTATGTTCCATTACGAATGTCAGGGCTAAAGACTGTAACGTTCCCACGAAACACACCATCGTTGATAACGAGAGATGGGCTGAGTATTTCTTCAAAGTCGCAGCCTAACAAAATATAACGTCAGTCTAATTCGTTAGATTATATATTAAGAAGGAAAAAAGTCATACACAAAAGTGAATTTTTCCAGTCACGTTTTACGAATCATATTTTTTTTTAGTACTTATTTCAGATATAGTTAACCTAATAAATTTGAAAAAAAAAATCTAACATGAAAGAAGATTGATACTATATTCAAAATTTAAAACTACTGATAACTGTTTTTTTAATATACCCTCAACATGCATGGTCAGATGTGTTGCCTATTTTTTTTTTCCTATTTTGATAATTGGCAAATCTAAAACTAGAGCCAGAACTGATCCTTAAAACCTATAAGACAAATCGTATATTATATTTTTATTACTTCAAGAGTTTATAGTAATACATAATCTAATTCTTGATGTAAAATCGAACTATTTCAAGACTTGATCAGTAATTGATATATATACCTGAAGAACGAAGAACGAAGCCCATGAGATGGAAGCTAGTAGTAGGAAGACGGCGGCCTTAAGATAGTCAGTCGTCAGCGGCGAAGAGACGGTGGTGAGGTGAGATCGGAATATATTGATGAAAGGACCTTTGTAGAATATCATCAATATGGATCCACCCACTGTCACTAAAGTACCCATCACTTTTACTAGGCATCTTACTTTTCTCATATCCACTTTCTCCATTCTTTAAAAAATAAAATATTTACACATGAAAAACATATATCAGTATTTTATAATTTTTATGACATCGTCATGCACTAGTTGCACTATACATTACTTTTAAATTAGTGCAAATCCACGTACGTACCAAAATATAATAAAACATTTCTTTCTTTTTTTGGTTAAATGTAAATAATAAAAACGTTGCTTCTGTATGTACCTGAAGATAGTGGCAAGGATGATGGTAAGTGCAGGCACGATGTTGCTAACGGCGGTGGAAAACGTCGGTGATGTGAGTTTCAGACCGATGTAATATAAGTTCTGATCAATCACAGGCCTGTTCGAATCAAAACCTTCTATGTTAGCCTTGATTATAATTGTAACAAAATCTTTTAGATTTCATCAACGGTCCAATTAGAAGACTAACCCGAGAAGAGCAAGAAGAAATATTCGCATGAATATTGGAAACGTCATCTTTGATCTCACTTTCCTACAAAAATCGTCAATTCATATAGATTACTAAAACGCTAAAGGAAAATCTTAATTGTGTAGAGGATCGATTTCTCTAGAAATAAATATGTACCTTTCGGAGAGAAGAGCAAAGGGTGCGATAGCGGCTGTGGCAAAAGCGTTGCGGTATGCAACAAGAACGTAGTGGCTCATACCTCGGTCAAGGACGGCTTTAGTTACTAAGTTCATACCTGCGTATCCGAACTGAAGGCAGACCATTGCAAAGTAAGGTTTAGCTGATTCTGACATCCTAAATCCCATCTCAATATTTTGTTTTGTTTTGATTTTGGGACAAGAAACAAAAACCAAAAAATCAAAGTTTTGGAGTTATTATAGGTTTTGATAGTTATATAAAAAATAGTCAAATTAGTGTTTGTATATAAGAGAAATGTGTTAGGAATTGAGAGGAGAGAAACACTTGAGAGAATGTGCTTTTTCCTAAGAACCAAGTGGTGAGAGGTTCTTTGTATTTATAGCATATTACTCGGATTTGTTCAGTGTTCTCTGCTTTCTTCCTTAGTATTTCTTTTGTATTTTTTTTTTCTTTTAAAGTGACGTTAGCGTTAATTATCCCGGTTTGATTCGGCATAACAATTGGGTGTCATGAATTCATTATCTCTAAAGTAAGTGGATAGAACATTCTACATATATATATTCGCTTTATATGACTTCGTGAAACCAATCATATTAGGTAAATAAAACTTGTGGCTACTAAAAATCGTGATTAAAAGTGTGCCTAGTGTGGAACAAGTAGTTAACTAATTTCACCTCATTTCTTAGCAATTAAAATGATCTAAACTTGTTGTTGTTGTGTTATATTGATCAACTGAATCAAAGTATATTATTTGTTTATAAATTTTGTGTGTGTGTGTGTTATGTTTTGGTCGCAGTTAGAAAGGCGTAACCAATACTCTAGAAAAGATCGTGTACACGTGAATTAATGTGAATAATGGGAACACTACCGCTGGGATACAATTATCTTAACTAATCTCCTGTTTAATAAAACGGAAGTACACGACTTCAAATTGGTAGACCATATAATATTAATATAGATTATAACTAAGAATAATTATTTGATAGGTTATATGAATTAATTATTTGATAGGTTATATATATTTAGGATTAGGATCTTATTAAAAAGGATATTTAAAAGAATAAAATAAAATCTCCAGAGAATATTCAACTAACCATATCTAGGCAAATAAAATTCCAGAAATTAATCACTTTTTGCAGATTACAAGTGATTTCCGATTATACTAAAATAAAATCTTACATAACTTTATCAGAAAATTTTAACTGATTAACAGGTAGAAATTTGAATATTTATGTTCATTTCATATATTTTTTTGTTGAATTGTATAGTTTTATATACTTAATACAAATTTAAATAATTTAATTTGATATTTTAAGAATATCATAAATATATGATAGATCAAAAAGTTAAAAATTATAAACACTCTAATTTGATTTGTTATAGCGCAGATCAATAATATGTCACTATAATATGAAAAAATTAAAAAATATGGTTTCTTGCTATAGCACGGGTTAAAATCTAAAAATATGATTTCTCGGATTAAATTTAAGTTTGAAATAATGTTTTTTGGTAAGCTTTCTCGGTCACGATGATTTTGACAAACATACGTTACATATTTGGTCCTAAAATTAATATGCGCTATACTATAGATTAATTCATATAATTTACAATCAAAATACAATATATAATTTTAAACACTAAACAAATCAAACAAAATTAACAAACAAAAATTAATTTTTTTATCACACAACTTAATCCGCGTTTTTTTACCACGGATCAAAATCTAGATATACTAGAATATATCTTACAAAATAGATGTTATTTTCATAAGTCATATTCAAGATATGATTTCATGGCATAGTGTTCCATCCTAAAAAACATTTGAAAACAAATAAAATAATCACATATACGATACTAAACAAGCAAAAGGAAGGAATTTCAACCCGTGCTCTAGCTCGGGTCATGTTCTAGTACAGTACTATTACTATAGTTCATACCAATGGCCAATGGGCATTTAAATGTAATTCTACCACGTAGATTTTTTTTTTTTTTTTTTTTTTTTAATTACTAAGAAGTTCCAGACCTAGGCCCGAACCAAAGCATTTTATATGGTCCCTTCTCAAGCACCGTCCCTCGAACGAGCGACCTATAGACTTTGCCAAAGAGTCTTTACCAATTGAGCTATCGACGCTTGGTTACCACATAGATATTAGTCATGCAGTTCAAATATATATATATATTCATGTACGGATGTTAATACATAAAATGGTAAGTTGGGGGAAATGTCATAAAATGGTAAGTTGGGGGAAATGTTAAGGTTGTAACATTTATATCCAGTTTTATTAGGTCGGATCTGGAAAAACTAGAGTCATCTCCAGTTTGTTTCTATTATATATGACCAAACCCATCAAAGTCAGAAATTTTTTTTGTATATTACCCGGAATTGTCGATAATATCACAAAGACCGAACATAATATTAGAAATTTAGAAAACTAAAATCAGAGTGGATCGAATCAGCCTATTGCAACAGGGCCGAATGGCCGATCCGCTCATAATTAATATCGTAACTTCACGAAAGGAGATTATTTAATTTGGTATTTAAGAGATTAGACGATTTTTGTTCTGAGTCTACCGCAATTTGCGATTTATGTGGTCTCAGTCTCATGACTCTTTCCTCTTTATCATAGTATAATATATTTTGGTTAATGTATACTAGTAGATATTTGACAAATCGACCGACCAACCACTGCAAAAAGATTAACTCATTGCAAAGCGAAAATGGGGTTCTATACGTATGGAATGTGACGCATGTCCACTTCCTAATCCTAATTTCCTACTCAGCTACACTCATGGTCACAAATCATCGAGACCTTAAGAGGGTAAATCAATGAAGAAACATAAGTGGGCATATTGAGTCCCACGTTGCAGCAACAGTTAAATTGGGTTCAATCCTACGTATGTTGGGACCCCATATCTCAAAGATTAACATTTTTATGATGAAAGGACAAAAATATGTGTTACCTGTCTTGTCTGTCATCGATTTCGATCCAGATATTTTTAGATCTACGTAACAAATAAAAGAATTATATATGGTTAAAGTGAATCAGAACTTTATACAAACAAAAAAATAAATGATTCAGAACATGTTTATTATTAGAAGTTTAGAACTCGAAAATCTTGAAATTTCTATGTTTTGGACTCTACATATTGATATACCTTAGTTTGGTCTATCTAGAAAAATTACTATATGTTTGTTAATACACAAATATGTTACTCTAGAAACTGCACAATATAAAATAAAATGTCATCTATATAAAATGTCTTCTATCAGAGTATACATGATTTTATAACATGTAGTAGTTTATTAAATAATATTAAATCTATACTGAAGAAAAAAATTGAAATGTCTTCATCACTCTTTCTTTCTTATGCACTTATATTTATCTTTCAGATATATTTCTAACCGGAATAATATTGATTATCAAAAGTTACAAATAATATATATATATATATATATATATATATATATATATTTGTAGTATTATTATATAAAAATAATTGATCATGTCTCACGATTACATTTTCTCCGTTTGAAGTCGGCTCTATTTTACAAACAGCTCGTTACAGTCACAAAAGGACATGCTAAATATAAAGAGTTACGTGTATAGTTATTTATTTTATTTTTATTTTTTACGTGTATATTAGTTGTGAATAATCTAGTTTCTAGCAATTATTTCAAACACAAGTTTACCCAAAAAATAAATAAATTGTTTCAACTTTCACAAAAAAAAAAAAAAATCAATGACAATGAAAAAAGTAATACGACAAAATCAACTCGTTATACACAACTTAGCTGATGAAATAAAATGTTTGGAAATTGGAATAGTATTGTGTCCCAAGAAAAGGAATCTACGTTATAATTGCTAGTTTTTTTAATTGATTAAATTTACCAACTCTTACAAAAATGTAGTCCAAAGTAATAACGAGGTGATGTATCGGAGTATATCGGAGTGCATGTGTATATATGTCTGCACATCTAGCTATACATATATTTTCGTTGCGTTGATACCAATCTGCATAGAATTGCTTATCCGAAATGTAAACCACATAATACTAAATAAATGCGTGAAGAAAAGCTCACCACATAACTCATTGGATGCTTTTGTTTTACTAGAAATCCCTAGATATTGCATATTTCTATCAGTTTATGTCTCAAACGCTTCACTTGTGTTTTTTAAATGTAGTTGGGCATCCATTATCTTTTTATAGAATATGCATTAATGTCACTTTAAGGGACAATAGTGGCTACTTTACTTAGTTGGGGAAGGTTTGTGTGGAATTCGTATCTTAAATTTAATTTGATGAATTAGATAGATTCAATTTTGTATTATATTAGGTCGCATGATATTATTTGATATATATGGTGAGAACATAGAGGAATTATTTTAATATGCTATTATGATCACTCTAAACTAATCAGAAAAGATTTAATGATTCCATCGGTAACACACTTCTAAACTATATATTATATACTATCCATCATGTGTTAATAATAATTAAGAATTTCAATGCACTTATCCAAATAGACGAGTTGTCTCATGCTCATTCGTCTATATATTATACTTCTCTAATTATAGGATTTAACTAATTAACTGACTTTGTACAATTTATATATTTTCGATTATTAACGAATAATAACAAAAATGGAATGTCTCCATATATGACCTTTCTACGTTGGATTCAAACTTTAGATCAAATAAAATTTCTAATCAGTGTTCGTAACAAAAATTAACAAACAAATAATAGCCCAATTACTGTATCACATGAACTCATCAGTGTAGGATCTGTATTCGTGTATTTGTTTTTTTCTTGGGTCAACTGTGTCTGTATTCATATGAATAATAATATAATGCTGAATTCTAAAGCATTCGTGTTAAATTGATGAAATAACTAAAATAAATGGAGATGTAAAAGATAGAATTCTTAAGAATAATGGAATGCTTATTATGCTTTAAAACAAAAACAAAATAGTTATACGTCCATATATATAGATTTTTATCAATAACAAATATGCAATATGCCAGATTATATATGTAGGTCCTGTTCGTTTTTGAGTCGCTAAAGTAGCGACTGCATCTGATTTTAAAATATCTATTTTTTGTAATTATGAGTATTGTAAAAGGTATAGTTATAAATTCTGTAAATACCCAATTGATTAGGTTAGAGAAGAAGACGAAGGGTTCTACAAGTTTCATGTTTGAAGCTTCCTTTATCTGATTTCAACAATGGTGATTTGATTATAGAAAAAGTAGCGACAGTCGCTGGTTCAGATCATGGCTTGGGTTTTATCACTGGTTTTTCCAGCGATTCCAAACTCTTGAAATTCTAGTCGCAACGATCAAAATTGAAGGAGAATTAAAGGAAAGATGAAAAGAGAAAAAAGGAAAAACAAAGGAAATGTTATGGTCGTTGTCGCTACTGTAGCTACACATAAACGAACAGGGCCGTAATCTAGCTAGATGATGAAAATAATAATGAGATTAGTGCAAACCATTATGTTACAAGTTGTGACCAATTTCTTTTACGAGTTAAATAATGATCTCTTATACGTGCTACTATGCTAGTATTATAGTCATGTGGCTAAAAAAATTAGCATATCCTTTCGTGTAAAACTTTTAAGTTATATAAAAATTAAAAAAATGTACATAGATGAAAAGGCACACTTTGTGTCATGTGAGTGTGGATGTGTGGATTCCACGTAAATCATAGGCTGGTGTCAGAGACAAGTGTCGACTTCTTATGATATAGTTACCGAATCGAATATTTTACGTCTCTGCGATTGGGAATTATATGCTTACACAAAATCCTTCTGACAAAATCTGGCATATGTATCTGACTTTTGATTCTGTTACGTAAAAATCATTCGTAAATCTAATTAAAATAACTTTTGAGTTTTCAATATAATTCACATATTTCTACCAAACTAGAATCGATGTGACGACTGACGAGCACGACCTGAACCATGCACGGTGTCGGACGTCTATCTCCACATAATTTTCTATCTAAAATTCTTATCTGATTCATTATTTTGAGACCCGTATAACCAATTTGCTGGAAGCTAAAACTGATCTTCACACAGTGCCTTTTAGATTGCTACATTATCACATACAAATACAACTCGTAGATTTTGGGACTTCAAAAAAAAAAAAAAAAAAAGATTTTGGGACTCATGGTCTAATGAATATATGCTTTAAAATGTTTGGACTATAGATATGAATACAAACTTGTGTGCCTGTATATGTATATAGACATAATAATAGCCGACATATAAAAATAAAACTCAAGATTACAAATGTTTTAGAGTGAGGGCTTTAAAAAAAAAATGAAAACAACACATGATTCGATAAGAAATTTGAGAAAGAAAAACAAAGAAAGTGGGCGTGGGTCAAAAATGTGGGTGCGTATTTGGGTAGTAAAGAGAAATGGGGAGAAAAAGAGGGCAACAAATCAAAATGGTCATCTAATCACCCTCCAGCAACTTCATTTCCACACACAAACTTTTTGGGCCTACCCAAAGTTCATGTCTTTTTTTTTTTTTTTCTTTTTTTGGTTCTCTTTTGATGAAAATGGTATTTAAGCAATTTGGTGCAATCTCATTGGATCGAATCTCTTATAACTGTAGTGACGTGTGTATTTATACCATATATCAGAGATATTAGTTAGATTACTAAGTTTTTTCCGTCAAGAAAACTTTGTTTTGTCAAGCAACTGAGCAACTCGAACCATTTTTAGCATGAGTTCACTTTTCGATGTAGGTACAGTTAAGAGATAATATACAAAATCCTAATTCTCTCGTTCTCTTTACCTACGCTTATACTTTTTTACATCTTAGTGATATAGAACTCCACAATCGTAGCAAGTTTTAGTAGTGATATGTTTGTGTTCTAAATATAGTTATTTTGCTTCTTTTTGCTCTCTTTAGTATATATGTTCGTGTATATATATTACGATTTCAGTCTCACTTCTGATTTTGTTGTGACCAGTTCTTTGTGATTATTGGTAGCTGACAAAGGTAAGGGTAAGGCTGTGAGGGTACACTAGAAGTGCATGCAAATAAAAAGGATCCTAAAATCTCTCCGTCAGCTCCCCAAGTTTGGACATCCAGTGTAGATGTTCTCGTGGACAGTTGAACAGAACAGTAGCATGCATGAGTATGATGAACACCCTATTGCCAAGTGGGATCACTTTGGTGAGCTTGACCCTAGTGAGCAAACCTATGTGGTAATCGTTACTTAATTCTCCTTTGGCTTCCCTTCGTGTTTATCTTGCCTAATGCTTTAAAGCTTTTGTTGAAACGCTTTTACACTCTATTAGCAGAGCATTAGGGAATGAAGGGAGTATGAAGATAAGTTCAGGGGACTAATCTCTCTTCACATAACTAAACAACAAACTGATGAGCTCATTGTACTATTCCAAACTTCTACAAAAAGACTATATCCTTCCAATATGTGACTTCTTGAAACAAAGCAATTATAGGAGACCATAAAATCAAGAGCATGAAAATAGTTTATTTTAAAGTAATTAGAAATATCATATAACTCAACTGTTTTCTTAATATCAATCGGCTAGACAAAAATTAGACAAAAAAAAAGAAGCCAAAAAGTGTTGGTCAAGTTTCCGAGTAGATGAAGCTCTCACAATCACCCATATAATTCAAGTCAAAATAGCATTTTTTATGAAGCCAAGGGAGTGGTACTCCTTTGATTTCAACCTTTGTCAAGTCATTGCATTCCAAGTCGTAATACAGAATGTAGAATCGGGAATGCATCTCCAGCGGTGCCAAGATAACCTTGCCGTCTTGAGTTGTACCTCTTACCATCAATACAATGTCTTGGACTAAATGCCTTTGACAAGTCTGCAAAAAAAGAGTCTTTTTCGACCATTCATTCTTATTCTTCCCAACGTCTTCGAAAACCCATACATCTGCCGAACCCTCATCTTTAAGGTGAGTATGATGGAAAATTGCTATCTTCCCACCATACTCTATAAGATCCGCCCTCATCGTAACTGCAGGCACAACCTGACCAGCGAAGATCTCCCTAGGTACTGGGATGATCGTAAACTGTTCAGACCTAATGTCAAAACTCACAACCACACAATTATAATTATCAGGCCAAGCTATATAACGTACTACTGATCCACTGGTAGACCGTCCTAGCGTGAAAGGGGCATGATGAAGATAATTTTCAGGTACTGGAACAACCTTTTTCCACGAACCTCCAGCTTCTAGTGCGAACACCCACTGCTCTGACTTCAGATTACCCAAACGTGGCAATCGCGAGGATACCCCAACCGTGCAGACTAGTTTGTATTGATCACTAACAGGGTCGTGTCCTATAAAATACTGGGTGTGACGCTTCTTTTGACCTCGTTCAGCTTTGATGTCTGATTTTAAGGCAGGTAAGGTCAAGAGTTGTTTGGTGCTAGGGTTATAGATACACGCCTTATTTTGTCCAAGGGAGAAACACATCAAGCCACGAACAACGTTCAAGAAGTAGCCTCCCATCCCTGGGATGCTCAAATCTTGGTCGACGACCACAAAACTAGAGTTGTCTGGAGATGATATTGATAGCAGTACACGGCGCCCGTCTGCTTTATCCACTAAACACATGTACAGGCGTGGAGGTTGTCGTCGTGTGACCGTAGTAAAAACGGTTGCAAAAATATCGACAAGAAATAAGGGATGACCACTCCTTGGAGACGCACTTGAACCTCATCAGGGACTTTGTTGGCAATCTCATAAGAATCTCCATCACGATACCCTGCAGTAACTCGCATATATCTTTTCCCTTTACTCTTTTTCTTCTTTTTTCTTGTTGGGTG
Source organism: Camelina sativa (assembly GCF_030686135.1). Lineage (NCBI taxonomy): Eukaryota > Viridiplantae > Streptophyta > Magnoliopsida > Brassicales > Brassicaceae > Camelina > Camelina sativa. The sequence goes on along the minus strand of NC_141884.1, from coordinate 3,688,651 downwards.
ACGGCTAGACAAGAAAAGAGAAAGAAAAAAAAGTAGGAAATAAGCACGATTCTTCTGTTTGAACAAGTCTCTGACAGAGAACAATGTAGTGACTTTGTTCATAAGAACTGAAGAAAAAGTACCTCGTCTGATGATACACATGCGCATAGGAAATTTGGCTGGAGACAAAGCTAATGAGTTCTCTCCTTCTGCATTCTTTATCTTCAGAAAGACCAACGAATAAAAATGAAAAGAAAATTAACAAATTGATCGGGAAACTCTCACTAGTCTAAAACTATATATATCATGAACAGGGAAGTAAAAAAAAAAAAAAAAAAAAAAAAACAACTTTGACACCAAAATAAGGACCAATGGCAAGCAGATTCAAGACAACTGTAAGGTCTGCAAGCCTCCCTATTACTTCAAGTTGATCAGTACATACAAACTAAGCCGAGCCATTGATCCGAAAGATTGCATGAAGGAGGCGTATATATATATATATATGTATGTATACCTGACTCTGATCGGAATCTTTGAGAGAGACGACCTGGGCAATGCTCTGACATTCCGCTTGTTTCAGATCCGTCCTTCTTCTCTTCATCATCTCTTTAACTCTTCACCTCGAACATTGTTTAAAAATCGAAACTTCAACACCAAAAATTATAAACAAAAGCAAAGAGCAAAGAATGTAAAAAAGGCCAAAAAAAAGAAAAAACCACAAGATCCCTCTTAATTGGTATTTGGTTTGGTTCATTCTGTAATCTACATAGGCCATTGTCATTCTCTTGTCCAAAGCTCGGACACTTTCGAATCTATCTTAATCTAGACATCACCAGAAGAACCGATTCAATTTCTCATAGCCTAAGAATTAAGACAAAAGACTAAAAAATCCAGAGAAAAGTTTAAACTTTGACACTTAAACATATCAAAATTCTAAGAGATTTGATCAAAAATGACTCTATGGGTTTAGGGTTTATATAAACTGACCTCAAGCTGACTGGAACAAAGGGACCTTCAATCTCTCCAAATGCTTCAGGGAGCAATTTCAAATTCCGACTGTCACATCCGCCGAAGCTTAGTGCAAGAGAGAGAGAGAGAGAGAGACCTTGAACCGATTGCGTTATCCGAAGCTCTTTCAACGATTACACTCACAAGTCACAAAACCTCCTCTTCATCACCCACCCAGATTCACACAATCGGATTTGCGCATAAACGTCGTCGTTCTCATCTACCCTCAAAGAAAACGGGCTACCCGTTAGTTATTTGTTTAAGCCCATTTTGTTATGAGCCATAAACGGGCCAATCTTTTATAAAGCTCATATAAAAACAAATACAGTATGTTTTTTTTTTAAAAAGAAAACGGATACGGGTTTTTTTTTTTTTTAAAAAGAAGAAAAAATATCGACAAGAAATAAGGGATGGCCACTCCTTGGAGACGCACTTGAACCTCATCAGGGACTTTGTTGGCAATCTCATAAGAATCTCGATCACGAGATCAATGTTCTCACGAAATTCGGCTGGAAACATTGCTAACGAGTTCTCTCTTTTTGCATCCATTATTTTCAACAGTGAATTAAAAAATAATCAGTTCTTACAATACAAACTTAGCCGACCCATTGAGACAATATTCAAAGCTACGAATTGGCGAGAAATAGTACGTATAAAGTAAGCGTACTCATATATACTTGGGGAATGCTCGCTTGGTTTATATCCACCTTTCTTCTCTTCATCTCTTTTAACTCCAAAATTACAACCAAATTAAACTCCAGAAATCATTAGGGCTTTGAAGAGAAACCTAGGTTTTATAAGATATCTCTCGGCCGACTCTTTATGGCCATGAATGGAAAGGGTTTTTAAACGGATTTTTGATTATTGTTTTTCGTTTTTAGTTTTTGGTTTTTGATTTTTAATTTTTGGATTTTTAGTTTTTGTAATGGATTTTAATTTTTGGTTTTTTAAAAAAATATTTACATAAGAAAACAGAATAAAAGAGAAGAATGGTAATTTTTTCTTAATTATGTGGATTCTAGCTTTTATTTGTAAATAAAAACAAAAAACTAGTTTTACTAACTTTTAGGGAATCTATTTAGTGTAAAATCCTAAAAGTATTATAGAATGTTTTTACCATTCAAGGGGTTCTTAAGACAAAAGGTACAAATACATATAGAAATAATAATACTAGTATACATAATCCCTATTATACATAATCACAAACTAACCGTTGGTTCCGGTTCATGTGCTAATTGACTATAAAACCACTATTCTTTAGTTGGTCTGTATGGTCCAAAGCCCTCGGATTTGCATGTAGTTGATCCAAGTCACCATGTTGCTTTTTGGTATAAGCGTACGGTCTTAACCAAAGAATCCAAGATCAACAGTTTCTGAAGAATCTATGAATTATTCTAGCTATTTGTATGTTAGAGAATCTTGTTGTCTGTACGGCTGTACAAAAGATGATGTATTTATATACTTTCACAAATTTAAAACGCCTACTGCCTACAAAGTCACAACACAAACAAAGACAAATGGATAAATTTAAAACTGTGGAAATAGATTAATTAAAGGCATCTAATATGGCATCTAATATAAAATATAGCTTTCTTTACTAATCAAATCTAACACGAAGGGAAGTAGCTTATATCATAAACATCTATTCATTTAATTAGAAGATAAAGTTAACTAAACTGTATTCTAACATGAAGGCCAGTTAGCTCACAAAACAGTCAAAGCATTTACTTTACGCCACACATTATAATTATTTTTAAAGATCATATCCACAAGAGTTTAGGTAGATCAGATGGTTATGTATGGTACAATCAGGTGGCAATTCTTGTGTTCGAGCCTTCAAACTTAGCAGCTATATTTTCTGGTTGGAGTTGTCGATTTTTTATTATTATTTAATTATTGTTTTGGATTAATTCCCATTTTTAACAAAAGATCTTCAAATATTTGATTTAATTTGGCTACTAGATATTATAATATTCAATAAAGTATTTGATTTAACTTGGCTAATAAATTTTTTACATTGTTAAAGTATTCAATATTTTTTTAATTATATTTTAGTATTTTAGAGAAAAATATTCATTAGTTTTTATATAGAAAACCAAATTATTAAAATATTTAGGCCACAAAAATTCAAAGACTGACATGTCCAACCAATATGCATGACAAATAAGATAGTCCCACCAAAGACAACAAAAACATGACATATGGAATCAATGTTATTATGTTAATTAGTAATTGTCTATTGAATGATGGTCTTTCTAGGAGATGGAGGTAGTGACATCACTTCCGGATCTTTCTGATGATGAGAGACCTCATGTCTACAATGCTTTCAACGACACTGAGGCGGATCCCATACTTGTCTGTGAGTTTCCCAAGTGTCCTAAAACCAAAAACATGGTGAACTGGACAAATGCAAAATATGAGCAGTACGACAATTATCTTATTGTCAAATGGAAGTTTTTTGGATTCCCAATTGAGGATCAGGTGTACGTGGTGAGTTTACCAATTTTTTATGAACTAATTCTATTTTTCCGCCTTTTGAATTTAGGCTTATCTGATTTAAAGTTGGTGATTGCAGAGTATCCGTGACCCGAAGTCGAGGGCTACTCGCATTGCTAAAACCCGTTACAACGAGCCTAACTGGTTGAGAAGTGCAGAAATGATTAATCTTGCTGATCAATTCTGAGATGACAAAGTCAAACCCTTATATATATGGTTCTTACAGAGTTATCTTTTGGCCAAGTATATCGTTGGTCATATGTTTAGAAAACCTACCAAGATGACAAACTTTAAACCTACCCTTGTGTTTTGGCCAAAATATTTCTTTGTTCACTTATATGCTTAGAAAAATAATCGTTTCCTCTTAGGTTTTTGGTTTGATCTTTGACAAATGGTAAGACGACAATTTGATTTGTTCCATATGTCACGCTTTGGTTATCTTTGGTTGGAATGTGCTCGTTTCCATGCATTCGAGCTTAACTCGTGTTTCTTCTACAAAAACATCAAATTTAGTGTCTTATGATAATGGATCACGGGTCACAATGGCTTGGAAATTTTGCTAGTTTTTTGATTGATTAAATTTACCAACTCTTACATAAATGTAGTCCAAAATAATAACGAGGTAATGTATCGGAGTACAGTAAAACCTCTATAAATTAATAATATTGGGACCAAAATTTTTTATTAATTTATAGTGATATTAATTTATCTATAAATTAATAATAATTATTTTATAGTGTAAATTAATATAATAATTTATAGATATAATTTTAATAGTTTAAATTTTAAAAATTACTAATCGAGACAATTATAACAAAATAAGATTAGATTTTTGGATGTTGTAAATTTCATGGTATTGGAATTGAATTTGTAATATTTAGAAAACATTATCAACAATAAATTACAAATTCCCTTATACATATGACATACATAAATTTAAATTTATGAATAATAATATCAATTCTTATATTTTAATAGTCAATCAAACTATCAAAATGTAAATGATAGATATATAGAAATTGAAAACTTAAAAATAATTAGCTATTTTTATGATATTTTACAGAATATTTTATATCATTACAGTTTTAAAGGTAAACATAATAATTGTTTTATAGATATGAGCTTTAAAAGAAACATACATTATTATATCAACATGTATATATGAGCTTTACTTAGTTGGGGAAGGTTTGTGTGGAATTCATATCTTAAATTTAATTTGATGAATTAGATAGACTCAATTTTGTATTATATTAGGTCGCATGACTTTATTTGATATATATGGTTAGAACATAGAGAAATTATTTTAATATGCTATTATGATCACTCTAAACTAATCAGAAACGCTTTAATGATTCCATCGATAACACATCTCTAAACTATAAATAATAATTAAGAATTTCAATGCATTTATCCAAATAGACGAGTTGTCTCACACTCATTTATCTATATATTATACTTTAGAAGTACTATAGGAATGAACGAACTGACTTTGTACAATTGATATATTTTCGATTATTAAAGAATAATAACAAACATGGAATGTCTCCTTATATGACCTACGTTGGATTCCAACCTTTAGATCAACTAAAGATCAACTAAAATTTCTAATCAGTGTTCATAACAAAAATTAACAAACATATAATAGCCCAATTACTATATCATAATTCGTGAACTCATCAGTGTAGAAAATTTATCCACTTGAGTCATAATTTTTTAGAAAACAAAAAATACATAAATTTAACTAAATTTTTTAATACTAACAATAATTAAAAAAAAAGATATTAAATATTTAGGTTAATTTATAGGAATGGGCTTAACAATTTACAAAAAAAGTTATTGTGCTTAATATTATTCATAAGGCTTAATATACCTTAAATTTTCACATGGGTCAATAATCTTGTTGGACTAATTTTTACATGAGTCAATTGTCTTATTGGTGATGGTCAATTTTTATTTACACCAAAATTCAACTATTTTTTATTTTTCACCAGGTTGGTCATCATAGTGTAGGATCGGTATTCGTGTATCATCCTTAAATTTAATTTGATGAATTAGATAGATTCAGTTGTATTATATTAGGTCGCATGACTTTATTTGATAAATAGGCTGAGAACATAGAGGAATTATTTTAATATGCTATTATTCACTCTAAACTAATCAGAAAAAGTTTAATGATTCGATCGGTAACACACAACTCGATATTTATCGGAGGTTCTATTATATATACTATCCATCTTGTGTTTATATAATTAAGAATTCAATGCACTTATCCAAATAGACGAGTTGTCTCACGCTCACTCGTCTATATATTGTAGAGTACTTTTGAAGTATTAAGATTATTTATATATTTAGATTATTAATACTAAAAAAATGGAATGTTTCCATATATGACCATTCTACGTTGGATTCAAGCTTGTTAGATCAACTAAAATTTATAATAAGTGTTCGTAAAAAAAATTAACAAACAATTCATAGCCCAATTACTGTATCATATTCGTGAACTCATCATAGTGTAGGATCTGTACTCGTGTATCATCCTTATAAAGCAAACTGCCACTACAACAAATATGGACATTGATAGCATACGATTAACGCCATTAAAAGTGATTGATAGCGAATTATCAAACGCTATATTTGCGGCAGCTATAATAGGTCGCACCCGTATTACAGCGTTTATTAAACGCTACGAACCTTTTGCATCTATAGTAGCGTTGATTTTCACTTGCTATAATAGTTCACCATCTTTAATAGCATTTTTTTCATCGCTATATAAGTTTTATTATAGCATTGTTTATACATGCTATAATTTTTATGATAGCATTGTTATTACATGCTATTGTTTGGTCTGTCTTACGATAGCTTTTTATAATACTGCTATTACATATTATTATAGCTTTGGTTACGTGTTGCATATTGTTTTGTTGCAGCATTTTTAGATGCTATAGATATCAAAGAATGCTATGCAATATGGCCTTTTTCAGTTTCCATACTACCCTGATACTTGATACCACAACATGTCTTAAACCAAACATTACATTACCAAATCCAAACAAATCCAACAACACATTACAGAATTCAAATTCATCATTCAAGTCTCAACAGAAATAAAAACAGAAGTAGAAAACCTGATTAGTTTAACACATTATCACTTTATCCTTTGGCCATGCAAGTACAGATCCAAATGCATCTCCAAGACACTCTATCTCAGAAGACGGCTTCCAAACAGCTGCAGAATTGACATTCACTATATCAACCCAAACCTTAACTGCATTGTCACCCAAGGGAACACAATGAACAGTATGCTCTGGGTTGTCTGACGCCCAACGTCCTTCAGCAACCACCTTGTTATTTCCGTTAATATCCATTAACTTGCACTTCTGATTTTCTTTGGAAGCATCAGTTGGAGTGTGACGCTACAATGGTTGCAATATAAGACAAGTTATAATTAACAGAGAAAAATCTTAACTGTAGTGGACACTTAGAAGTGTAATTATCGAGCTACTTACCTGAGATCTTCGAAGTGGAGACTGGGTAAGTTGTGGTGGATTTTTCTTTACAGGCGCTGGTGGACATGATTCTGATTCTTTCCGCTTATGAGAGTTAGAAACTGGAGATGCAGAAGTTGTACCTTTTGATGCAGTTTTTGGACTTGATGCTTTTGTAGACATGGAATGTGGCTGCAGAGTAGACTTTCGACATTGTGTATCTATGGTATCTTCAAAATCACACTTATCGGCAGGCCATGATATGAATGATTTCACAGAGTCCCCAAGGTATCTAATCTTTGCTGTAGGCCTCCATAAGAAGACTTTTTCAACGTGGACCACATCGAGAAAGACTTTCACTTGATTTGGTCCTAGAGGAATACCATTAACCAACTCTGCTGGGTCTTTAGACTGCCAACGTCCTTCACCAACCACTCCATCAATTTTACCAGTCCAATCCAGCAGTTTGCATTTGTTCAAAGAAGATATTTTTGGACTCTAACAAATGCATAAAACAAAAAATCTCAGAAACTATTAACACAGTAAACTAATAAGTATGGTTGTGAATAAGAAAATGTTACCCTTGGAAGAATGTCTTCACTATGGTGAGATTGAAGACATTTATTGAGAGGCCATGCAATGACTTGACCAACAGCTTCATCAACTGTAGAAATATCAGCTGTAGGTCTCCAAAGAAAGGCTTCTAACACAATTGCTTTATCCACCAAAACTTTTACAGCTTCAGGGCACAAGGGGATGTCATCAACAAAGTCATCCGGATCAGAACTTAGAAGAACTCCTTCAGCCACTTTTTCATTAGTAATTTGACAATCAACCAACACACAACGGCCTTGTCCTTCATTGTTAACACTCTACAGTAAATATATTTCAATATTGTCAAGAATTTACCATAATCATATCAACTAAGTAAGCATTTATAAATTACTTACTTTTCCTCTTGCAGAAGCTGAGTTTTCACCAACTTCAGTATCTGGCTTCTGTCACATTTAAAACCAAGTCAAACAAACATATAGATTAGTACTTTATTATTTAAATCTACTACTCTTAACAAACCTGCTGTTTAATTCTCTTAATTTCATCTTCCAATGCATGAACTTGGTGAACCAACTTATGTTGTTGCTTTTCCATGTCATCAAAGAACTTCTGCTTCACTTGTAAACAAGCTAACTTGGTCTTACTCATGCTTCTTCCCATTGCCCTAAGACGACCTGGATTATCGGGTCCTAATAGTTGTGAAAGGCTGTCTTCTAGTGGGTTTGTTAACGATGAAGTAGCATTATTAACCAACTCAGCTGCCTTCTTCTGCGTACAATACAAAATCAAACATATGAATATAGTATAGGAGAATATCGAGCAGGTAATAAAGAACAACATTAAATACTTACTAATTTCTCAGCTGCTTTCGTGTTGACTGGAGTACCATCTTTTTTTGTTCGTGATTTGACCCAGACGTCTAGCCTATACACTTGCGATGGGTCTTCACTATTTTGTTTCTGTTACAAAAACAACACATTGTTCAAACAAAGTGGTAATGGCAGCTATTTATTAAGAAAGTTCAGGTAATAGATGTTACCAACTCTTCTTCCAGCCTGACCATTCCTTTGCGGCTACAAGTGTGTGGTATCTGTTTTCGCCGTATCTCTTTGTAAGATTCACTTACAACTGCAAATTCTTTGCTAGTTTTGAGTTTCACAAACTTCCGCCATTCTGGTTGCGTAATATTAGGTGGTCTCAGAGTCATCCTTTCTTGTATAGTAGATTTGGATCTTATCTTCTTTACTAGTCTTGATTTGGAGGACCTCCAGTTGCATCCCATCTGTCCCAGTATATAAATCTTCTGGTACTCTTCGTCAGCCTCAAACCTTGCCTGTATAAAATTACACACAATTACACACATGTATTCGATAAACAGTGACATAAGTGAGTTATGTAAAGAAATTTGACCTGGACAGATTTCAACAGAACTGTTCTCAGTTCATTACTAACTTTCCTCCAGTCATCGATTGTGAAAGGTACATGTTCTCGCACTAATACACTTATATAAGAGGATAACTTCACTGATCCACGACCAACAGGCTGTCCCTTACCATTCCATTCAAGTCTTTCACGGACATTTGGCTCTTTAGCTATATTCTTCATCTTAGTTGGGCCTCTATGTTTTTTACGCTTAGGTTGCTCTGGATTCTCATGTTCCTGTGCCATTTCAACAAAGCCAAGAGGCTCTCCATCTTGAACATCCTCATTTAGCCTTCCTTCCTCAGTCTCCCTTTCCTCATTCTCTCTGTGTTCAGTCACTCTTTCTTCCTCATTCTCTCTGTGTTCAGTCACTCTTTCGTCATCACCAGCTGTAGTTTGATTGTGGTACAGCGTACCCAGAAATTCAGGCTCTTCATCACCAGATTTCTTCTTGTTTTTCTTGGACTTCTTACTCGTTTTTTTATTGACCATTTTAATTCACCTGAAACAAGTAACAACAAACATTAATAACAGTTACAATAGACAAACACAAACATAGGCACATCAACACATAAATAAACAAAAATCATAACACACATCAACACATAAATAAACTAAAATCATAACACACATATATGCCTTCACAATCAGCTCTAGCATTTTGAGCACATTCTTCTTCCTCTAACTCAGAATCCATTTGAATTATTGATGGCAATGGTCCTATATCTGTGTTTTCATCTGCTTCCACTTTCTCATTATATCTTCTGGAAGGACCTCTTAACACTACACACCAACCAGATTCATCATTCTCATTCGAGTAAAACACTTGCTTAGCCTGAGATGCCAATATGAAAGGATCTTTCATAAAGGAAACTTGACTCTGATTCAAGTTTACTAACGTGAACCCATCTTCTACTTTAACCCCGTTACCTCTAACTGCCCGTTGACACCGGAATATAGGAACATAAAAGACATTATAATCCAAGAGTATAATGTCTATTACTCTCCCATAGTAAGTAACTAAATCTGCCACTTGTGAAGTATCCTTTGCACTCGCTCTACACATTGCAGTTGCCTCATAGAAGACTCCACTATTTTGAGTTTGCTTAGAAACTGAAGTCGTGTGAAACCGCTGTCCATTAACTATATAACCTGTATATGACCTTGCACTACTCCGGGGACCATAGGCTAGCCATTTAAGTCTCTCATCATGCTGATCTGAATCAATCTTTATCTACATGATAAATTTTTAAGTCAGAAAGTATTCTAGTTAAACTCATGAACAATATATAAATTTTGTAAAGAGTAATTAATACTTGCCTCATTTTTAACCCAAGCTGCAAAATCCTGAGTATGAGTACGCCATAAAACCGTTGCATCACGTCTACATTTGGTGTTTGTTTCTTGTAGATATTGTAGGTGCATACTTTTTGAAAAGAAGAAAAAAGAATCAGTTACAAAATGTAAAATGAGACATAATGCAAATGACATGTTTGGTCAAAGTTTGAAAACTTACTCGACATATGTGTCCATGACAGCCGTATTATGAAGAACAGCAAGATGGGCTACTTTCTTTTCCATATCAGTAAGAGAAAATTCAGTTGCTGCTGATATTGGCCGGTCCTCTATGATAGAGTTGCTCTCATACTCAGTATTCCTATCTAATTTCTCTTCTACATTGGTTGTCTTTTTAAGGAAATCACTACAGAACCTGATACATTCCTCTGCTAAATATGACTCAGCAATGCAACCCTCTGGTCTTGCCGGGTTTCTAACAAAGTCTTTCAAAACTTTCATGTACCTGCATATAGTAAACACCAAGTTAGAATCAGATTGTTTTCAGCTAACATATTGTAAAGTATAATGTAAGATGCATTACTACCTTTCAAAAGGGTACATCCAACGAAACTGAACTGGGCCACATAGTCTAGCTTCCCTTCCGAGATGTATGACCAAGTGAACCATTATATCAAAGAAGCTGGGTGGAAAATATCTTTCAAACATACATATAGTTTCAACAATTTCAGCTTCCATTACTGAAATCTGTTCCATATCAATGACTCGTTGACACAAGTGGCTGAAGAATGTACACAAATGTATGATTGCTAGTCTAGGACCTTTTGGTAATAAACCTCTAATTGCAACTGGGAGGAGTTGTTGCATCAACACATGGTAATCATGTGATTTGAGACCTTGTACCTTACAGTCTTCTAATGATACAGCCCTTGAAATGTTTGAACAGTATCCATCAGGTCCCTTAAAATCAATAAGTCTTTTGCAGAAGACTTTCTTCTCTGTCTTTGACAAAGACCAAGGAGCTGCTGGAAGATAAGTTCTCTTACCTCTAGTAACAGGATGCAAATCTTTCCTAATTCCAAGATATTCCAAATCTTTACGAGTACTAAGACCATCTTTTGATTTTCCGCAATGTAAAAGTGTTGAGATAATACTGGCAGCCACATTTCTCTCTATGTGCATGACATCCAAATTGTGCCTTACAGGTAGTTCCTCCCAATAAGGCAGACGAAAGAATATTGATCTTTTCTTCCATCTAGACAACTCCTCTTCATCTACTGCCTCTTCTTCATCTTCCTCTTCCTCAGAATCGCTAGACATCCCATCACTTTTATTTTCATCTTCCACACAAGCTGTGACTTTTCTCTTCTTCGCAGACTCTTTAAAATTCCCAAAAGTATTTTTATAATTTCTCAGTAAATGAGAAATATTATGACCATTCAAAATCCTTAACTTTCTCCCATGTTCTGTATGTCCATCAAACCAAGTTTTCTTAACACGATACCTATGCGATGGTGGAAGACCCTTTCTATGGCGCATGTAAACATGCTTTCTACCAAACTTAAGCCACATACTATCTGTGTGTTTACCACATACAGGACATCCCATTTTCCCCTTCACTTTGCATCCAGCAAGATTTCCATAGGCTGGAAAATCACTAATAGTCCAGAGAAGCATTGCTTTAAGAGTAAACACAGATTTACTCAAGGCATCATAAGCTGACTCTCCTTGGTTCCACAAATGGTTTAGGTCATCTATTAGAGGTTCTAGGTAGATGTCAATACTGTTACCTGGCTGATGTGGACCAGGAATTAGCAAGGTGAGCATAATATTCTCCTTCTTCATACATAGATCTGGAGGTAAATTATAGTTTACTAATAGAACCGGCCAACAACTATACTGACTATTCTTCATGTCAAATGGATTAAACCCATCTGTCGATAGTCCTAGCCGGATATTCCTTTCCTCAGCCGCGAATGAAGGATATTTGTGACTCATCTGATCCCAAGTCACAGAGTCTACTGGATGTCTGAGTTTACAATCTTTGCTCTTGTTAGTAGCATGCCACCTTAAGTTTTTCGCCATTTCCTCAGACCTAAACATCCGCTTCAGCCTTGGGATTATTGGAAAGTACCGTAAAACTTTATGTGGTACACCTGTGTTGACCTCACCGGTTTCCAAGTTAATCTTCCATCTTGAAGCCTTACAATTTGGACAATATTCAAGATCCTTAAACTCCTTCCTGAATAGGCAGCAATCGTTGATACACGCATCAATCTTTTCATAACCCAAATCAAAAGACCTAAAAAACTTCTTTACATCATACAATGATGTATGCAACACGTTGCCATCTGGTAACATCTCTGACAGTGTACCAAGCAGATCGTTGAAGCTCTTATCAGACCAGCCATTATCTGTCTTGAGTCGAAATAATGAAACAATAGATGATAACTTGCTATGGTTTGCACAGTTTGGATACAAAGGGGTTTCGGCATCTGCTAACTTTTTCATGAAAGCATCTTCTCTACTGTCCTCTACCTCTTCAGTCTCACAAAAGTCATTTCCATTATCAAACTCATCATCTCCGTACTCAGCAGCTCTATATAACCCAGCAATCTCTTCATTAAACTGAGTTACTTTCCTTGCAGCTTCTAAAACTGTGTTGCATTCTCCATGATGGTCCCAGTCGTTACGCAGTTTGTAAACCTCATCCATACCTCGTGTTACAAGATGAACAACTACCTCGCTGCATGAATGACGAGCTAAATTGCGACAGTCTATACAAGGGCAAATTATCAACTCATTGTCTCCTTGATTTGCAGAGACAGTCTGAACAAATTTCCATGCACCTATCGCATAATCAGGATCAAGCCTACAAAGATGCACCCATGCTTTGTCCAACATTTATGATCTTACCTTCATTACAAGGTAAGATCAACAATGCATATTAACTAATCATCAAATCACTATTACTAAGCATAAACAGTCAATAAAATCACATCAAGAGCAATGCCCTTTATCAAACATAAATAATAATACTGACTCTAAACTGAGAAAATCAAGAGCATGAGAAAGAGCAAACCTGTCGTATGGTTGGGAGATAATGTGTAAAGTAGCTTGCTATATATGTGTAACCTGGCACAAATACTTGGAAACAAAACACAATCAGTATACTCAGTCGTGCATCTACTCAAATCTTTAACTCTGTAAAAAGCAAAGGCAAACACATCACCTATTAGACAGCAATTACTCCAGCTAAAAACACTGAACCTCCTGAAACAACAACCAACGAAAACAATACACTGAGATTGTTAAAGAAAAAGCAAAGCTAAAAAACACAATGAACTTAGAACACTGAACCTCCTCAAACAACACCAAAAAAACACAATGAACTGAGATTACAATTATTTATACACGAAAATCAAATGACCAAATGTAAACTATTTAAGCTTCTTCCAAATTCAGCCAAATTCAAACTCTTAGCTTCTATGAATATCAAATGACCAAATGTAAATGCTCAATAACTCCAAAATCCGACGAAATAACAGCTCAATAAACTACAAATCTAACTCTTAGCTTCTATGAACTCACTTTGAACTCACCTGATTCGAGATGTGAGATTGAAATCAGGAGAGCTGTGAGAGATTGAATCGAGATGGCGAGCACTGAGATTCGGCGGAGATACCAAGAGATCTAGAAGGTTAAATCGACAGAGATGGCAGAAATCATCGGTGGAGATAGCAAGAGAGATCTCGTCGCGACAAAGAAAACAAATCGTCGGCGGAGATAGCAAGATTATCTTCTTTTGTATTTTCTTTTTTCCCTAGCCCGCTATTATTTTTTTACTCATAAACCGCGAAAATCCCCTTTTTTTTCTAAGTGTTGGCGCTTATTCGTAAAATTAAGGCGGACTCTTGTGTTTTTAGTTACCGCTTATTGATTTTTTGGGCATAGCATTAACTTTACGCTATGAGTGTTTTTTAAAAACTCTAATTTCACATTTATAGCAGTTACCGAACTAGTGCTATCTTAATGTGCTATCAATGACCATATTTGTTGTAGTGTGCCAAGCTCCATATATTTAGTGTTTGTTTTTTCTTGTGTCAACTGTGTTTATATGAATAATAATATAATGCTGAATTCTAAAGCATTCGTGTTAAGTTGATGAAATAAATAATTGGAGATGTAAAAGATAGAATTCTAAAGAATAATGGAATGCTTTAAAACAAAAATAAAATAGTTATACGTCCATATATATAGATTTTTACTTAATTTTTATCAACAACTAATATGCAATATGCCAGATTATACATGTAATCTAGATGATGGAAATAATAATGAGATTAGTGTAAACCATTATGTTACAAGTTGTGACCAATTTCTTTTACGAGTTAAATAATGATCTCTTATACGTGCTACTATGCTAGTATTATAGTCATGTGGCTAAAAAAATTAGCATATCCTTTCGTGTAAAAACTTTCAAGTTATATAAAAAAATTAAAATAAATGTAAATAGATGACAAGGTGCACCTTTGTGTCATGTGAGTGTGGATGTGTGGATTCCACGTAAATCATAGGCTGGTGTCAGAGACAAGTGTCGACTTCTTATGATATATTTACCGAATGAAATATTTTACGTCTCTGCGATTGGGAATTATATGCTTACACAAAATCCTTCTGACAAAATCTGGCATATATATGTATCTGACTTTTGATTCTGCATGTTACGCAAAAATCATTCGTAAATCTAATTAAAATAACTTTGAGTTTTCAATATAATTCACATATTTCTACCAAACTAGAATCGATGTGACGACTGACGAGCACGAGCTGAACCATGCACGGTATCGGACGTCTATCTCCACATAATTTTCTATCTAAAATTCTTTATATGATTCATTATTTTGAGACCCGTAGATTTTGACATAGTGCCCTTTAAATTGCTAATTATCATACAAATACAACTCGTAGATTTTGGGATCGGACTTTAAGAAAAAAGAATAAGATTATGGGACTCTTGATCTGTATTTTAGACTTTTAGTATAATTAGAGATGGTCTAGTTAATTTGGCTTTAAAATGTTTGGACTATAGATATGAATACGAACTTGTGTGCCTGTATATGTATAGACATAATAATAGCCGACATATATAAATAAAACTCAAGGTTATAAATATTTTAGAGGTGAGAGCTTTAAAAAAAAAAAATATGAAAGTGGGCGTGGGTCAAAAGTGTGGGTGCGTATTTGGGTAGTAAAGAGAAATGGGAAAAAAAAAAAGAGGGCAACAAATCAAAATGGTCACCTAATCACCCTCCAGCAACTTCATTTCCACACAAACTTTTTGGGCCTACCCAAAGTTCATGTCTTTTTTTTCTTCTTCTTTTTTGGTTCTCTTTCGATGAAAATGGTATTTAAGCAATTTGGTGTAATCTCATTGGATTTGAGTCTCTTACAACAGTAGTGACGTGTCTATTTATACCATATATTAGAGATATTAGTTAGATTACTAAGTTTTTTTCGTCAAGGAAACTTTGTTTTGTCAAGCAACTCGAACCATTTTTGGCATGAGTTCACTTTTCGATGTACGTACAGTTAAGAGATAATATACAAAATCCTAATACCCTCATTCTCTTTACCTACGCTTATACTTTTTTACATCTTAGTGATATAGAACTCCACAATCGTAGCAAGTTTTAGTAGTGATATGTTTGTGTTCTGAATATAGTTATTTTGCTTCTTTTTGCTCTCTTTAGTATATATGTTCGTGTATATATATTACGATTTCAGACTCACTTCTGATTTTGTTGTGACCAGTTGTTTGTGATTATTGGTAGCTGACAAAGGTAAGGGTAAGGCTGTGAGTGATTGAAGCTGCATCAAGAGTACTGTACACTAGAAGTGCATGCAAATAAAAAGGATCCTAAAATCTCTCCGTCAGCTCCCCAAGTTTGGACATCCAGTGTAGATGCTCTCATGGATAGTTGAACAGAACAGTAGCATGAGTATGATGAACAGAACCGTATTGCCAAGTGGGAACACTTTGGTGAGCTTGACAGTGAGCAAACCTATGTGGTAATCGTTACTTAATTCTCCTTTGGCTTCCCTTCGTGTTTTATCTTTGCCTAATGCTTTAAAATGTTGTTGTGAAACGTTTTTGCACTCTATTAGCGCAGATCATTAGGGATTGAAGGGAGTATAGATAAGTTCAGGGGACTATTATCTCTTCACAAAAACTAAACAACAAACTGATGAGCACATTGTACTATTAATGAAAAGAGAATGAATATAAAGCTTAAAATAATTTTCTAATTCCAAACTTCTACAAAAAGACTATATCCTTCCAATCAGCGACTTCTTGAAACAAAGCAATTAATAGAAGACCAATAAAATCAAGAGCATGAAAATAATTTATTTTAAAGTAATTAGAAATATCATATAACTCAAATATCATATAACTCAACTGTTTTCTTAATATCAATCGGCTAGACAAAAAAAAAAAAGAAGCCAAAAAGTCTTGGTCAAGTTTCCAAGTAGATGAAGCTCTCACTATCACTCATATAATTCAAGTCAAAATAGCATTTTTTATGAAGCCAAGGGAGTGGTACTCTTTTGATTTAGGGTTTAGATTTTATGATTAAACGAAATTATATGTCGGTTTTGGATTTCAAAAGAATGATTAGGGTTTAGGATTTAGATTTTACAATTAAACAAAATTATATGTTTGTTTGGATTTATAAAAGAGTGGTTAGTGTTTAGGATTTAGATTTTACAATTAAATAAAATTATATATCAGTTTGGGTTTATAAAAAAGTGGTTAGAGTTTAGAACAAAATTATATTTTAATTTAGGTTTATAAAAATGATTAGAGTTTAAATTACACAACTAAAGAATATTATATGTCAGTTTACGTTTATAAAAAAATGATTTGGATTTAGATGTTATAATTAAAACTATAATATAATGTTTAGAATTAATAATTTTAAAATTGATTGATTTACAAAATTTGTTTCTTTAACTAAAAGAGGTGAATAAGAGAGGTCCACCCAACAATAATCAGTATTTATATACTTTGACAAATTTAAAACGCCTACTGCCGCCCCAACACAAATTTGACAAATGGATAAATTTAAAACTATGGAAATATATCAATTAAAGGCATCATATATAAAATATAGCTTTCTTAACTGATCAAATCTAACACGAAGGGAAGTAGCTTATATGAGAAACCTCTCTTCATTTAATTAGAAGATAAAGTTAACTAAATTGTATTCTAACATGACATGACATGTGCAATCAATGTTCATGACAAATAAGATAGTCCCACCAAAGACAACAAAACCATGACATATGCAATCAATGTTATTATGTTAGTTAGTATTTGTCTATTGAATGAATGATCGCTTATCTTTCGTTTTGTTATCTTGTTGTGATTACAAATTCTATCTCAAAAGATCAAAGAGTGACATTCGAACGAACAATTTTATACGTTGGTTTTAATCATCAATTTGACATTCTTTATAGAGAACTTGACTCTATGACTTGTCTGCTCTTAGTTTGATGTGAGGGTTTATATAGCTTGTGAGAGTTTTGCTTTGCCTTTGATTATTATGTTCTTCGGTTTCAGTCACCTTGTTGACATTGTATTTTGTAGAGAACTTAATTTGGTCTTCCTTCTTCTAACGGGGTTTGCTTTGCTTAAAGAATTGCCATAAGTATTATTAGGCATTAGCTTTTGTTTGGACTCTTAATTTGCTAAAAGCCAGTTGCACATGTGTAGATCTCACTGTACTTCATGGTCCTTGAGCAGAATTTGTGTTGCTCTTATTGCTTTTCCTTGTCTTTCATCTGTTAGAATAATCTGAACTTGATTTTATCACTTCTCCAATCTTTGGTTTGAAAATGAGGTTATGACAATTATTATTATTATTTTTTTAATTGGTATTCTAGGGGATGGAGGTAGTGACAGCAGTTTCGGATCTTCAGATGATGAGAGACCTCGTGTCCACAATGCTTTCAACGATACTGAGGCGGATCCCATACTTGTCCGTGAGTTGCCCAAGTTGCCCAAATGGAAGCTTTTCGGATTTCCAATTGAGGATGAGGTGAGTTGGCCAATTTTTTATGAATTGATTCTACTTCTCTGCCTCTTCAATTTAAGTTTGTCTGATTTATAGTTGGTGATTGCAGAGTATCCGTGACCCAAAGTTGAGGGCTGCTCGCATTGCTAAAACCCGCTACAACGAGCCTAACTGGTGGAGAAGTGCAGAAGATGTTTGATCTTGCTGATCGATTATGAGATGACAAAGTCAAACCCTTATCTGGATCTTACATACTTATATTTTGGCCAAGTACATCGTTGGTAATATGTTTAGAAAACCTACTAAGGGCTTGATTGGAACAACATATACTAGAGCATTAGCATTATGCAGCATAAACATTAAGGTGCATAAGTTGTATGCTCTGATTAATATTCCCTCCGTTTCAAAATATATGATGTTTTGAGTAAAACACGCATATTAAGAAAATACTACTTTAAAAAAGTTCAACCAATCATAAACAAGACTGCATAATATAAAGTATTAAACTAATCTAAAAGTTACATAGAAACTTGAAAACATCCTATATTATGAAACAAAAAACTTTTCCAAAACATCCTATATTATGAAACGGAGGCAGTATAACACATTTAGTTGATTGTTATAGCAATGAATATCATATATGATATTGATATTTAATATATAATATTAATTAAATAAATATAATTTAAATGTGTTTCATTAAGAAAATTAATTATCACTCATTGTTTTATAATATTTTTAATATATATAATATTTAATAAATACTATAAATTGTTATATATATAAATGTGAAATTTAATAATTTTCAATTATATATATTTATAGTGTAAAACATTAATTACAAAATAATTAATATATATTATAAGTTTTTTATAAAACTTTATATCTATATTTACATTTTTAATTTCAATAAATTTTTAAAATATATATAATATAACACATTAAACTATAATAAAACAATGATATATATATTATAAACGTTATATCCACATTAATATTTTAATGTATTAAATAAATTATTATATTATTTTAAATAATAATATTAAGTAGTTTCTCATATATATATTATCTTATAACAAATAATTTTATATTTTATGAAATTATAATTTTCTATTTTTACAAAATAAATTAATTATTTTAATATATATTAATATTTTAGAGTTAAATGCTTGAGAAATGCTTCAAATGAGAGCATGTAGAAAGAGAGCATATGAGAGCATCTGCAGCTTCTAAAATGCTCCCTTATATGCTCTCCTAATAAATGTTGATTGGATGATAAAATTAAAAAAGCTTCTTCATATGTTCTTCCAATCAAAGCCTAAGATAACAAACTTTAAACCTACCCTTGTGCCAAAATATTTCTTTGGTCACTTATATGTTTAGAAAAATAATCGTTTTCTCTTTCGTTTTTGATTTGATCTTTTACAAATGGTAAGACCACAATTTGATTGTTCCATATGTCACGCTTTGATTATTTTGGTTGGAATGTGCTCGTTTTCCATGCATTCGAGCTTAATTCGTGTTTCTTCTACAAAATTTAGTGTCTTATGATAATGGGTCACCGGTCACAATGGATTGGAAATTTGGCTACACAAGACTCGAATATTATAAGTAGTAGCAAGGACAGAACATGTAGCAAAATATTGTATTGTATTAAAAAGATTTTTGAAACTTGTACACTACACTTTCTAAATGCATTCATCCCTGCTTCAAGTGCAAACAGAAATAATGTCTTCATACACGAATCCCTTCTCTTGAATGTGTGACCCGTTTTGATGCTCTACCATTTATGTCAATTAGAGCATTTGCCACAAAATCTTGTTTTAAATGATAGATACAAAACCCATTGGGAAATTAAATAAACTTAGCAAGCTAGGCAACTAAACAGCATAAACATTTTACTTTGGAAAAGGCTAAAAACTGTGAGGGCATATACAAACCTATAAACAGCATAAACGTTTTACTGTTAAACTGTCTCCCTCAAGGTCCAAAAATAAATGGGCAGCTTCTCTTTGGTGTTCTTGATTCATAAGCCAAATAAATCCTTTTAATTTAGGCCAACAGTCAAATGACAAGGTAAGGTGAATATATTTTGCCACAAGAAACATATGTTCCAAAAACTACGATCACATTCTAGTAAAACGTAGTTCAGCTCCTTGTTTGTTTTCCAGGCTAGAATCCACATAATAATAGATTTTAATTTGCCTGGAAATATTATTCAAAATGAATCCTATTATTCTATTAAATAATATTATCGCAATGGTGGTTTGATAATGTTTTGTGTGTGTGTATGTGTGTAAATCTTATCAGAATTGATTTTGGACTCCTTTTCTGACGAAGAAATACAACTCCTCAGGAGATGCCTTCTCTCTAATCGATCTTGACCATCCATTTACAATTAATTACTGAATGCAAATTTTAATATTAAAATTCTTCTGGTAAGTAATCTTAGCGAACTCAAAATTTTAATTGCTGAACCTGTCATAAATCTGTATAGCTAGAATTTAAAATAGATCACAAACGAAATCTGTCTTAATTTAAAAAAACCTGTCCTACATATTTGGTAAATACACTGAGTCTGAAGATT
The DNA here is from genome assembly GCF_030686135.1 of Camelina sativa. Classification (NCBI taxonomy): domain Eukaryota; kingdom Viridiplantae; phylum Streptophyta; class Magnoliopsida; order Brassicales; family Brassicaceae; genus Camelina; species Camelina sativa. The sequence goes on along the minus strand of NC_141884.1, from coordinate 3,667,745 downwards.
AAGTATCAGTGACAATAACAGTACTGATATTATGCCACATACATCTATACAGAAACTGAGAGAGAAGGAGAGACTAGATTCATACCTGTTAATTAAACTATTCAGAACCCAACTTCCACTAATTTACAATAGATCTAAACCTAACTGTTACTCTCATGGATTCCAAGTTGCCGACTGGTGCGTAGAGATTATTACTACTGAAACCTGCAAGATGCCAAAAAAAAACAGAATTCCACACTACGTTTCAGAGATCTAACTAAGCTTGTTTTAAGCCAAAAAGACTTTTAGAACAAAACTGGTATTTGTTACCTCGGAGATTGTCGTTTTGTGTAGACTACTATTTCATTTTTCCGCCTGCATCAGACTTCCTCCTGTAGAAGAGCACATACGCAGCACCTGACTTCACATCATCTTCGTTTATATGTGATATATGGCTGTCATCGAAGTTATACCACCTATTGTCGTCCAAAAGCTGCAGACCATATTCGATAATTAAACAAGAAGTAAGAAACTCAGAAGTGGAAACAGATTGAAAAAGTTAAGTTGTTCGAGCTGACCTTGATATGTGCAGTGTAGTGTCCGCTTCCCATACCACCATAATGGTTGGTCAAGGCATAGAGCTCATATAGTTGTGGTTGAGATAGGTTTTTGTTGGCTACATACTTTGTTAAATCTAAGTCATGAATAGGAAAGTTAACAAATGTTTCCAACTTATGCTTCATGGATCTGCTGTATGAGAATCTCTTTAGATGTATGACTAAGACCTCAGGAAGCCTCCACAGATCAAGCTTTTTGCTTGCCTGCCTTCTTTCATTGCATTGTGGACAGAACCTACACAGAAAGAAAGAAAAAATGATACCATTGATTAGTTTAGCAACTAAGTAGAAGGTAGTGTCTAAAATCTACTGCACGAATATAGTGTGTTCAGCTTCGATCCGTAATAGACACTAGCAATTTCTCAACATCATTCATCATCTTTTAGTAATGTGTACAGCAAAAATGAATCTACCACAGCCCACAGGAAGGAAGTAAAAGGAGAAAAGACAGCTTACCACATTTCGTCAGGCACCAAAGGCTCTTCGCGTAGAAACGCTTCCAAACATGCATATAAAGAAAGAGGTTCTGAACGAGCCTTCTTCGTAGCAGGTCCGTATTTGAGTACTTCAGGCAAACTCTCGAGGCAAGTGATATCATACATACCTGAGAGTTCTGGTGCCCAATCCAAATATATAGTCACCGAAGCTGATGATGGTAATTTAATAGCTTCTGCTTCATCGTCTGGCAGATTAATTGTTTTATTGTTTTCATCAATGAGTTGCAGGGATAACTTGGAAGCACCCAATTCGGAGGAATTACTTTTCTTGGCCTTTTTCAGTCCACCAACTTTATCTTCTTCCTCACAGTTATTAAATCGAGCCGACCTTCTCTCAGGGATGCTAGAATCAGAACTTCCTCTTTTGCCCACAGATTCTTCCCTCCGAAAAGGTGAAAGCATATTCTGGACGATGCAGTGGATTTTTCCTTTGGTGAGCGTATCTCCACGTGAAGCTGATGAGAGAAGAGGCGTTCCACAGGGTTTCAACTGTACTGTACTTTCACGTTCCCCAGCTTTCCTGAAACATGGTACAATAAGATGATAAAGAAGAGAACAAACAGATGATAAAATATAACCTTCCTCAGATCAGCATTCATCAAACATTCAAAAATTAGTCAGAAATCAAAGGCTGAAGAAGTGGTGAGGCCACAAAGAATATAGAGTTTTGAAGTTGTAAGAAAGTAAACCAAAAGATATTGATTATAAAAGCGGAACGTTATTATCCCAAAGTAATCCAAGAATTAGTTCATACAAAATAGATTGAGATATATAACTTACTGATCTCTACGGCGGAGGACTAGTCTAAGCAAAGTCGTATTCTCTGAAGATTTTGATAGTTTGTATGCAGCAAGGTGATCATCGTCTTTGATACTGGACAATGGAGTTAGAGGGTCTTCAAATAATCTATGGATAAAATTATTCCGGATCTGCGAAAAACATATTAAACTCAGTTAAGCCAAAGCCAAAAGACCAACATCTTACTAAAAAAAAACTTGAAGCCACAAACCTCTGCAAGCTTCAGCTCTTCAGTTTGCTTCAAGGAACAAGCACTTGTTAGTGCCTGTATCAAGTCTCTGCAACGTCCCTGCTTTGAAACATTGACGGTGATTGTGGAAGGTAAGGCAGTTTTATCACAAGAAAAAACTGTGACTGTTATCGCCCGTGTTGTGTTGAACTGAAGCGGCAAAGACAGGTACATGAAAGGATCAAATGTTACGGAAACCTTGTTGCATATTGGACAAACCAGTGTTGACTTATATTGCCCCTGTGAGGTGAGACACAGTAGGAGAATGAGTTTCCCACATTGCTAAGAAATTGAAACCAAAACAAAACCAACTATGTACCCTGGGTCTGAACACAAGCTGAATATCAGTTACAAAATAGAGTAAATGCCTAATAGAAAAGCTGATATATGATGGATGGTATTAGCACTCAGACAACCGAGATTTGCATAAAGTCTCAATACTAAGTTCAATATGCACAGAGAGACAAGTGATGTACCCATTTAGAACACTGCGTCTCTGTAAAAAGTTGCAAAGTATTTTTTACTAGGACAATCTAACTCTTTTGATATAACTTACTTTATACGGAGCCCCTAAAAATTAGGAGGGACTGGAATTTCAGTAACTCGTGTCTATTATTTGAGTGACCATACAACAGATTACCAGGACGTTATAGAGTCAAACCAAATGCAAGCCTAATCCATAATACTAGTATCAGTTTTAATGCCCAATATCATAGAGATGAGTTGATAAACCGAAAAGAATTTTCTAAAAGATATGCATCTGACCTGACAAACATCAACAATTATTGAGTCATTACGAGCAATATGATTAGCCCAAAACTCATCAGCAACTTCTTCATCAGGGCGCCCATCTGCGTCTCGAGAATTTATATAGGGCTTGTGCTTAACACGATTTAGATCCTCGTGAAGACCATCCAGCAGAAACGCTAAAAGCTCCTGCAATACGAGAGCCTTAATTCCTTGAGCTACAGTGCAAATACAGCGTAACAGAAATATCTGGTTAGGCTGGCAAACCTGTGAATCATGTTGATTGTACCCACTAAATTGAGGAGCAAACCGAGCAAGTTTTGCTTTGAAAGGACGGGGTGCAATTGGTGTGCGCCCAGGAGCCCATAACTTCCTGAGTAAGTCACCAAATGCAGTAGCTAACTCTCCCTGTGCACAATGATTCAAATGCAGTCAAGTATTGATCTGAAATCAACAACTCATATGTTCAGAGAGAAACAATGCTCGTGATCTACACAAGAAAATGTCACTGATTACCTACCAAGTAATACTACCCTAACCAACTGATGATGAAATATTGTTTGGAGATATAACCTACAACTTTTAGTGATATATAATATCTTATATATTCCAACATTATTAAAGGTGTAGCCTATCAAGAATGTTTGGGACTAAAGCATACCCCCAAGCATGCAGTACTGCAACCGGGAAACACAAATGAAGTCGAAGGCTCTAAGCATACCTATGTACTTAAACCTACGCACACACTTATGTATCCATCAGATTTATGAGTAGCAAGGAACTTACAACCATGCCAAGAGGATTTTGCCAATTTATTTCTTGATGATAGTCTTCTTGAAAGTAACTAGCAAACTCAGGTGTATGGACAAGACACTGTATAGCACTATTCATGAAACAAGTATTCCCGAGATTTAGCAGCCCTGTCAAGCCAGCTGTGGATCCCCTTGTGGTGACACCAGTGCTACTGTATGTGCTATCAAAAGATTGTGAAACTTCTAAACTAACACTTCTGAATGCGTTCCTGCTTGAAGAGAACCCCCCTGCAGCTGCCAAGCTTGATTTAGAAGGCTCAATGAGAATAGAAGTAGAGTCTTCATCCACCAATCCATTCTCTTGGGCAGATCGAATGAGAGCACTTGACAATGTACCATTGATGTCAACCACCTCCACCAAAATCTGTTTTTTAAAATGAGTGGGAGACTAAATGAGTCAGTAAGGATACCGAACAAGATAAACATTAGAGAGCATATAAATCTTAAGCTTAGGCTAACTAAACAATTGGACTGAAGCATAATCAATTCAATTTCAAATGTTGCCCTCGACGTCAAAATTTGCAAAAGCCAAAACCTAATAGCAATAAGAACTCCAGCTAACTTAGTACTGGAGAACTGTAATGCATTATCCATTCTGTTCTCGCAGCAATTGGCCAAAAAGATATACAACAAACTTGACATAACCAGAAACAATGTCAGAAAACTATGACAGAAGTTCAAGTAGCATATTACTGATAACACTTTAAGGGAAAAAAAAAAAAAAAAGAACTGAACTCACATCCTGATCCATTTGTAGGTTGGCATCGTCCAGTGTCTTATCTAAGTCATTCATCAAATTACATTTTTGGTGGCCATAGTAATCCCAAATACGTACCTATACGATGGAAATTGCCCATGTAAGAAAGAGAAAGGGAAAGAAAAGAATATAAACAGTATCATTTAAACGGATGTTTGATAACATAGGGATATTAGTCTTTACATGCTCTAAGTTGAGGTCAAAAATTTCACAGGCTCTTCGATGGAGCTCTCTGATAGTTTCCTGCACAACAAAGTTTTAACAGTACAACGAGGTAGCAGAGTAAATGAGTTCAGATTTTAAAGTAAAGGACCATGAAGAAAAAGAACTGAAAAGAGGATGTACCTTTTTACTTATTCTTATGGCACTGTGGTCACTTTTGGGCATCAGACGTAGCTGAAGACGTAAAGGGTAAACCTCCACAGCCAACTCTGTTTGAGAGAGACCTGAGCTAATGACTCTCCGCGCCAAAGTTGGACCACCCCCATACCTTGTAAAACAGAAGCAACAATCCATCATAACTTGAAGTGAGAAAAAGCCATAATACAGTGATGTAGTAAATAAGAAACCCAAGGAATTGCGTTATAAGTTTCATATTAAGCATAAGCAACTAAAAAACACCAGATGCATACAAAATGAGCTTGGTAGAGGTACAGACACTAGAGGTACATGATCTAAACTTGACCCAACATACCTAAGATAAGCAAGAAAGTCGAACGCACTTGAATAGATATAAAAATAATGTAGCCCACACAAGATAAAGAGATTCATAAATGTTCCATTGTGCTACCCTTAAAAACTCACCATGAACGCAATTGGTTCCACACTTCTTGAGGGAGCAAAACATAGTCGCGACCTTCCTGAAGTGTTTCAATGATCTCACTTGTATTACTAGTGTCCTCCAGTGAAGAATCATAGATCAAATCAGAGTTATCAATCCTAGAAGGCTTCTTTAGAGTACTTGAGCCAGCAGAGTCGCAATGCTCTGAAAGTGAAGACCCATCATTTGTGTTGCATGGTTGGTCTTGATTAACATACTCAATCCATTCTTGCCACCATCTGGACAGAAAAAAAGTAACAACAGAGAAATTGTTCTCAAAGATGACACTCAAGCAGAATTATAAACACCATAAGAGAAAAATCAAATCCTCTCTATCTTTATTGTATCAGATCGAGCCCCATTGCTTTATGTAACCATAAAAGACAGTTATTCGGAAAACGTTCGTTCCGAAATGCTTAAAACTACTCTCAGCAACTGATAAAAAGAACCCAATCCCTAAACCCTAACTAAGGAAAGCAAAGTCAAAAAATGGCGAAGAGATAGATATAACTCTTAGGGAATTTGATAAACTCAACATAAACAACAAAGCTACAGGTGACAATAGGCGAGCGAAATCAAAATCAAAGCTTTGACATACCTCTGAGTGATGAGATAAAAGGTATCGCCTTCTTTGCTGTTAGCCTCAGCAGCAATAGCAATGTCTCTAATGAAAACACGCTCTTCCTCAGGAGACAGATCCGTGCTGCTACTGCTGCTTCCCATCGACACCTCCGCCATTTCTCTCTCGTAAAAAAATTAGGATACCTAAAATTCCTATTCAGCTTAAGTCGGCTTTTTTCGCGAATTCGGGGAACGAAATCTGAGCTGATAAAACGCCGGTGAAGATAATAGGTCGAATAAACCGTGCTTCGCCGTACGCCTCCGTCGAGAGCAAGGCGGTGGCTAAGATAAACCCTAACGGTTTTTTATTTTTTTGTGTGTGGGAGGACAAAGTAGAGTGAGCCGCTCGCTCGCTAACAACAAGTCTCGAAGGAACCTCTCTCTCTCCTAAAACAGATCCTTGCTGGCTTGGCTCCTCGAATTCTATTTTTCGAATTATTTTCCACAACAAAATTCCACAAGCGTTTTTTGATTAATGGAAAAAAAGAAAAAAAAGAGCAATAATTTTTAATTTGAAATAGAGAAGAGAACATAAAAATTCACATGACCAAAGAGTTAAAATTTGGAAAACCAATAATTTAATTTTTTTTTTAGTCTGTAAATTTAAAGTACATTTTTTATTTTTAAATAACAAAACTGTTGGATTTTATTTTTTAGTTTTTACTATTCTATAATCTGAAAATCTAGAATGTGGAAAACTTTAAACAATAGTTAGAGTATTATTAATTAAATTTCATACTATTACAGTAGTCTGAATCTGAATTGATTGGCACAATTTGGATCAAGAAACATCAACTAATAAATAAATTTCTCTTTGTAAAGTAACATTAAATTATTATTAATGCGTAAGGAGTAGAGGTAAAGTAATTAGTAGTACTAATTAACACTTGAGATATTTTTTTCAGATTATTAATTAATTGGTGGCCTCTGGTCAATTCACTCCATCTCTCTAGAAATAAAAAGTAAGCTCTTTTTTTCGCAAATCTGAGTTCTCTTCCTCGTCATGCGAATCCAGTCTCTCTTCGTCGAGCTCAGGTAAGACCTCTTGTTCCGCTTTCGCTGATTCCTGCTGTTCTCCTTTCCGATCATCTTTGTCTCTCTGCTTCTTTGCGCTAATCGTTTCAAAAACTATTCGAGAGTGTTAATTTTGTTACATATATCTTTCTTGGTGTCTAATTTTAGGCTTTGAGTTAGTTCTTGAAATTGGATTCAAGAGAGTGACAACTTTCAGAATTAGGATGAAAGAGACGGGCCATTACGTGCCACCACCTTATGTTCCATTAAGACAGTCAGATTCTGATGCTGAGTCTGAAGTAAAGACCACTATTTCAAATCTGGAAATTGCTGTTTCTGAAAGCTCAAAAGATGATGATCCGAGACAATGGTCATCTGGTATATGCGCCTGCTTCGACGATATGCAGAGCTGTATGCTTACTCTCTGTCTTCCAAACCCTTCATTTTACTTGAGGAACCAATTTTTTTAAAGGTGCCTCTTTGAATTGACCTGTCAGATATGCCTGCCTATGTGTTTGTGGCTCTAGTTAATAGTTCTTGCTGAGGTCTTTTTGGTTAGAACTTAGAAGCATAACCATTTGCATTTCTTGAATAGGTTGGGAAAGAAACTTTAGTTTAGGTGTTGAAGGTTTGGTGCCACTATTTATTTCCTTGAGCTTCCTTGTGCTACTTACTTCCCTTGGACATGATTATGTTTTCTTTTTTTTGGTGAAGATCATCATCATCTAGACAACTGTTTTGAGAGCAACATTAGAACTTACTACGGTTTGTCTTTGGATGCACAGGTTGTATAGGTTTGTTCTGTCCATGTTATATCTTTGGCAAAAACGCAGAGTTTTTGGGGTCTGGAACATTTGCAGGACCCTGCTTAACTCATTGCATTTCATGGGCTTTGGTCAACACCATTTGCTGCTTTGCAACAAATGGTTTGTTACTCGGTCTGCCAGGATGCTTTGTATCATGTTATGCTTGCGGATACCGCAGGTCATTAAGAACCAAGTATAATTTACAGGTACGAATTACTCAAATGGACATATATGGTTCTATTTGGTCTGTGCGGCGTTTCTGACTGATGTAATAATCTTTGATGCAGGAGGCTCCATGTGGGGATTTTGTAACACACTTCTTCTGTCACTTGTGTGCCATTTGCCAAGAATACAGAGAGATTCAAGAACGTAGAAGCGGCTCATATCCTCCCGACATGAAGATGGCTATCACTGATGCCCCCTTGGCTCAAACCATGGAATCAGCTAACTGATCACTTTTGTCCCCTTGAGTTTTCAATTTCTATTGTAGAAGACATTTTTCTTGACATCGACTTTTTGCTATGTATTTGAGAAGTGTGATGGGTAAAGTAACTTTGAGTTGTAAGTTTATCATAGACTTTATATATTTCATCAATAGTGTTCCGAAACGTATTCTCTAAAATAATGTTCAATAAAATCTTCTGGAAAGATGAGGTACCTCTCCCCGTATATAGTATTTTTATTTTACATATTCCATCCAACAAAATCCAATAAGTTAGATCAGACCGTCCGGTCGTGTATTTTCTTCTCTCTTGCTCCTGTGTAATTAAAAAGTCTCTAGTCTCTCTCCTCGATACAAGTCACAAGATGTCCTTCCAACGTAATGTATCACCAGTTCCACGGTCTGGTTTGTGATTTAGCTGCAAGATGTAGCGCCATTGAACCACTGCTACTGGTTGGACCTTTGCAGATACCGAGTCTGATGATGAAGGAAGCTGTGCAGCCTTTCTCTAGGCCTTCGCTTTCTATCCACATGTATCCTCCCATTAGCCCCACGAACCTAACCAGATACACCCATCAACAAAAACTTAGCTATTTGTGATACCATATGCTTAATAACTTATATATACTTTGGGTTGTTACCGTTTGCAGAGAGCTAGCCCGAGTCCTCCACCGGAATGGTTCCTCTGAGTTCCAGTCCGAGGCTGTACAAATTTTGTGAAGAGCAAAGGAATGTCTTGCGTGTGAATTCCACACCCTGTGTCCTTCACCTGCACCAAGATTGTTACATTTAGGACACATTAAGAAGCTTAAGTTTCTTGTTTTTAATAATATGCAGATTAGGACTAACCTGCACGCATAGGTAGAAGTGACTGTCACTGAGAACTGGAAAGAATTCTGGAGATGGTAGTTCTTGTAAGGACTCAGGTTTCATGATAGAGGCTATTATGGAGATGTAGCCTTCCTTGGTGAATTTCACAGCATTGCCCATGATGTTGAGAATAGTTTGCAATAGACGTTTCTCATCACCAATAGCATAAGTTGGTAAGTCTGCAGATAGAATCAGATTCGTTGATAGTTTCTTCACCGATGCGATTGGCTTTATTAGAGAGATGACCTGCAGATTCCAAGTTCCCATGTTATTTTTATTTAAGACATATAAATGCACTTCACTGGTCAATATGGGGGATATAGTTACCTCTTCAAAGATCGCTTGGAGACTGAATGGTTCATTTTCCAAGAGTAAACTCCCATCTTCCAACCTTGAAAGATCCAGGACGTCGCTGATGAGTGTAGCCACAAGATTGCTGCTTTTCAGTATCGTCTCGATCATAACTCTCTGTTCTGGAGACAGCTCAGTTTCAAGGAGGAGAGAGGACAGAGAGATGATGGCATGCATTGGTGTCCTCATCTCGTGGTTCATGACAGCTAGGAAATCATTTCGAGCATGTACTGCCATCTCTGCCTCTTGACGAGCCTTGTCTAAAGCAAAATTCTGCTCCATAAGCTGGTCTCGAGCGTGCATGGATTCCTCCAAAATTGCAGCGTGTGAGAGAGCCACAGCCACCTGAATGAAGTGAGAGTCAGGGGACAAAACCAAAAAAAAATAAAGGCTAGTAATGCAACTTGGCACACAACCGAACATATGTACAGGTGAAGAGATGGACCTGATCCGCAACATTTTCTACGAGTTCTAACTCATGGTCTCTCCATTTCCTAGCACCATCAGTTGGGAGAATCAGGACCATGATAGCGTAACCTTTGCCAGAGAGATCCGACCAATCACCGCCTTGGAAATTTGAGAGATGTAAAAGAGGTACACGGACAGAAACAACCTCGGGAGGAGAATATCTCCCAACAGGAGGCCCAATCTTAGCCAAAGGACAAGTATGAGGTATATGCATCGCTTGAGCGCTATTGAAGAGTTCATTAATAATAGGCAGATTTATAGGGACACTGCTTCCAACTTGTATTTTGTGGCTCAAAGTATGAGAAAGCTGCAAATAAAGACCACTCTGAGAAGGCATCCACAAGGCACATTCCTCGAGGCAAAGAGTTTTACCAAGCTCAACGAGAGTGGTTCTAAGAATAGTATGTCTATCAAGCGTTCTTCTAATCCCATGAGTAAGCATCCTAACATGCCTACCAGTCTCCTCTTGCGTTAGTATAAGACCCATTTCTCTGTCTAGCTCATCAGCTTTCTTCTTGAGAAACAGTTCCCGGTTCTTGACACTAAGAAGATCAGGAATAATATGAACCAACATCAACGCGGTTGCACAGGACACAACAGCGCAGGAGACTTTAGCAATAGTCATGACAATAGCAACAGCTTTGGAGTGCATGAAGAACATCCAAAGGTTGATGAAATGTGTAGCTCCACAGAGAATGATGAAGGCTCCAAACTGCATGAGCACCCATTTGTAAGGGAAGAAAGCAGACTTCTGGACGAAGTATATAAGCTCGAGTGGGATAGAGAAGTATGCAAGAGCGATCAAGGCATCGGAGATGTATTGGTACTTCACTAACAGAGAATCTTGATTCACATTCGTCTCAAAACAATCACATTCCATTTTTGTTGCAGCTTTGACCTCTGTTGTTGACCTGGTCAACCAACAATTACATATTCACAGAAAGAAAAAATTGAAGATATCATCAGCTCAAGTTACGTTTATGGACTGACTAGATTTGGACTAGAGTTACAGGAATGAAATCGATCTAGAAATTTATAAATCTACCAAAATGAATTTGATTCCGATCAGATGAAAACGTTACTAAAGCAAAAGCAGTGAAATCAATCTTCCTAAATAGATAGATCCGATCATGTACCTGGAAGAGGAAGATTCATAGCGGCGGAGCTGTTGGTGGTGGTGGTGGTGTGAGCCTCATAGCTTTTGGGCAAACGAATGATAAAAAATAGTTATAGTATAAAAAGATAGAAAGTTCAAGTTCGTCGTCTCCAACGGATCCGAGCGTTATGAAGAGAGAACTTGATGGAACGAAGCGTACAGTGATAAAGAAAGAAGAAGGAACCAATGAGCTAAAGCTTTTTTTATGTTTTGCAATGGGGGAAGTTCACGTGTTCATAGGCCTACTTGTTACATTTTAAAAGATATATGATCACTTCTTTTTTTTCTTCTGACAAATAATAAAGTAATTGAAAAGTGAGTTCAGGTTCATGAACCTGAACTAATCCAAATCTCTCTCCGTCAAACTCAGGTAAAGAGGCACTTTTGTCTCGGTAAAGTTTTCAGCTAATGGAGTTTGTACACACCAACTTTTGCAATGTAATTGTGAAGTTTGATCTGTAATGCAAAACTTTCTAAGGTTATATAAGTTTATAAAAGGTAACAAAAAAAAAAGTTACAGCATTCGGATTCTACATCTGGAAACAAACAAAAAAAACGGACAACGGGTAAATAGCTATGGATATTACTTTGATGATACCAAAGAGCAGGGTGTTTATTCTTTTACATACAAAAAGCCTAAGAAGAGAGAAGACCTGCTGAAATATGTTTCAATCCTCTCAAAAAGTCTTTTTAAGTGGTCACAAGATGAGGAGCTCCTGATCGAGGTAGGACACACGAGTATGTTACATACTTTGCACTGTCTAGAAGCACGACGACAAAAACTCGGGACAGTGATTTTGGTCCCCCAATCATTCCTTCTATATCTCCATCACCACCTTCTCTTGGATCAACAAGCACAGATACTACCATCGACGAGGCTGGCTTGATTTCTTTGCTACTGCTGTTTCTTTGGTGTTCTTTGGTGAGGTTAAAATCTGATCCTGGGAGTGGAATGGGAAGACCGCGAAGGATCCTTCTGTTCTTTCTCTTGTGTGTGTCTGTGGTGTTTTTACCGTGTTCAGCAGAGACGTTGGTTGCTGGAGTTGCAGGAATGATGGCTCCAGAGGTTGAGGAGACATCAAACTGAAACACTTCAGTGCACATCCCTGAACTAAACATGGGCCCTACAATATAGTCATTTAACAGAAAGGAAGATGTTGTTAAATAGTGAACCAAGTATCAGTAAGACTTCAAGCTACTATTGTGCCTCCAGTTTCTGCAGAAAAGGGCGAAGAGAAATAAACACTAGATCTACTCTTTTCAATCTATATGAGTAACAATGTCACATGTTCCTAGTTAATATCTAATCTAGATTGTGTGATGCATCTACTCATGACCATATATTGCTAAAGGTTCAGCCTCATTAAAGTGTTCTTGTGTCAAAAGTCAAGATATAGTAAGGACTAGTATACATAATCAAGTCAAGGGAACAGGAAGTAACATGAGAAACCCGTGATTTACCTGCAACACCTTCACGAAACCATTGCTGCATTTCACCGTTGGCTGCTTTAGTTTTGAATTGGTCTTTCAGAGTATCAGCAGATCCAGAGGATAGAGCTTTCTGTTTTTCAGCCTTGGATCTATAGAGATGCTTAGCCATTTCCTCAGTCCTTCCCACGTCAGGTAAAGGCAGTGCAGGGGAATAATCTTTCGGAATCACCAAATCAGCGTTCCTCTCATTTGATTCAGAAGCCTTTCTCGAAGCCACGGCTTTCTCACTCGCCAATATAGAATTAATAATCAAATTCCCATCTATCTTCACAAGCTTGTCATTCCTCGGAACAAAGAGTGATGCAACTAGAGGCTCACTACCATTCCCAGGAGGTACAGAGCTATCTGTTGCAGATATATTTTTCCTTGTTCCTTGATCAGAATCTCTCCCGCAATGTATCCCGTTGTTACTATTAGAAACCCCAGTACCAGCACCACTACGAGATGCATCCAAAACTCTATCCCTATGCTGACTGTAAACCTGATCAGTAATATAATTAGACCTATAGTTCCCATAAAAAGCACCACTAATTCCTCCATAATTAACGTTCACAATTGGAGCCAATGCACCAAACAAAAATAGACAAAACAGAAGCCCCAAAAAACTAATACTGGCGACCTTCTTGGTCTTAGCTTCACTCTTCTTACTCTCCGACTTCTTTGCCTTGGATGTTCCAAGAGGATTCTGTGGTTTCAACCTAGGAATAGGAATCAAAGGCACTTGAGACCCTTGTTGCTTAACCATATAAGGCGGACAAGGCATCCATGGATAAGGCATTGGAGCCATAGGTGGATACATTCCCATCGGAGGTGGTGGATGATGCGGCGGACACATTCCATTCCCACCCAATTGCTGCCTTAAAGTAGCATTCTCAGCCATGAAATAAGATATCTTCCCATTCAAATCCGTTATAGTAGAATGCATATTCCTAACCTTCTCTTCAAGCTCCTCAACGTAATGCTTCTTCCTCTGTCTCGAAAGCTGTGCGCTTTCACGGTTTCTCATGAGTCTAGCTTTCTTCTTCTCATCTTCTTCTCCGGTTACAGCACTTGCGTCTGCATCCTCACCTGATCTCCTATACTTACTGTTCCTAGACTCATCACTCAAATCCTCTTCGATCTCTTTCTTCCTCTTGGTAATAGACGACGTCGTAGTAGTAGCCACCACAGCTTCTTCCACCTTAACCTTCTGGTCGACGACAACGTTACCTGATTTAGGCGACGATTCATTCGTAGCTTCGGAGACATCAGAACCGCAATTACCCGAGCCTTGAGAGGACAACGGAGTCGGTAGATCTAAGGTACGGTCAGCACCGGAGCATCGATCATCAGAATCATCCCTAGGCGATTCACGGTTACAGCAACCGGAAATTGTAACGGCATCATCTTTCGGGAGAAGAGAATCGCCGGAGATTCCAGAAGCTTCGGACTCCGGGGTGAAATCACCGAAGTGTTCTTCTTGGGTAGAGGTATTGATAGGGATGAGAAACGACTCGTTCTCAGCGGGGAAGTAGAGATCGTCCATACCGTCGAAAGTGAGCTCGAATTCACCGTCGGGGAAACCTAGATCGGACATGAGTTCACCAATCGGAGTCTGATCGGAGCCGAAATGATCATCGAACGGAGGGATCGAGATGGAATCAAAATCGGAAGGAGGTGGGTGGGTGGAATTAGGGTCCGGAGCAGGTGGTGGAGGCTGCTCTGTGATTGGTTCCGCCATTTTGTTTAATCTGAGTTTTTAGGGTTACGAATTGAGGAGATGATGAAGAAGGAGAGAGAGAGGGGTTATGGAGTGATGCGGGAGAAAGACGACGAGGGGTTTAAAGACAAAGAGAGAGAGGAAGAGAGGAAGAAGGAAGGTGTGGTTGCTTCCGTCTTCTTCGTCTACGGCGCGTGGTCGTTAAACATACATGATACACTAGTGATGTGATGATGGGGAACCTAAAAGTAAAATCCAAATCTCTTTCCTTTATTAATTAATAAAGAACAAATCTATAAATAAATAAATTACAGAGATTCATTTTGAATAACTTTAGTACTAACTGTACCTAAATAACTTGTATGATGTGCTTTTGTTATGTTTCCTAATTTTGATTCTTCTTTTTTAATTATTTTTTAAAAAATTATAGTAGTAAGTCTCTAATCCAGAAATAATATCAGATGATTGACTAAAAATAGTTGATTTGACTGGTGAAATAAATTAAATAAAAATCAGATTTTATTTTATTTATTGTTTTTATATAGTATATTTATTTTCTTTATTTTTTAGTTTAAAGTTTATTGTTTTTTTTTTTGTCAAACTGTTTAAAGTTTATTGTATGAAGTCAATTTATACAATAAGTTTAAACTTTATATAGTCAAGTCTATAAAGTTTTAGAATTTATTGCGCATACTAATTATCATACAGTATTAAGTATTTTTGTAATTCTTAATTTACATGTTTTGCTATTTGTTAGTTGTTGTTTTTTTTGACTTTTGTATAATCATTTCATTAACTCAACAAATTAGATTAGAGTGCATACAAAAATTCAAATTATAGATTGATTGAAAGACGACGACAGAGGAGCTCTGAATTCCTACCCACACATGCATATTATGTCGACCATTGTCTATTTGTCTTTGTTCTTTCATTTGGTTTGGCACTTGAGGTGGGTGCTACCAAACCATGTGCACGACGTTCTAGTTTTATAGTATTACCTTAATTTAGTAGTGAATACTTGTGGGAGTTGACTTTTAGGAGATCGTGACTTTATTATGTATCCAATCCAATTTTTAGGAGTCTAGAATATATGTAGGTCCTTTGTACATTATCTGGTTTTTTTTAGTCTAGAATATTCTTGCCTAATTATTTTATTTTAGAATATTATGTAAAGGCAGAAAGATAGATACATATGTTTTTGTTTACAAAATCTCAATGGTACTCTCTTTACCTTCATCGGTTTATAAATTTACTAACAAATTCTTTTTTTGGTCGGCAATTTACTAACAAATTTTATACTCGTAAATAAATCCTTTTTTTTTGGATAAGTTGTGGATATAAAATAAATGGCGAGTGTGAAACAAAGCACGAGAGGAAGAGAGTGGGAGGGAGGGATTTGGTAATCCACATGTTAAAAGCACGTTGACTGCGTTTGTGTTAGTTTTGGAGTGAAGGAAGGGTTTTCGTTATTTGTCGTCTCTCTCTCTCTCGAAACTTCTCTCTTCTGATAAAAAAAAAAGCCCAAAAAATAATAATAATGCTATGTAGGCTATGTAGGCTATCTTATCGCTTCACTTTCCAACTGTGTGTCGTTTTTGAGTCTCTTTCCCGTCACGCATGTCTCCTCTCCCCCCTCTGCATCACTCATCATTTTCTTCGAGCTAAAATCTTATAACACCATTTCTATCGAAACAATTTCTCAAAACTCCCTCAATGGTAAAAGGACAATATTATCCTTAATGAAAATTGTTTTAGGTTAAATATAATTAAATCAGTAATTGTTCAACGAAAAACACAGTAGCTCAGTGGTTGCGAGCTCCATGTGCATGTGCGCGCGCCCAGAGTTTGAATCCCACTATGCGGGGTACAACTGGTACAACTAGGGTGCAACTAGTACAACTAGAGGATATATGGTACAACTATGCGAGGTACAACTGGTAGAACTAGAAGTCGGGTATGTACGACTAGAATGTTCAATATTCTTTAAAAATTGTTAGAGGGATAGTTTCGTCCTTTCATTAAAAAAAGAGGTAGTGAGAATAAGTGGGGATAATACAGAAATGAATTTCTGGTATAGAGGCACAAGAGATGAATTCTCCATTTTCTTCGAGCTCTCACCTCATAGCCTCACACACACACTATTAGCTCGACTATTGTAAACATTTTTTTTATTATAAGGTAAGAAACAATTCATTTGATGCATTGCTTTTTCTTTCTTGCATCTCCGTTGCATAATTTTGGTGAGTGTCGTAACATAAATTTAATTATAAAATCTTAATATTATCTTACAATATTAATAGATATATTTTTAATTATATGTTAATTAAGAGTTCTCTTTATCATGTATAATGGAGATGGTCTTACTAATCTTATAGTATAACGCCATCATAAAAATCATACAATATATAGTAAGGTCATGTTTTGGTCTGGTTTATTAATTCTCTATGAGCAACCGATTTCTTAGTATCGAGATTTGCCACTACATATGTAGCCGGAGTTCTCAGTTTAAAACTTATATTTAACTTATGTATCAGTTTAAGACTTTTTATGTTAAAGAATATAATTTGTGAACTTTAATTTTTTTTTTTCACTTCGATTATCTACACGTTAGTTTGAATTTTTGGATTGCATGCAAAAATGCAATCACGGATCGTTAGTTATAAATAAACATGGGGATTTGCGTTCAGGTTCAAACAATGAGTTGGATAGATAGCCGCTTGGAAGCTAGCTACAAGGTATTATCAATTCTAGCTAACCACATATTTAGACGTATACGTCTTTTGGATTCTTTATAAGTCACATTTTTCACAAGGTAGATTCACCAAAATCACGAAAATACTACATTAGGACACCGCCAAAATTAGGAAGGAGACAAATCATTTTCACAAGATTGGAGGACCGCAAGAATCATGTAAGACAAGAAAGAAAGAAAAACAAAAAAAACCATATGATATGATCTCACACTTTTCTCGAGAGGTGCTTGCAAATAAAGAGAGAGAGAGAGATAGCTGGTGTGGGAGCACAATGCAATCTAAACCCTTCGAGAATGTCTATAACAAAGCATCAGAGGAATAACAGTGTTCTATAACATCCTCTACATATCGCCATTAGGCATTAACCCTGACCAAGTTCCATATGTCTTCGAACCTTCGAAATAACAAGCATCAAATAATTGTATGCGTACATATTTCAAAACTTTTAGAACATAAAATAAATATGTCACGGTCACCATTAACACTAATTTCAGCTCTTAGTAGAGTAACCAAGTTGCGTACACTGTTTGGAAGAGACGGTGATGTTCTATCGAGATGTTCATAACTTCTCATTCTCTCTATTAGACGAGGCATATCTGATGATGTACAAGCCTTCTCAGCCAAACATAGGGTAATTAGTCGACTAACCAAGATATTTACAAGCCTTCTCTTTTGTATATCCTCCCCATTTTTTATTTTATTTTTCTGTACGGCTCTTTAACTTTTTCAATTACAATTTTTCACCCAAAAGTTTTTCATAATTCTCTCAAAGAACACGAAGGTATTGAAAATTTCATAAATGTGACCACAAATTTCTATAAAATCCATTTTGTGATTTTTAAACAAAATTGAGTATGAAATTAACAATAAATGTAGATAAAAGGTAAAATTATTATTATTTAAAAAACAAGACAAGGTGAATCATCAGATCAATTTTACATAATATATATGAAATTAGGGTAATTTTGAGTAGTAACCAAAATATGAGCTTCAACGGTGAGGAGAGAATGAGAAATTGGCTTTTTTCTTGTAATTTTTAGTAAAAAAGCTTTGACTCTCTTCTTATTTTCTTCAAAAAGTTTCTATTTTTTACACACAATTTCTATTTGTTTCCTCTAGCTCTGATTCAGAGGTCTCTGTGTCGTCTCTGCTTAAATTTCCTAGTCTTCTTTTTTATCTTCGTAGTTGTGTCTGTGGAGAGTTCAGACGCAAATCGAAACACCTTGAGAAGCTACTGGGCGTAGACGAATCAGAAGGGTATCTTGAGAGAGTTCACTGACGTTTCAAAGCTAGACAATAAAACAATTGAGCGACTTATGTACGAATATGGAGGGTTTGACTTGGTCATTGGAAGAGGTCCTTGTAAGAATCTTGAAAAAAGAACAATGGTCTCTCTTCTTCGAATATTGCAGGATTCTTGAGACGGTTCGCATCAAATCAGCAGATATGAGGAGGAGATGAAGAGTTTGAAGTCTCCAAGTCCTCAAGCTTCGACACTGCAAATAGTTTTGGTGATAATTGCTTATTTAATAAAACTATGAGGACCTTCTGTATAAATTCGGATTAGTTCGGGCCCCGTTTCTGTGTGTATCTTTACAATGCAATCTAAACCCTTCTAGAATATATATATAACAATGCTAAGCCCACTAGGCCCATTGAAGATTTTTTCTGGGTACACAAACAAAATTATATAAAATCTTAAGAATAAAATAAGAGTTATCTTCTTCCCTCTCGTTCGATTTGAGGGAGAGAGAGAGAGAGAGAGAGAGAGATAAGCTTTTTCAGTTTTTTGCATCTTTTTTGTTCTTCTCTCTCTCGTCGTCCTCAATGCTTCCATTTCAATCATCCTCTTCCTCCTCTTGATTGACTTCTTCTTCTCTTTTGCTGCGCGAGAGAGAGAAAGAATCAACCTTTTAGAGGAAGCAAGGACTTATCATCGTCTGTCTAATCCATCTCTCATGGACACAGCCTTGACCTCTGAAACAGGCTGTGCCCTTATGGCCGAGAAAGGATTCACGGTGGATCCTTTTTTGGTTGAGGCTCTTCAGAATCCTCGACATCGTCTCACCAGTAAGCTTCCTCTCTCTTTGCCCCTTTTGTTTGTTTTGTCTTCGATTCCTGTTACAATGCCCTAGTTTCTTCAAGTTACAATCTTGTACAGAATTGAGCTTAGAATCGTAATTAGGGATTTTGGGGAGAACGATTGGTATTAGGATTGTTTATTGCCTAGGTTAATTTCTAGGAATTTTTTTGCAAATTCAGATCTTTTGGCTAAAGTGTTTTTGAAGTTGGAAGCTTACTTTACAGAGGGATACATGGCAAATCCCATAACTAGGAAAGTGATTTTTCAATAGTAATGTTCTAAGTTTAAGATGTGAGATTTGTTTAGAGTTAAAAGTTTTATATGCTTGGTGTCTAGCTCATGGACTATTCTTTGCTTGACTGTTTTCTAAGCGATTTGTTGTTCTTGTAATGTCAGTTTTGAGGATGGAACTTGATGTTCAGAAGTTCTTGCAGAACCCTGATGAGCAGCAATTCGAGTTCCAGTATTTCCCGACATCATATCTCCGTCTTGCAGCTCATCGCGTTGCTAACCACTATGGACTAGTTACATCAGTTCGAGATGTTGGTGCAGATGGTAACATGAGCAGGATTCTCGTGACTAAATCAACTGATAGTAGGTTTCCTGCTGTTCGACTATCTGAAATCCCAGCTAAACAATCAGAAACTGGTAAGTTTGAGCACATGAAAGTTGCTATAAAGACCCGACCTTCTAAAGGATCTGGAATGGAAGGTGGTGATTTGGGAAAGCAAGGTGGTCTTCCGAGAAGTGTTGAAGAGAGGAAAGAAGACTATGACAGGGCACGAGAACGTATATTTAACGGTCTTGCTAACCTTAATTGTAACGATTCTCCATCTGAAACTAATCCTTGGAAGGTGAATTGTAGTCCTATCAGAGATGATGAAAATCAAGTGTTGAAGAGTGGTAACCTCGAGGCAGAGAAAAATCATTTCCCTAGGGAGAGCATTCCTGCATCTCGTATTGCAGTTCTCAGAGACAGAGAGAAAGACCGGTATGACCCTGACTATGACCGGAGCTATCAAAGGTACGTAAAGCATCCATTACCCACGATAGTTGCTTGTGAATAACAAAGAACGTTAAAGCTTTCTTTTGTATACTGAAAACCTTGTGCGTGCGCTTACAGGTACATTAGGAACCTCCCAGTAGACCAAAATTTCTGCTTGCCACACTTCAACATTCAGAATATAGGGGCGCCATGTTATGATATGGGATATAGCGGGTATAGTCAAAACACAAGTGCTCCTACATCTCTCAACTTGGGTCAACACTCTGTCATGAGCCCCTATGTGACCACGGGTTTAAACCAGCCTTCGATGAATGCTGCTATGTACATGCAATGGCCAAATGCAGCAGCTGTGATGTATACTCATTCTTATGAACACTTCAGAAACGCACCTTTACAGGTAAACAAGTTTTTGCCTCTTTTTGTCACTCCTTTATCTAGATCCCAATGAAACACTTGTGATGAAAAGTAGATTGTATAACACATATGAGTACATACTTAGATTAGTGATTGATAAGTGTTTAAAAACGAATGTTGTTTCTGCAGGGGCAGTTCTATCCGCATCCGCAACCCCTTAGCTTCGATTACATGCAGAACCGGTAATTGCTTTTTTCGTCAAGGCTTAACGATTTGTGTAATCCAAAATTTTGAAACAGTTTGTATGTCTAAGATAGAACAATCAGAAACCTTTTGATTAGTGTCATTGCCTTGCCTTTTCTTTTTTTACTGTGTTACGCTCCAGCGTTTGGAAATAGACGTAACTTTATCACGTACGTAGTTGCAACAGATAATAATTTAACTCGGCTTGTAGTGAATGCAAATGATAACATCATACAAAAGTTAAACCGTTCGTGTAGAATAAAAAAGATATACACTAACAATACATTTATTAAGTTTGAGGAAAAATGCAAATTACACAAGATAATCCACATACCTTAACATTATTACTTCCTTAAAAATGAAGTTAAGAATTCAAATATATTAATTTCCCGCAGGGAAGAGCTTAAGAATCTTCCTACCACCATCTCCATTACCATGTTCGGAATCTTCATACTTCAGATTACGAACCACTTGGTTTTGCTGAGTGATCATATGCTTCCCCATATACGGATGCTCTAATGGAGGCATCAAGTACTCATGATGGTTCAAGAAATGTGCCGGAACCGGCGAGCTCGCAAACAAACGATCAGTTGCTGAATCGGAGACGATGACGTGTCCACCGGAGATTCCACTACCGTTCCCGCCTTGCATTCTCCTAAGGTAAAGACGATATTTCTGAAGATGGCTCGCGACGTTCTCTCTAGTCAACCCTTCAACGCTCATTAGTTGCATTATCGTCTTTGGAACTGCGTTCTTGATCCCTAAGTGTCCAACAGCGTCAACGAAACGTTTGTGTAGCTGAGGCGTCCATACTAAGCGCGGTCGTTTCAGCGTTCTTGCTGGCTCTCCTCCGATCGATCCTGAACCAAGATCCGTGGAATCGCCACCGCCGAAATCAGAATTCATCATCATCGGTTGAGGAGTTAGAGTTGGAGTTGTTGGAGTGGTGGATGGTTGAAGCTTCTGGTGGTGGTGATAAGTAGCTGTGGCTCTCTTCGAACCGAGATGATGATTAGGGCTTCCGATTTGGAAAGCGAGAGCTAGATGAGGAGTGATCAAGGTTTGAGAGATAGGGATGAGTTCTTCCGGTGAAGGAAGCTCTTCTTCCCATCTAAGGAACCAGTTTGGATTATCTTCTCTCATTTTAGAGGCGGTGGTTGATTGTGAGACGGCGGCGGAGGAAAGAACGGAGGAGAGAGGATCGAGGTGGATCTTTTAGTTTAGGTGAGGAAAAGAACAAAGTAAACTATAGTGAATATTTGTAGATAGAATGATATATATGGAGGAAATGAGAGTGATTGGCTGATTCCATTTCTCTCGAATAATGTGTTAATGGGGTTATGGAAACGGAATAAATTGATGATTCTTTATTGTATAAAAAGATATACAAATATGAATAAGAAACAAGAAAGTTTGAAAAATCAAAATAAAAATAGTAATACACTTGTGAGAGAGAGAGAGAGAGCATATGAACTGTCATTGTCATGACACGGTTCGGTTCATGGCGTCCAAATTTGCCAGTTTCTGTGTTCCATGCGAAATGTTTGCCTTATATTAGTGACCAATTTGCAATTATTCTTTTAGGTAAAAGATAACAATAATGGATCGTGCGTGTGTGTGTGTGGATTTACATTTTATTAAGAAAAAAATATCAGTAAATAAGAATCGATCGCATAAGAATGCGCCAATAGTTGAGCCGACATCATTTGAATAGATTTATAAAAGTACATATGATTAGAAAACCCAAGGCAGAGAGAACCTTATACATGACAGAAAGAAGAAATCTCAATCTTATACTAGTAGTAGTATTAAAAACAACGATTGTGTTGTTGTGTCCTCGATAAGACGAAAACTATAAATCCCGAATCTTTCTCTAAATTTATAGAGCGATCTGTGATTTATTATTAATTAGTACTAAAATAATACTATAAGGATACCAACAGGAAGGATAACATTTAATTTCCTTAAAAGTGTGATGGAAAAATAAAATAAAATAACTACAGTATATATTATGACAGAAACAGTTAAAGTTAATAATTGAAGGGATTGGTTTCAACTTTTTGTTAGTTTGGATCTGTCACTGTCTTATGTGTTTCGGAGTTTATGGTCCAAAAGACTCAGAAAGATTCTGGGTTCTCCACGTGGCGCGTGTCCTCTCGCACGCGTTCATTTTGCGGCTGGGAGTTACAAGAAACATCACCCTTTCGTACAATTGGTCTCAAGTACGCATGAGATTCCACGGATTAGGTTTATTAGCCAACTTTTTTAGTATTTTTAATTAATCTTCATTTAGTTAGTGGGTTTAGTTGTCTGTAAACCATGCGTGTTATATTATTTTTTAAATTAACTTTTTGTTTTTTTCTCTGATTGTGAAGTACTAGCCCTAGTATATAACAGTGCATATTTGTATTCAAAACATTATTTAAAATATTTTATTCAAAATATTTGTATCCAAAAACATTTTTTGTATCCAAAACATTATTCAAAATAAATCAAACATTTTATAAGATTATTTTGTTTTCTTTTGTTAAATACTTTAGGTAATTATGTTGTTTTTATCTTTCTAAATACATGTGCAAAAACCATTACTTAAAATAAGTTACAGTTAAATGTAGAGATACATGGAAATTTTATTGTACTGGTATATATCAACGAGTTGTACAAAAAAATTAGTATACACATATTATAATACAAAGCATGGGTTGAGAGTGGGACTTGTGCTGCATTAACAAATAAATCAGCGAGCTTTTTAGGTTTAAACTATATGTAGTAGAGTAGTGTGAAAAGATTTATATTCCGATTTTAGGTTTGGCGTGTGATGTGAAATAAGGATGCTAAATCTGATAGCTCTAGTTTATATATATATGATCTATTCGGAATGAGAAAGTGGAATTGTCTTTATTAGTTAAATTGATTCTTGTGAAAGATTTGGTTCCAATTGTACGTATGTAGCCATGTAGGTGCGTGCACATAAACCATATATATCTGATTAGGATTTCTCTCAACTTTTCTCCCAAATGATGAATGAATAGAGCATCAATTATACATTATTTTTCAGTGAAAGTTAATTTAGAACACAGGATCGAGCATGATGATATAATGGTCGCTGATCAGCGGCTAATCACTATTCAACAAGCCAACTAAACTTGTCGACATATTAACTAATTGACCTAATAAGAATATTTAAAAATAACTTGGTTTTCTAACCTAAATATTAAGAAGTGTCTAGTGGCCAACCTCTCAGCACCATCTTTCCTATTATTTTAGACTATAGACAAAATGAGATAAGGAATCTTCTTCCGAAGTCACCAAGACAAGAAGTGAAACCGGACAAGAATTGTCCCCTTGATTTCTTTTGCACCAAAATATTTTGGACTTTTTAAAGCGAACCTTACTTAAGGCCAGGAAAGCACAAAAGAGGGGGTTTATGCAATAGATCCTTTTGAAATAATAATGTTAGCTTTACAAAACAATAACTTAAAACCTTTTTTTAATTCTGGAAACTACATTTCGGAAAGCAGAATGATTTAAAGCAGGGAATCTTTTATCTTTTATATTGATGGAAAGAATAAGATAATTCGTGAACCATGTGATGCCCATGTTTTATTATATTACTATACGTACACTATTATTTTGCCATCATCGAGTAGATGTGTAATTTCGATTGACTAATACCTACCATTCAATCACATAGGATGATAATAACACGCTAAGGTTGAAAACTCCATATTAGGTTATTGTTAAGTTGAGACGAACCTATATTTGGAATTAAGGCTAGACCCGACGACGCCATAGTAATCCAATATATTCCTTTCCTTTGGTCACCTTGGATTAGCATTCCACGAAACACATATATATATATAAGGCTAACATTGAAATTTCCTTTGACCAAAAAAATACTTAAAACAAAATTCTAAAAATGATATATATATATATATATATATATTTTTTAAAAAATATTTATTTGTAAAGGGCTCAGAGGAAGACATTTTCTTCTAGAGCAGTGGCAACAATATATTTTATTTTGCAGTTTCACTGTTGTGTAGTTAAGTCTCATTAATAATCCATTGTTGTTGTTGATGTTCCATGAAGAAAATTATCATTCATATGTTTCCAAACAAACCTTTAAATGGCATATCATCTATTTGCTCACCCAATAAATATGACCCCCGAGATATTTTATCAATCATCTCTTGTGTGGGGACAAGACAAGTAAAAAGAGAAGCTGCACAAATATGATTCAATACAATTAAGAAACACTATGGACATAAGGTGGGCCGTCATTGGGTAAGATCTGGGCCCAGAGTAAACGCAGATTGTCTAAAATCTAACCACTGTATCTCAAATTTGGATTCTCATTTATTAATTAACATTTATTTCAATTTTTATCATATGAATTCCTCTTTTTATTTATTTATTTTTTTATCAAATGAATCTTTTGGTACTAACGTTCTATTACAAAGAAAATCTAGCACGAAGTAAATATATTTAATCTGTAGTAATAATGTCACGGTTCCAATTTTGTCCTACAATTAAAAAATCGACGTCGTTTCAGATCCTGCTTGTAGTTGAAAGCTCTATTAATGGCTAATTTCATTAGTATACATTGGAGAATATAATTCTGAATAGTAAGAAGACCGCAGTCTTTCTTAGTCCCCCCTATTAATATTTTAAATTGGTTAATAAATAAATTGGTAGTGTTTATACTTTTGACCTGTCTTGTAATAAAAAAAAAACATAAACTACCGAAGAATTTTTTTTAGAAAAATAATTAAAAAAATAAAAAAGGAAAAAGGTAAGAACACAGGTCAGCGAGTTGGACTCATCTGTCTTAGAAGAGAAGAGAAGAGAATCATAGAAAGAAAACGCGACGACGAAGCTTACCCAGAGACAGAGCTGAGACAGAGCTGAAGAAAGAAGAAGAAGCCTTGAGTATCATTACCTCTGTAATGGAAGGTTCGTTCGTACCTTCTGTTTTATCATTCGCTCTTTCTTTCAGATTTTTTTTTTTTCTCCGTCAGTCTGAGAAAAAAAACCCTAGATTTTATCCCGACTTGAATTTGCTTCTCTCGAATTTGATTCTAGCACACTAGTAGTAACAATTCATATTCGGAATCAGCATTATCTTCACGAGAATTTGTCTCTTCTGCCCTAAATCTGAATTCGATACCCCAAATTAGGTTTTCTTCTCTAGAATTAGTAACGTTTTTTTATGCAAACAGATCGATTTAAAGTTATCCAAATTTGTTATACAGGTAAATCACCAGACCTAGAATCAATCGGGTCTGGTACAACAACAAAGCGTTCAAGTGTCTCAAGCCGATCTCGTACCCGCAGAGACTTCCTTACAAGATTTACAGACAGCGAACATTTCGCTGAAAAGCTCCAAGATTGGTTTGATTTAACGTTAGACAACAACTCAAAGAGTAGCAATGGAGGACCTGTCTTTGATGTTCCTTTTGAGCTTGTTGAGCTACAAAAGTTTGATTACGCATTAGAAGGCATTTCTTTTCAGCAGCTTACAAGAATGCCTAACGCTGTTTACGCTTCCACATCTACAGCTGTTGAAGCTAAGGCTTATTTAGCTATAGAGGATTTTTTACACGCTACTGTGAAAAGCTTGTGGGAAGCGTTTTGGAGTCAGGACGAGCCTGTTCCTTTCTCTGTTGGTTGTTTGTATAATCAGAATCTTAAGTTTTATCAGGCTGAGAGAGCTTTAGGGATTGGGAAGCTTGATGGTCTTTCTGGGACTGGTGTTTTGCTTAAGAACCCTCGGCATCCACATGGGAAATGGGATCATATTCTTGAGCTTGCTCTGCTAAGGCCTGATATTGGAAGCTTTGCTCAGGACAGTGATCGTCCTCCTTCTTTACATGTCTTAGGCGAGGCTCTTTTCTATGCTCTTCGTATACTCATTGCAAGGAGTGTGAGCCGTTTGGATTTTTCTCAAAGCTCGAACTGTGTCTTTGTTCTTCTCGTTGATTCTCAGTTTGGAGGTGTTGTTAAAGTCGAAGGGGATGTGAATAAATTGGATTTTGACTTGAACAATGTTTATGAGTGTGCAGCAGACTGGATAATGAAGCATTCGAAGATAGCTGTGTCGCCAGTTGACAGGATTTGGAACAAGCTTGGGAATGCTAACTGGGGTGACATTGGTGCTTTACAAGTAGTCTTTGCTACTTACCACAGTATAATGCAGTACTTTGGTCCACCGAGGCATTCTATTGAAGACTTAGCTGCTGACCATAGTTCTCGCCTTCACTCAAGACGACAAGAGAGGCAGTTGGGGGATACTAGTCTCAATGAAAACGGTACGTTTAGGTTCCAGCAAAGTACCATGTCTCCTGAGATTGTTGAAGTCCAAGAAGAGTCAGCCAAAATTGAGCCTGAACCGTCTATGAAACTGGAAGTTGGATCGGTTCTGTGGTTGGAGGATTCGAATTTTCAAAAAGGCTATCAGATTGACGAAATATTGACTAATGGTACGCTACCCTTTCATATTGCATCACCAGTGGACGATGCAGAGAAGTCTGTGTTCTTGTATGTTGGTTCTCCTCCTTCACAGCTTGAACCAGCTTGGGAAGATATGAACTTGTGGTATCAGGTCCAAAGACAAACTAAGATATTAAGTATTATGAAACAGAGAGGACTGTCTAGCAAATACTTGCCGCAGCTCCATGGGTCTGGTCGGATACTTCACCCAGGGCAATGTCAAAAACCAAGTTCAGGTGGACGATGTGATCATCCTTGGTGTGGAACTCCAATTCTTGTGACCACTCCGGTTGGTGAGACAGTAGCTGACTTAGTAAACGAGGGACGGTTTGGTCAAGAAGAAGCTATTCGATGTTGCCATGATTGCTTATCTGCACTTTCTTCCTCCTCTTCAGTTGGGATCCGACACGGTGATATCCGACCAGAAAATGTAGTTTATGTCACTTCGGGTGTAAGACATCCTTACTTTGTACTTATTGGTTGGGGTCACGCTGTGCTTGAGGATAGAGATCGACCAGCGATGAATCTTCATTTCTCCTCGACTTATGCGCTTCAGGAAGGGAAACTATGTGCTGCCTCAGATGCAGAGAGCTTGATTTACATGCTTTATTTCTGTTCTGGAGACTTCCCTGAATTGGATTCAGTTGAAGGAGCTCTTCAATGGAGAGAGACCTCTTGGTCAAAAAGATTGATTCAACAGAAGCTAGGCGATGTCTCAACCATTTTAAAAGCGTTTTCAGACTACGTTGACAGTTTATGTGGGACACCATATCCATTAGATTACGACATTTGGTTAAGAAGATTAAAGAGGAATCTTTCAGAAGATCATGGGAAAGAAATTGAAACTTCAGGCTAAGCTCTTATCCAAGAAACAAAATGGGGGTTCGCCATACCAGATAATGAAGGTCCTTATATATAAAGATTTGATTCCTTTTGAACATTCTTTCAGGTGCTCTCTCTCTCTCCCTCTCTCTGCTTAACCTGTCCGAGACTGGAAGCCTCACGATGAGACGTATCCTTCGGTTTTGCCAAGTCTGAAAAGTTTGGGACCTTTGTTCTCTGTTCTTGTACATGATCTTTGAAATGGATTAGATTCTGCATCTCCCTTGGCTATTAATGGTCTGTTCCTTTTCTTCATTATTATTATTATCTTGAGAGTGATTCTCTATTTATTTATTGTAAAGGTGAGAGCTTTTTTGTTCCCATTTTGACTTGTGTTTAAGTTTACGAGTTCTTTACTTCTTCCATTTTCTGTGTGTTTCTTAACCTGAATCCAACATTGGTTCTGTCTCGTCTCCATTATATTATTTTCACGTATTCAAGAAACCAAAGGAGAATCAAGAAAGAAACTGTTTTGAATAAAAACCTGCGATGCAAGAAACTAGCGCTGCAATGACTACTCCTGCACCCTTTTTTTTATCTCTGAATTTTACTCGTTGAAGACAAAAAGCGTATGGCTTTAGAAATAAAGAGAGTATAGTTTACACAAGTAATCAAGCTTTTTTCACAGGCGCAAAGATTCTGCAAAAGATCTATGTTCTGTGATCCATGGATTCTTTTTTTTGTTGTTGTTGTCCTACCTCGATCTCACATCAACACTCGAGTTTCTTGTTATATACGCGGGCTCTTCAATCCCTGGGATGGGAAACACGGTGTTGGTCTCAATGGTTCCTTCACCTAAACCTTTCTTCTTGACAGTTTCTTCGATGTTTCTGTTGTCATACTCCAGTGTCTGGAGGAGCAAACCACCGCCCTTGCTGTTTTTGCAACCGCCTATTTCCATTTCCATATCATATTTATCTCCTCGGGGTCCAAAGGTTCGGTCTAGCTCAGATGCAATGGATCCAACCTCTACGTCAGTTTCCTCTGGAGTCCAGTCTCTGAAGTTGATCATAG
Source organism: Camelina sativa (assembly GCF_030686135.1). Lineage (NCBI taxonomy): Eukaryota > Viridiplantae > Streptophyta > Magnoliopsida > Brassicales > Brassicaceae > Camelina > Camelina sativa. Next base: position 3,638,744 of record NC_141884.1, on the reverse strand, counting down.
GAGGTGGGATTCTGGCAAAGAACAACTCATACAGGTTCTTGAAGAGACCCTTTCCGTAAGGGTTTTCTTTCTTGTCATATCGGTACCGGAAATTCTCATAAGTTGTCTGCAAAATAGTAATAAAGGAGTCAAAATTACAAGCGAACTAAACAAACAAATTTGCAAAAACAGAACACCAAACAGAGCAGCAAGACTAGAGTAAGGTTAAGGATCTTGCCTGATTAGTGCAGATGAGGTAGAGGTGGAATACTGTGAGTCCGCCGACAAACCAGACAACGACGAAGCAGTAGAGGATGAGGACAACAAAGACGAGGTCGTTTGCGATGACCACTAACAACATTTTGCCGTGTAACTCAAGCATACTGATCCATGAGAAGACAAAGACGTACAAGCAGAGGAGTGTTGAAGTTGATATGAAACAGATGAAGTACGGATAGTTTCGCTGCAAAGACCGGCGTTTATAAATCAAAGATCCTAACTTACACTTTTTGTTTCAGGAGATTCAAAAGGAAAGGTTGTTAATTTAGAAGACTTACTAAAGCGATGCATTGGCCAACCCATGGACAATGGTGATCAAATCTTTGGACACAGTTGTTACAGATGGAACAGTGAGAGGCACGAGGAGGACGGTAAAGCAAACACGTATCACAAAACTTAACTTTGACAGTGTAGCCATTCACCAGTATATCCTTGGTTCGAGGTATCTTTGTATTACCAAGTTTGTTGTTTACCCACTCTGAGGATTGAGTGATCATATCAAACCCTTCTGCTTCAGGTGCTTCTTTGTTTCTAGGGATAATCCCGGGGTCTCTCGAGGATGTTAAGAAGAGAAATGTGAAAACCTGTAAAGAAGATACATGAAATATACAGAAAGGGCAACATAGCTCACAAAGAAAGAAACATTTTATAATATGGTTATACCAAGACTGTGAGCAACAGTGCACCCAACAGTATAAGAGAGTGGAACAAGGGATAGCGTTTCCCGATCATGAAAGCCATTCGGATGCAGAAAGTGAGAGCAGGACCTCCAATCATAACTGTGGTCAGAAGGAGCGAAGATGCATCTGGACCAAAGACTAGTCTCCCTCCGCAATAAAATTTCTAAAACAAGAAACAAGACAAGTCATCAAGCTGGTTCTGATATTAACAAATCAGGGGTTTAGTATCAAATCATGATATATGTTGTGGCAGGACGTAAAAACCCTTTTGTTTGTTTTCAAATATACATATATCGTGAGAAAGTATTAAAAATGGGCTTACATTGTTACCCGGCCAGAGTTGGTAGATCCTCTTGGGTTTATGATCATGAGAATACATGGTTTCATCGTCGGAAGGAGCACTATGAACATGACAACTTTTCTTCCTCCCCATATCACCAATATCTTCTTCTTCTTCTTCTTCTTCTTAATCCTCAAGCCTCAGAATCAACGACGAAACGACCAAAAAACGTAATCTCCATATTGTCTGCTTAGCGTGTCGTCGTTGTTGCGGCCAGCGAACGAAACCTGAGATTTCAAATCGCTGCCGCCTGGGATTTTGGCTTCTTTCTTTCTTCCTCCTCCACGCAAACTCTCTCTCTCTGGCCTCCTCCGCTCTCTTTCTCTCTCTGTTTTCTTGCTAATTAAGGTTTGTGTCAAAAGAGTTGTTTCTCTCTCTTCCCCTTAAAGCTTTGTTTCCTCGGCCATTGGAAGTTCGTCAACACGAACATCCATTCTCTTCTCTGGAACATCCTTAACATAGCAAATCTCGCCATCACAGCAATTTTTCTCCTTATTTCTCGCAACCCTCCAAAACCCTAATTTTTCATTACTTCTCCCGCACGCGCCATTTTTCTGTTTCAACAATCAAACAACTCTAACTTATCATTCCCTGTGTGCGTGGTGCGTCACGTGTGTTTTATAAGACTTAGCTGACACAATTATATATTGAGAGCCGAGAGTTGAGCAAAAGTAGCGAAACTGACATGTATATCTTAAAATTAATTTGGTTATTAGCTTTGGATAAAAAATTAAATACTAAAAAATAAATTTAAATTTTTGATTTGAAAAATCACATTAAAAATAAATAATAACATTCTTGCTGAAACAAAAAATAACTCTTCATCAACATTTTTTTATAAAGTGGAGCAAATTATATTTCAAACTTTTAACTAATATAGGGAAACCTAATTACATATTTGACTGCATAATTACCAGCTTACTAATGTTCAAATGTAATTAGGTAAAAAAATCATTATATATGTATTTCTGTTTTGTCAACAAGTAATTTTCTTTTGACTTCAATTAATCTACAAGTAAATATATTGAAAGGCTATGTTATTTTTCCAACTTTGACTAGGAAAAGTACCTTTTTTTTGTATGTTTGTGTTAGTATATATAGTCAGTCTAAACCAATACAATCATATTAAAAAGAAAAAAAAATCAAAAAAGAAAAATCATAAAAATGGGTATCAGTACCACTATGAAAATTTTAGTCGCATTTGCTTTCAGTGCCTTCTTCATCCTATCTTCTGTTAATTGTCGTACGACAACGGCTAGTACTCCAGGCACTAGTTTATTTTAATACAACATTGTACAATTATGGATATGATTTCCTCCATTTTAATAAATGTACATATTGTTTATTTTTTTTGTTTTGTTAATAGGTTATGGAATAAATCAGCAGGATATACAATGCTTCTATGGAACATATCAATGTCGTACTGGAGGGAGGCCCAAATGCATTCTCTTTTGTCGAGATCATGGTTATTATTATGGCTTGTGTGTTACTGATGCATGTTGTTGTAGTATTCCATTCCCTCCAAGCAGGGGTCCGAAATGAAAAAAAAAAACTACACATATATAACCAAATGTATTCATTTCCTTGAAATATAATATCATTATTTTATATATTATGATTATATCTATCTATAAAAAAAGTTCTATAGCAAAATTATAAACAAACTTTATGAAATAGAAGTTACTTTGAAGGATCGAAAACAGAGGCCGAACAGTAAAGATGTTAGGACCATGTTTTCCCAGACTAATTTACGTGCATGGTTTGCTTCTATGTATGTTTTCTAGATTCATGTTGCATAAGAAGTTATATAAGGGAAAGTGAGCACCTTATTAACAACCTTAAAATGACAATGGGTTACATGTTTGGTTACTGTCTTTCCCTATATGCAGCTAATTCCTTGGGTTGAACATTATGGTCGGCATGTCATTGCAAGAGCAACAAGCATCCACATCTCTCCTCTCCGACCAAATGTGTTCACATTCACACATCTTACCTCTGTTTTACTCTCAGACCAGGAAACTCATTGAATTAAGGAGAATTGGAGTAGAATTTATGTGTCCTTCCATGTTAGAAGATCATATATATATATATACTTGCCAAAACTAAAATGATTCTATACTATATACAACATAAAGACGTTCCTAATCATCCCAATCATAGAGATTTTTCGTGATACACATGGGTCAGTAATTAATCAAATTGATATTTCCTCGATCTTTCTACTCCAATAGTTTCTGCCACTATATATACATATTAGCTAATCAGTCTAACCCAAGAAGAAGAAAAACAAGAAAAAAAGTTAAAGAGATTATTGCAAAAATGGCTATCAGCAAGAAAATTTTAATTTCATTTGTTTTCACTGTCCTCTTCATCATATCATCTGTTAATTGTCGTATGGAAACTGCTATTTATCCAGGTATATTGGTTCACTCTTATATCCTCACTTCATTATTATGAACAATTTTTTTTTTCAATTAATGTATGTATTGGGTCAATGTTTCTTTTATTTAAAACAAAATTAATAGGTTATGGAATAAAGCAGCAAGATAGACAATGCTTCAAGACAGAAGAATTCTTATGTCGTGGTGGAGAAGGCGACTGTATATCTTTTTGTAGAGATCATGATTATGCTTCTGGCTTGTGTGTTACCCATCCTGATGCATGTTGTTGTATGATTTGATTTACAATAAAAAAGAACAAAATAAATTAATTTAATTAAATGTCTTGGTATTTGCTAGAAAAATAACATCAATATTTTGGAAATGTTTTGATTATCTATACATAAAATATAGAGTAAAATAAAGAACCATCACTAAATGAAATTTAATTTGATTAGACTTGAGCAATAGCTTCTGCAATTTGAACAAAATGTAAAACAAAGCCGATTTACAACTTAATGAATCTAAATTATCTAATATAATAAAGTAGGGTTACACCTTTAAGAAGCTCTATCTATCTGCCACGTGGCACTTTTGAATTCTCTGTTTTTTTGTTTAATAATGTTTTATCTCATGTTTAAGCCAATTGATATGTAAATCATTAATGGGCCACAGAATTTTGTCGACTTCACGAAGAAAAACCGACGAAATCTATGACTTCCAACTTCTCCTCTTCCTCGCATCTCTCTCTTTCCCACCTCTTCCCTCTTATCTGTTCAATTCTGCGAGATTTTGAATCAGCCGAGTTGAAGGGAATTTCGACATCTCCATTCTTTCACAGCTTGACATATGGCAACTATAAAACTGACACCTGTCCAAAAAAACTTATTCACCAAAATTTTAATTAAACTACCAATAATACACATTGTAATCAAATACATATAACTCACACTTTAAACATAAAACTAAAAAATATATTTTCAATTAATCCACAAATAAGTCATTTAATCTTACACTTTAAAATTAAACTTTCTTATATAATAAAGTAGGACTAGATTTTAACCCGCGGTACACCGCGGACATATAATTTATATTTTATGTTGTATCTATTTGTTAAATATTGGATGTTTTGTAAATAGAGGAATAACTAAATTTTCCGGTTGTTGTGCGGCTAAATATTTATATTATTTTTTAACCCGCAATACACTTCAAGACCATTTGTTTGTTATATTTAGTTTGTTTTGTTTAGTATTTGAGATTCTATTTTGATTTTTAATTATTATAACAAAAAATAAGGGATATAAATACATAATCAGTAACTTATACGCTGTGATTAAGTCACATTTTCCTAAATAATCATTTTAGTTAATCTTAGTTAAATCAACTTGATTTTATGTCAAATATTCTAATATTAGTAGTGTTGATAAATAATTAAATGAAGATTTAACCCGTGTTAACATAAATTTAATGATATTTTATTAATTCCAACATGTCTTTTTTACAACTCATCTACTATATAACCACATTATATAGTATTTTAGAATTTTTTAATTTTACATATTCGTAATAATTAAAATTTTTATTAAGTTTTTATATGTTAATTATAATATTTAAATAAATGTCAATAGAAGTTTCTCTTGCGTTAATAATCAAATCTCACAGGTTTTGAAAAACAAAATGGGAATCAAATTGTTGTTTTCTTTGTTTGCGAATGATTCAGATGTAGAACATCTCAAAACACAACAAAATGTGTAGTTAAGTATATGAAAGTTTTTATTTCCATATTAATTGCTGTTATTTTTTAGTTGAAATGAAATGTAAACTATTTAGAGGTTAATGTTGTAAATAACTTTTTAAATACATAAAACTAAAAGGGTATAACACAAAATGTACTTCAAAAATGTTAATATAGATACCTCCTAAAACTTTCTTCCACAGCTACTGTAAAACTAACACTTGTCCAAAAAACTTATTCACCAAAAATTTATCTAAACTACCAATAAAACATATTAAATCAAATAACTCACACTTTAAATGTAAAACTAAAAAAATATATTTTTAATTAATCCAAAAATAAAACATTTAATTATACACTTTAAAATTAAAACTTTAATAGAAACCTTAAAAGAAAATTCAATTAAACCATAAGTAAAACACATTTTATCTTATATATTTAACTCAAAATTTAATATAAAACTGAAAAAAACATTTCCAATTAAACCACAAATAAAACACATTCAATCATTTAAATTTAACTCACCCTTTAATATAAAGCTAAAACGGTTCAATCAAAACAATAAATAAAACACATTTAATCATATACATTTAACTCATACTTTAGTATTACAATTGAAATAAGATATAAAATATTTCCAATTAAACCATAAATAAAACACATTTTGTCATATGAAACTAAAAAACTATTTCTAATGCAACCACAAATAAAATACATTCAATCATATAAATTTAACTCACACTTTTATATAAAATTGATAAAATTATTTCCAATTAAACCATAAATTAAACACATTTAATCATATACATTTAACTCACCCTTTAATATTAAAACTGAAATAAAATAAATTTTCATTAACTTTATTTCTCCACTCAATTTTATTCAACAAACAATAAATTAGAATTAACTCTCATACTTTTTAGTTTTAAAACTGTAACTCTCATCACTTCCCATTCCATAAATACTCATTTTTCATTCTCTCATTCTTTTTCACTTCTCTTAGCTATTATACATATTTTGCGATTTTTTGTTGGTTGGTTGGTTGGTTATTGTTGTTTGTGTTAAAAAAAACAAATTAAATATTATTAAGTAGAGATGTTTGCATGTTTTTGGCGAAGTGAGCAAGTACAGGGACAAAGTGAAGTTTGTTACAAGTATGGCAAAAGAAGTGGAATCTGCTTATAAGACCGCTCAGGTAGGAAACCGCGGGGTAAACAACTGGAATGAATGATCTGTTGGAAACCTCCGGGTGATGGATGGGTGAAGCCGAACACTGACGGGGCTTCACATGGGAATTCGGGTCTGGTCACAGCTGGAGGAGTACTGCAAGATAGGATGGGGCAATGGTGCAGAGGTTTTGCTTTGAACATAGGAATTTGTTCTGCGCCTAGGGAGTGTATTACGGTCTCCATTTTGCTTGGGAATAGAGAATAACACGGCTTAAGCTGGAGGTTGATTCGGAGTTAGTTAGTTGATAAAATTATTTCAAATTAAACAATAAATAAAACACATTTTATCATATACATTTAACTCACACTTTAATATTAAAACTGAAATAAAATAAATTTGCATTAACTTTATTTCTATATTCAATTTTTTTCAACAAATAATAAATTACAATTAACTCCCATACTTTGTGTTTCTAAATTGTAACTCCCATGACTTCCCATCCTATGAATACTCATTTTCTCATTCTCTTTCACTCTTTCTTACATATTATACATTTTTTGTGTTTTTCTTGGTTGGTTGTTATTGTTGTATGTGTCAAAAAAAAAAAAAAATTTAATATTATTAGAAAAGCTTAATTCTAAATTTTAACTTTAGATACTATATGATAACTATCTTACATTTTTTTTTGAAGATACATCTCTATTGTCCCTAAAACAAACATTTTCATAATCAACCTATTACAACTTACATACAACTATCTTAGATTTTAAAATTAAAAATTTTTCTCTAATGGCATCTATGCTTAATTGAAGTCCTACCTTATTCTTATCTCCAAACTAAATTACCAAAGATTTCCATAAAATATAGTAATGTCTAAACTCTTCTAAACTCACACTTTAATATAAAGCTCAAATATCAAAAAAAAAAAAACAACATCAGCTACACAATCTCATATTCCAACAATCCACATTTCATAAACATAACCATTTTTTGTATTACCTTTCATGAATAATTTGACAGATTTTATACACGCATTTATCCTATCATTTGGACCAGCTAACCCACAACCACGCAACATCTTCTTTGAAAACGAATACCACAATCCAATGCAACAAGAACACTTGATGTGGAAGCAGTAATTTAAGACCTAGAAATAACACAAAGGCAAGCCACCCAATATGAAGAAGGATAATGTTCAACTTGTCTTCAAGATCTACGAGGAACTCAAAATATCAACACTCTATTTTGCAATCACAAAATAATATGTCCTAATTATATAATACAAATAGTATAAACTATAATACTATTTAAAATTCAATAAAAACATAAATAATATAATAATTTAAAATTTTAAAAAGGTTTTTTAAATTGTTCATAATTTAGAAAAAGGATAAATTGATCATTTAACATTAACTATATAGTTAATGAATACAAATAAAACAATTCCAAAACCCTAATAACTTTTAACCAAAAAAAATAAAATTTCTCGATACAAATAAACTTTATTGGTATGATCTTCAAATTGTAAAGTCTCTCGAAATTTTTTAAAAAAAAATAATTTATTCTTAATGACTTTTAACCAAAAAACAAATTAATATAATAATCTCGTGCAACGCACAAGACTCAACCTAGTGTAAAATACGTAGGAATTTAGTCCAATACGTTTCATGTGCTATAGCTATACGCAGCCATATTGGTAAATATGTTCTATTTTAACAATTTTATTGAAGATAATTAATTAAATGGTGAAGATTTACATCAGTTTATTTTTAGCTTTGGGTACAGAATGATCTAATGTTTGATTTAAAAATTACATGAAAAACTATAACCACCTTCTTTGTTAAATGGAGAGAAAATAATCGATTATTTTTTTCAGATTTATAACTAATGGAATTTGCAAATGATATATCAAAATCACATTATTTAAACATGTATAACAATATATTTTTGAGAAATAGAGGGAAATGGCTACTATCTCCACCCCACATACAACCAAAATCATTAATTGACACTTATCTCATTCATTGTATATCACTTATCTCTTTCACTGTAGTTCAACAACTGTTTTTTTTTTTCGAGTTACAAGTTACAACCATTAAAGTTTGCAAAATTTATTTCAAAAATCACACTAAAAATGTTATAACAATATCTTTTTTTGGGAGGGCGAATGGGTTACTAATCGATTACGAATTACATCCATTAAAATTTACAATCTTTTGGTCAATATGTGTTTAAATAGAAAGATTATGTTCTTTTTCAAACTTTGACCAAGAAAAATACCTCTTACGATAGAGAACTTACCCCTTAATATTACAAGACCATATCTACTTGCAAACCTAATATATGATCCTGTAATAAGTTCTTAATATATGATACACATGGAGCAATAGATACTTCATTGATCTTCCTTGGTGTATACTCTATAAGAGGATATCTACAAGATATGTAAATATATCATAATCATATGAATGATTTATATAAGAGGATAGGTTATCTGACTATATATATAATCAGTCTAAACAAAGAAGAAGAACAACAACAAAAAAGAGCTAAGAGAGCAGAGAAATGGCTATCACCATGAAACATTTAATTGCATTTGTTTTCACCATCTTCTTCATCATATCTTCTGCTCATTGCCGTATGACAACGGCTAGTGGTCCAGGTATTTGTTTACTCTAATATCCTCATTTTTTTTTTTCAATTGTGAACAAAATTTTGTTTTGTTTCAAATGAATGCACATATTGGATTAATGATGTTTTTATTTGATAAAATAAATAGGTTATGGAATAAAGAATCGTCAATGCTTTCAAGAACCAACATTATGTCATTCTGGATCAGTACGCGGCTGCACTATTTATTGTTTCCGCAATGGTTATTCTTATGGCACTTGTCCTACTCCTGATCAATGTTGTTGTCATATTCCAGAATAAAATGTTTTTGCTATCTTGTTTCAAAAATAACATGAATGTCTTTTACATCAAATCCAGAACGAAATAAATAAAAACTTTACTATTATGTCGATGTTGATTTGATTAAGCTTGAGCAATAGCTTTTGCAATTTAAACAAAATCTAAAATCAAATTGAAAATACAATTAATTATTTATTATTTGTCCAAAAATGAAAAAATTATTACTAGTACATATTATTGGGTCTCAAGGAAAACTAAAATTGGGCCTCGGCCCAATAATATTTTAAAAACATAATTTAATTGTGGGTGAGGAAGCGGCCATTGAAGCGCCACGAAGTCTTCTTCTTCTTCTTTCTCTAAAATTCATTACGATTCCGATTTCATCTTCAAATGTTACCCAGACGAGCTCAAATTCGCATTAATCAATCTTTCTATATGCATAGCTACACGCAGGAGCAATCTCGGATCTCAATTTCAGGCGTTTGCGATTCCGATTTAGGTTTTTAAATTTTTTCCGATGGTGAATCATTACCAAGTTCTAGGCGTTACGAGAAACGCGACTAAGAAGGAAGTTAAGGATGCGTTTCGGAGATTAGCGATTAAGTATCATCCGGATAAGCACGCGCAGTCTCCGGATCACGTTAGGAGAAACGCCACCGTGCGGTTTAAGCTTGTCTCGGAGGCCTACGAAGTTTTGAACGACGATCTGAAACGCGCTTCTTATAACGCTGTTAGCGATTCCGATTTCTTTCGCCGTACTAGCAGCGGTTCGTATAGTAGTAATCCGTATGGGAATCGTGGTGGTAAAGCGTATGGCTACGGTTATGGTTACTCTGGGAAGAGTCGTCAGTCTTCTAGTTTCAGGAGCGGGTTTGATTTGACGTTTCGGTACTTGACTACTCGCGCGTTTCTACTTAATCTCGCATTAGCTGGGTAATGCGACAACTTCATTACTTGGTCTTTTGGTTGATTTGGTATCTGAGTATTTGCTGTAATTGGCAAATTCCTTGTGAAGGATTTGATTATCTATGGAATTTTCATGGTTATTGTGTAATCATCTTTCTAAGCTGTGGTTTTTGCTTTTATGTTGTAGTATCCTTACTCACTCAAGTGGTCTCTTATCTTTTGTTTTCCAGTGGTATGTACTTTGCATTTACTGCAATCGATACAAGCGGAGAAACACTATGGAAAATGCGTAACTCTGGGGTGAGTACCTTACTTTATTTATCCATCGATGCTCGCCTTAAGCTATTGACTGTTTTGATAATCTTGCATTCTTGCCATTTTTGTCCTGTGATTTACATGCGTTGGTGTCTATGCAATATTCAACTGGTTTTTTTATTCCTGCTGTTGGATGCATCTTAGTGTATGAATAATTCCCATATTCATTAGATTGAAGTTCTTGTGGCCATAGCTGTAACTAGAATGAAATCCAAGAATTAATGTTGACCAAAAACTAGTTTTCCTACTTGTAGCACACTAGATAGCTTTAGAAGCGTAAAAAGGGAGAATTTGTTCAAACCATTGATTAATATGCTTGGTGTTGCAGGGTCGTGTACTGAGAGTTAGATTGTAACCTATATATGCTATTTCGAACATATTGAACCGTTTATGAGAACATTTTCTGTCTTAGGGTTTTCAAGACATAGTTGCAAAATGTTAATTTACAAGCAATGGTGAAAACATTCTCACGTCAATAGGACTAGAGAAAATGCATCTTTGTCAGAGAACTTAGGAAATCCCACATGTGCTGGATTTTTAGAATGGGAGAGTAAATTGAGGCATTGATGGTTGGTTTCCAATTTTCCATTAGTGAGAAAAACGAGGGCATGTGAATTTCTCTCTGTTTACATGCTTAATCTGGATTATCACCACAGCTAATAAATGGACAATCCACATATTTTCAGAAATCATTTGAAGAGGCAATGGAATCAATCGAGAAATCAAAGACACATAAGGATGAAGGGTGAAAGAGAGGACTCAAAGTTACTACTTTGACTTTGATTTTTAAGCTTCTTATTCTGTGAGCTTGATGGGTTTGTGTGGGTCATTGTTAGCGACTTTTCAAAGACTTCAATTTCTTATAAAGGAGATGTGCACATATCTATAATTCAAAGAAATACTCCAGACACTGGAGTATATATCAAAAACTAGCTTGAATTTCGGCCAGACATATTTGATCGTGGTGGTAACGTATTTGATTGTCTTATTTATATAAAGAAGATGCTGACAAGATATTTACCCTGCTTCGTTGAAATATCTTGTGATATACTAGTTTTTCTCTAATTTCAACGGTGAGAAGACTCTTAATTTTTACACTAATGCGCACAAAGAACTTTAGCTTCAGTTTCCAATACCACCAGGCACCAACTAACCCCCACCTCATAATTTTGTTTTATACTATCTCATATTCAACTAACCCTCACCATATATATCTGTATATAGTACCGCTGAAGAAGAGTGATGAAGTGGAAGAACGGTCTCAAAAGGTTTCTAGAAACAGGTGAAGTTAGAGAGAGAGAGATGAGAATGGGGCCGAGGGAGGGTGAAGTGTTTTATAAGGACGGCGTCAACTGATAGAGAGAGAAGCGATGATGAAACCGCGTTGAGCGGAGATAGATAGGGATACGTGTCACAGTTTACTCGTACGGACCTATCTTTTTTTTGGTTCAACGTGTGAGATATTTTTATTTATCAGGTAGAATTCGTAAAATGTTGAATTTTTGTGACAGCAAAACTTGCTTATAGTGTTATTATTATTTGTAGCAACCGAGAAAAAGGTTAACCCAAGACCAAGAAGAACAAAAAAGACCGATCGAGTGAATATTTTTCCAATGATTAATTTTTTCTTTGTTATAAAACCGGTTTGAATTTGGATAGGAGTGTTTTCCCTAGATTCTCAAAAAAAAAAAAAAAATTAGTGGGGTTTATCCAAAATTCAGATATCAAAAATATTCAGACAATATTATACTTGCAAGTTGCAATGATTCATATGAAGAATATCTTCAAATAGATCCAATCTGGATTACTTTGTCAATAAAGGATTTGATATCATGAGGCTGCAAAACAAGATAACGTCGAGTGAAACTTGTTAGTTCTGGGATGTAATAATTGCATCATATGTAATAATTGATTTGCAACGGAGGCCCAGAAACAGAGAGTAACCCAATAGGTTCTATCTTCGGGTCTGGTCATTAAAAAAAAAATTACCCGAAATTGAAGATTCGGATACTTAATCGGGCAAGAAAACGGGTTTGCATATAACCATTTACACGTGTTTTAAAAATCGATTTAGGATTTGAACTTATTAATAATAACTAGGGGATTATATTACCGCGCTATGTGCGGTTTATAATTTATTAGCCTTTTATAATATGAGCAATAATTTGATAAGTTTTACAAATTTGACTTAGGAATGCATTAGTTACCTTACTAAAGGATAATTTTAATTGGAAATAATGAACTTAAACTATCCCATATTTTCATGGCATTGTGGTCCATATACTTTGGCTTTCAGCCTCTTTCACAGGTCAGTCTCTGCTGATTGTGCAGTTTGGTGATGAGCAATTCTCATTTTCAAAATCTCTAGACGCATTTCTTCAAATCTCTATGCTAGTTATTAATTATACACCTAGATTTCAGATTTGGATTTGTGTTAATATGAATGAGTCAATCAAATATGGAAATACGATTTGTCATTTGTGAACCTGTTTTCGTTGTTTACAATACTCGGATTCTTGTTATCTAATATATGGGCCTTTTTAAGATATGGTCCGTAGTGTATGGGCCTAATTGCTTAAATATGGGCCCAAATAAAAGCTAGGGTTCGCCAGTTCGGATTCTTTCTGCGGACTCTCTCTCAATCGCTCGTACTGGTTTGATTGGTAATCGGAAAAGTGAATTACGTTGAATCTCTCAGTGTCTTAAAGGTTTTGGATTGGGAAGGTTGAAGGTTGAAAACTGAATAATGGGAGAAGAGCTGCAACATCATCATCAGAATGGTTCTTCTGCTCATAACCAGACAACTAATTATGGTTATGGAAGCTCGCTTGCCTACGACCAAGACATTGAATCTGCCGCAACCACAAGCAATGCTCTTCTCCGAGAACAAGTACATATTATAATAGTGCTTTCCTCGATTAAAAGTTTCTAAATTTTTCATTCCAGGACGTGGGTGAAGGTGGTTAAGTTGGTTCATTGTTGTGAATTTTTTTCAGGAAATTGAAACGCAGAAGATTATACAAGGTCAAAGGTTCTGTCTTTGTGCTGTATAATGAGCATCTTGCTGTCTTATTAATGGGCTATTGTAAATTTCGTGTCTTTTAGTTGGTTTGTATAGCAAATTTGTGTTTAAAAATTGAAATTTTCATCTACTTTCAGAGAAGCTGGGACTTCAGTAGCTGGTGACTCTCAGCATAACACTGATATTCTTCAAGATCGTACTGACCCTAATGCTCTAAAGGTTTGTTTTTTTTTTATCCTCAAGCGGCTAATGGCTTAATAAGTCTTAATCATTCATGACATGAAGTTTTTTTTATACATATTTGTTACTATGTAGGAACATTTGCTAAAGTTAACTGCAAATCATAGAGCAGAAACAGCGGCAAAGCGTGGTGGGAGTGTGAGTACATGCGGAGAAGGTTATTCATATAGCTCATGAGCTCTCTCATGCATTTTTTTGAAAAATTCACTAAACCTGTCCAATTAACGGCTTTGATCTATCTATATATACTAGGTAATGTGGATGTGGGAAACGGTTATGGTATACCAGGTGGAGCTGCGTACGCGGGTCACTCTGACTTCAGTGGGAAGCCTGAACCTACTACGGATGCTTCTTCAAACAATTTGCCTGAATATCTCAAACAAAAATTGAAGGCTAGGGGAATTCTCAGAGAAGGTACAGGGGCTGCTACATCCAACACGCAAGATGTAATTATCCATCTCTCTCACACTTTTATCTTTAGCCGCATATGTTTGCTATGACTTGACCATGATTCAGTTCAACCCCTTTTGTTTCAGTTTATGTTATTATCATTGTTGACCTATTGACGTATTTGTTTGCTTGTGATTCTTTACTTTTCCAGGCATCAGCGGTTAGTTGGAATAGACAGACGAACTTACCTTTTCCGACAAATGCAAGCACCTTACCATTAGGATGGGTATGAATGAGACAAACTTAACTTCTTTTTTCTTCGGTTATTCATTTGCTACACAATCAAATGCTGCATGCTGGGAAACTGTTTTGAAATTCTTCAAATGCGTTCAATATTATGTCTTAATGCTTAAAGATGGCCACTTATGGTATGATGTGCTTATTAGTGTTAACTGTTAAGCCACTTAAACTTGTTCTGTTTTATTCAGGTAGATGCTAAAGATCCTGCAAGTGGTGCTACATATTACTATAACCAACATACCGGAACATGCCAATGGGAAAGGCCTGTTGAGTTATCTTCCACCACGCCATCTTTGCCTCCTAAAGAAGATTGGATTGAAACACTTGATGAAACCTCTGGTATGCTATTTACTACACATATAGTCATCATTATGACTATCTCTTTGCTAAAATATGCATGTCGGCTATTATAAAAGTTTAATGTGTTTATCACCATCGAAAGAACCTAGATCATCACATGTTAGAAAATGGGAATGAGGAAATCCTTGTTTATTTCTGCTGGAAGTTTGTGCTCTCTTATTGACCAGTGTCTTCTGATTTCTGTTGTACTGTACACAGTACTCGCAATGCTTGCTTAATCTTTTGATCCGCTTTGGTTGCATCCCTGAGCTTTAGACCTTTTGATTCCTTATGCACAGGCCATAAGTATTACTACAATACAAGGACACATGTGTCGCAGTGGGAACCTCCAAGTTCTTTACAGAAGCCTGCTTCCACAAACTCTAACAACGCTGTCACGCAAAGTACTGTTAGTGGGAAGGGCGAGCATCATCCAGATCAGCTGCCAAGATGCTATGGATGTGGGGGATGGGGAGTGGGCCTTGTCCAGAGATGGGGTCACTGTATCCACTGTACCAGGTAGGAACCCTTTCGTTTTCTTGCTATGCTTTTTGAGTTAAATTGCTGCATAGAGACTGCTCGATTTGAGGCTTATGCCTCTCTCTCTGCCTTTGCTCACGAGGACTCATATTATATGTAATGCAGAGTTTTGAATCTCCCAGAACGTCAGTACTTGCCAGCAAGTTTAAACAATTTCACAAATGCAGGAGATTCTGCCCAAAAGAATCCGAATCAGAGGTAAGCTCTCAGAATCTTGTACGAGGATAAAGATCCTTTCATATCTCTTAGAAACTGAGTGTCTCATTACAGAACGAGATTTGACTCTTGTTCATTAGAGAACGAGTGTTTGACTCTTGTCCTCCTCCACATATCTGTTAGCAAATATTTAGACTACTCACTCATTTGGATATAACATTCTCTCATTTCTCTTTTCTCTTTTCTCTTTTCGGAAGGACAGAATCTCTGTTAGAGAGTCTACCAAATTTTCAACATGAAAATAAGGATGGAACACATTACATGTAGTAGCGAACTAGGAGGTTTCCATTTTACTTACTCTTGTAATTTTCAACTTACAAATGACGCAAAAAAATGGAAATAATTGAAACAGGTCCAGTTCAAAACCTCCTATGAAAAAGGGATTAGGCAAAAAACGTGCTCATGCCGATGATGATGAGGTGGATCCAATGGACCCAAGCTCTTACTCAGATGCTCCGCGGGGTGGCTGGTAATGTCCATAACACCCAATTTAACCACTTTGTAAATCGCCATGACCTATATCATCGTTGATATTTCTAACATGCTATCATATGTTACATACCAAATGTCAAACCAAGCATATTATACTCCATAGGAATCACATAACATCAAGTTGATCTGATCCTTCGCATCTTGCAGGGTTGTTGGACTGAAAGGAGTACAACCGCGAGCTGCTGATACAACTGCCACGGTAAGGCCAATTGAGACTCTGGACTACTGACCCCACTAACTACATGGTGACAAAAATCTAGTTCCTCCTAACTTGGTGAAATGGATATGTGTTTCAGGGTCCTCTGTTTCAACAACGACCGTATCCGTCACCTGGAGCAGTTCTGAGGAGAAACGCAGAGGTGGCATCATCCCAGAAGAAGAAACCAAACTCTCAGTTCACGGAAATCACAAAGAGAGGCGATGGAAGTGATGGTCTTGGGGATGCAGATTGAGAGAGCTCGACTCATCTTATATAAGATAGATCCCATATGTCTTCTACTGTTTTGTCTGTTGCTTTCTCCATATATGATATTGAAAGTAGGCTGTTTACTAGTTAATGAACACGATCGAGCTGTAATCAGATGTATTTAAGCACCGGGGTTCAGTGGTGTTTTGTATACATATAATCACCATCAGTTACTTCAGTATCTTCCATCTTCAACAATATCCAGAAACATTCTCCTAATTCTCAAAGAGCAACATGTTTTTAAAGTTGATGACTTTATGATATGAACAAATTCATTGGTATTCTGGATTAATTAGTTTGACTAAGAAAGAATCAAAAGATACAAATGACTTGTGAGTAAAGAGGCCATTCGATCATGTGGACCCGATTAAACCAAGTCCCTTATAAGAAAGTGAACGAATGAATGGTGAAAACGAGAAGTGTGCGTGCGCCTTTTATTTCGGCTGAACATAAAATTCGGACAACACATTTGTTGCTTCACCGATTTTGTTGTTGCAAGAAACGTCAAATTGTCTGAGCAAAGAACAGATTCCGTATAAATTGAGAGCCAAAACATATCTCTCTTTCTCTGCTCGTTGACTCTGTAACTGTCTGCTCTAATGGCGATGGCCGCACTAACAGCTTCTTCTTCTTCTTCTTCTTCTGCTATTACTCTCCTCAACAAGCCTTTCTTCCCTAACCGCTCTTATTTCTTCTCCTCTAATTCACACTCTCCTCTTCTCCGATTCTCTGCTTCTTCTTCCTCTGTTCGTCCCCGTTTCCCTTCTGCCGCCATAAGCTCCGTTGCTCCTGAATCGGTGCGTTCTGCTTTTCTTTTCTTGATTTCGTTTACAAGCTTTGTAGAATGATTGATTACATAGAATTCAATGGTACTTACAGGACTTAAATAAGAATGGAACTTCAAAAATTGAAATAGAGGAGACTCAAGTGTTTGCGTGTCCTGTTTGCTATGAACCACTTATGAGGAAAGGGCCTTCAGGCATCAACCTGTAAGTTCTTGTTTACCTCCTTATTCTTAATGGTTATGTAGTTTTGCTTGTTTCTTTTGTTTTTCCCTAAAGCTTTGTTTTGTTTTGTGTGAGTCTGCAGACAAGCAATCTACAGGTCTGGATTCAAGTGTGGACAGTGTAACAAGACATACTCTAGCAAAGATGAATACTTGGATTTAACTGTCACTGCTGATTTGGAAGATTATGATGAAGTCAAACCCATTACTACCGAGCTCTTTCGGTACATTTCTTCTTTTTATCCACCTTCACTAACCATCTCTGTGCTGTTAGCTAAGTCTTGTTTGAGCCTCTTTGTGTGTGTGTGTGTGTGTGTGTGTGTAGGAGTCCATTAGTATCATTTTTGTATGAAAGAGGTTGGCGGCAAAACTTTAAGAGAAGTGGCTTTCCCGGTCCAGATGAAGAGGTAACTACATCTTTGGTCTTTTTTGTTGATCTTGTTCTTTCCTCATGGTCTTAAATACTTTGAAAATGCAGTTTAGAATGGCTGAGGAATACTTCAAAGAAGCAGAAGGTGGGGTTCTTGTGGATGTTAGTTGCGGAAGCGGTTTGTTTTCTCGGAAATTTGCCAAGTCTGGAAAATACTCGGGAGTGATTGCCCTCGACTACTCTGAAAACATGCTTCGTCAGTGCAAAGAATTCATAAAAAACGATGATACTTTCGACAACTCAACTAATATAGCGGTTGTGAGAGCAGATGTTTCTCGTCTCCCTTTCCCTTCAGGTTCTGTTGATGCAGTTCATGCTGGTGCTGCCTTGCACTGTTGGCCTTCTCCTACTAATGCTGTAAGTTCTTGAAATTTTCTCCATAGCTTCGTAGTTGTTTTGCAAATGACATGACACTTGTTAATTTTTTTTCTTGTTGGTTTCAAGATTGCTGAGATCTGTCGTGTTCTAAGAAGTGGAGGTGTCTTTGTCGGGACAACTTTTCTCAGATACAGTCCTTCAACTCCTTGGATTATTCGTCCTTTCCAATCGGTAAAGAGAATTGTAATGATCAGAAGTGGTTAGTCTATAGCATAGATTTTGATCTTTTGTGAATTTTGGATATTTGCAGAGAATTCTGCAGAGCTACAATTACTTGATGCAGGATGAGATCAAGGATGTGTGCACATCATGTGGTCTCACAGATTATGAAGATTATATTCAGGATTCTTTTATTATGTTTACTGCTCGCAAGCCATAGAGAGAGTCAGAGAGACCTCTCTCTTCATGTAACTACATTTATTATTATATACAAAATTACAGTAATATAAACTGGTTGATGGAGAGTTATTTTTGTTTTTGTGACAATTGTTGAAATCATTCATATCTGAGTAGAAACAACTTTATATTATTAAAACTCATAAATCCAAGAGTAGTTTCATCAGTGCACAAAAAAAAATTTAAAAACTCAATCCCGTTAAGAAAGAAGACAAATAAATTGAGATGAATCTTGCTAGTCAGATCAGATCAAAACTGTATCTGTTGGAAGCCTTGTGGGGGTAGCCACGCCTTAGACAGCTTCTGTGGTTTCATGCTTCTTCTTTGTTAGTGTCTTTGCGACAGCGGAAGTGGAAAAACTGAAGCAGGATCTGAAACAAAGAATAAATGAAGTTTAGAGAGCTCAGTGAAAAGAAAGGAATCAAAGATCATGAAGTTGATGAGAGAGATTGTATACAAGAAAATCAAGCACAACACATCCTCCTGCATCAACAAGCCATGGTAGATTAGGTGCAATTTTTAACCATTCCACACTGTGCACAAGAATGCTGCAACCAAAACAGAAAAAGGGAGTTAAACAGGTCTAAGGAGTTCAACCAGAGATTCTTTAGAGACTTGAAGGCATAAAGATTGTTGATCTTCACCTTCCAACATAAGTCATATTGCCAATTAATGCAAATAAGAACATCAATGGATTCAACCCCTGCAATTTCAAAAGAAGAGCATCAAATGGATTCTTCAGATACAACACTCTTACTTGCGCCGTATTGATTAATACTCGCTTACCTCCACATGACCTCTCCTCATCTGCCAAAAAGAAGATATCGGAAATGAACATTTGATTTAGCTAAAACTGTTATAAACAATAGATCAAAAGAATAAATTAGTTATAGACGATTCAAAAGCCTCTTACATTGAGACATATTTGGGGAAGCCTTCCACCCAAGTAAATGGCTGTCATTGCCCAACCCAAAAACATTCCAGTTCTGCTGCTTTCTCCATCACCATGTTCTACTAAATTGCCGCTACTGACCTGAAACAGAACCAATAGTAGTCACAATTTGCATTTACAGTTCCTTCGACATAAAAGCACGTAGACATGAAATGCATAAATTATAGTGTGCCACTTATGAGTACCTGCAAAAGCTTTCTTGCTGCTTGAACTACAAATACTCTATCTCTCTCTCCCAAAGCCGCAGTTCTTGATTC
Source organism: Camelina sativa (assembly GCF_030686135.1). NCBI lineage: Eukaryota > Viridiplantae > Streptophyta > Magnoliopsida > Brassicales > Brassicaceae > Camelina > Camelina sativa. Next base: position 3,618,628 of record NC_141884.1, on the reverse strand, counting down.
ACTTAGCAAATTGGGAAGGTTGAGTGTTCCAAGAAACATGAACGCTGACACCTATAAGAGAATAATCTAATGTTATTCTTATTCTATAATAAAACCGCTTGGATTTTGGAAATCAACACAAGGCATTGTGAACAATGCTAACCACGCATAGCAGTGATTTGGTGGAAGGAGGCAATGAAGGAGGTGAGGCATCCTCAGGAAGCAATGGCTCTTCAAGAGTTGGTTCACTGTGACCACGAGCCATTCTCTGAGCTAAGACAGATCCAGCTGGTGGTGTATGACTACTCGACAATGATCTTGCCGACCTGACAGAATTAAAACGTGAAAAAAAAGAATCTCAGAGCCTCTGAACAAATCTTTTGCTTTCATATATTTTCTTTCATCAGAATGCTAGAGTAGCCTAAGCAAAGAATCTAAATGGCATCAATACGTGTAAAATAGTTCTCTTCCGGTAAAGCTATTTCTATGACTCCCAGGAATCATAGTGATAGGTGTCGTATGACCGCCACAAGGAGCAGTATCAGAGCTATTTCTCCATCGGCCAGGAATTCTCACGTCGCTGCTTATGTTTGCAATACGTTCTGCTTCAACCTACACCAGGCATTCATACTCGAGCTGTTTAAGTATCAACGCATAATTAACAGGCTCAAAAACAAGAAAAGAACACTGCTCAGATAGCATACCCTCTGATTTCTTCTGTTTTTCAACCGGGGATAGACATGTCCGTAATATAAAGATTGAAAAAAGAGAGCTGATGTAGTCACTGTATACAACTGCAAAGAAATCACACATATCAAGCAAAGATACAAACAAACACTGTAAAACATGAAGCTGCTTCTAGTCTTTTTGTAATATATACCAGTGCCATGTAGAACTGTGTTGGAAGCTGCAAAAGGATTAAAATTTTCAGAATTAGCTTTACGCTACTCAAGGTGAGACAACAAGATTGAGAAAACTTAGGTTCTAGTAGATTCACTCACAGTAGCTGGTTCCATCAAGCAGCCAAGAAGATTGAAGATATCCCTACACCAATTTTCAAAAATTTCCCAATTCCCATTAAACAAAAAGGGGGTCGTCAATTTACTCAATGAACAATTGAAAAAAAGCAAAGCCATTAGATCATATTACCCAATAATCCACGTCGTTAAGAAGGCAAGAGAGAGACCTTCAGTGGATTTCTCACTGTAATTAGTCATAATCTGAGGTATCTCAGCAACACCCCAACTGATAACACTGATGACACCAAGAGATAGTGACAACCCTTCTCTAAAACTACTGTGGAGAAACATCTTTCTTCACAGCCAAAGAAAAAGATCACAACCTGTGTAAACCCCAAACTAAGTCCCTTAATGAGAGCAAAGATAACGTCTTTTTGATTGTGTAAAACACTAAGAAGAAAAAGAGAGGTTTTTTAAAAGAGGAAAAATATTTCAAAACAGTAGAAAACGAATCCTAGAGAAATAAAAACTCAGTCAATAAATTCAATGTTTTTGGTTTTTATGGTATCTCTACTAGATTCACAAACAAAAAAGACCCCACAAAATCTGAATATTCTCCACCCCACAAAAACCCAAATCAACCCAGGATTCAGACTCTTCCAAATAAGGTAACAGAATCGAAAACGTTACATACAATCTGGTTTCGACATTTACACCATTTGTTAACATACTACCTATTCGTGCAGGTTTAATTAAAAAAATAAAATAAAAAAAAGCAAGAGACATCATCGATTTAATGATACATTACATTAGGAGAAACGATATACAGAGGAATGAAACCAAAGAAAGGTGTTACCTTTTCCAGAAGAAACCCGTGAAATGATTGGTTCCGACGGGTTTTGGTTCAAAGATGAGATAAAGGAGAGGCCTTTAAGCGTTGTTAGCTTTTGGGTGACGACTGCTTTCGTTTGTCTTTTTTTTTTTTTTTTTTTTGGTTTCTTTTTTTGTTCGTTCCTTCTGGAAAACACAAATCAATCCTCACAGAGAGTTTTCTGTAATTTCTTTTTCTCGTTGTGTTTATTTTTAATTTTAGTTTCCTTTTTTTTTGCATTATTGTCGCTATGAAGAAGAGAGTAGTGGATTTGGTTTCGATTTTGGTCTTATTATGTCTGTTTTTGGAAAAAAAAAAAAAAATATGTCACGTCGGCAAAAAGTGAATGACCAAATAAAAGATATCCTTTTGGATTTAGTCTACCTAATTAAAAAAAAACATGTGCAATGATATTTTTGCCGATAAACATAACTCGAAATATGTGTACTAGTTCCAAAATTATGATTGATTTTAGCCTAATTTAGTGATAAAAGTAAAACTAGAGCAAAACAGTCACTATTATGAAACAAACATTAAAATAAAAATGTGTTTAAAATGTATATATAGCGAAATAGAAGGAAGAAAAAAAAAACAATACAAATGAGCATGACAATGTTTGAATAATGAGTGTTAATGTAGAGTGGATGTAATAATGATTTAACTAAACTTTACAAATTTCTTCGTATAATCGAAAATAAATTATTAATTAATGTAATAATAATGATCAAACTTTCACTATAATCTTTTTTTTTTCTTACTAGCACACTGACTTTTAAAACTTCGTTTTTGTTTTCATAATTCATATAGTAGTGGCAACTGGCAAGTGGTCTCTCTTTATGAGCATGTAAACAAATGTAAAATTCATTTTGTAATAAACTAATTTGTTGGATTGGAATGGTTAAAAATAATATTATATTAATGATATATATTGGAGATGCTTATTGTTAATTGTTATATGTTTTCCGCTGTGCATGTTATTAGTATTATGGCAGATTAGTCATGATTATGTTGTGGGTTTAATTAAATAGTATAAGATGCTTATTGTATATTAAAAAAACAGGTCGGGTTGTTTCAGTTGGATATAATTGTTAGGAATGATATCATGTTGATGTTTTATCGGAGTTGGTTATGAGTCATGTTTCCGATGTGTATATTATTGGATATTAGTTTATTATTGTTATTATGGTTGGTTAATAATGTTTATTTAGTTGGTTTAATTAATTAGTACTAGATTCGGACCCGCACGTACGTGCGGGGATGATTTTAAAACCAAAATTTGTTATCATATTTGCAATATATTACGTATATATATATATGAAATTATTAATGTAAACATATTTTTTTAAGATATTAACATTCATAACCCTATCTCATACTATAAGTTTAGTATTCAATTTATTTTTTTATTTGGTTAGACAACAAATGATGAGATTACATTGAAAAAATGGTAAGAAAAAAGTGATGTATCTATTTGGGACTGAAAACCCGTCTTGTCCCGCCCCAAGAACTATCAAACCGGGCTAAAATATCAAAACTTCTCAAATCAAATGACCTAAATTGTCTACCTGAATAAATCCAACTCGATAGGCTTGCCCATAACAATTTTGCTATTTTTTCCGTAAAAACCCATAGGAGAAATGTCTGCATTCATCACTTTAAAATTTTGCAAAGCCCATGGATAACATGTGTTTCAATTAAAAAAACGTTCCAATATAGATAATTATATGTTAAAGGGATTGAGAAAAATTTTTCGTTTTTATATTCTCAAACTATCTAAAGTTTACAAAAAAAAAACCCAGTTTTTTTCTACCAATCCGAAGTTGACATGTACAGTTAGTCAGTTACTCAAGTGAGATTTGAGAATTGAATATAGGTACCAAAAAAGAAATTAGTTTATCCAGATTTTTGTCAGATATTTTATAAAGAATATTTGGATAATATTTTTTCGTTCCCTTCTTCCATATTTTTTGTATGTCGTGGTCCTTTTTCCGCAGATAATTCGAAATTAAGCTCGGAAATCTCGGCTTAGTTGAATGTGTTGAGATTGGATTTGATATTCGTAATTCTTGTTTCAAAATTTATTACAATTAGTTAGAATATTCTTTCTTCCTTAGTATTTAATTTGCTTACAGGTCTGTTTGGATACACTTGTATCGTATACAGTTCATATATTAATTGTGTATGTTTGGCTCTAAGTTATACATATCCTTATTCTATTTTTAATGACATTTCATGTAATAAATAATCTTTAACCCTATGTCTACTTATTAAAAATGCTTTCCTTTTAATAGTATAGATTTTTTCTGATATGTAATATGTAAGATATATATTAAAGAAATGGGTGAAAGATTATGACGGATTACTCGTATTTTCACTTTTGATATTCTCAAACTCTATAAAATATTCAAATACTAATTTTTTTTTTCAAAATAATCATCTTAAAGTAGGCACATACCCATTCTGAAGTTGACGCTTACTCAAATTAAAGATTTTGAGAACTGAATCTAGCTAGCAAAAATGTTTATACTTTAACTTGTTACCCATTTTTTTTACACTATAATGTTTTTTTATTTTTTGAATTACACGTGTGTATCTTATACCCGCTATAATTAGTCATGATATTTGAAATAAATAATATGAAGATTTTGAATATATTACACCGTCCCATTTATCACGAATAGTTTGTCAACATTTTTTATTTTTATATATTCAAAAATAGAAATGTATATGGAAATATTGTTCTGATAGATAAAATTAAAATAAAATATTACTATTTAAGTCTTAAATGTGTAAACATTGTTTTGTTTTGTTTTGTTTGATTGACATAATTTAAATAATGAACAAATTAAATGAAAATAAAACAGATAATGTGAATTAACAATGTCTAATTAGTTTTATAAAATGTATTATTAAACATTTTCATTATGGGACATAAATGTCTACACCTTGTGATATATGTTGTGTTGATGGATACACAAATCTACAATACAATTACATACTATTCTCTTCTATATCTTAAGACTAAACACCGTAAACAATAAAAAAATGACATGAGTACATCATATGAAAAGCCAGATTTAATCGACGGTAAATCTATTTGTAAAAAATTTAGTAAATGGAAAATTGTTTAAATGTTTATAGACAATGGTAATGCTTGTAAATATATAGGATATACGATGACTATATTATGTGTGTATAAATGATCAAATTAACTCATGTACAAAACCTAGATGCATCCTTACACTCTTTAGGTTTAGGTATTATGTATGTCACTTTTTATGTATGTCATCCACTATCTGCAAATACAAAATTCCATATTTAAATATAAATAACAAAATTGTGAACCTACAATAAAATAAAAATAAGACTCACCCCATATAAAATATAGGAGATTAATGATGGACTTTGGTTACATATTCAACATCATCTGCCGTTTTCTTTTCTAAAACCATTGCACACTCGTATTCCAAGCTATGCAGGGTTAATTTTCTCAGTGGCCGATGAAAATATTCTTTTTGTGAAACGATTTATGTAGTGTGTGCAACTTTAAGAAGATATATACAGCTCAAAGATAGTTAGGGTTAGTAAGATCAAAATCTCAACAAATAAATACTTAATTGCGTATTACTTTAATTTCTCAGGCAAAATAAAAGCTGAATTAACAGCATATCTTGATTAAATATCTTTTAATCAGTATTTTAGTGAATCAATAATTCAAATTTTCTTAAAATTTTGGGAGTTTTTGAAACTATCCAAAAATCCAATCAAATATTTGATCAAGGTATGCTGTTAATTTCGGGAGTAGTAAATTATTTAATTGTTTCTTGCAAATATTTTTTCTTTTGTTATCATTTATAGCATTTTGAAATGATATTACAATTAGGGTCGGTTGAAAGGTATATTAGTTAGTATAATTTAAATATTTCATAATTAAGCAAGTAATTAAACTAAGATCATATTCTAAGATACTTTCCGAGATTTTGGTTTTAATTTCCAAGATTATGTTAACTTCCCTTATAAATTAAATACATCTTTATTATTTTAGAAGATATTGTAAGATTGAATTTTACTAATCGATGGACTTAAAGATTATGTTGCTAATTATGTGGTTAGGTTTTAATTGGTTGTTTTAATTCTACTCTAATTATGGGAGTTGATTTATTTAGATTTTATGATAGGTTATAATTCCTTCCGATTTTTATGTGTTAATGTGTTAAAATCATTTAATATTTGTTTTATCAAACTGTTTGGCTATAAGTTATACATATCCTTATTCTTATTTGAGTGGCATTTCATGTAATAATTTCTTAATCTATGTCTACTTATTAAAAATGCTTCCCTTTTAATAGTATAGATGAGATGCTTGATTAATACAGAAAAAGAAAACACGTCGGGTTGTTTCAACAATAAAACATAAATTGTATTGCAATTAATACATCAAAGTGTAAAATGATGATTGTTATTTTTTTACATCAATAAGTTTTTCTTTTTCTGGCAAACATTATTGGAGTTACATTTTATAGAATTAATACATAGTATACAATAAATCTTATATATATTATAATAAAGAAGTAAAGAAATAAAAGAGAAAATTATTATTTTGGACAATATGCTACACAAATTAAAGAATAAATTGAATATCTTATAATGTATAATATCAAACTATAGTTTGTTTTAAATATAAATTTAAATAATGTATGTCATATAAAGTTAACTGAAATAATACAATGAAAATATTAAAGAGAAAATGACAGATGTTGCAAGAAGAGAGTACCAAATAACAACTTTTTAGAACTTGTTACTAAAATGTTAAGAGAACCTTACTAATATATCAAAAAAGATATTACTAAAATGTTAAGTTATTTCAAAAATGACATTGCTAAAATGTCAAGATATTTTTTTGGATAATTTTTTATGTATATAATTTTGAGAAGAATGAGTGCCTCTTGTCAGTTTTTTAAAGTATGAGATAAAACTTTACATTATTATTTAAAAATAAAGAAATACACAAAGATAATGTTAGTTGAATAAAAAAATTATAGAATTTACAAATTTATTTGAAGTTTGAGATATGAGGGTTATTGAGATAATGTGTGTCTTTTTTTATAGGGAATATCAGAGTTAGAAGCCTATTATAAATTTATTATTTAATTAGGTAGTTAATGCAATAATCCTTATATCAATTTATATTTATAAGGAGTTACATAAGCTATATGAGAGTTACAAAATGTAATAAACACATATTAATATATTTTAATAATTTATTATGTTTCTAATTGTTATTAGTCATTTATTACAATATTACTAGTACTGTGGAAGTTACAAAAGTGTCTACATATAACATAAATAAATAATTTCAATAAAATGAAATTAAGTACCTTAAAGACGTATATGATTAATAATATGAGAGTTACAATATATGTGATAGAATTTGAAATTTAGTATAATACGTGAGAAAGTTCACCAAAAATACGTTCATTAGTTGTTTTAAGTATTATTTTTTTGGTTAATATAACTAAAAATATATGATAGAAATTTCAGCGTAATCAAATTAATATGAGAGTTACAAAATATGTGATAAAATATGAAATTCAATAAAATATGTGAGAAGGTCCATAAATACTTCTATTTATTATTTTCAAATATAAATTGTTAATGTTACTAATAATATATGATAGGAATTTCTATATCTACTATAATAAATAAATAAATAAATAAAGGAAAAAGATATAAAAAAGAAAATAACTATTTATGCTACACAAACTAAAAAATAAGTTGAACATCCCAAAATGTATAATATCAAATTATATTATTTTCAATATAAATATAAATAAAAAATGTATGTCATATAAAGTTAATTGAAAAAAATACAATAAAGATATTAAAGAGAAAATGACACGCGTTGCAAGAAGAGAGTGTCAAATGACCATTTCTTAGAGAAAAATAAAAGTCATTATTTTGGACTATTTACTACACAAATTAAAGAATAAATTAAACATCTTATAAAGTATAATATTAGGTCTTAAATATAAAAATAAATAAGATAATGTATGTCATATAAAGTTAATTGAAAAATATACTAAAACTATTATAGTGAAAATGACACATGTTACAAGAAAAGAGTGTCAAATGGCATTTGGCAACTTCTTAGAGCTTGTTAAAAGGGAACCTTACTTTATTATATAAGATATTCTATATCCGCTATCATAATAAGATGAATTTAACTTTTAATAAATTTTTATTATTATTCATCCAACTTTTAATGATAAGACTTTATATCTTAATACTCCTTTGATTATAAATACACAATACATTTCATTTAAAATCTCCATCAATAAATAGTGCAATCTAAAAGTTTTTGAAAGAAAGTGACTATTTGATCAAAAACATGAATTTTGGTACATTTTTCCTTCTTCATTAATTGTTCATAACTTTTTCTGTGGTTACATCTCTGTTTAGAATTGATATATTAAACTTTACAATTTGTACAGATTATGGAGATACTAAAATTATATGGCCAACAGCAGATCACAATGTCACTATAGTCTGGCTTCACGATATCGGACATAATGGCAGAGAGTAACACAATCACATGCTTTACTTTTTATTATTATATATATATATATATATATATATATATGATTCGTGTTTCAAGTATCTAAGTTACCTATTTCGTTATAACAAAAGTTTAAAATCAGTGACATCTTCTACTAATAGAGTAATTTATAAACATTTCTAAAAAGTAATTTTAAAAGTTGACTTTGACATGTTCTACAAATATTATGATTTGTTTTGAAGTGTTATTTGTATATAATTTTTTGTTTTCTTTTTAGTATTAAAATATTGGTGACCTGACAAGAATAATTAAGAACTTTTCTCTCTCATACAATTTCACATAAATTTCATTTCTTATGTTCTCACTTCATTAAAGTTATATATAAGTAAAATTGTGTTCTTCTCTGTAATTAAAGTGTATCTCTGATCACTCTATATATGTCTATTCTTTCTGCATGCAGCTCAGCTAGATTTGTACGTCAACTGAATCTTCCAAATGTACGGATCCAAGCAAATGTTAAATTTTGCCATATATCTTTTTTTACTTTAGTCAAACATAAACCCAATTGAAATTTCTTATTAGAATATATGATTTTATGCATAGGTAAAATGGATTTGTCCGACTGCTCCAGTACGTCATGTCACTTCCTATGGTGGAACAGAATATACTGCTTGTAAGATATACTACTTGGCTTTAAACTTGAGAAATACACTAGTATTAATTAATGTTTTCTAAAATTCTAATTTAAAACTAATAATATTGTATATAAAATTTTAGGGGCCGATGTCAGCGAAATTTCTGAGAACATGGAAGAGGATTTGGTTTCTTTCAATTTAGTTTCTGCCTTTGTTATTAGCCTTTTACAAGATGAACCAAGCAATGGTAACCCATAATCATCAACATTCAACACATAGCATGCTTGGTTTTCTACTATGCATCAAATTTTTATATCAAATCTATTAATCCAATTGGTTTTGATAGTCATGATAGGACTAGGAGGTTTCGGCTTGGGTGCAGCGGTAGCTCTCTACTATGCGTCTTCTTTTATCACAGGAACGCTAACCATAAACCTACGATTTATTGTTGGAATCAACGGATGGCTTCCCGCTCGGAAGTAGGCTCGTTTTAAACCGTAATGTCACTATTTGTAAGAAAACTTAAGTTACACAATTTTTAGACGTGGTATAAACCTAAATCAATCTTGCAGGAATTTTCTGGACAATTTAACATATGATTATGGTTATGAAAGTTTTGCTCCATCGCTACCAATCTTAGTTACACAAGGAAGTTGTATGTGTTTATTAACATCTACAGATCTACATTACAATTTAAATATCAATCGCGAGAGGATGTTGATTCTTATTAATTATTCTTCTTTTTTCTTTTCTTTTATGTGTATGTCACAGCTGATAATGTAGTTCCCTTCCAATTTGGATTCACATGTGCTCAGATTCTTAGCACGGCTGGATTTCCAGTTACGTTTAAACAAAACGAAGGGTATCTAAACATGAAATTAACTTCACTTTTTTATTTGAATAAATTTACTACTTGACCTTATTTTTCTGGATCCAATTTTGGGGTTATGCCTTGTGCAGTGATCATTATACAATCCTTCCAGAAGTAATCGATGATGTTCGCTCATGGCTCATGAATCTCCAACTCTAAGGTCAATAATGCTCACCACTGCGTAGAGAAAGGAATTGGAGAACAAAATTAACTATCATACAATATACTACATTCATTTTTAAATTTCTCATTTGTTGTTCAATAATATATATGAATATTATATTATATTAACTACATTTAAACAAAACTAATTACTTTATAAGATTTAAGTTATATAATTACTTTGCAACTTTGATGAGATGTCAATTTACCTAAAAAAAGTTTTCTTTTCTTTTATTCATATGATGTTCTACAGATTATTGGATTGTGTTCCACCCAAATATGTTGTTTTGTTTTTTTACGCTTTAATTTGATATTGTAGACCAATCAAACAAATTCTTTTCTTTTGGTCAACCTGAAACAGATACTAAGTGAAAAAAATATTATTAACTACTTTAAATAGATTATGCTTCGAAGTAAAAATTTTGTTATGAAATAAATTGTGTTCGACCCGATTTAGTATAAATTTTTTGCCATCCATCCAACTTTTATAGAAGGTGTGATTTTGTAAACTTTTTTAAAAGGTGTGATTTTGTCAACTTTTAATATTAAGATTTTTCTTTCATAAGGCTCATTTCTTGATTAAAAAAAAAAAAGAAAATAGAAAAATTCATTTCTTTTATAAATACACAATGTTCTTTCCCTGCCTTCTCTTATATTTTTGTAACATCCGCAAAAAAAATTATAGGATTTCGGGATGGATGTCGATTGACACCAAGGTGTACTTTATATTATACATAAGATCCAGATTTCTTGCTTGATTAGTAAGTATCCGAATCTTTAATTTCGGATAATTTTTTTATTGACCCGACCCAGATTATATTTTGTACTTCTCTTTTACTAGTATACAGATTATACACCACACTACATAACCAATTTGGGAATTGCCACCCAGTAGTATAGTAGGCAATCATGGCCAATATTTCCGGTTAAGTTAATCGGTCCGGTTCATCAATTCGATTGGAGATAATTTGATTTCAGATGAACTAAAAAGTCACGGCACATTTGTATACGGGCCTCAAAACTTCATTAGTTGTAACCTGATGATTAAAGAAGAGTTCCTAACTGTCTTGTCTTCTTCACACGGTCGCGAATCGTTAAGCTTCGTCGATTGAAGCAGATTTGTAAAAACTAAAAAAGATAGGAGGAAAGAAGACAAAACCCTAGAGGATTCTCTTCAATTCAACCTTTAGAAACCACCAATTCCGCCATGACAAAGAAGAGAAAGCTCGAATCTGAATCCAACGACACGTCAGAGCCGATTCAGAAGCAGCAGGAATGTGACAAAGAGGATCCTGATATCAGAAATGATGATCATCAAAGAGGATGATGAGTCAGAAGAGCCCCTCTATGATCTATTAGAACCGTTAACAAAGGATCAGCTTTTGATTCTTCTCAAAGAAGCTGCAGAGAGACATCGTGATGTAGCCGATCGAATCCGGATTATAGCTGATGAGGATCCTGTTCATCGTAAGATTCTCGTTCACGGGCTTGGATGGGATACTAAAGCCGACGCACTGATCGAAGCTTTTAAACATTACGGAGAGATCGAAGATTGCAAATGCGTGGTTGATAAGGTATCTGGGCAATCTAAAGGTTATGGCTTTATCCTCTTTAAGTCAAGGTCTGGTGCTCGTAAAGCGCTTAAGCAGCCTCAGAAAAAGATTGGAACCCGTATGACTTCGTGTCAGCTTGCTGCTGTAGGACCTGTTCAGGGAAACCCTGTGGTAATGGCTTCGCCTGTTCAGCATTTTAGCCCTGAGAATGTTCAGAGGAAGATTTATGTTAGTAATGTTAGCGCTGATCTTGATCCGAAGAAGTTGTTGGAGTTTTTCTCAAGATTTGGGGAGATTGAAGAAGGTCCTTTGGGGCTTGATAAAGCTACTGGGAGACCTAAAGGTTTCACTTTGTTTGTTTATAGATCCGCGGAAAGTGCCAAGAGGGTATTGGAAGAGCCACATAAGACCTTTGAAGGTCATGTCTTGCATTGCCATAAAGCAAACGATGGGCCAAAGCAGGGTAAGCAACATCAACATCACCATAGTTCTCACAAACAAAGTATTCGCTACCAACGGAATGAAAACACTGGTTATGGTGCACCTGGAGGCCATGGACATTTCATAGCTGGTAATAACCAAGCTGCGCAGGCCATAAACCCGGCTATTGGCCAGGCCCTTACAGCTTTGCTGGCTTCTCAGGGTGCTGGTTTGGGTTTGAACCAAGTATTTGGGCAGGCTTTGTTGGGGGCATTAGGGACAGCTAGTCCAGTAGCCGCGGCTGGAATGCCAAACGGCTATGGTACTCAAAATATCACACCTGGGGTCTATCCTGCGTATGGTGCCCAAGCCGGCTTTCAGGGTGGTTATCAGACTCAGCAACCTGGTCAGGGCAGTAGTGGATTTGGTTTCGATTTTGGTCTTATTATGTTTGTTTTTGGAAAAAAAAAACATTATGTCACGTCGGCAAAAGGTGAATGACCAAATAAAAGATATCCTTTATTCGAATAAATTTTTAGGCTAAAGTCTATTTATAGGAATTTGAAGAAAAAAAATGAAAACAAACTTTTGGATTTAGTCTACCTAATTAAAAAAAAAAAGAATAATAAACCAATCCATGTGCAATGATACTTTTGCCGATAAACATAACTCGAAATATGTGTACTAGTTCCAAAATTATGATTGATTTTAGCCTAATTTAGTGATAAAAGTAAAACTAGAGCAAAACAGTCACTATTATGAAACAAACATTAAAATAAAAATGTGTTTAAAATGTATATATAGCGAAATAGAAGGAAGAAAAAAAAAACAATACAAATGAGCATGACAATGTTTGAATAATGAGTGTTAATGTAGAGTGGATGTAATAATGATTTAACTAAACTTTACAAATTTCTTCGTATAATAGAAAATAAATTATTAATTAATGTAATAATAATGATCAAACTTTCACTATAATCTTTTTTTTTTTTCTTACTAGCACACTGACTTTTAAAACTTCGTTTTTGTTTTCATAATTCATATAGTAGTGGCAACTGGCAAGTGGTCTCTCTTTATGAGCATGTAAACAAATGTAAAATTCATTTTGTAATAAACTAATTTATTAGATAGAATGGTTAAAAATAATATTATATTAATGATATATATTGGAGAAGCTTATTGTTAATTGTTATATGTTTTCCGCTGTCCATGTTATTAGTATTATGGCAGATTAGTCATGATTATGTTGTGGGTTTAATTAAGTAGTATAAGATGCTTCTTGTATATTAAAAAAACGGATCGGGTTGTTTCAGTTGGATATAATTGTTAGGAATGATATCATGTTGATGTTTTATCGGAGTTGGTTATGAGTCATGTTTCCGATGTGTATATTATTGGATATTGGTTTATTATTGGTATTATGGTTGGTTAATAATGTTTATTTAGTTGGTTTAATTAATTAGTATGAGATGCTTGATTAATACAGAAAAAGAAAACACGTCGGGTTGTTTCAACAATAAAACATAAATTGTATTGCAATTAATACATCAAAGTGTAAAATGATGAGTGTTATTTTTTTATATCAATAAGTTTTTCTTTTTCTAGCAAACATTATTGGAGTTACATTTTATAGAATTAATACATAATATACAATAAATCTTATATATATTATAATAAAGAAGTAAAGAAATAAAAGAGAAAATCATTATTTTGGACAATATGCTACACAAATTAAAGAATAAATTGAATATCTTATAATGTATAATATCAAACTATAGTTTGTTCTAAATATAAATTTAAATAATGTATGTTATATAAAGTTAACTGAAAAAATACAATGAAAATATTAAAGAGAAAATGACAGATGTTGCAAGAAGAGAGTACCAAATGACAACTTCTTAGAGCTTGTTACTAAAATGTTAAGAGAACCTTACTAATATATCAAAAAAGATATTACTAAAATGTTAAGTTATTTCAAAAATGACATTGCTAAAATGTCAAGATATTTTTTTGGATAATTTTTTATGTATATAATTTTGAGAAGAATGAGTGCCTCTTGTCAGTTTTTTAAAGTATGAGATTAAGAAAACTTTACATTATTATATAAAAATAAAGAAATACACAAAGATAATGTTAGTTGAATAAAAAAATTATAGAATTTACAAATTTATTTGAAGTTTGAGATATGAGGGTTATTGAGATAATGTGTGTCTTTTTTTATAGGGAATATCAGAGTTAGAAGCCTATTATCAATTTATTATTTAATTAGGTAGTTAATGCAATAATCCTTATATCAATTTATATTTATAAGGAGTTACATAAGCTATATGAGAGTTACAAAATGTAATAAACACATATTAATATATTTTAATAATTTATTATGTTTCTAATTGTTATTAGTCATTTATTACAATATTACTAGTACTGTGGAAGTTACAAAAGTGTCTACATATAACATAAATAAATAATTTCAATAAAATGAAATTAAGTACCTTAAAGACGTATATGATTAATAATATGAGAGTTACAATATATGTGATAGAATTTGAAATTTAGTATAATACGTGAGAAAGTTCACCAAAAATACGTTCATTAGTTGTTTTAAGTATTATTTTTTTGGTTAATATAACTAAAAATATATGATAGAAATTTCAGCGTAATCAAATTAATATGAGAGTTACAAAATATGTGATAAAATATGAAATTCAATAAAATATGTGAGAAGGTCCATAAATACTTCTATTTATTATTTTCAAATATAAATTGTTAATGTTACTAATAATATATGATAGGAATTTCTATATCTACTATAATAAATAAATAAATAAATAAAGGAAAAAGATATAAAAAAGAAAATAACTATTTATGCTACACAAACTAAAAAATAAGTTGAACATCCCAAAATGTATAATATCAAATTATATTATTTTCAATATAAATATAAATAAAAAATGTATGTCATATAAAGTTAATTGAAAAAAATACAATAAAGATATTAAAGAGAAAATGACACGCGTTGCAAGAAGAGAGTGTCAAATGACCATTTCTTAGAGAAAAATAAAAGTCATTATTTTGGACTATTTACTACACAAATTAAAGAATAAATTAAACATCTTATAAAGTATAATATTAGGTCTTAAATATAAAAATAAATAAGATAATGTATGTCATATAAAGTTAATTGAAAAATATACTAAAACTATTATAGTGAAAATGACACATGTTACAAGAAAAGAGTGTCAAATGGCATTTGGCAACTTCTTAGAGCTTGTTAAAAGGGAACCTTACTTTATTATATAAGATATTCTATATCCGCTATCATAATAAGATGAATTTAACTTTTAATAAATTTTTATTATTATTCATCCAACTTTTAATGATAAGACTTTATATCTTAATACTCCTTTGATTATAAATACACAATACATTTCATTTAAAATCTCCATCAATAACTAGTGCAATCTAAAAGTTTTTGAAAGAAAGTGACTATTTGATCAAAAACATGAATTTTGGTACGTTTTTCCTTCTTCATTAATTGTTCATAACTTTTTCTGTGGTTACATCTATGTTTAGAATTGATATATTAAACTTTACAATTTGTACAGATTATGGAGATACTAAAATTATATGGCCAACAGCAGATCACAATGTCACTATAGTCTGGCTTCACGATATCGGACATAATGGCAGAGAGTAACACAATCACATGCTTTACTTTTTATTATTATATATATATATATATATATATATATATATATATATATATGATTCGTGTTTCAAGTATCTAAGTTACCTATTTCGTTATAACAAAAGTTTAAAATCAGTGACATCTTCTACTAATAGAGTAATTTATAAACATTTCTAAAAAGTAATTTTAAAAGTTGACTTTGACATGTTCTACAAATATTATGATTTGATTTGAAGTGTTATTTGTATATAATTTTTTGTTTTCTTTTTAGTATTAAAATATTGGTGACCTGACAAGAATAATTAAGAACTTTTCTCTCTCATACAATTTCACATAAATTTCATTTCTTATGTTCTCACTTCATTAAAGTTATATATAAGTAAAATTATGTTCTTCTCTGTAATTGAAGTGTATCTCTGATCACTCTATATATGTCTATTCTTTCTGCATGCAGCTCAGCTAGATTTGTACGTCAACTGAATCTTCCAAATGTATGGATCCAAGCAAATGTTAAATTTTGCCATATATCTTTTTTTACTTTAGTCAAACAGAAACCCAATTGAAATTTCTTATTAGAATATATGATTTTATGCATAGGTAAAATGGATTTGTCCGACTGCTCCAGTACGTCCTGTCACTTCCTATGGTGGAACAGAATATACTGCTTGTAAGATATACTACTTGGCTTTAAACTTGAGAAATACACTAGTATTAATTAATTTTTTCTAAAATTCTAATTTAAAACTAATAATATTGTATATAAAATTTTAGGGGCCGATGTCAGCGAAATTTCTGAGGACATGGAAGAGGATTTGGTTTCTTTCAATTTAGTTTCTGCCTTTGTTATTAGCCTTTTACAAGATGAACCAAGCAATGGTAACCCATAATCATCAACATTCAACACATAGCATGCTTGGTTTTCTACTATGCATCAAATTTTTATATCAAATCTATTAATCCAATTGGTTTTGATAGTCATGATAGGACTAGGAGGTTTCGGCTTGGGTGCAGCGGTAGCTCTCTACTATGCGTCTTCTTTTATCACAGGAACGCTAACCATAAACCTACGATTTATTGTTGGAATCAACGGATGGCTTCCCGCTCGGAGGTAGGCTCGTTTTAAACCGTAATGTCACTATTTGTAAGAAAACTTAAGTTACACAATTTTTAGACGTGGTATAAACCTAAATCAATCTTGCAGGAATTTTCTGGACAATTTAACATATGATTATGGTTATGAAAGTTTTGCTCCATCGCTACCAATCTTAGTTACACAAGGAAGTTGTATGTGTTTATTGACATCTACAGATCTACATTACAATTTAAATATCAATCGCGAGAGGATGTTGATTCTTATTAATTATTCTTTTTTTTTCTTTTCTTTTATGTGTATGTCACAGCTGATAATGTAGTTCCCTTCCAATTTGGATTCACATGTGCTCAGATTCTTAGCACGGCTGGATTTCCAGTTACGTTTAAACAAAACGAAGGGTATCTAAACATGAAATTAACTTCACTTTTTTATTTGAATAAATTTACTACTTGACCTTATTTTTCTGGATCCAATTTTGGGGTTATACCTTGTGCAGTGATCATTATACAATCCTTCCAGAAGTAATCGATGATGTTCGCTCATGGCTCATGAATCTCCAACTCTAAAGTCAATAATGCTCACCACTGCGTAGAGAAAGGAATTGGAGAACAAAATTAACTATCATACAATATACTACATTCATTTTTAAATTTCTCATTTGTTGTTCAATAATATATATGAATATTATATTATATTAACTACATTTAAACAAAACTAATTACTTTATAAGATTTAAGTTATATAATTACTTTGCAACTTTGATGAGATGTCAATTTACCTAAAAAAAGTTTTCTTTTCTTTTATTCATATGATGTTCTACAGATTATTGGATTGTGTTCCACCCAAATATGTTGTTTTATTTTTTTACGCTTTAATTTGATATTGTAGACCAATCAAACAAATTCTTTTCTTTTGGTCAACCTGAAACAGATACTAAGTGAACAAAATATTATTAACTACTTTAAATAGATTATGCCTCGAAGTAAAAATTTTGTTATGAAATAAATTGTGTTCGACCCGATTTAGTATAAATTTTTTTGCCATCCATCCAACTTTTATAGAAGGTGTGATTTTGTAAACTTTTTTAAAAGGTGTGATTTTGTCAACTTTTAATATTAAGATTTTTCTTTCATAAGGCTCATTTCTTGATTAAAAAAAAAAGAAAATAGAAAAATTCATTTCTTTTATAAATACACAATGTTGTATCGGGAAAAATGTCATTAAAATCATGAACTTTCAAATTTTGGCCATTTAAAACATGAACTTTGTTGTAGGCCATTTAAAACATCAACTTTCGTTGACTAGCTTTTTTAAATATGAAGTTTCGTTGACCAGCCCAAAAAAGACATGACGTTAAATCCGATAATTGACCTATTAACAGATGTTACTATGCCGTTAATCACTCCGTTACTGACAAACCGACATCGTTTTAATTAAAGTTTTAGTTTGAAATAATGTCATTTAAATCATGAACTTTTAAATATAGGTCATTTAAATCATGAACTTGTAAATGTATGTCATTTAAACCATGAACTTTTAATTTATGTCATTTAAACCATGAACTCGCCCTGGGCGTTCGGTAAAAATCAGACAACATAAAATTTTTGGTTATCGGAGCAAATCGAAGAGAGAAAGCTTAATCGTTCGGTGCAATTGCTTTGAATAACCGGATTTTAGTTCGGTTCGGTAATCGAATCGATTAGTTTATTAGAAATTGTAGAAGTATATAAGCCTATTTGGCTAACCCGTTTAACCCTAGTTTAGTTTATCTCTTCTTTCTTTGACTCTGCCTCATGATGCGATTCTGAGAAAGAGAGAGAAGAACATCAGTTCATCATTCTTTGTCGATCTTTGTCATGTATTTTGTGTCTTTTTGTTTTTGTCTTGAATCTTTTTCATTTATTAGGACACTACACTAGAGTCTGAAGGAATGACCATCTTGTTTTAGGATACTGCACTAGAGTTTGAAAGATTGATCACCATTTTTATGTATTATGGTTTACATAATAAATTTGAAAGTTCATGGTTTAAATGACATACATTTACAAGTTCATGGTTTAAATGACATACATTTACAAGTTCATGGTTTAAATGGCATATATTTAAAAGTTCATGGTTTAAATAACACTTTTCGAATTAAAACTTCTATTAAAACGATGTCGTTTTGTTAGTAATGGAGTGATTAACGGCATAGTAACGTCTGTTAGTAGGTCAATTATCGGATTTAACGTCATGTCTTTTTTGACCTGGTCAACGAAACTTCATGTTTAAAAAAGCTAGTCAACGAAAGTTGATGTTTTAAATGGCCTACAACAAAGTTCATGTTTTAAATAGCCAAAATTTGAAAGTTCATGATTTTAATGACATTTTCCCTGCCTTCTCTTATATTTTTGTAACATCCACAAAAAAATTTATAGGATTTCGGGATGGATGTCGATTGACACCAAGGTGTAATCATATATATAAAAGTAGAGTTTCAGTCTCTCCTTATTAGTCCACTTGGCAATGCAATTTTAACAAAAAAAAATTATATTAAAACACAAATTTAAAACAATTAATTTTTACATTTAACTCACATAATATAAAACTGAAATCTTTATAGCTTCTCCCTATAAATTATGCATTAACTTTATTTCTCCACTAAGTTGTATTAATCAATTGTATTAAAACAAAACAATAAATTAGAATTGTAACTCTCATTTTTCTAAATGTAATTTTTCATCATTTCTCTTCCTATAAATACTCATTATCTTATTCTCTTAGTCTATCACTCTTTCATTCTCTCATCTTCTTCCACTACTCTCAAATCTCTTTTTTGTTTTGTTTTGTATTGTTTTGTATTTTTTTGTTATTGTTATTGTATGGGTTATAAAAAATCAAATCAAATATCATTGTAAAAGCTTAGTTTTAGAGTTTGTATGATATGTATATCTTATATATTTATTTTAATCTTTTAAAATGTTTATCTCCATTTCTATTTTATATTAACATCTTATAAGTCATTATTTTCATACTTCCTTACAATATTCACCATACAATAAGATCATAAAGTTGAAATGATCCATATGTAATTATCTATTATGTCTCTGGTTATCTCACATATTCATGTATCATTTTAAATAATTTATAAAGATCAATATAATATTTAAAGATCAATATAATTATCCATTTATCCATTTATAAAGACTATTTTGTTTTGTGATCCAATTGTTAAATCTGCAAAGATCAATATAATATATATATATATATATATATATATATATTTTTATGATTTGAGGTTTTTGAAAACAAAAAGAACATAATTAAACAATTGGTTTTTTATGTCTTTAATCAAAATAAAAAATGATCCAAAAAACAAAACATATTCAACTGGAACTTAAATATAAAAATAAAATATAATTTTAAAAATATCATTTCACTAAATTCTCTAAAGATGAAACCATTAGTATGAAATCTAGCACTATAAATTAAATTGATGAGTGAAAACCAAAAAAATATAAGTTATCCTTGGGATTTTAAAAATTATTGAGATTGAAGAATTCATATAATTTTATAAGAAAACTAATTTAGTTTGTCACTTAAAATGTAATATTTTTTATTTTGAAATATTATGTGTAAGTGTTGAGTTTATATCAACAAACAACCAAATCATGTGAATTTTGATTCAGCCACTTGGTATTCCTTTTATTTTAGGTTATAAAAAATTAAAATATTTATTTATAATTAGAGACATGTAACTCCATTTAACTCAAATGTAACTCCTATCCAATAATTGTACATTAATTCATTCCTCCTACTAACTTATTATCTTTCAAGAGAAATTATTTTTGGTTAAATTTTAATATTTTTATTTATTTTGGTTGGCTAAACTTATATTCATATTCTGGTTGGCTAAATTAATATATTTCTCATGTAAAATTATTGTTTATAATATATTTCTCATTTCAAAGTTTAAAGCAATATATCATATATATAAAAGTAGGGTTTTGGTCTCTCCTTATTGGTTGATTTTCATTTAATGTTTTCTAATTTTTTTTTATTTTTTTATTTGCTTTCTAATTGCTTTAAACAATATTTAAGACCCAATAAACCCAATACATTTAACTCACACATTAAAATAAAATTATAACTGAAAATAAAATAAATTATGCATTAATCATATTCTGCCACTCAGTTCTATTCAAACACAATAAATTACTATTGTAACTCCATAGTTCTAAATGTAACTTCCATCATTTCTTATCATATAAATAAGCATTCTCTCAATCTATCATTCTCTCATATTGACATTCTTTTACTATCTCATTTTCACATTCTCTCATTCTCTTCTACAATACCTCAAATCATTTTTCATTTTCTTTTGTTATTTTTGATTTCTTATTTTTGTTGTATGGGTTGTAAAAAATATGAAATATCATTGTAAATTGTTAATGCTAAATTTTAATTTTAGAGACTACATGATATATATTTTACATTGTTCTTATTTTAAAAGATTTGTCTCCTTTATCTAATTTGGATTATTATCTTATAAGTAATCATTCTCTCTTCCTCTCCCACCAATATCAAATGTTGTTATATCTCATATGTGTTGTAAGAGTTTGATTTTATATTTTAATTTAGAAAGTATTATATATATATAGATATTACATTGTTCTATTTTTTAAAGATTCATCTCCATTATCTAATTTGGATTACCATCTTATAGTAAACATTCTCTCTTTCTCTCCTACCAATATCAAATGTTGTTATATCTCATATGTGTTGTAACTTGTAAGAGTTTGATTCTATATTTTAATGTAGAAAGTATTATATATATTTAACATTGTTTTCAATTTTTATTTTATTTATATAAAAAAATATTTCTTTTATATTTCTTGCCTTTCTAATCTATTCATATTTATTTTTTAAATTTGCATAGTTAAATTTAAATTCACATATGTTGGTTTTAACAAACCAATCAACTTTATTTGAAAATTAGATGTTCCTATTCATTTTTAAACGATCAATGTGTAACATATAAGCATTTTGTCTTGCAATCACAAGTTCCATTTCCATTGCTTAACTCCATGGTTAAACTATAATATATGTTGTCCTATTTGTAGTAATAACAACATACTTATTTAATTTATTTAAAAGAGCAGATGATTAAACGAAATAAACATTTCTCCAAATTTTATAATTCAATCAGTGAGTGTACTTATTACTTTGAAAAACTTTTACATTGAAGTTCATAAAATCATATAAGAAAACTAAAATACTATATCACTTCAAATTTGGAAGGAAACACTTGGTATTCCTTTTTAAAAAAGTCAAGACACATATAAACATTTATTAATATTTAACTCACTTTAAAGACATTAAAGGTCATTTAACTCAAAAATAACTTCTATCCAATAATTTCATACATTCCTCCCACAAATAAATAAATATATATATGTTCAAGATTGTATTTATATATTACATAATTTTTTAGTTAGCTAAATTTATAGTCACATATATACAATATATATACATAAGAATTTATATTACTTATTAACCATAATTCGACCCATTATTTGCTTAACTCAATATTGGTTTCAAAGCCAACTAAAGAAAAACAGAAACGATCTTATTGATATTAGACCAAAACATGGGCATACAAACATAATCACTTACACGGAAGATATTTTTTAAAAATAACTTATTATTGCAACATCAACGTATGAAGGGTTTACATAAGCAGTTAATTAAAAAATCTATAATACAATAAATGTATTGGAAACAATATCAGTCAATGATAAGATTGGATCCTCAAAAGCAAGAAACAACATCTTCATAATTCATAAAAAGTAAACGCCACAATTATACACATCTGAACGAAATGGTATAAACATATAGTGTATAAATAAAAGTGACGGCAAAACCCGTATATACCTAATTAAAACGAAATAATACAAAAGAGAAAACGAAAAAGACCAAAAAAAAAAAACAAGAAAGTGCCAACTACACCACAACCCACGCGTTGCGTGGGGAAGCACCTAGTTTATATTATACATAAAATTCAGATTTCTTGCTTGATTAGTAAGTATCCGAATCTTTAATTTCGGGTAATTTTTTTTATTGACCCGACACAAATTATATTTTGTACTTCTCTTTTACTAGTATACAGATTACAATAATAAAGTTTGAGTGGAAGAGAAAAGTAATTCCAACTAAAGCAATGTGCCAGACTGCCAGTCAAGGCGCCACACCACACTACCTAACCAATTTGGGAATTGCCACCCAGTAGTATAGTAGGCAATCATTGCCAATATTTCCGGTTAAGTTAATCGGTCCGGTTCATCATATCGATTGGAGATAATTTGATTTCAGATGAACTAAAAAGTCACGGCACATTTGTATACGGGCCTCAAAACTTCATAAGTGTGATTAAAAAAAATAAAGTGTCTTAGTTAAATTTCTATCTGAGTTTGGTAACACAGACTAGCACAGCTGGAATTGGTGATTTCTCTCGCATCGTGGAGCTCTGAACTGTCTTCCCAATGAAAAGGTAAGTAAAACCAACGCATTGTGAATATTTGTATTTAATGTAAGTAGAACCATTGTTGAGGAATGAATTGATGATGAAAGTCCTTACACAAATGTGCCTTCCGTTTTGTACTGTTTCTTTTGTATGTTGAGTCAGAGCTTCACGAGTGTATAGGAACCAGAGTATCTACTTGTCAGTCACTAAGAGAATTGAATATATATGGTTATGCTAACTAGGGTTGTAAATTGGTCTGTCCATGTCCAAATGGGTATGACCAATTGGACACATACATTTTATGGTCATTTATGGTCAAGGCTCAAATACACCCATACCCAAATATGTCCAAACCAAATAGGACCATGACCAATTGGTCTGTCCATTGGATGTAGATTGAACCAAAATTTAAAACTCATAATTTACTAAAGGTTCATAAACTCATAATTATAAAGTTTCATAAACTCATAATTATAAAAGTTCATAAATTCATAATTGGATTGAAAGAGGGGAGAGATAGAAACTCTAATTTCGTGTTTTTGACAAAATGAAAAAAAAAAATTCCCCCAAATTTTACAATCCCTAATTTTGAAAAATTATTGGACAGCCCATATCCAAATTAGTTTGGACCATTTATTAATGGGCTAAAATGGTTTTAGGTCCATTTGACCACTTCAAATTTGGTTATGACCATAACCGGTCCAATTTAATTTGGACCTGGACAGCCCATGGTCTCTGAGCCCAATTGACATCTCTAATGCTAACTGCCGGGGTTCTACCTAGTTACCCTCTAGGCTCTAGGCCACTAGGTTATGATAAACATATGAAGTTTTTTACAACACTTGATTCTTAGGGGACTTATGTTGGTACAGCCAGCTAGAATGTGTGTTCTTGTTCTCTCTGCGACAGGATCAAGCTGCCACACACATGATTCACTGAATCTGTATGTGTTTATAATCATTGAAGGACAGACAAATTTACAAAGGAAGAAGAGTCTTATGACATTTTGATGTGTTAGATGATAAGAAGAAGAGAGAGTAATAAAGAAAGAGAAAAGGGAAACAGAAACACGTGGGAGAACATCCCAAAGAGGAAGCACACGCGGATCTTCATGCAAAGCCGATTCTCCCATGTGGTCCCTTCCTCCCTTTGTCCCCCTCCCCCTTTCTCCTTTTTCACCATACAACGAATCTTCTTCATTTTTTTTATAATATCAAATTTGGTTTTTATTCATAGTCCAACAACACCTTCTTGGTCTCGGTTACTTCCCCACTCTCACTTTTCATATAACAAGCGCATTTTGGGAAACTTATGTTCGAGAAAGACAAGTCTTTTTTAGAGAAAGTGATTTGCCTAAAGTGAATATATATAACGTCTTCAACATTTGTTACTTAGATGCGAATATTTGGTTTATATTCTTAGGGAATAAACGTCAGTTCTAAAGTGTTCACGAGATTAATACTTTCATATCTGGACAGAGACTTCTGTTTTTTGTTTGTTTGTGTTTATTCTACAAGAAAAAGTTGCTTTTAATTGAATAAAAAAAATCCTCAAAGGCACAGTTTAAAGTTCTCGAATGTAACAGTTTCTAAGGCAAACAAAAAAAAAAACTCTTCTCACTCTTTCTCTTTCTAATATTTCTCTCCTGTGGAGAAACTAAAGAGAGAGATAGAGAGAGAAGAGAATGTATGTTTGGTTTTATAATCTCTCTGCTTTTTGCTAAAGATTTGTCTCAGAGCCCACCACTTGGACACAGAGAACCCAAGTTCCTTTCTTACTCTTTCTCGATTTACTCCTTAATCTGCTTTTATTTCTTCCTCGAATATTATTCTTAAATTTTTGTTCCCTTCTTCAGAGTCTCCAACCTCCTCTCTTTTCTCAAGTTTAGTTATTATCTGCATTTTTGAGCACTCGTGTGCTGCATGCAATTTCCCCTGGTTGTTTTGTTGTATGTGATTGTTAGAACTTCTCATTTTCTAGGTGGTTAGATCGAACCAGGGTTGTGCAAATGGGTTCTATTAGAGGAAACATTGAAGAGCCAATCTCTCAGTCATTAACTAGGCAGAACTCTCTCTATAGCTTAAAGCTCCATGAGGTTCAAACCCATTTAGGAAGTTCAGGAAAACCACTAGGAAGCATGAACCTTGACGAACTTCTCAAGACTGTCTTGTCACCAGCAGAGGAAGAAGGGCTTGTTCGTCAGGGAAGCTTGACTTTGCCTCGAGATCTCAGTAAAAAAACAGTTGATGAGGTATGGAGAGATATCCAACTAGACAAGAATGGAAACACTACTACTACTACTGCTCATAAGCAGCCTACGCTGGGTGAAATCACACTTGAGGATTTGTTGTTGAAAGCTGGTGTAGTGACTGAGACAATAGCTCCACAAGAAAACGTTGTGAACATAGCTTCACATGGGCAATGGGTTGAGTACCATCAACCTGGACAACAACAAGGGTTTATGCCATATCCGGTTTGTGAGATGCAAGAAATAGTGATGATGGGTGGATTATCGGATACACCAAAAGCGCATGGGAGGAAAAGAGTTGCTGGAGATATTGTGGAGAAGACTGTTGAGAGGAGACAGAAGAGGATGATCAAGAACAGAGAATCTGCAGCACGTTCACGAGCTAGGAAACAGGTTTAACAACTTGAGATTGTCTTTTCAGTTTATTAATGTTTGTTAGTAAGCTGGTCTAATAAGATTAAAAAACTTGCAGGCTTATACTCATGAGTTAGAGATCAAGGTTGAAAGGTTAGAAGAAGAAAATGAAAAACTTCGGAAGCTAAAGGTAAATAAGAACATCTCTTGTTTCATCTTAATTTCGTTTACTGATTTGGTGGTGTTCTAATAAATTTGGATTATAAATGGCAGGAGGTGGAGAAGATACTACCAAGTGAACCACCGCCTGATCCTAAGTGGAAGCTCCGGCGAACAAACTCTGCTTCTCTCTGATCTTATCAGACCTCTCTTTTTGTTTCTTTCTCCTTCTTCTTTGTGTTGGTTTATATCAGACAGCTTTTGTTCTTTGTATATTCTGTAGACTTAAATCGACTTTTGAACAGTATGTCTTTAAATACTTTTTTTGAGTGTAATTTCCTTTTGCAGCTGGTTCTAACTTTTGAGTATTCAACACTTGTTCAATGTGGCTTTTATATTTTAAACATGAGACACCATTAGGAAGCAGGCAAGTCCTCAGACAAGAGTCTCTTGGTTCTTACTTCTTAGATAGAGTGACATACAACGGTAAGAATGTTTTTACCTTTAGAACAGTAGTAGAAAGGATACAAATTGATTGATGGTTGGTTAACGGGAAAGAATTACAAATACGTTTTGGGCTTTTCTCCATATAAATTATTGGGCTTTTTATTACGGCCCAACTAAACCGAGCGTTTAATTTTCCTTTCCTTCTTCGTCTTCGAGCGACTGTGAGAAACCTTCCCTGAGAATCCATTCTGCGACCTTTCAATTGTAAATGCATTGCTCAGTATCCTCTGTTGTTCGTCCACTATCATCAGATCCTGCAACAGCCATAGCCACTTTATGCTCAAAAGGGAACCTCCGAGAAGCTTTCCAGAGATTCCGACTCAACATCTTCACAAACACTTCTCTCTTCACCCCATTTATCCAATCATGCACAACGAAACAATCTCTCCCCTCTGGGAAACAGCTTCATTGTCTCCTCGTCGTCTCCGGATTCTCTTCCGACAAGTTCATATGCAATCACCTCATGAGCATGTACTCAAAGCTTAAAGATTTCCCTTCCGCCGTCGCATTGTATGGTCGTATGCCTAAGAAGAATTACATGTCATCTAACATACTTATCAATGGGTATGTGCGTGCTGGGGATTTGCTTAGTGCCCGGAAGGTGTTCGATGAAATGACTGATAGAAAGCTCACGACTTGGAATGCCATGATTGCTGGGTTGATTCAGTTTGAGTATAACGAAGAGGGTTTGAGTTTGTTTAGAGATATGCACGGATTAGGGTTTTGGCCTGATGAATACACTCTTGGTAGTGTTTTTAGTGGATCTGCTGGGTTGCGGTCAGTGTTCATTGGGCAGCAGATTCATGGCTACACGGTCAAGTATGGGCTTGAGTTGGATTTAGTTGTTAATAGTTCGTTGGCTCATATGTATATGAGAAATGGGAAATTGCAAGATGGGGAACTTGTCATTAGATCAATGCCTGTTCGTAATTTGGTTGCATGGAATACACTCATCATGGGGAACGCTCAAAACGGATGTCCTGAAACCGTGATTTATCTGTATAAGATGATGAAAATCTCAGGTTGTAGGCCTAACAAGATCACGTTTGTAACTGTGCTCAGTTCTTGTTCTGACTTGGCGATTAGAGGTCAAGGTCAGCAGATTCATGCGGAAGCTATTAAGATTGGGGCTAGCTCTGTAGTAGCTGTGGTTAGTTCATTGATCAGTATGTATTCAAAATGTGGGTGTCTTGAAGATGCAGCTAAAGCTTTCTCAGAACGTGAAGATGAAGATGAAGTGATGTGGAGCTCCATGATTTCTGCTTATGGGTTTCATGGACAAGGTGATGAGGCAATCAAGCTGTTTAATACTATGGCAGAGCAAACGCAAATTGAGGTGAACGAGGTCGCGTTTCTGAATCTGCTTTATGCCTGCAGCCATTCTGGTTTAAAAGACAAAGGGCTTGAGTTGTTTGACATGATGGTGGAAAAATACGGGTTCAAGCCGGGTTTAAAGCACTACACTTGTGTGGTGGACTTGCTTGGTCGAGCAGGCAGTTTGGATCAAGCCGAGGCAAAAATAAGGTCTATGCCAATCAAACCAGACACCATTATATGGAAAACGCTGTTATCTGCGTGTAACTTACACAAAAACACAGAAATGGCACAGAGAGTCTTTAAAGAAATTCTTCAGATTGACCCTAATGACTCCGCTTGTTACGTCCTGCTTGCAAATGTTCACGCCTCAGCTAAGAGATGGCGTGATGTCTCAGAGGTGAGAAAATTAATGAGAGATAAGAATGTGAAGAAAGAAGCTGGAATCAGCTGGTTTGAACACAAAGGTGAAGTGCATCAGTTTAAGATGGGAGATCGCTCTCAATCTAAATCCAAAGAGATCTATTCATACCTGAAAGAACTGACTCTGGAGATGAAGCTGAAGGGATACAAGCCGGATACAGAGTCAGTGTTGCATGATATGGATGAGGAGGAGAAAGAATCAGACTTGGTACAGCACAGCGAGAAACTAGCGGTTGCATTTGCGCTCATGATATTACCTGAAGGTGCACCGATTAGAATAATCAAGAACTTGCGGGTTTGCAGTGATTGCCATGTTGCCTTCAAATATATATCGATGATCAAGAACCGAAAGATCACGTTAAGAGATGGTAGTAGATTCCATCATTTCATTAACGGAAAGTGTTCTTGCAGCGATTATTGGTAGCCGGGCAGTTAAAGTATGCTATGACGCCGTGCTTCAGAGTCTTTCTGGAGTGTTAAGGACTCGGATTGGATGGGGAAAGCCATTTAGGACGAAAGCATTCAGCAACAAGGGTAAATTTTGTATATATGTTGGATCATATAGACACTGGTCACAAGACTCAGATTCTTTACATTGCGGGTAGTAGTAGCTTTGTAGTCTACCTTGCGAATCCCTCCGATCAGATTTCTTACGTAACGTTCGTTAACTTCAACAGCACCAATTTACTAAATTTGTGCTAATCAATTGTCATAAGCGTGTAGTTCCTCATTCATATTTTTATCTTAATGCAAGTTTTTGCTTTATTATAATTTGTTAAGTTTTGCATAGATAAGGACATTCGAAACACATGTGTTTTACTCCCTCCGTTCTTTAGTTGCTATTTGAGGAGAATTTTTTTGTTTTTTATATTATTGATGTATGCAACTTTTCATGCAAAACTAATTAGTTTATTTATTTGTTTTGACTATTTATATTGTACAAATTGTATTATTATTGGTCGAATCGTGTTTAGATTGATAATAAATTACATATTAGTTTAGAACTAAAAAAAACAAATAATTCTTTAATTGGTTTGCAAAAACATCAAGCATATTGAAGATGAAGTAAGAATTTATTATAAGTTACATAGTACTAGTAGTATAAGAAAACTATAACATAAAAGTAAAATCTGTAATAATTTAGACAAATGTAGCGCGATTGGTCTACTTATCCATCCAAAATTCCAAATCAAATGAACAGTTCACAGTTGATATTTCATAATTCTGTTCTTTTTTTTTTTTGGGGACCAAATTTCATAATTCTGTTCTGTTGTAAAGAATAGTCGTGATGATAACGAATTGGAACGACAAAATTCCAAATGAATGAAGACTTGACATTTGATAATTCATAATTCTATTATATTGTAAAAATAGTCGTTATTATTCCATTTAATAATAACGTTTTGGAACGACAAAATTCCAAATGACTGAAGACTTCACAGTTGATAATTCATAATTCTTCTCTATTGTAAAAAAATAGTCGTTATTATTCCATTTAATAACGAATTGGAACGACACAAAACCAATCCAACCAACGAAAAATCAAACAAGGGGGCGACTCACTCGAAAGAAAAAGCTGATATAGCCAGTCAACCGTGATGCGTTCCCTTGGTCACAACCTGACAAAAGCTGAGCTTCAAGGCATGCTCAACGAAATGGATGCAGATGGTAGCGGCACCATCGATATCCTTGAGTTCTTATACGCATTGATCGACACAGACTGTAAGGAAAAACTCAAGAAAACGATCGGAGTTTTGAGTCAGCTCACTGAAGATCAGCTTGTCGAGTGTAAGGAATTCTTCAGCTCAATAGACAAGGATGGTGACGGTATGGTTCATCATCCCTTTCCCTCTTATCGTACATGTTGGATTAGATTTGCATAGTCTTCAAAGCACTGAATCTGAAATGACTAAAACCTATCCCTGATTACTTTTTGTAGGTTTCATTACAAGAAAGGAGCTCGGTACCCTGATGCGTACCCTCGGTGAAAACCACACAGAAGCTTATCTTCAGGCCATGATCAACGAAGCAGATTTAGATGGTGACGGAACTATCGATTTCCTTGAGTTCTTGAACGTAATGGCTAGCAGCTTTGTGAATCAAGGTCAGGGCCAAGTGCAGCCTCAGATTAAAAGAGGCAGAACTGTTAGCATCTTGAAGAAAGTAGGGACCGTGATTGCCACCAGTGGCATTTACGACATCATTAAATTTGTGCTTTTTTGAAATGGCACGTCAGTAACGTTATGCCATTAATGTCTCTGTTGCTTTCTATTCACTATATTTACTGTGTGTTACCGTCTTCAATTGTACGCAACTTATTAAAAATGATTTACATCCAAACTTTGTAAAATGGTTTCATTAGTATATGTATCGTCTCTTTTTTATTAGTATATATACAGAGCCGTGGCACAAAATATAAAGGCCACAAGCCCAACAAACATTAGCACCGATTTAGTAAGTGACCCCCAAAAAATAATCAATAACTGAAGCTGAAAAGGGTTGAACTCACCATCTTAAAGGTGTTTCTGAAGTACTCTACCACTAGACTAAGAAGAATTTTTGAAAAATTTAGGGCCGAAAAAATGTATATTATTTGAGGCCACAATCACATGCTTCATCAGCCTGTACATTGGGCCAGCTCTGTATATATATCGTCTCTTTTTTATTGTTATGTTAGCATTTTGTTACTTCATTTAAAAAATGTATTTTTATATCAAAATTTTAATACAAATTTTCAAGATTCATGCAGTTTTTTTATTATCTTTTCAAACATGTAATACATTATATAATAATTTATTAATATAAATAAAAAATTTAGACATATGAATGAATATATATTCAATATTGTTTAATTGTTTTCATGTCTTTAATTGTTTTCATGTCTTTTGGTATTTGCTTGAAAAATAACATCATTTTTTCAAATGTTTTGATTAACTATACATAAAATTTGAGCAATAGCTTCTGCAATTTGAACAAAATATAAAATAAAGTCAAAATACTTAAATATACACTTTTATTGGTAATTAATGATGAAGATTTATATCAGTTTATTTTTAGTTTTGGGTATAGAATGAACTAAAGTTTCATTTAAAAATTACATGAAAAAACTATAAGCAGCTTCTTTGTTAAATGGAGAGAAAATTATCGATTAATCTTTTTTAGATTATAACTAATGAAATTTGCAAATGATATATCAAAATCATATTAATTAAACATGTATAACAATATAATTTTGAGAAATAGAGGGATATGGCTACTATCTCCTCACATACAACCAAAATCATTAATTGACACTTATCTCATTCATTGTATTTCAATTACTGTTTTTTTTTTGTTTCGAGTTACAAGTTACAACCATTAAAGTTTGCAAAACTTATTTCAAAAATCACACACTACAAATGTTATAACAACTAGATAATAACCCGCACTACCAATTGTTTTTTTTTTTGTTATTTGTTAATATTATGTTTATGTTGTATTATTCATTTACATGTTATATAATATAGTACTATATGGTGAATTTTGATTCATATTAAAATACTAATAGGTAGGCCTGGAAACTACTACCGATACCCGTATTGGACCCGTTTTTTGGTTTGTATCCGTCCCGAAAAAAGGTACCCGCAGCTTTAGGATCGAGTGAAAGATATAATAATTATATTATCCATGAATAATGATCGAGTATTGGATATTAATTTAATTTTTGAGCATCTCGTTACCCGTCTCAATACCTGTTTTATTACCCGACTCATAAATACACGTTAATATTTTGTAGAATAATGTTACCAGCGTGAGAAAATATTTATGTAAATTTGGATTTGTTTGTTACAAAATAATAGTAGAAAATTTATTAATTCTATACATTTATAAAATCATATATTTAATTTACTTAAGGTCACACTCTGATTTCGACCCGTAGTTGGTACTACTATTTTGGTTTGGTGCAATATCAAATTCGTTAATTATACATTCGATAAAGCCAAAAAAATCCAACAAAACATGTATTGACCCGTTATTTGGTATTACAAATTGATGTGATCGTGTTTAGAGATCTTAATATACCAAATTTACAAATTGAAGTTATTGGTATAACATGTTGTATATTAATTTTATAGGTGAAAATTACAATTAGGTTATGTATATTATCAATACTATACACTTAGTATTGTTTATATAGTGAATATTATTTATTATTTCCTAAGATTTATGAAACAATAAATAGAGTTTTATTATTTTGTAAACAAATCTAAACTTTTCTTTTGTTAGTTATTAGAATAATTAAAATATAATACCATTTTTGTAATATGTCACATTAGAACTGGTTAAATTTTTAACAACATAGCTTAAATAAGTATATAGATATATTTTAAAAATATAAACAATGTTGTATCTTAATTTTAATTTTAATACTCCCTCCGTTTCAAAATATAGGATGTTTTAAGCAAAACACGCAGATTAAGAAGACTTTACTTTTAATAAGTTCAACCAATCAGAAACAATACTGCACAATATAAACTACTAAACTAATCTAAAAGTTGCATTGAAATTTGAAAACATCTTATATTATGAAACAACAAACTTCTCTAAAACATCCTATATTTTGAAACGGAGGGAGTATATATTTGTTATTATTAAATGATTTAGATATGTAAATATTTAATCTTAATTTTATAAATAAATTTAAGTTTTATAATTTTCTAAAGAGTTTGTTATTGTTTCCTAAGATTTTTGAAACAATAAATAGAATCTGTTTAATTATTTTATTACATAATTTTATTATTATTTTATTAAATAATTTCAAAATTGTTTTATTAATAATTTCTTGTTATCTAATAAATTACTATTTTTTTGGATAATCATTTTCAGGTTACAACAAATTAATATTAAAATTCTGTTTTTATATTTTGTATTAAAATACGTGATATTTTGTGTAATATTTTACATGGAGTAGGGTTATTTGTTTAAAGGGTTGCTTAAATAAGTATATAGATATGTTTTTGTGAGGTCGAGGGTATATTAACTAATCTATTACGAATTACAACCATTATAATTTACAATCTTTTGGTCAATATGTGTTTAAATAGAAAGATTATGTTCTGTTTCAAACTTTGACCAAGAAAAATACCTCTTTACGATGAAGAACTTACCCCTTTATACATTACAAGACCATATCTACTTGCAAACCTAATATATGATCCTGTAATAAGTTCCTAATATATATGATTCACATGGACTAATATTTAATCAAATATAAGGACTCGTCTCATGAACAAATGACATGCCTCGCGCCAACCTAGTTACCCTGCAACATTGAAACACACGTCTTCAATATTCGATAACCCAAGTGTTTTGAGCAAAACAAAGAAGCTCTTTCGCCTAATTGGATTACACAATGTGCGGAAAATAATTGCCTGTTCAATCTCAAAAAATAATTGGATTAGATGTCATTAGGTATGGACCTATTGAAAACATAGAAATTCTATACTTGGAAAGAGATGGTAGTAGATTCCATCATTTCAGTAATGGAAAGTGTTCTTGCGCCGATTATAGGTAAATTGGGCATGATGTGAGGAAACCACTTTAAGTATGCAATGACTCTGTGTTTCTGAAACCTTTTTGGAGTTTTTAAGCACACGGATTGGATCGGGAAGCCATTAAGGACGAAAGTATTCAGCAACAGGGGTAAACTTGTATACCTTTTTGGCTCCTACTTTTGAGCTATGGACACACACTGGTTTGAAGTCACAGGACTCGGATTCTTTGCATTGCGGATATTAGCTTTGTCTTTGATATACGGTACCTTGAGATTGTCCCTGGCTATGTTGTTCTTAAGTTGGGCACAGAAAGTGGTTTGCCGTCAACTTCACTTACTTAAGCCGTGGCTCCAACAAAACATCTGGATTCATCACATTTCCGGGAGCAGAGAGCTGTTCTCTTGCAAGGTAGAAACTTCTGTAATGTTTTGAAGTGTTATATTTTCTGCAACTGGTTAGGCTTTCCTACTGTCTTGCAATTTAGCAGAATGCACTTTAGCTGCCACATTATTGTGCTTGTCTTCAAGTTCTGTTCTCCACCTGGTTTAATTATCTGAAATGTCACTACACATGTTTCTTTTAGAGAATATTTATGCATCCTTCTTTTGCTTTTTTTTTTCTCCTACAGTGAAGATTCTAAGAAGATGGGCAGTAACAGTTTAGTCACTGCAGAGTTAGAGACAACCAAAGACACGGATTTTCTGAGAAACTGTCAGGTTTGGCTGATTCCTAGACCTTTTCCACATGCGATCCCTTCAGAATTCATAAGTAATGTTATTTAAGCTTATGAATTCCTTATGAATGTGAAGGCATTGTAGTAGTAGCCACGACCAATAACAAATGCAGAATTGAGAGACCAATAATAGTATAGTTTAGACGACAAATGTGCGATAGCTCCACTTACCCATGACCCATCTCCAAGCAAAGAGGTTCATGATTGATAATATTCCACTATAAATAAATGTTTCTTAGCAAAAAAATAAAAGAAGAAAAAGACAGCATTTATGAGGAAAAAAATAACGAAATTGAACAAGGAAACCAACAAAACAAACAACGAAAAAAGATTAATCAAAGGAGGCGACTCACTGTTAAAGGAAGGACCCCAGCGAGAAAGCTGACATGGCAAAGTCAACGATCCGCGTAGAAACCGCGTGAACGTGTGATCCATCATCTCATCTCTCTTCCTCCTCTTGTGTTTGTCAACCTGGCGCTTAAATTTTAAACTCAAATTAATGGCACTCTCGTAATTAAACCCCAAAACCAAGGGTGTAAAAGACATTTCGTAACAATTCCGGTAAATAAAACGCCTCAAGTCCGCGTTTGTAGCACTAAAAATTGTCTCTCACAAACTCTTCGTTTTTCCCCTTTTTTTTTTTTTTTTTTTTGTTCTTCTCTCTCATCACAAAAAGAAAAGAAAAAAAAAAACAATGGCGGATCAGCTCACTGACGATCAGATCTCCGAGTTCAAGGAAGCCTTCAGCTTATTCGACAAGGATGGTGATGGTATGTTTCAATCCCCCCCCCCCCTTTTGATCGTACATGCTGGATCTTATTCGAATACTTCTGAATTTAGCTTCTGATCTGTATCGATATGGTGACGGATCCATTTTTTTAGTTTTTTTTTTTTTGTATCCTAATCTAATTGAATTCGAGATCTTACTATGCCTAAGATTAGCGTTGGCAGATGCAAGGATCCGTGTATTCCCTTGTTTCTATAAGCGATTTGCGATTCTTCATATCCTGTGTTTTATGTTAGCTTGGAGAAATCTGAATCGGTTCTGTGGTGTTATTTGGCCAGTTTTGATTGAATTGTTTAATTAACTTTTTTTTTTTGTTTGTGTAGGTTGCATTACCACAAAGGAGCTAGGTACCGTGATGCGATCCCTGGGTCAAAACCCAACGGAAGCTGAGCTTCAAGACATGATCAACGAAGTAGATGCTGATGGTAACGGTACCATTGATTTCCCTGAGTTTTTGAACCTTATGGCTAGGAAAATGAAAGACACTGACTCTGAGGAAGAACTCAAGGAAGCTTTCAGAGTCTTTGACAAAGACCAAAACGGTTTCATCTCTGCTGCTGAGTTAAGACATGTCATGACTAACCTCGGCGAGAAGTTAACTGATGAAGAGGTTGATGAGATGATTAAGGAAGCTGATGTTGATGGTGATGGTCAGATCAACTACGAGGAGTTCGTTAAGGTTATGATGGCCAAGTGAAGTGAGGTTGAAACAAAAACAACTACCTCGTTATGTAATTTTATTAAGAATGTTTCTCATCGCTTTGTTCTCTAAATTTCATTCATGGCTGGTTTTTTTTGGTGGTTCCCCTTTATGGTTGTTTTCGTTTTGTTGAACGGCTCGTTTACGTTTAATTGTTGTTTCTATGTTATTTGATATAGGTGCAGAACCTGATTCTTGAAAAGAAAAAAACAGTAATGAGATCTTCTTCTTCTTTTATTTTATCTTTGAATTGTTGAATGCAAATCAGATTCTATATTGATCAGAATCTCTGCTCATCTGTAAAGATCAAGAAGATGTTTATCGGTAGCGGTTAGTGTAGGGAGCTTAACCCGTGTTGGCTCAGATGAGGAGCTTGAAGGAGAGAAGAGTATTGAAGTTGTTTCAGACATCCCATTGTTGAAATCAACCAAAGTCTCTAAGCTGTATATTCTCTGTCCAGCTGCATAACCACCCAAGAGTTGATAAGATCTGTCTGATTGATCCATCGTCAAACACATATCTTCTGAACCTATTCAAAATTCATTGATCAAAATCAATTTTGATTTCTTGAGTATCACAAAGCTAAAAGGACCAAAAACTTACAGGCAGCGAGTTCGAGTTGAGTTTGATAAACGAATTCAAGAACGGCTGAGACATCTCGCTCGAATTCGTGAAACGGTCCGTCTTCGAAATTCATCTTCCTTAGCTTACAGACTCCTTCTCCTAACTCCATCATGGCTCCTTTATGGTTCTTGAAAATTCAAGAAAACGCTCCTTTTATAATTTAACACAAAACAATGAAAAACGAACGATAGATTGAGAAAGAGAGGAGACTTACGCTGTTGAAAAGATGGTGAAAGCCAACAGCACATTGAAGAATCCCATGGATTAAGGTACGAGTTGGCTCCTCAGCTTGAATCCAAAGAGCCTCGAGGGCGTCGTGACTTTTGTAATAATCTCTCTTGTTGAAGAGCGTTACTGCTTCCTCAAAGCTCCAATCTTCTTCCTTCTCCTCATCACTACCTTCTTCATCTTCTCCGGCGTAATCGTTGTACCTGACGATTGATCGTCGGCTGAAACGAACGCGTATGGAGCTAAATTTTGTTGTGGAGATTGGACTTGTTGAAGCAGTAAAAGAGAGTGGAGACGAAGGAATCGTGGAGATGAAGGAAGAAGATGGAGGTAACGTGAACGCTGAAGGAACCTGGAAATGTTTCGGAGAAACAGCCATTATCAAAGTCAAAATTCGAGGAGGAGCTCTGTTGCATGGTTCTCTGCTTCCGCCAGTTTTGTGGTCACCGTTTTACCAATACTTTGAATTTGGGCCACTCTTGGGTCTTTATTTTGGGTTTATAATTAAGCCCATATATTTTTTTGCATTGCTTATCACATTTGTTACTCAAGATTTTTTGAAGTTATTACTAGATAGTCTAGATTGTATCTATCTAGTTAAACGTTTGTGATAGTTAATTAAATTTAATACCCCTATTACAAATCATTACAAATTACAATACATGTTTTGAACTTTTGATCTTAACTTTAATATCTGAGAAACGACTAGTGGTAAAAAACATCATTACAAAAATTCAGAATTTTTTCTTTTAAATTTTCGAAATTGAGTCCCAAAATTCCGAATGTATTTTCAGTTCAATTGATAGATCATAGAACTATTGAGAATGATGATGGTGCCAAAGACAATGACCTAATCAAGGACCCTTCCCAAAAATTCCAAACTCTATAGCAACTTTTTCCCCACCAATATATACATGAAAACAAAACAAAGAATTTAACATATATATTTAATAATAATTAAATATTGATCTACACTATCTCTACCCTCTCTCATTTCACGTATATATAATCCATCTTTTAGGACAGAACCCACCGAAAGCTCCACAAACCCCCATTAACTAACAAAAAAACAAAAGAAGGCGGCGCAACTCATTAGAAAAATGCAACCAGAGAGCTCAGATCAGATGCTGTATTCCTTTCTCGCCGGAAACGAAATCGGCGGCGGAGGAGGGTACTGCGTCTCCGGCGATTACATGACGACTATGCAGAGCTTATGCGGGTCTTCGTCGTCGACGTCATCTTATTACCCACTTGCGATCTCTGGCATCGGAGAAACGATGGCTCAAGACAGAGCTCTCGCTGCTTTGAGGAATCACAAAGAAGCTGAGCGAAGGAGAAGAGAGAGGATCAATTCTCATCTCAACAAGCTTCGTAACGTACTCTCTTGTAATTCTAAGGTAATATAAACTTTATTTAATTTACATATTGTCTATGAATACTCTTTTCATATGCCGTATATATATATATATATCCCCATACATATACGTATATCTTATCAATTTTAAGAGAAGATTTTAAAAATGGGTATTAGGGTTTTGCTTATCTTCTCCAACCTAAAGTTTACATCGTCTTTATATTTTTTTCCTATGTTCCAATCGAATACTAGACATTATTCATGTTAGCTAGTTATAACCACTTAGTTGACTCTAACTATTCTTACTAAAAACACTCATAATTATCAAAGATGATCCATAATTTTCTGCATATATAATTCTAAAGATTGATGTTTATTTGATTTGAATATTCAAAAATTGCAAGTATTGAGAACATTTAATAGATGAAGAATAATAAAAGCTTCATGGCCTTTTGGTGAAGCTCGTTGGGATAGGAATTACTTTTGGGGAAAGTTTTCAAGCTTTTTCTGTTGATTTGATTTGATATGAACCTAAAATTTTCAACTTCTTGATCCTAAACTTATAAAAAAGGCTAGTCTAAAGATCCAAACTTTTCATTCTAATTTCGTGTTTCTATTTTCAGACCGATAAAGCCACACTACTTGCCAAAGTGGTTCAACGAGTCAAAGAGCTTAAACAGCAAACCCTAGAGATCTCCGACTCCGATCAAACGCTATTGCCATCAGAGACTGACGAGATCAGCGTTCTACATTTTGGAGACTATTCAAACGACGGTCATATAATTTTCAAAGCCTCTCTATGTTGTGACGATAGGTCAGATCTCTTGCCGGACCTCATGGAGATACTTAAATCACTTAACATGAAGACTCTCCGAGCTGAAATGGTAACTCTTGGTGGTCGGACAAGGAGTGTTCTTGTCGTAGCTGCTGACAAAGAGATGCACGGTGTCGAGTCAGTGCATTTCCTGCAAAACGCTCTTAAGTCGCTGCTTGAGCGGTCAAGCAAGTCGTTGATGGAACGTAGTTCAGGTGGTGGTGGAGGAGGAGAACGGTCAAAACGGCGTCGTGCGCTGGATCACATCATAATGGTGTGAAATGATGAGATTTGAGTACACGAAAAAGTCTATAATTGATTAATATATATAGGGTATGATCATAATTAACTTCGTTATAATTACCAAAGCCTTTTTTTATTCCTCTTTTTTATATATGTTCTAGTATGTTTTAAGTTATAAGTCTCGTG
Organism: Camelina sativa; assembly: GCF_030686135.1. Lineage (NCBI taxonomy): Eukaryota > Viridiplantae > Streptophyta > Magnoliopsida > Brassicales > Brassicaceae > Camelina > Camelina sativa. Next base: position 3,579,131 of record NC_141884.1, on the reverse strand, counting down.
GGAGTGCATGTAAGCAAATGTTGTAAGTAGGTTAATTTGGTGTGTTCTTTTTCTTTTCTTTTTCAAGAAAAAGAAAAAGATAATATATATAAAGAATATTTTTCATGTTATATATCTCTATATTATATTATAGTATATTATATTTTGGTTATTGGTGTGAGGACTAGGGTTTTGAGATTGTGGGAATATTTGTCGTCGATGCAGAAGAATCTAAGTAACAGATGTGATTGGTGAAGTCCAAAAGAAACTAGACTTCGATATATATATACACTATATATGTGAATGTATATGTGTATATGGTAAAGAGAGGTCTATGTTTGTACGCTGTGAGTTTCAAAGCGACCCTTATGTCACCTTTGTCGCCAAATGAATCCAACCTCTCCCCTCTCTTTCGTTGTTCATGTCTTTCTAAATGTGTACATTTGACCACATTTTTCAGACCAAAGAATATAAGCAGTGCGTGTTTTTTTGCTAACTTATATTGATCGATATATACATACATATATATATAATACTGCTTATTTAAATAAATCCATGTGATTGTGACGAACTGTTTTACTTTTAGTTGAGATTTGTTAAGTATTAGCGAAATGTCTAGTGTACGACTTTTTCGGATCATATGGAAAAAGCGAGCATATATGCTTAACACACAAAAGAAATCTTTAAACGTATTTTCGAATGAAAACTCTCCGAAAATTACATTGTCTAAGCAGCGTATTTAATTATTTAGAGAAGAATATACGTATGAGAAAAGTGGGAGTAAATAGTGTATATATCCTTTAACATGAAAAATTTGTATTTTTTAATAACATAGGTGGAGAAATAGATGGTGTGTCAAATAAAGTAAATTAACAGCATGATCAAAAAAAGTAATACTACTGATCATTACGTACCAAGGAGTGAAATCACTAAGATTAAGTGACATGTTAACCATTAAAACGAGAAACATTAGGAAATTGTTAAAATATATGAATGAAAGTTTGTTAAAATTTGATTTGGATGAACAACCTCAATAATGTACACACGTACGCTAGACAATAAACTATCATAACACAAAAAAAATTCGTACGTGAGATTGTAGAAGCTATTGTATCAAAAAAACAAAAAAAAACATGTTAGGATATGCGAAGTTCATCGATGACGCTGACGTGACACAAAGAGTAAAGGTTAGTTTTAGGTCGACACACTTCATATATTCGAAAAAAGTGTGGCTATATATATATATATATAAAGAAGGTAAGAGTTTGATGATAGGATTAGCCACAAATATTCGAAATTCTTTTGTTTACTTGTTTTCGGTTAGCCGAGTTTATTCGTTGGAACGTGTACAAGTTTTATACTCAACTGAATTTTGGTTATAAAGCTTTTTGTCACTAAGAATATGTTAGGGTTGTCAACAATGGAATTGTGCAAGTCTCGAGTCATTTTGATTGAGAAAAGTTTGTAACCATCACTTATATACTTATATAATGGAAGTGTTTTGAAGTTTAGTGTTATCAAGTATCTCTGGTTTCTTCAATACATATTGTCCTTTTGTTATAGAAAATGGGATATAGGAAAAAAAAAATAACGCAATAATATAACCAAATAGTGAATTGGAGTATATGAAGAAGAAGGATGAGAATGTGGGATTAAAGGGAAGAGGAAGCGTGAGAAAAGGAGACTGACAAAAGGAAGTAAAATTGATGGGCCATTGGCTCTATGAGACAAAAAGGACCGACTCTTCTCATCACTCTCCTTTTCCCCTTTCTCTCTTTTTCTAATTATTGTTTCTCTATAAACTTTGGAGTATTCAATAAAATACTAAACATTGAAGAAAACTAAGAGAAGGAGAAGAAAGAAAATTAAAGAAAAAAGGTGGAGAAAGTTTGTCCATGGAGCGTGATGGTTTTGGGGCAGCTGGTGTCCCCTCTATACTCAACCTCTCGACCAAAAAGTATATCTTATAGAAATATTTATAGCTTTTGCACTATTTATTATAATTAAAGTTATATTTGTATTCAACTCAAAATATAATAGAAAAGCTTCATTGTTTAATTAAAATTCCTTTTGAAGTTTATGGGTAGTGTGGCAAAAGCAATCATTAACATCACACGTTAGTGTCTCATCGTGTGAACATGTGAGTCCCCCTTTCTTATCTCACCACACAATTTTGACCATCTTATTTCCTTTTTGAATATCACTACATATTGTATTTTCTTTGTGTTTTACTACTTGCATTTCACAAACAAGCAAAGTTATCATATTATATGTCAAATAGGTCTTTTGTTTTCATGTGTTCTTATTGTCTCTCTTGGTCAAGTGTTCTTGTTTACCTACACAGACAAATGTAGGAACCTTTTCACTTACTTCGGGGTTTTACCGGAAATTTAGAAAACCTAAAATACCGCGAGGCAGAAACATCAATATGATAATTGATTAGTGTAGTCCGTTTTACTATACTATTGCTTTGCTATTAACAAGATATTTTACTCAATTTTTTAAAGGGTTTTTAAATCAGTGTCTTTTTGTCATTGTCAGAACTTATATTCATTTTATTGAACCAACTTTTAAAAAAATATTTATTTTGTTTTAAGTCAATAGTCTCATCAACCAAAAACTACGAACTTATATAAAGTCTCAACATTTGAAAAAAAAAAAAAATCATATACAAAAACCATTGGTGATATACTAACTATTATATCTATACAAAGGTCACAATATTTCAAATGTTATTTGGTACCCACATATATATAAATATATATATATAAGACTTATTTATATATGGGACTATACTGACTAGTTTATCTTGAGTCCACAATTTGTTTTTATGTTCTTCTCCAAAACTTTTGATAACTTAAAATATAGGATACTGTAAGATAGTATTACTCTTGAGACCATCGCTAAGAAACACTTTTGTGAAGTTTGGGTCACTTTAAAACCTTTTGGTGCTATGTGCAAATAAAACGATCAAACTCTTAGATGTAGAGAAGAATCGAGGATCACAAGCCCATCAAAGGACACAGAAGAGGGGTCCAAATTGAGATTGGTACCAAGTTGGTTTAGTGTTTCAGAGAAAGGCCCAAATTAGATCTGAGTAGAGCAGTCCATAGTGACAGTGACTCCGACATGACAACACTCGAGTTACAAGACCACCCCACGTCTCTACTCTAAGCCTATGCCGTACGTCAAAGGCACCAACTCCTGTATCACATATATTCATTTCATTCAAACTCCAAATAATTCACAGGAACCTGAGTTTTGAATTGGCATGGAGTCATGGACTAGTACTGAATCGAATCTAAAAAATATGTGATAATCTGTAGATGCAACCGAAACTGAATAAATACATGAAAATACGTACAATTTCATGTTTTGCACACAAAAAAAAAACGTACAATTTCATGTAATTATTGTGAAATACTGTGGAAAATAGATAGAATTGACGATATATATTATGCAAAATGCTCTATGCTACGTAATATATACAAGTTGTAACTTTATTTGTTTTTACAAGAATTACGATATATATAGGGAAACTTTTTGCTCTATGTTACGTAATGTGTGTACATGTTGTAACTTTGTTTGTTTAACATAAGAATTGCGATATAGGGAAAAATTAGAAACGAAAAGAGGTTGTAAAGGAAAAAGAAGTGGAATATATTAGATGTCAAGGAATATAGATATTCTTCATATTCTTCTTTTACATATACTTTTGCCCATTATTTTGTTAAATTTATAGGTTTTTGTTACCAAAATAACACACAACCAAAAAAGCCCACCAAGGATGATGGTTGTTAGGTTAGGCTTTCGTTGTTTTATTCTTTCCTTGGGCTATATCTAACCTAATATGGAGAATCCTTTGGTAATCCATTTTATTAATGAAAGTGCTCTAACAAAAATCTTACCTAATATTTTTCTTGATTATTTGTCTAGTGTTGCTTATTCGTTTTATACTTTTATAGTATTGCAATCTTCGTATTGTACATGTTAGTCAAAGTATTGAATTGACTCGTATACGTACGTATTTTGAAAAAAGGGGAATGAAAACAAGTTACTGGAAGACCTACGCAATTTAATAAGTTTTTTTTCAACTCAAAGTTGCCAACAATGAACGCAATTATTAATATTCGTATAGAATTTGATTTTAATACTTTTTTAAAAATGCACTCGAGGAACTCATTTCAAAAGAAAGAATCAATCAAATCATTGCCTTGTTCCAACTACGGATACTGAGTTCTTGACTCACTATATAACACGTGAGATCGTCACTATCTCACGCATTTCTTTCTTTTTGGGGCTGGTAAATTCATTATCTCAAAGGATTACACAAAAGTATATTTATGAAATACATGGACTCTGACGATTGGCTACATCGGAAGATATATAATCCAATAAATCATTAATAATATCATTTGGTAGCTACGTACATCGTAAAGAAACATAACCAAATAAAAAGATATGATAGTCTCTTGTCACTTGTGATGATGCTCTAGTCTATAAATTTAACAAATGGTTTCTATGTTAAGACGAAACCATTGTTTGAAACGTTAATAAGGTAGGGTTGTCCATACGTGATATGGCAAAACTTCGTTAAGCTAAACTAGGACCTTTGTCTAGTAGCTAAGGTATACCTTTAATCAAGTGCCAAGTTCGAGGTTACAAATCTCTCTTTTTTACATTTTGGCATGATTCTAAGGTACTCTTTTGGATCCTTCGATTGATAATTTATTTCTAGACATAGCAAAATTTGGCAGTACAACACAAAAGATAAGGTTGTTGTGTTGTTAGTCTTGATAGAATTTTGGCAAAATATAGAGAGAGACATCGTCGTCTCGTCTTATTCTTTCTCTCCCGACTACTTTTATCTATTATAAGTTGACGGGTTTGATATCAACAAGACATTACAATACTTCCTAATATTAGCCACGAGTTTAGCAAAAGATGGTGATTGGTGAACGAAGACAGAAGACTCTTTCTTGGCAGCCAAACTTCACATAATTCACATTAATCTCATTTAACCAAAAAAAAAAAAAAAAAGAGATCAAAACTTTACTTTTCTTTAACAAATAAAAATAGAAATCAATCAAACTTTGCTTTTTTTTTTTGTTTTTTTCTCTTTTTGATTCTTTCTTTTTTTCCACTTTTTAAGCTTTCCTCATCTCAATCTCTTCTTCCTTTTTTCTTGTTGCTACTGCTAAAAAAGCATCTTCTTCTTCTTCCTTTTTTCTTTTTTTTCTCTTTTTCCATTCTTATTAACACTTTCCTTTTGCTTCTTCTCCTTAAGTCTCTCTTTTTACTTATTTAGCTTTTGCTTCTGATTGGTACCAAACTCGCTTCTTCCTCTAAATAATCTCAAATTCTCAAACTTTTTGCTATATTCAATCTCCTTACCCTTCTCTGCTTCCTGGGTTTTCGAGTCTCTCGATTTCTGTGATTTACTCTGTTTCTCTTCCCCATGAAACTAAACTTGTAATCTTACACAAAGTTTCAACCTTTTTCGTTTTTGAGAATTCTCAAATTCAACAATCTATGGGGATCTGTCATGGCAAACCAATCGAGCAACAATCAAAAACCCTCTCAGTTCCGGGAGAAACCGATGAAGCTCCGACGAGTTCACAACCGGCGACTACGAAATCCTCTGGCTTTCCGTTTTACAGCCCTAGTCCTGTACCTAGCTTATTCAAATCCTCACCTTCTATATCATCAAGCGTGAGCTCGACGCCTCTTCGTATCTTCAAGAGACCTTTCCCTCCTCCTTCTCCTGCTAAGCATATAAGAGCTTTCCTCGCGCGTCGTTACGGCTCAATCAAGCCTAATGAGGTCTCTATCCCTGAAGGTAAAGAATGTGAGATTGGTCTTGACAAGAGTTTTGGGTTTTCGAAACAGTTTGCTTCACACTACGAGATTGATGGCGAAGTGGGTCGTGGACATTTTGGTTATACTTGCTCTGCTAAGGGTAAAAAAGGCACCTTGAAAGGTCAAGAAGTTGCTGTTAAAGTTATTCCTAAATCCAAGGTTCCTTCTTTCAAACTCTGTTTTAGTTTCACTTGTTTGAAGGACTCTGTTCTTTAATTATAATTTGGTCTGTCAGAGATATATGATGAAGGACTCTGTTCTGTTTTTTTTTCTATGTTAAACTGTGGAATTGCTTTAGGAGCTTTAGGACTCTGTTTGTTGCTTTAGAATTGTGGTTGTTGCAAAATAATTTAGAGCTCAGATTTGTTGGCATTTAAATCCTGACAAAGCCAATTGTGTTTGAATGCTATCTGTCTGGATTATAGTTGCAAAGGAATTGACTCTTGATACTGTTTGTATGAGGGTGAATAAAAAAACAAGAGTTTACAAATAATATAAATAAGACAACTATCTCCTTGAGCTTGTTTTTCGATAGCTGCATTGCTTAGTATTGGATGTTCTTGACTGCAGATGACAACTGCAATTGCAATTGAGGATGTTAGTAGAGAAGTGAAGATATTGCGGGCTTTGACTGGTCACAAGAACCTAATCCAGTTCTATGATGCGTTTGAAGATGATGAAAATGTTTATATTGTAATGGAGTAAGTATAAATTTTCTCAGTGAGATTTGCTAACCTTATTTGATCCATCTTCCAATACAAATACTTTGATCTCCTTTGACCAGATTATGCAAAGGTGGTGAACTCTTGGACAAAATCCTTCAAAGGTAATTGCCAAACACACATGGTTGAATCATTGTTGTATTGTTGTCTCTACTGAATCGTGCTTTGACTGGTTGAGCTTTGATCTAATCAGGGGTGGAAAATACTCAGAAGATGATGCTAAAAAAGTTATGGTTCAGATTCTCAGTGTTGTAGCTTACTGTCATCAGCAAGGTGTGGTTCACCGTGACCTTAAACCCGAGGTACTTTATAATCCATGGTGATGTTTTAATTGTTTCTCTCGTTGTTTTGTTGTAAATAATGTTGGCTTTAGGTGACACTTCACTTTCTAGGTCCCATCATATTATCAGCAGTCTTTGTACACATAGAATGAATTCCACTAACTTATGCCAGAGTGATAATGACGGTTATGTTTTCTTTCTATTTGTATGTTTCCCTTTCACAGAACTTTCTGTTCACTACGAAAGATGAGACTTCTCCTCTGAAAGCAATTGATTTTGGTCTTTCTGATTATGTCAAACCAGGTCAGAGATGTTAATATTGACCCAAGTTTTGTCCTATTGAACTCTTCTTGAAGTTAAAATTTCACCCTTTTTTTTTTCTTTGCAATTTTGCAGACGAGAGGTTGAATGATATTGTTGGAAGTGCTTACTACGTGGCCCCTGAAGTTTTACACCGTACATACGGGACAGAAGCTGACATGTGGAGTATTGGAGTGATTGCTTATATTCTTCTCTGTGGCAGTCGACCCTTTTGGGCCCGTACTGAATCCGGAATCTTTCGAGCAGTCCTAAAGGCAGAACCAAATTTTGAAGAAGCTCCTTGGCCGTCACTATCACCTGACGCTGTAGATTTTGTGAAAAGATTGCTAAACAAAGATTACCGTAAAAGACTAACTGCAGCCCAGGCTTTGTGTGAGTATAATCATCTTGATCTCTATAACGGGTTAACATGCATCATTATCATGTTCTGCACTCAAATGTCTTTTTTCCTCAGGTCATCCCTGGCTGGTTGGCTCGCATGACCTAAATATTCCATCTGATATGATCATATACAAGCTTGCAAAAGTGTACATAATGTCTACTTCCTTGAGAAAGTCGGCTTTAGCGGTGAGTTGGATTCTGTTGAATCTGTGACATATACTAATTACTTGGAAAATGTGATTATTGAGCATGGAGATTGACGTGGTTTTTTTTCATGGTTTCAGGCTCTTGCCAAGACATTAACTGTACCGCAGTTAGCTTATCTGCGGGAGCAATTTACGTTGTTGGGGCCAAGCAAAAATGGATATATCTCTATGCAGAATTACAAAACAGTGAGTTCTATTTCCATGATTCTCTCTACCACTTCCCTTCTCATTTAGGATTATCTGTGATTCTTGGCTTTTTTTAATATAAATCTCAGGCAATCCTAAAGAGCTCAACAGATGCTACGAAAGATTCACGAGTCTTAGATTATGTTCACATGGTAAGAAACGAGAGGCTAATGATATGGTATAAAGCTTTATCAATAGGTTTGGAGTGTTTTAACGTTCTAATATCTTTTGTGATGCAGATAAGTTGTCTTCAATACAAGAAACTCGACTTTGAAGAATTTTGTGCTTCAGCATTAAGTGTTTATCAGCTCGAAGCAATGGCAACATGGGAGCAACATGCACGGCGTGCTTATGAGTTGTTTGAGAAGGACGGGAATAGACCCATCATGATTGAAGAACTTGCATCGGTATAAACTTTACCCTTTTAAATTTACCTAGAGAAGACTCATGAAGAGGGAAACTTGGTCATGGTTGATCTTGAACAAATGTGTATTAACTGCAGGAACTCGGACTCGGGCCATCAGTGCCGGTGCACGTTGTACTTCAGGATTGGATAAGACATTCCGATGGCAAGCTTAGTTTCTTGGGCTTTGTCAGATTACTACATGGCGTGTCTTCTCGGGCATTACAAAAAGCTTAGAGCAAAAACCACATTGTTAGTTGAGAGAAAATATGCAACTAGGTGTTATCTGGCTGTGGCTTCTTCTTTCTTCCATTTCTTGATAGTGTTTTTTTAGTGTTTTATTTTCTTCTTCTCTGATCATGGGTAAGCATTTGAGTCAAAAGATTCGATATTTATGTCTGTGAGTGTCTCTTGTGTGTGTACAGAATCAGACATGCATTAATTATCTCTTTAAATTGGGTTTCTAATTCAGTGATGTCCTACGCCTTCTCCTTTCTAATAATGTCGAACGGTTTCTTCGGTTAAATTTCTATTTGGCTTACAATTAAAGTTCCTCAGGTCAACGCAATCGTAGTCTTTCCGACAGTAAGTGTGAATGTGTATATATGTCTTGTAATGTGGATTTGTGCCGCTACACTTTACGTGTGGAGCACTCTTTTAAAGGCCGCTGGAACAACAATTCGTATTCGTCATCTATGGATCATCAAACCAATGATACGCCACGTGACTGTGTCTCACAATGGAGGGAGACACCCACGTGACGTTGACCTTCATCATCAGATCTCTGATCTCATCTTAATCTCTACCTAACCGTCACAAAGATTCTTTCTTTCTATCTTCTTCCTCTAATCTCGCTGCAACAGTTTTAACTATAATGGCGACAATGCGCAAATCCCATAGGTCAAAAGCGACTCTTGGATCAAGAAGACTTGTTCTGCTATGCATTGTCGCCGTGGCATTGCTCCTCTTTCTTTCTTCCGTGATCTCCACCGGCGGATTGGTTTTACCATATCCGAAGACCCTTATTGGTTACTTCTTGAAGTCTCCACGAAGCAAGAGACATCACAGTTTGTCGGATTTTTACTTGTACTGGGGAGACAGAATCGATTGTCCTGGTAAGAACTGTGAGACCTGTGCTGGTTTGGGTCATCAAGAATCTAGTCTTAGATGTGCTCTTGAGGAAGCCATGTTTCTTAACAGGTAATATTTTGATTACTTCTGAGATTTCTGATGGACTTCTTGAATTGGCAATTAGTCTTCTTGGTCATGACTCATGAGATGGTTAGTTGACTAAAATTTTGGGAAATGCTGGTAAGATCAGTGTATATGGTGTTGAGATATGGTCTCTGTAATTGTCACTTTCTTGTTGCAGGACTTTTGTAATGCCATCTCGGATGTGCATCAATCCAATACATAACAAGAAAGGTATACTTAATCGATCAGACAATGAAACTACTGAGGAAAGGTGAAAGAGTTTCTTTGAACTAGTTAAGGAAAGTGCTTTTGTTTTGTTTCCCACTTTTAACACAAGAGGAGGTCTCTTTGCTTTGTATGGCCTTAGCTGGGAAGGGAGCTCTTGTGCGATGGAATCATTGTATGATATTGACCTCATCTCTGAGAAGATACCTGTGATCTTGGATAACTCGGAGACGTGGCACATTGTGTTATCGACGAGTATGAAACTGGGAGAACGAGGGGCTGCGCATGTGTATGGAGCCAATAGGCATGAGCTAAATGACTCTAGCTGCTTTACAAATCTTTTGGTCATTAACCGCACCGCAAGTCCCTTGGCATGGTAAGCACATTCCTGAGGAAATTGAGTATCTTATATTGTTTGTGTTAGTCATCATCATAATCTAGCTTGATCAGATCATATATCCATCTTCAATGTAGGTTTGTAGAGTGCAAGGATCGAGGTAACCGTAGCGCCGTCATGCTTCCTTATTCATTTCTCCCAAATATGGCAGCATCAAGATTAAGAGATGCTGCCGAAAAGGTGAATGAGTTTTACATAACCTAGCAATCTAGATTAAAAATGGAAAATGAGATGGTTCTGTTCTGTTGAAGCCTTATAGCTTTATTCATAAACCAGTTTTGGTTGAACAGATAAAAGCACAACTTGGTGATTACGATGCAATCCATGTTCGTCGAGGTGACAAGCTGAAAACACGAAAAGACCGGTTTCACGTTGAAAGAACTCAGTTTCCACATTTAGACAGAGACACACGCCCAGAGTTCATCCTTGGCAGAATACAAAAGCAAATCCCACCAGGACGGACTCTTTTTATTGGTTCTAATGAGAGAACCCCTGGATTCTTTTCGCCTCTCGCTGTCTGGTAATAACTCAAGGTCTACTTTGAGGTTTGTAATAGATGTTTTTGTAAGATGCTTAAGATTCTTGTTACACTGCAGGTACAAAGTGGCTTATCCATCGAACTTCAGCGAGATTTTGGATCCGATAATCGAGAACAATTATCAGTTATTCATGGTAGAGAGGCTGATAATGATGGGTGCAAAGACATTCTTCAAAACATTTAGAGAGTACGAAACGGATCTCACTTTAACAGATGATCCGAAAAAGAACAAGAACTGGGAAATACCAGTTTACAACATGGAAGAAGGCAAAGAAGTAGCAAGCTAAACTATCTATGACCTCACTAGCAAAAATCAGGCAACGATTCAGACAAAAGTCTCATCACTTTCCAATGACTTGGAGTTAAGCCTAATCTTGTCTGAAGATTCTATTACTCGGGACAAATCCGTGTATGTGAAATCAGAGACTAAGAGTCACTTGAGCACTTGTCTTGCTACTTAGATGTTTCAGTTTTGTGTAAATCAAACTGTGTACTATTTACTTTATTATTCATTTGCATCAAGAATAGATTTCTGAAAGTGAAATTTTTGAGTTGCAGAGTCTTTTAATTAGCACGTCTTCTGCTTAAACTATATCATAATCCAGTATAAGTACAATTCTGTATTCTGTTTTCTCTAAGTAGAATAGGTTTTGTGAACTGTTAAATGGGTCTGTAATTTTAATCACTGAAGGTTTAGTCAAATAAGCCTCAATCTCCATGTTTTTTCTTTTCTTTCAAATCTCACTTACATAATAAACATAACCTACGAACTTTGTTCTAAAACTACAACGGTAACTAAAAGAGGCAGAAGGAAAACCTAAAAGAAAGAAAAAGAGGATGTAAATCAGATCATCAGATCATCCACTGGACATATGTTCGTTAAGGTAAGGTCATTTCCGTTGTTAGAACGCAGCAGAAGAATACCTCTTGTGTTGTGCAATGCCTTCATCTCAAATCAACAATGTTTCTGAAACTTCCTAGTAGAGGGTTTAGTGAGAATGTGCTTCAAGAAGGATGTTGGTGGCAGCGTTGACATCATTTCTGGCGTGTACAAGCGCCTGTCTCGCTGCGTTCTGGTCAAATCCCATTGATACCAAAGTAGCTATGGCTTCCTCAGATGGCTCTGTAGTTGATGGCACTGGAGCTCGAAAAGCTCTCTGAAAAACAGAAACATCATATGTCAGCAAACGAAGATGGGATATTTAGATTGTAATAGGAGTTTGGCTAAAGAGGCAAAAAAAAAAAAAGATGCTGCAAAGAAAAGATAAAGACTTGCCACTGCTTGGCGACCTAAGTTGGGTGATGTCCTTCTTGGTGGTTGAGAATGGCTGCTCAAGGAGGGCAAAGCAAACCGGGAAAAGAACGAAGCCATGAACTGGGGGAACTGTCATGTATTTTAGACAAAAAGTAGTGTTACTATAGTAGACAAAAACTCACACTTGAGGAGATGAATGATGTTATTTATATAAGCAAACGGTTAGGAAAGGTTATATAACCTTTGCCTTGCGAATACCAAAGATGTTCAACCGGTACAAGGAACCAGCAATAATGCCGCAAATTCCAGTAAAGATGGATCTTTTCCAAGATGAGAGTAAAAGCTACAAATATTGAAACCAAGAAATCCATCAACTAAAGAAAAAGGAACTACAGTACAGCAAAAGTCATAAATAAACATATGGTATACCTGGACACCCGCAAGATATATGAATGATTTATCAGAGAAGGGGACGCCAAATACGCCAAACCTCTTTGTTACTGGAATGTCCAAGAAGAAGGGTACAAAAGAAGCAAATATGACGGCGTATGGTCCAGATGTCAGTAGGTTTGCAGTAGGATCTACAAAAGAAACAACAGTTTGTTATACAGATATACCCACAATCAATAAATGTAATATGTTTATGTTTTTGGAATATCATATAAGGTCATATCACAAACACTTATTGAGAATGCACAAAATCATCTCTTGATAATTTAAATGATGGACCAAGGGAATTCTCTGTACAATCTATTCAACATTATGAGTGACGGAATTTTTTCAGAATATCCTAATATACTCACTGTACAATTTTTCTTATATGTTTGGTGAGACTAGTAGCAAGTTACAATTCCTTATAGTTGTCTGCATTAGCGCCCAGATTTCATATTCTAAAGGACGAGTATTGACCAAAACAGTGTAGATTTTAATGAGACTATCTGAAATTGGGAAGGTGCATACCTTTAAACAGAGATAACAAAATGGTCTCTAGTATCAGTGACACAGCCCCAGAGAACAAGATGAAAACCTGCAGGATGAGCACAAATTTAACACATTCAATCTCGAAGCACTTGTCTTTGTAGTTACCATGGTAATGGACAGTTAAAGTCATGAAGAAAAAGTTGAGCTAAGAGTATCCCTTACCGAATACTTATTAGAACCAATCTGTCTCTCAAAGACTCGGAAGAAGTAGAGCAAATACAAGCCGGAAAACAACTCTGTTGTGGACGAGAAGGCAAAACTCGATATGATTAGTTTCCATATCCGAAACTTCTCAAAAATATCCTGCAATGAAATTGAAAGAAATTAACCAAGATACGGTTGACTGCATTTGAGATATCTGAACTTTTACTTACACATAAACAAGATTCTTTAAAACAATCAAACATCTTTCTAAGTGCAAGACTAAATGCATACACAATCAAGTGATGAAATTTTCTAATGAACAAATCCGCATTACACCAATGGCTGATGAAGAATCTAAGTAAAAGCTCTAGTAGTATGATGATGCCTATCCTAAAGCTTATTTCGGTGTAGCTGCGTCCTCCCAGTAAACTCAAAACCTTACAAAGTACAGTAAGTAAAGAACCTAAGCAATAATCCGAAACATCTTCTAGTGCTAATATTAGCAATTAGAGGACAACAAAATAAGGCAGCAAAAACAATTGGTACCCAAAATCCTAAGAACTTGTGGAAATAAGAGACAGAATCGGATCCTAATTCTTCTGTAAAACCCAGAAAGGCTTCAAATTGAACAGAGATAACAAACAAAGTACCTGGTAAGACAAGGCAAGGTTGGAAGAACCGCTCCTGATCCCGAAGAAGACAGTGAAAAGGGCAGTCGCAATAACGAAGGCTTTCGTAACCGGAGCATTATCTGCAAAGTTCCCAAATCTCGAACATTAATCGAAAACCCAGAAACAAGAAAGCAAAGAGAGAATTGGGTAAAAACGTACTGAAACCGGAGGGACCTGCGTTCATCTCTACTAATCGGGATGAACGAAACAAATCAAATCGGGGATTGTGAGAGATCGGAGAAGAGGGGAGCTTTCGTTTTTCTCCTCCTCAAGTCGTCGTCTCCGATGAATTTTATTTTCTACGGAGGGATGTTTCCTGGAATTTTCACTACTTTCTTCTCTCCTCTCCAATTCAAACCCAAAAAAAAAAAAAAAAAACTGAGCAGAAGAAACAGAACAATCCAGAATCTTTCTTTCATTATTAATTAGCTATTAAAAACAAAATTAAATTTAAACAAATAAAGAGTTTTCCAATTAAAGCCCCGGATCTTTTCAGTATCTTACAATATTAACCCTCTAGTTTCAATTCTAACATTATAAACCAATAGTCGCATAAAAGCATCTTATTTTGCATCAAAAATTTCTAGATTTCCTTGAGCAACTTGCATCCCTATTATAGTAAAAGAGAAGTACAACTTACACAACGGACAAAAATACCCCTAACACCAACAATAGGAAGCATCTCGGATAAGGTCAAAAATGACTTTCCTGTTTCTTTAATCGGGTTATAATTCAAAAATAACCCGAAATTCTAAAATCGGATCTACTTGGTTATTATAAGGGCTTCAAATATGGGCTATCGACATGTACCAAAGACAATTAACAACGCCATAAGATCTGATATGGTTGTGATCCATAAATGTCGGTATAGAATCTCATCAATATACAAAAAAGATTTCCAAATTTCCAAATACAAATTTACCTCTCTCTCTCACAAATACGATCCCATAAATCTCGCTATACAACATATGAATCCATAAATTGTCTCTCTCACAAATTTACCATTGTTAAGAATCTATTACCTAATTAACTACTAAGATTTTTATCCCACATTCCAAGAATATACCATAAATTATACTATCAAATCATACCTAACGGAGAATACGTGACGACTCCCTATAAATACAATGATACTAATCGAAGCTTTAATCACCATACCTTCTTTACTTTCTCCTTTCTGTGTTCTTTCAAGCCTTCTTCAATGGCTGCTGCTCTGGTGCCTATCATAGATCTGCAGTCTATTAAACCATTCTGAACAGGCTGGAGAATTCAAGTGAAAATCATCCATTCTTGGAAGCAATATAACATCTATTCCCGAGAGACTATAGAAATGGTTTTATCAGATACCATGGAATAAGCTTATATTAGTAGTTTTTGTATGTATCATATTCGTTTTCATTAGCTTATATGTTTATATGTAAGTTTATTTGTAGTTTTTTTTTTTGCAAGAATCCATTTATTATGTTCCTAAATCAATGTGTTTTTGTAGATGTCAATGGTGAGATATTTAATTTCGGCTAAATGAAAACTCATGACATGGAGGATAGGATTAAAAACAAAATCGAGTTTGTACTCAGGGATACAAGGTACTAATGAGTTTGTACCTATACATATAACAATTCGTAACTTTTTAACACTATGCTACTGAATTACTATTTTTTTCTTTCTTAAGAGATGAACGTTTAGCGTGTACACTATGGAGGGTCTTTTGCTGAAAACATTCTCTTAACTTGCGAAAACAACATGCATAAGATGGTCAAATGTTAAAAAAAAATGGTCAAATGTTTGCCTTTTTTTAGGCAAACACAGCGATTTGCTAAGGTCAATTCTGTCAAAGGTATATCTATGTAAGTTTTATATTTGCAAAGTTATGTATGCTTTACTTATAAGCATGTGTTGTAAGAGGTTTATTACAAGAATGAAATGTTATTAGATGAGTTTAAAAATCCAATACCGTTCATATATCATTACTTAGTTTGCTATTTTTTATTTGCCGGGTTTTAAGTTAATCATGGATTGAAACAATCATAAATATTCTATTAGATTTTTAAAATAATTAGCAACTCAACTGATACCAATCTTCCTTCTTTTTTTTTTTCTTCAGCGTACAAATTTTCCAATCACCTTAAACTTATAAAAAAGGTGAAATCAAAATTGACATAAAATATATAAGCATACCACTGTTTGGGAACCAAAATCATCAACTACTTTCGGAAACAAAATAACAATCTGAGAGCATGACAATCAATTGAAAAATACCAAATGATAATTTGCAAAATTTAACTTAAAAACTGAAATGACTTACCAAAATACATGCAATTGGTTCATAACTCTTTGAAATCAGTAAAGCCAAAGTGATTTTGTTGAATTAAGTAATTTCCGATCTGTACATATAAACCCTTTGACTGCGGCAGCGTTTTCCCGATTTCGATTTTGTGGTAGGGTATGCTTTCTTCAAAAAAGGAATAGAAAATCACCATGTTTGGAAATAATTGATATGAAGACATGTTCGATGTTGACATGAATCGAAGAACAGAATTGAAGGGAAGTGATAGAAGATTGGAAAAGGTTGGTTTAGAATTTGGGTTTCTCGATTTTGTCGAATGTAGTTAAAAAAAAATTGTTTAGTTTAATGTTAAATTGAATAATTTTATAAAAAACCCTAACTTAGTCCATTATGATTATTTATAAGACAATACTAAGGAGCCCACTAAACTAAATTGTTGAGATTACATACAGCCCAATAACTTCAATAGAAAAAATCAGACATAAATTTCTATGTAGAGTCCGTGTTTAAAAGAAACTTTACAATAAACTAGGAAGCATTTGATAGTAAAGACTAATAAGAATTATTACATGAAATGCCTTTTTTTGTTTTTTTAGAACATGAAATGCTATTTAAATAAGTGTTTTCTAACCATGAAATCAAGAAAATGGCAAAAATTCAATTTACTCATACAGATTTTAAATATATCTAATTCATTTGGATCCTTGACAGAAATTCTTATAAAATTTTCATCTTTTAATTAAAAAACTAACCATGATTTATAGATTTTCTGAAACATTTTTTATGTGGATACATATATCCTGTGTATACAATTTTGCAGTGTGTCAAAACATGTATGTAATTTTGCAATGGGTCAGAACATGTAGAAAACTTTGCTGGAAACTCTTTTATGTTTATATTAAATTTTTTATCAAAAATCCCAAAAACTTAATTATTTACACAATATTTCATATATCTATTTTATAAATTAATACAATTTTTCATTATTTTATTTTATCCAAATTCATGAAAATATTAAAATTCTATCCTTTTATTTTATTTTATCATAACTCAGTATATTATCAATCACTTTCTTTTTCTCCTTCTATTATTGTATCCAATGTCCAAACTCATAACAAAAATATATTTTTTACTGACCGTGAAATAAAAATATAACATGTATCAATCCGTTATGAACTTTTGTTATGTGAACATTCCTCCGCGCTGTAGCGCGGGTCCGGTCCTAATTTTGTATTAAAACAAAAGTTGCTACACAAATAAATTAAGTCAATCGTATTCCTTTTTTTTTAATGGATTTATATATTTATTTACATATTATTTTAGTCAAAGAAATAGATTTTGCAACAATATCGAAACCGTATCATACTATATCATCCCCTCACCTAACTAGTAAATTAATAGATGAGTTTTGCTATATGCTTTAAGCAAAATTCTCATAAAAAATGAGTAGTTATTACTAATAAAGGAATAATTTAAGGCTTTTTCTTGTGTCCATTTAAATAAAATAAAATTCATCTAAAACATACCACATCAACAGCATATATAAGAAAAAATAAGACAACAAGTTTTAAAAAACAACCAAAAAAAAAAAAAAAAATTGATGAACAATAACAAAGCAGTGATAAAAAAAATATTAATTAAGCCTGTTGTTGATTGTATGATTCAAAGAAACAAAGCAGTGATGCTAGAGTTTTACCGTCAAAGAGTAATTGACAACAAGATTGATTTTTAAATAACAATCGTCTTCTAAAGAATCACTATCGAGTCAGATTCTTTAAACGATTAAAGTTTATGATAAACTAATAAAAATATTTTCTCATTTTAAAAGCATCAATCAAATTACTATTTCCTGAAGAGTACATAGTGCATATTATACTTATAAACTAAGATGCCATGTTCAATTACCTCACTAATATAGTACATATTAAAAGTTGGCTAAACTAAGACAAAATAAAGGCAAATAAATGATGCACAAAATTCTCCCAAACGTTATTTACAAGTCCTTGCTTCTTTGTAAAAAAGCACACACAAATCCCAAATTAATTGCAAATAATCACTAAAACTGACATAGCAAACACGAATTCAAATACTACCTAATGTATATTCATATTATTTGTCACTCCTAATAAACACAAACCAATCCCAACACACCTAAATATTAAAAGAGGTAACGCAAAGATCAACCAAAACAAAAGGAACAAAAAAAATATACAACCAAAAAGATGTGAGATACACAAAAAAACATTTATGCTATCATTTGACATTTATACAACTATTAGACCATCTCTAATGTACATCACTAAATTTTTTTCTTTAAAATAAAGTGATTTTAAAATAAAACATTGTTTTTTCAGTGTATTACTCTATTTCCAACTTTAAAATAGAGTTAATATAAAAAAAATAGAATTAATAATATAATTGCTCTAAGTATAGAAAAATCCTATCATTTTATATATTTTAGAGTAAAATATATAGTAGAATAATATTACTCTATAATAAAGTTTTGATAGGGTCCCTTGAAAATGTCCTTACAACTTCCAAAACTAAACAACCTTTAATTACAATAATCTAAAAAATAGAAGAAAAAAAATAGATATTTACAAACTTAAATATATATAAAAAATTAATCATAAACAAAAACAAAATACAAAACCAAAATAGCTTCAAAACAAAATTTGCAAAATAAAATCCGAACGTAGTAGCACTTTGTAATCCCTAGTAATGACACTAGTACTACTATTCCAAGGATTGTGATGGCCACAATCGCTTCCACGTAGAAACCTCATCCTCCGTACCCAATTTCTTCACTCCGCCGTAGAAACCGTCTTCTTCATTTCCCGTCTCACGGTGTTCCTTTCTGTTTATCACCGTCCTACTCCACGGCGACTCCGGTCTGAATTGTCTGAACTCCATCACCACATTCTCTGCCAAAACACACACACACACACACACAAAATAGTTTCCTTTATTTTCTTTCTTCCATAGTTATAACTAATCGAAAATACATAAAAATTTGTTAAACTTATTACCGTCAGTGTGGCAACGGCAATTCTCTTCTCCGTCGCAGTTTTGCTGATGACCCACGATTCCAAACCACCAACCTACGCCGCAAAATTAGAGAAAAAAAAACCCACCAAAAAAACATCAGACGAATTTGATAAAAGATTTAAAGAACAAAAAATTGTTTTTTTTGGGGGAAACAAGAACAGAGACCATAATCTTTGACAAAAAAAAAAAAAAAAAAAGACCATAAGGAAACTCTTTGGTTCTTCGCCATTGGATCTCGAAATGGTCTCCGGGTCGAAGTCCGTCCAAACAATCTGACACGTGCAGATCACGTGACTTTGTGTCCACTTGAGACGGTCTCAGCCTCTGCCACGTCACCTTTTCCTCCGCCGCTCGCCGGCCATGCGCTGAGTATCTAATGAAAAAAATTTACTCAAAAATTTAATCGAAAAAATCCTCAGAAAAATCTAAGAGATGTTTAGATTAATCAATAAAAAAAAAAAAAAAATCTTACTTTGCTTGAAATGTATCAGTCTTGAAATCGTATCTGATCTTAGCATCGTAACAAGACATCATGAATCCAACATGTCCGTTCTGAGACCAAACAAGCCAAAAAATTCGATTTCCAAATTTAGTAAGCAAAAGACCGAATCAGTCTAATGGGTAACACTAAAACCCCATAAAGGTGAAATCTTTTCATCTCTTACCTCGCGATTGTAGACTTGAGCAGGGAACCAAAACTTGCCATTCTCAAGATTCGAGTACCAATACATAACAGAGTCGATAGGTGCGAAGTATGATGATAACGAACCTCTCTTGTCACAGCCGTGGTTTGAACTTAACCATGAGAAAGGTTTAAGACTCGCAACAAACCTCGATCTCCAATTTGGTTTACTACTGCTTTGATTTGAACTTCTGAGACATCTCATTAACGTTGCGACATGAGATTTCCACTCTTGTGTCGCTGCATCACCCATCAATCTTCCCCATTTTGCCTCCATATGCTTCTGCCATAGATGATCGATGACACATTTGTCTCTTAGCTCAGAGCAAACACAAGCCATAGCACATAGCTCGGATGGAGAGAGCTTCTCTAAGATGCAGTCTAAGGTTAAGTCTGGCAAATCAAGAAGAGACATTTTGTTTTCATCTTCTTGATTCTTGTTCCTCTTCGCTTCTGTTCTCCGTAGTAGTGTTCTTAACCAATTATGGTCGATGGTGCTTCTTGCAAGCCAAGAAACTATGAGTAAGAGTAACACACAAATCGTGTTGGGGTAGCAAAACGAGAAGAAAGTAAGGTACTTTGTCTCCATTGAGAGCAAGAAACGAGGGAGAAACTATGAGAGAACAGAGAGAGAGAGAGGGAGAGAACTGAGCGAGATTAACAAAAGAAAGAGTTCTTTTGCCTTTTTGGGGTTATTCACACGCGCAATTCAAGAGGAGCTGTCGCATGGAGTCACGCTTTGTGTGTTTTGTCCGATTTTTACAAGTAGTAGTACTAAACTACTAAGAAACGAAGCTTGAAGTTGAGGTCATTATATTAGCGGAGAGACATTTAAGAAAAAGAACACTAAAGAGACATCATGTTGTGAACAATAATAATGAGTTTTAAGGGTTTGTAAAAAGATTCGTTGTGAGGCTATTAAATTTTCAAGGAAGTGCAACATTAAATTGGGTGAGCAATAAAAATACAGTTAGGGGGTAGGTGGAAGTAGAGGCAGAACTAATAACGTTTGTTAAGCCAATAAATAACATGACTTCAGTGACAATACCATGAGATTGAGAAGATTTATATAGAGAGAAAGTGACCTTATCGAGTTTATGTCGTGCATGACAGCTGGCGACCGATTTTAGGTCTACCCAATTCAATCATAAAGCAGCTAGCTACTCAGATCGAATGAGAGAGGAAAATGTATTGAAACCGTAAACACCTTCCCAACTACTTTATTTTGGTTTGTTTTGTCCGTAGCCTAATTCAACCAAACTTTCCAACTACTTTGTACAAAAGACATTTAAAAGATTATGAAACGATTAGTTGGTTTAACGATCGATCCAAATGTAATCTTAAAAGGTCTTAAAAGCCAAAAAAAATCTCACGAAACCAAATAGTCCAATACCACCGACTTGGTCAACTCCTTTTTGGTAATTCAACTTAAGTGAAGTGGACACAATACGACAATTGTAGTTGATAAGGTTTGAAAGATAATTATAATTTGTGTCTTTAAGTTTCCAAAAATAAAAATCCTAAGGGTGAATTGCTCCAAGTCGCACACGATCCCAAACCAATTCCCTAAACATTCGATGCCTTGGAAAATTTAGGAACTCTTACCTGCACTCACGATCACCTATTAGGCCTACTATCCCAACAATGAGCAAAATGATCAAAGAGAGATGGATAAAACAAGGCAAAAAAAGTACAGATATAATTACATGAATGTTGTAAGTTCACATACTTAAGAAGAGCTCACTGTAATAGACCTAACCAAACTTTCTATTAGAAAATATATACATTTATATTTAAATAATATTTTTTTTATTTTGTTATGGTAAATATGTATTTGGGTTATAAGGGAGCAAGCCTCCATTGTAAACTTTCGAAGAGACAAAATAATCAAACATCTCTTCCAGATCTTTGTCCTTTGATGGTATCAAGCTAAGGTTTTCAGGGTTTTGTAGAAATTGGTTTCAAAATAGTAGAACATCTCTTCCAAATCTTTTACTCTTTTTTTTTATTTTGCTTTTCCACACTATTACTGCATCATGGAACAAACAGTTTTAGCTAAAAGCATAGAAGAGCCGACTTCACTGATTTGAACTACCAAAAGTCCAAAACCGAGGCCGACTCCAAATTCATCTACCAAGACTTTCCCCAAAATTCGGAAAGTAGAATGAAAAGGGAACGTTTTGCTTTGAAAAGGGATAATTAAAAAAAAAAAAAAAAAAAAAAAAAGGGTACATTCAAGCATCGGACGAGGACTTGCTTTTGGAGTTTGGTCCAGTGGGCTTCTCATATTTGTCTTTTTATAAAACACGGATCTTGAGTATCGTTTATGAAGACGGTTGTGTAAGCGTTGCTTTTTAGAATTTGGATTTGGGAATATGGTCCCAACGGACTTATCATTTTCTGTGAGAATAAATCAATAAACTTAATTACCAAAACATAAACATACAAACATACAGAATTACAGATAAATTGTCTGTTATAAACTTATATATAGATTTATCATATGATAATATAAGTAGAAAAAATGTATAGAATAATTTTCACAATGGCATGTCAACAAAACTCATTATTAGATAATAATACACGAATGAAATTTTCGTAAATCTCTATAAAAATAAAACTATGTATATTTGTATTTCAAATAACAAACAAAAAAAATATTTTGAATCTCTTTGTAAACTATTTTTTTTTTTTTTAAGTTCAAAAGTATGTGTAAGAAATTTATATATAAATACTACTCTAACAAACGAAAAAAGGTTGATTGACAAAAAAAAAAAAAAAAAAAAAAAAAACAAACGAAAAAAGGTAGTGATGCTTAATATATAGGAGATGATCAATACAACATCCGATCCAGATCATAGATGAATTCAGTTTCAGTACCGTATGCTCTGCTAGAAAGAACGAAGAAAAAAGTTATAAGTGGTTGGAGTGGATATATCTTCGTACGTGGACAATAATAACTCCATAAAATGCGTATCAAATCTACTTGATGGATTTGTCTCGGAAGAAGTCAGTCGTTTGGATCCGTTTACTTTCAAAGTCAACACACGTACGTGCTTTTAGGATAATGCAACCACGAACGAATACGTTTTTTAAACTTTTTGGTGTCCAAGTAATTTTTTGTTTGGTCGTTACTCGTTAGTGTCCAAATTAAGCTTTTTAAAATCACCAATTTCTTCGGTTATGGTATTATTGCAGTTTCTGTAATTATGCCAAAACTAATAAATTCATCAACATAGTCGGTCATTAGCCCCAACTAATCAGCTACGTACCAACTTTTATAATGGTTATTGAGAAAATTAGATTCGTTTATTTTAATAGACTCTTTTTGTGAAAATAGCGATATGAATTTCGTTACATTCTTAATGCCTTTTATTTTTCTTAATGAAATGGGACCAAGGCAGACTCGTACGTCTCTATTGGAAGGAGGGTATTTCTATTTTGTTTATGGGGAAAAAATGATAGCTTCTCGTAATTTACGATATTTTTTTTTTTCAACATTTATGAACATCGAGTAAAGTCGTATTTGGAATTATATTATGTGTCACGAAAATATGAAAGACTCTCTATCTACGTACACGTGACTTGACTTATTTGTTGAAGATCTTATATGGTCAAGTTCGATATTTTTTTTTTTACAGTACTAAGAATTTGTGGGAGCTTTTGATAAGTGAACAAACACCTAATACAATTCTCTTATCCACTGTAATATATAATACGAAGATTAAACCTGTCAACTTTTTGAAATAAAATGTAATGTTGTACTGATCAAAACGAAATTAAAATTAGGAGTTTTGGGAGGGGCAATTCGAGGGCCCTCACTAATAATAATATATAGACCGATGTCAAGAGCTAAACCTTTTAATTAGGACAGACCACCGCACATACCGCAGTGCTACCTCTCGTCCCACTTGTCCACATGGACCCCTTTTGCTTTTATTTCTATCAATTATATTTTCAATTAATAAAACTTTTTCGTATTAAGTTTATGAGTTAAATAGTAAGAACATATGCTAATAAATTTCTACCAAATAGTAACACTTTTTGTTGGAGTCGGCAAATGGAAAGTTTCCCCAAAAGGTAATTAAAAATCGGGATTAGGTCTTAAAATAATTAATAGTATTAACTTCAAATTTTCACATAGAACCAACACCTTTTTCTTCTAAAATGGGACTAAAGTCGAATAAACTAAATCATTAGTTAGATCTATATTCTGTGCTCATCAATTGAGTTGACTCTTTAAACCATGAAAAACGATTGAATTGACTCTAATAGAATGACTATCCTTTTTCAAGTTTTCCTACGTAAAAATATAACATATTGTTTATCAAACATATAATAATTTACACAATGGTTAGTTTTTTTTTTTTTTTTTTTTGGTAGGAAGTTTTTGTTTTCTTGTTGTTGACATATAATAAGTAGTTAGAAGTTTTTTTTTGGATAAATTTTTTTTTTTTTGGGATCATATATATTTGTGTTAATCACCATTGTTAAGTAGCATCGTCAATGGTTCCCGCGAAGGTTAGTTAATTTTTTTTCAGTTAGAATTAAGTTGGTGATGAGATCATTATCGTCGGGACAAAAGTGACGTCATGGCGTCTATACGTCTACCTCACCGATCTTGACGTGGCCTTCTCTTAGGTACCCTGACGACTTATTAGCCGACGGCGGCTTTCACTTTAACTTATTCTCATATATCTTCCATCACCGATTGTTTTGGTGCGTGACAAACACGTCCGGGGAAATCATTCTAATTATTTTAACTCGAGATTATAGATACAACATTTTTGATGTCCAAATATTCGTTATATACTAGGTTTATTTGAATGTTTTTGTAACTATCTTATAACAAGTATTTTCTTATATCATTGAGATGTCCAAAATATTGATGGATTGATCTAAAGTTCTAAACCCATTTGATTATATCATTATACCACTGAAACGTCCTAATTAATATATATAGTTTATACATTTAGATATATAATATAAATTATATTACATATCAACATACGATATAATCCACACTAGTCAGTCTCCCGACAATATGTTCTAGGTTTTCTTTGGTCCAAGTCCAACAATTTTCCAATCAGAAAGAGTAATAAATCACACTTGTTAGTTTTTGTTTTTTTTATGGTTTTTATAAATCACACTAGTTAAGAATTAAGACCATGGAGAAACCTACGGTGAAGAAAAGATGAGCAAGTAAATAAATACTACTGTCTTATGAAAATACACACACACGCGGACGCGCCGTCGGCTATCAGCAGATGAGGAAGGATTCAACTCGGACTCAATGCCATTTAATTTGTTTTGTTTGCTTCTTCTCTCTTCGCTGTAATTTCCACTCTCCTTCCTAAACAGTAAAAAAGAAAAGTTTATTGTATATATATTTTAAAATTGGGCTAAAACAAAGATAAGCTCATACACATCTAATTCTATTTTTTCTCTCTTACAAACACAAACAAAAGGAATTAATAAAGAAGATGGATCAGTCATCATCGACGTTGCTCATAAACCGGAGAAAGTCATCATCGTCTCCGACGAGGATACCACCGAAGCATAAGAGGAAGTCAACGACGACGATGACTACGAACAAACCTATCAAAGTCCGTTACATATCAAATCCTATGAGAGTCGAGACTTGTCCTTCTAAGTTCAGAGAGCTCGTTCAAGAACTCACCGGTCAAGACGCTGCTGATCTACCATCGGAACCCACCACTTTCCCGGTCGAAGAAAATCTCCACCGTCCATGTGAGTCGTCGGAGATGAACTCTGAGCCGTTGGATGGAGGAGGGATCCGTGAGTATTATTCACCGATGGATGATGATGAATTGTTTAATGCTCCTCAGATGTCGGCAGGTCTTTCAGGGTTTTTCTCCTCTGGTTTTTACAATGTGAATGCTTTAGGAAGCATTGGTTCTCTCTGAATCCAAGAAAAAAAAACAATTCTTATGAAAAAATACTATGTACGTTTCCATACTGAAACACACCGATCATGAAGAAGCAATCATCTAGTATAGTTTTTAGGGTTTTCATCGAAACCTATATATAGTGCTAGCTTGGTGAATTATTTTCGTTTGTGAGTAGAGAGATACATATATAGCAAATTACTGTGGTCATTTCAATCATTTGTTTGTTTTTTTAAATATATAATAATCAAAAACCTTATCAGGTGATTTATATTTGTGTAAATATGTAAAGTAACATATCAAATTCCCAGTTTGGTGGTAATAATTTTTGTGATCATCAGTTTGATCTCCCATGTAGTAAATTAATGATGATCACATATGGAAACAAAAAATACATCCATATAGAGCTTTTATGTTATCACGGACTTTAGTTAGAACATTTGGATTTTGGATAGATGTCTGATGTATCCCTTTTGATTTTTTAATTTATTTTTGGATTTTGGAAGATAATTTTGGTTGACCCCATCTCTATATAATAGAGCTACGCAATTATACATTTATTTTTTCGATTATTTTTTAATGATACAAGAATTTTGTTATTTTTTCTTAATATTTAATACTGTATTTTTTTTTTAAACAAAATTTGATAGAGTATTTAGTAGTCACATTATTGTAAGGAACTACGATATGTAAGTTACACTGGTTTCTACGACTGAGTTTCAAAAGTTAAAACAAAAATAAATAAAAAAGCTTTTTTCTTTTAAGTTGATAAATTTTTGTTTCTATTGTATTTCATATACTTGAAAAAAAATTTTAGCGAGCATACATGTGCAAACATACTGTTTTTAATATGACTCCTCACGAATAAAAAAGTTCAATGAATATTTGTTGAGGCTACTGTGGACCCGATCGATGATTTTCATAAATGTATCTTTGTATTTGTAATGTGAAACATAGACAAAGATATCTTTTTGATTGCTTATATATAGTTCTAGCATAACTATTTACATTGACATATTGAAATATTTGTGCCTGTTCCGCATTTGCCTTAATACAATCTACAAACAATATCTGACGGTAACATTCATCTGATATTAAATGGAAACAACAACTTCAGTTTGAACTGTGGATTTTTTAATGGTAGTTTGACTATTGTGATGTCTTAAATTGCAAAAATATTCAACGTTGCACAGGTTTTAAAAGTTTCTCTACGACTGTGGTTTGTGAGGCTATGGTTCGATATAAAGAAAAAAATCCCAGCGATACATGAGATAGCCTCTTTGAATTCAAAATAGTATTTCTAATCAAATGATTAAACATCAGCTTGGAACGAGCTTATCTTTTGAGTTCTTGACCAAAAAAGATGACCAACGTTTTGACGCTTGTTTCGCACGGCCAATAGACCGATTTAAATTGTCAACGTGAACTGACAGATTAATATATAATTATCTTCTGTATCTTTACTTGTCACCATCTGTTTTATTACTGGTTAAGAAATCTAATTTTGTCATCGAATTAATGTACCTTATAGTCAATAAAGGTATATGGACCAAAACGTTTGCCTATTTTTTTTTTGTTCTACATGTCCCATTACAAGTTTTTTTTTGTAGAGGAGATCATCTACAGACCTCGATCTATACTAGATTTATTTTTCTTGTGATACTGAAAAAAATTTGAATCCGAAAATCTCATCCTTCCTTAATTCTTTTGTTTAAGGCTAAACATGAAATGCCTTTTGACACACTTTAATTTTTGTGCAACACTTCTAGGCAAATTATTTTCAAAAGTTTTACAGAGGGAATCCTCAAATTAATTACCACCCAGTATTTGTTTGTTATGATGTATGGTCTATATAACAAATTTAGTGAGTATTGAAACACGGAGCAGGACCGACAAACCTCAAGTCTCGTAAGTTCCTTCCACGTAGTCATGTCGGTGACGACGAGACTGGAGATATTTGGGTCTGGCCGTCTAGGTTTAAATTACTAAATGGACGATCGATACTAAATAATACTACAATATGCATGGTCAATATATTCATGTGATGAAATCTTCTAAAAGCTGTTCTTTAACTTTTTTCCGTTGGGTTTGCTTATATTTTTCGATAGTTCCTATAAAACAAAAAACATGGCAGCTTTCTAGACCAAAATGGACAGAAAAGACAGAATTATAGATAAGAACATGTGACATATCAACCATCATCGTCATCAGACAATTTTTCTTTACTACCAACAAATTTCTCAAAGGTTGTGTTAGATAAAATTATTATAGTATAACATATACGGCCGCGTATAGCTATAGCACATGAAATGTATTGGACTAAAACTCCTATTTATTCTACATTCATTAAAGTATATCCATTAAGTATTTTGACTTTGTTTTATATTTTGTTCAAATTGCAGAAGCTATTGCTCAAATTTTATGTATAGTTAATCAAAAAATTTGAAAAAATGATGTTATTTTCAAGCAAATACCAAGAAATTTGATTGAATTAAATTATTTTGGATTTTATCTCTAATCGACACAACAACATGCAACAGCATGACCATATTTATCGCGAGCACAACTGCCACCAGCATAACCAAGGCCTGTACAAAATTGGGGGCATGAGTTTTCTCCATCACGACATAATCTATCTACTAGTGTCTTGAAGCATTGTCTACCATTCTTGCTTTATTCCATAGCCTATTAATTTAATAAAAGAAAAAAAAAACATGAATCCAATATACATTCACTGAAAACGTAACACAATTTTATTCATATAATTATAAAGTGAGGAATAAGAAGAAACCAATATACCTCGAGTACTACCAGTTGTCATACGACAATTAACATAAGATATGATGAGGAGAATAGTAAAAACAAATGAAATTGTTTTTTTTCATGGTGATAGCCATTTTTTTATAATAATAGCCTAACTTTTCTCCCTTTCTTCTTTTGTTGTTCTTTTTTTTTTTGTTTCTTCTTCTTATTTGATAAGACTTTAGACTGATTATATTATATATAGACTATTGGAAGTATACACTTACAAAAGTATACACCATGTAATTAATCTTTATGACTAGGAGGACTACGTCTTTAATTTATGTTGTAGATATTATAGGATCATATTAGTTTTGGCAAGTATATATATGGTCTTCTATCATGGAAGGACACAATTCTACATTCATTCTCTTTGACTCTATGACTTTCCTGGTCAATGTTTTGAAAAGTAACGTACTCCAATTAGTACTCTAGTTAGTAAAACTCCTTTTCATTCCTCAAATTTTTTACTATTTATAAGTAATATTATTTCTTCGTCATTCTTCTACATTATTCATAAAATAAAAAAATAAAAAAATAAAAATATTCTTCCCCAAAATTGATGAGGAACAAATGGAACACAAAATAAAACAAATATTAAAATTCGTTTTTTATTTTAAAATAATAAAATTATGTTTATTAATAATATTTCAATTTTATAATACTATAATATTCATACTTTTTCACAATATATTGGCAGAAATTTTTTTATATACGAATTTCATGTTAAATTAATCTGAAGATTTTATTTGAAAATTGTATGAATAGTAAAATAAATTAAAAAGATATTTATATCGTAAATAAACACTAAAGAATATTTTAAATTATTTTAAAATTTTATTGTAGGTTAATATTAACTATCAGTATTTAATATGATGTATATAAAATTTAAGTCACAAATTTTATTTTAAAATCAAATGTAAAATTTACTTTATATACATTAAAAGTAGTATTATTATTTTATTGATTGATTTATTTAATATTTAATATATTTTTAAAAAATATTGTTATTGTTTGGTCACCAGTTATTATTTTGTTATTTTTCTGCATTTTTTTCTTTCATTCCTCAAAAATTGTTTATTATGTTCCGTATTGTTCTTTTTTATTCATTTTCATTTTGTTCTTCTAATGGCTACCAATAGAATAAGTGTTAAAAATTTAAGTTTACGAAAACAAACCTAATTTTACATCCGTCCATAAAATTTTCTATGTTCTGTTAGAGGTGTTATAAATTCAACATGTTTTCATATATTATAAATTTAACGCTTAATTATTTTTTTATTTTCAAATTTAAAACTAGTAAATTCTAAAGTTTTCAAAATCTATTTTTTTTAATAAATCTGAATATTTGATTTAAGAAAAAAAAATAAATTATTTGTGTTATTATGCATGTCTCATGAGAAGGATGCTCAGAAAAAATGAAGAGATACACAAAAATACGAAAGCAAACATAAAATAAAACTACTAGAAAGCAAACCTTTCACTAGTTTTATTGTCTTTTAAATCCAAATTAATAATCTTAATCAGAGACTTATTTAGCTTCAAAAAATAAAACATTCAACTCAAAGAAAAGGAGAGAAACTATGGGGCTTTGTCTTGGAGTTTCTTCATTGATAGTTCCTAATGATCTTTGCAACCGAGGAGTATGTCCCCAAGGTCCCACTTACCACCCCAATGGCCACAATTATCGAACTCAGAACCATCTGTATCACACAACTCAGTGTTAATCATAAGAATCCATATACAGAAAGTGAAAACTCATCAGTCCCAAAAAAATTACTTCAAGAAGTTGAGAAGAAGAGGGCACCAAAAAAATGCTGAAATTACATTACCTGTGTTCTTGTAGCTTTGTTCCCCATTATCTTTATGAAGCATAGAGCTGGCATTACTATTGCCTGAATCATACAAAATACTTTTGAGTTTTGATCCATGAATGTGTTTCTTGATAGCAATGATGTTCTTTGGATATTATTAATCAATAAGGAAAGAGCGGAGAGATGATGAAAACTGAAAACTAACCACGAGTATACTGAGAAGAGATCCTATAAGAGCCATCACAAGACCTATGTGGAAAAATCAACCAATTGCAAAAGAAAACAAAAATGAGTCTTGAGACCATTAAAGAGCATTCCGAGTAAAAAAAAACAAAACCTGTCTAGCTTAATGTTATTACCAAAGAATGGGATAAGGAAAGCAGAACAAACAGAGGAAGCAACGAGTGCTGTTCTTAGAAGAAGAAAGCACCATATGTTCTCTTGCATTCTTAGGGGTAATAGTTCTTCTATACTCCTTGCAAGTGGATTCATCAGGAGAGCGTACTTCGTAAACGGACTCACAACCTGAAAATAGAACAAAACAGAACGAAGAAAGAGTTTTAGAGTAAAATGGAACTTCCAAAGATTTATGGAAAGAAATAAAACCGGTTTTGGTTTCTGACCGTAGTCCACTGTGCCACTTTTGAGAAAAATTGATCCTTTGGCATGTTTAGTGTAATCTGAGACAAGGTGGCTTCACCAAACATAAGATAACCCATGACTGCAACTCCTCCATATAACAAAACACATAAAATGAAACTGCAACATAGCCAAAAAAAAAAAAAAAAAATCATTAGTAGTTTTAGAATAGGATTGAGAAAAAAACATTAAAAGCTAATATAAGAAGAGTGATGTTTTTGGTATTTACGTTGTGATCACTGCTTTGTTGAATTTGGTTTTATCAGCCATGGATTGGTATATATTTGGGAACACAGAATGGCCTGAATAGCAAAATCCATAGATACCAATAGCAAACGGTATCCCGTTCAGTTTCACAGCTTGCCCGGTGTGATGAAACCCAATTCCCCCCGTTGTACCGAGGAAGAACACGCTTACTGCTATTAAAACGGTTGAAATAACTCCACCAGCTATGTCATCACAAGAAGAAAAACAAGTGAAAACTGATTCAAGATTCTTGACTAAAAGGAATCAGTTATATCAAGAAAAAGAAAAAGCAGTTGATTTGAGTGTACCTGAGAGGTAGGAAATGATGCGGAGGTCCTTCAACCAAACAGTTGGCAGAACAATGAGAGCAGTGAAGATTCCAAATAAATGTTTAGAGTCAATATTGATCCCAAGCCAATCCAAGGATGTACCAGGGAAAAGCCCCGTAAGGTTATCCCCTTCCAAAATGATGAATTCAACACAATATGACTACAAAAAAGTTGACAAAGACTCTAGTAAGTTCAGACAGAAACAAGCTTGCTTTAGATCTATGAGTTTTTAATTTGGTAACGGTAAGATCTTCACTTACATAGAGTTCTGTGTACAATAGCATCTGCACAACAACAAAAAACACAATTGCAGAAACCATAAGAAACTATGATTCTATAGCTGCAGCAGCTAATGATAAAAAAAAAAACAGAACAGCTGATCCAAATCTCTACAACTAAAACAACTTACACAGATAAGAATACGACCATAGATCCCAAAAGCTGCTTCTCCAATATCAGGATAAGTGATAATGCCAGTTTTGTTCTCGAAACATTCTTTCATCAGAGTAGCAGTGTAACAACAGATAACAGCAAATAAGAGAAGAATGACCATACTAGCCCAACCAGCTTCTTTCACTGTAAAAGGTGTTGAGAGAAGTCCAACTCCAGCCATTACATTAATTGCTGCAACCAACAAATACAGAGTTTACACATATTTTGCTGATAAGCCCAAGAAATCATAATCATTTTTGTAATTTACCATTGAAAATGGTCTGAGTGAAGCTGCAACCAAAGCCACCAATGGCCATTTCCTCAGCAAAGGAGCCTTTATGAGACCAAACTGACTGTGTAACTGAGGCTTTGTCATATTCTTCAGTCCTCTGAGGGAGTAAAGGTGCTTTTGATCCAACATCTAATTGACTTCCTAGATTACTTCTGCTCGCTCTATAGAAACTCGGTGGATTACTCCTCAGAGATCCAAAGATCGGTGATGCAGCAATCGTATATGAATCAGTCGTTTCCCTGAAAAAAAAAAAACAGAACCAATCAAAATTACATAATCACAGTGTGTTCATCATTACATGATCTCCCTCAAGATTGGAGCTTTACGAAGAGAATGTAAGAAAGAATTACCGAAAGCTCTGAGGCCATTGAACCTGGGAGATGAAAGGTTCATCGTTGTCGTCGTCACGATCAGCATCACCAGGAAGATCTCCGAGATCGCTTTGATCAGTTTCACTGTCGTTCTCGTACTTGCTGCTCTCTTCTAGATCTTCATCGTCTTCGAACGTAAACACGGTCTTTTTATCCTTATCCATGTTTCTTGAAACAAAACCTTTCACCTAATAATAATCGATCTAGCGAGAGTAGTAGTATTCAACAAGAACCCAACAAGAGAATACAAATCTCACAGACTAGGAAAAATATATTTTTGATTGATGTTTTTGGTTACAGAGAGAGTGAGGTGGGGGTTCGAGAAGTTTGCAGAGAGGAGGCTGAGTTTTCGAGAAGCCTGGCCCTCTGAACACAGTTGTCCGTTTTCTTTTTGTCTTTTAAGGGATAATATATATTTTTTCTTTTTCTTTTTTAGAGGGCTTTTGTGATTTGATTTGCGAGTTGATTGCCTTGTTATAAGGCGGGAAGTGCTGACGTGGTGATGATTGAGATTAGAGAAAAGTGATCAGAGTTGAGTTCAATTTTTTGTTTGATCGATGACAAGTGTTGCGTTTTGAGTTTGTTCGGTCCGGATGGATGTGTTTGCCGTAGCTGGTTTAGAACGTGTCAACCATTTTTTTTTTTTTTTTGGGTCATCAACGTGTTTTCAACCTATTGACAAACAAAAAAATTCATTATCCGTTCGTTACCATGGAGTATTTTATTTGAAAACTATCCGGTGCAATTACTTTTGTTACTTTCTTTTGACGAATAATTACTACCATGAATGATGATGGTGCTGGATTCTTAGGTTTAGTACTTGCTTAGAACTCATTCGTTGTTCTAAATCTAAATGTCCCGCAAGAGTCCAAAGAAGAAGATGTGAGTGACTCAAACTCGACGAGGGGATGGGGTGTAAATCTCTATCGTGTCAGCTAAAACATAGAAATACGTTATCTCTCTGTGCTGGCATGTGAAGTTTCTCCAAGTGTCCTACTTCCATATGCTCATTTCCAAATCTAATCATTTTTAGCCTTTTTAATTTTCTTTAACACAAATGTATTTTTATTTTTGGTCAATAATCTCTGATGTGTTTTTAATGAAAAGATCTCTCCATGCCTTTTCAACCTTGATTTTTTGCTAAACTGAATCATCAACACTTTAGTTACTCTACTAAATTTTGGCTTTCAAATTAATACTGTGACTATATTTCTACATCTCATAATGCAGTAAACAGTTGATAATTATGAGATATCATATAACTAATGTTGAACTGTGCATAAAATAAATTAAAATAAGATTTTCATATAATATGAAATTAAATGGACTAAAACTTTTTCTACAGATCCTTATGTTAAACTGTCACGCTTCCGGTACGTGGCTTATCGATCAGGAAATGCCAAGATACTGAGCCCACCTCACAAGTCACAAGGTCACATCTCCATCATTTGTTTCTCAATATTATCATCCTTCGCATTTGTTAAAACATGCAAGAAAAAGAAAAGAAAGATATCACAAATATGGGTCAAGCTCTCAATACCGGTTCGTCCTTTCTCTTTCTCCCACAAAATCACGTCTTCTATTGAATTCATTTATAAATACACATACACATATATCTTTTCTTTTCTATATGATAAAGATTGAATACATCATATATTTCAACTAACAATATATATTTTTTTTCCGGGGTAACTTAATTACGGAATGAAGCAAAAGGGAAAGGAGAGGTAGATGTAAAAGACTTGGAAGCAATGGCTGAAAATTGCTACCGCAAACGCTTTGAAGAACAAAATGACGATCAAGAATGGTCTTTTGGCGACTTCTATCGCATTGTTGCTGAAGCTGTCGAGTAATTTTTTAAAATAATATTCTTCTTATCATCTTTATTTTTTTTTACGGAATTTAATAAGCACGATAGGTATCGAGAACAGTTAGATTCGGGTATACAACTATTTTAAAATAACGATTAGTTGGTCTCCCTAAAACTCGAGTTTGGACACCACAAAATTATTATAGTTTTGGTCCGGACGGTTTGTAAGTCAAAGCTATAAAAATTAAAATAAAAGAATGATAAAGACTCGAGCCAAATTAGTCGGCATCAAGATAATTTGATTATGGTATATAAATGATATTATATTTATACATGTGATATGATTATATTTATTTGGTGCGACAGAGAAATCAACAGAAGACTCGGTGGTACGCAACTTAAGGTGCCAAGTGTTGATAAATTACAAGAAGCTTATGAGGTAAAACTCTCTGTTACGTACAGAGTCTTCGACTTGGTTTACTCTAAACCGAAATAAGATTACAATTGAAACTTAATGTGTTAACCGTTAACCAATTGGTTTAATTAATGATCTTGGTTCGGTCTCGTAGAGACACAATCTCGGGGAGGGGAAGAAGCTATCGAAGGACGAGTTTCAGAAGCTTCTTCAGGAGGTATTGATCGGAGCTGGTTTCACCGGCGTTGGAGGAGTGAAAGAGTTTCTTCTGTTCATCTTCGGAGTTCCTGCGCTCGCCGTCTTCATCAAGAACCGTATAGCTCCGACGTCCCTATCCAACGACATTTTCATCCCAGCCGTCACCTCCGCCACCGTTTTCCTCCTCGCCAAGCTTAACAAGATATGACTCTAATCGTTTGACCTTTTCGAGCTTTGCTTTGTTTGAATTTGTATTGGGGATTGATTGATTATGCGTGTTTGTGAAATATATGGAAAGTTTCACTCTTTTAGTTGATTGATTGTTGAAAGAGAAAGTAATGAACTTATGTTGTTCGACAGAATGCGTCAGTGAGTTTAAAGGGAACTCTGTATTTTTTTCACTGAGTTTAAGTTAACGAATTCAGATTGGGGAACTAATTAGTCTAAATGGGTCCATTTTAAAAAATATGTTTCAATGTCTTTTGTAAAAAAAAAAATATGTCTTTTGTATTAGTGGGTGGCAAGGAGAAGAAGCTAATTTTAGAAAATTTGGGGGTCGTGCTTGTTTCTCTAAATTTCAAGGCTTTGATTGGTTTGAGGACATGAACGAGTCCTTTCTTCGAATGTCAAAATTAGTTTTGAAAACTGATAAGAAAAGATGAAATCTCGGAGGCGTTTTTTCCCTTTTAACTATTTTTTGGCGATTGGTTTTTTTCTCTGTTTTTCTTTCTTTGGTTTGAAAACATGGTCTAGAGAATCTATCATTCAATCCAATAATGCTGCAATATGAATAAGCTCTTTGCCTCCGACTCAGCTACATTGAGATCACAAAAACTCGCTGAGGCAAAAGAAAATGACCAATGGGACATATGTTGTTGATCTCTTGGGTATTTGTACATCTTTAGGATTGTTATCTAGACGTATCTTATGAGGGTATTCTAGGTACTGATAGCTTACAGGTTTATAAGATAGAAAGTTTCCTTAGTTTAACACAATGAGCAAGGACCAAAGCTATGTTCTAAAAGCATGGGAGGTGACCATGCGAAAGACCCAGCAAGCAAAGAAGCGGGCAAATAGCGTTTTTGGAACAGTATCGATAGCACCACATTCAGAGAACGATACTACAATTGATGAGAATGACGATGAGACCACCACTGACAGGAGCAGCACTGAGGAATTCTACCATGCTGAGAGGGTGCTTCCCAATGGGGACTACTACACAGGTCAATGGTATGATAATTTTCCTCATGGCAATGGAAAATACCTCTGGACAGACGGCTGCATGTACATTGGTGAGTGGTACAATGGGAAAACCATGGGGAATGGAAAGTTCGGGTGGCCATCTGGTGCCACATACGAAGGAGAGTTTAAAAGTGGTTACATGGATGGTATTGGCACATACACGGGTCCGAGTGGAGACGCTTATAAAGGTCAGTGGGTGATGAACCTGAAGCATGGACATGGCGTCAAGAGTTTTGCAAATGGAGATGCTTATGATGGTGAATGGAGGAGAGGTTTGCAAGAAGGTCAAGGAAAGTACCAATGGAGCGATGGGTGCTATTACATTGGCGAATGGAAGAATGGTACGATATGTGGCAAAGGGAGTTTTGTTTGGACAAATGGAAATAGATACGACGGGTTTTGGGATGAAGAGTTCCCTAGAGGGAATGGGACATATAAATGGGACGATGGAAGTTTCTATGTTGGCCATTGGTCTAAGGATCCAGAGGAAATGAATGGTACTTATTACCCGTCAGGAAATGAAGGGAATCTTGACTGGGATCCTAAAGATCTGTTTAATAATCTGAGTGAGTACAGTATCTGCAGCGGAGAAAGGGTTCCGACGTTGCCTTCACAGAAGAAACTATCTGTTTGGAATTCTTCCAAGCGTGTAGAGAAGCCTAGGAGGATGTCTGTTGATGGGAGGGTAAGTGTTGGCGTAGATAGAGCGTTTGAGAAGATGAATATGTGGGGGAACGAAATCGGTGAAGGAGGTACCGATATGAGGAAGGAATTGGATGCAGAGCTGATGAGATTGGACGCTGAAGGCCTTCAGAGCCTGAAGTCGAGCCCTGTGCCTATGAAACTTCCAAAAGCAGGACGGAAGCAAGGGGAGACAATATCCAAAGGCCATCGCAATTACGATCTTATGCTTAATCTGCAATTAGGAATCAGGTAAGAGAGACTGTGTCCTTAGTTTTACAATTTGAAGTTTGTTGGTATATATATGCACATGCTTGTGTTTTTGTTGTCATTTTTAGTGAGTTTTATTCCCCGCAGGCATTCTGTTGGAAGACAAGCTCCAGCGGCATCTCTTGATCTGAAGCCTTCAGCTTTCGATCCAAAAGATAAGATATGGAGGAGGTTTCCGCGTGAAGGAACCAAGTACACTCCTCCACATCAATCTACTGAATTCAAATGGAAAGATTATTGCCCACTAGTTTTCAGGTTAGACCCAAAAATCCCTTTATCTATTTCACATATATACAAATTCTGTTGTATGCTTTAACATGTTTTGCTTATGATTTAATTCCCAGGAGCTTGAGGAAGCTATTCAAAGTAGACCCAGCTGATTACATGTTATCGATTTGTGGGAATGATGCCCTTCGAGAACTATCATCCCCTGGCAAAAGTGGGAGCTTTTTTTATTTAACAAACGATGATCGCTACATGATAAAAACAATGAAGAAGTCGGAAACAAAAGTGAGTTCTTTTCATATTACCGGTTATAAAGTGTTGGCTTGCTATTACCGAGATTTCAGACTGCATTTACTGAAACCATTTTCTTTCTTTTTGTCTTCTTAATGTAGGTGCTTCTGAGGATGCTTGCAGCATATTACAACCATGTTCGAGCATTTGAGAACTCTTTGGTAATCAGATTCTTTGGTCTACACTGTGTGAAATTGAATGGACCAACCCAAAAGAAGGTAGATACAAAAAGTTAACACTTCTTTTGGCATGGCTTTTGAGACGATCGATTTGGATTAATACCTTTTGGTCTACATATAATGCAGGTGCGATTCGTCATTATGGGTAATCTGTTTTGTTCTAAGTACTCTGTTCACAGACGCTTTGATCTGAAAGGATCTTCTCTTGGTCGTACAACTGACAAACCTGAATCAGAAATCGATTCAAACACGATCTTGAAAGACCTCGACTTGAATTTTATCTTCAGATTGCAGAAAGTATGGTACCAAGAATTCATCAGGTCAAAAACCATTACACTCTACTTTTACAAAAGTTTGTTTGCGCTTGCCCCATTTCTCATGGCTCATTTCTCACATTACAGGCAAATCGATAAAGACTGCGAGTTTCTAGAACAAGAGAGAATAATGGATTACAGTCTTCTAGTTGGGATTCACTTCAGAGAAGCTTCCGTCGCTGGAGAGCTGATTCCTTCGGGAGCTCGGACACCTATTGGTTAGCATTTGTCAATTCAAAAATATGTTTTCTTTCCATCAGCAAAAAATTGAATAGTTTACAGAAGCAAAATGATTGTTTCTTTATCTACAGGTGAATCAGAAGAAGAATCAGGCCCTCGTCTTTCTAGGGCAGAGGTTGATCAGCTTCTTTTAGATCCTTCAAGGTAACACAAGACAAGAGATCAATAGCAACACTTTTAAACTCAAAACAGAAACACATCAACATGGATGTTGGATATGTTTGTACTTGCAGGTGGGCAAGTATTAGACTGGGGACCAACATGCCAGCGCGTGCAGAGAGAACGATGAGAAAAAACGACTGTGAGCTTCAGCTTGTGGGAGAACCTACAGGAGAGTTCTACGAAGTGGTGATGATATTTGGTATAATTGACATTCTTCAAGATTATGATATCAGCAAGAAGCTTGAACATGCGTACAAGAGCATACAGTATGACCCTTCTTCTATATCTGCGGTTGATCCAAGACAATACTCGAGGCGTTTCCGTGACTTTATCTTCAAAGTCTTCACAGATGACAATTGAGAAGGGGTTATATTGTCTCTGGGATCTTTAACTTTCTTGTGTCGCAAGAAAGAAGGATAAAGATGATTTACATACAAAATACTTTGGCAAAAAGGCTCTGCAAACAGACGACCTTGCCAAGTATGAAGTATGAATCCCATTTTGTTTGTTTATTTCAAATTTTATAGATCTTTCTGATTTTTGTATTAATCTTTGTAATCAGTTAACATCCATAGCAATAACTTATTCTTATTCTTTTTTTTTTCCTTGTATACTGTTGTTATGTAACCTTAAACAAAACAACCAGAAAAACTTTCATTATACAAGATATATGATTTTCTTGTT
This sequence comes from Camelina sativa, assembly GCF_030686135.1. Taxonomy (NCBI): domain Eukaryota; kingdom Viridiplantae; phylum Streptophyta; class Magnoliopsida; order Brassicales; family Brassicaceae; genus Camelina; species Camelina sativa. The sequence continues at coordinate 3,539,826 of NC_141884.1, read as the reverse complement.
TGGAAATTCTTTAAATAAAGTGGTTTGAAAATTAAATATGGTGGTTGATTTTTCTTCCACTAATATGTTTGAAAGTTACATAATTTCCACTAATATGTTTTAAACAGCAAAAAAAGAATAAAAAAGTGGGGGTTTAAGATACAATTTACAGATACATTTACACTAAAAGTAAATCCGTCAACTACACAAAAAAAAAGTTGAAGTGGGTGGTGATATATACAGTTTAGAATTCCAAATGTGATTTGATTATTCTAAAAATGGTAACTAAGTATCTTTGATGCACCAACCAAAAGATTCGTTCAAAAACAGAAAAGATTCTGGCAAAAGAAATTAAAACTTTTTTTCTCTCTAAAAATTGAAAGTTTCTTGGTCTAGTAATGGGATGCTGAATAAGACATGAAGCACAAAAACTTTGTAAAAGATAACACAAATATTTGGGCAATGTAAGTTACGTATGTGATGATGATATATTGATATCTTTTGTATTCTTCAATAAAGAAATAAGAAGTAAAAAGATTCCAATAATTGTTTCCCAAGTTCTAACTATTGCTGTTGTTGTCGTTTTCTGTCAAGAAAACTTGAAGAGAATCATCTCTTGTTTTCTTCTGCCCCATTTGTCCCCATAGCATAAACTATATAGTATACAATTACATTAACGACTGTTTAAACGCTTAAATAATTTAGGTTTTACAAATATGTGATTACGTATTGTTTGAATTAAACCAAGCACTTGCCATTAATTTTATACTGTTTACATATTAATTATTCATTTAATCGTTCTGGTATCTGTAAAGGCACACACACATGCGTCACCAAAACGCACCGCTAATTCTTTTAAAGACGCGATCGCGTTTGAAAGCTAATAAAAAAAACAAGAGAAGAGATCAGTCCATCACCTTTTACAATAACAACAACAACCAAAACAGCGACGGCGATTCGAGTCCCCTGCGTAGTCGTCGAGCTCTCTCTCTCACTGATCACTCTCTCGTGCCGTGATCTGAAACAACAACCACCGTTTTGGATTTTTCTCAGCGATTCCGGTGTTCCGTACACTCCACCGCAGGGGATAAATCTTTGCTTCTGTATTGACTTTTTTGAAAAAAAAAACGGCAACAGTCGCACGGAGAGAAAGAGTAAGTAGTGAGTTCGAAACCCGATCGGCTCGCGGCGTTTGTTTTCGTCATCTTAGGAGCTTTAACCCATGGCGCTACAGTCTCCCGGCGCCGCCGGAGCTTCGTCTTCTCTTTCCCGGCTTCTCTCCTCCGCTAAATTAAGTCCTACTAAGGCTCTCTTCTCTGTTGACTTCGTCGGATCCTACTGTGTTTCTAAAGGGAGTAAACGGCGTAACGAACTCTCCGGGTTTCGCGGCTACAGTCCACTGCTGAAGTCCTCCCTTAGGTCTCCGTTGTCGGTTAAAGCGATCCTTAATTCTGACCGGTCCGCTGGTGATTCATCGGCTTCGTTTTCTGATCTGAAACCTGAGGTAATCGTAGTTCTGGGCGATACTTGCATATTCATGTGCTGTTGATTTAGGTTTTTGGTTTTGACTTTTTGGGTATACGAAACTTTTGTTCGAGTCTTGAACTTGGAAACTTGCAATAGGTTTAGTTACGGACGTTTGATATGATTTTTCGCTGGGTTTTTAATTTTGTTTTAATTGCATCGTCGCAGGTGGCATACTTGGAAGATATAATATCAGAAAGGGGAGCATGTGGTGTTGGGTTTATCGCGAACTTGGAGAATAAGGCTACACATAATATTGTAAATGATGCCCTTATAGCACTTGGTTGTATGGAACACAGGGGAGGTTGTGGTTCTGATAATACTTCGGGTGATGGTTCTGGTTTGATGACTTCTATTCCCTGGGATCTGTTTAACGAATGGGCTGTGAAGCAAGGAATGGCTTCTTTCGATAAGACGCATACGGGTGTTGGAATGCTGTTCCTACCGAGAGATGAAAACATTAGGAAAGAAGCTAAGAAAGGTGAACATATTATAGTTGTATTATGCATATTGATTGTGAAATTGCAGCTCTGGTATCCACTCCAAGCTATGTTTTTTTTTTCTATGTTTAACATGTAATATCTTCCTTTGCTAAATCATGTTTAAAATTTATCTCCAGTGATTACAAGTATTTTTGAGAAAGAGGGCCTGGAAGTGCTTGGATGGAGAGATGTTCCGGTAGAACCGTCCATTGTGGGTCATAATGCAAAACAGACAATGCCAAACACCGAACAGGTCTTTGTTAGAATTGTCAAAGACGATAAAGTAGACGACGTTGAACGAGAACTTTACCTTTGCAGGAAGCTGATTGAAAGAGCAGTTGCTTCTGAAAGTTGGGCCTCTGAGCTCTACTTTAGCTCCTTGTCCAATCAGACCATTGTTTACAAGGGAATGCTTCGGTCAGAAGTTCTTGGGTTATTTTACCCCGACCTTCAAAATGATCTATATAAATCTGCTTTTGCCATCTATCATAGAAGATTTAGCACAAATACCAGTCCCAGATGGCATCTTGCTCAACCCATGAGGTTTCTTGGACACAATGGGGAGATCAATACCATACAGGTTATGTTTCTCTTCTGGTCAATTGCTTTGCTGGATCTAAGACTAAGCTAGGTCCTCGTCACTGAAACCGAACAAGTTTTGCAGGGGAACCTAAACTGGATGACATCACGAGAAGCATCTCTAAGATCACCTGTCTGGCATGGACGTGAAAATGATATCCGTCCAATTAGCAATCCAAAGGCTTCGGACTCCGCTAACCTTGACAGTGCAGCAGAGGTATGAGTCATCTAACCTCCAAACTTCTGTTTGTCTCTTGTGATTCCCTTTGTAATATCCCCTTCTGGAGGAAAGAAGAAGGAGCGTCGAAAGTGTTGTTTGCGTTTGGAACTAAGCAATATTCTGCATATCTAAAACTTGTCTAACTATTGACCAAAAAATAATGTTCTCTGATATTAAACGAGCATTTCATGAAAATAGGAACTCATTTTGCAAGTACATACATTTATGCACTCTTCAGAATAACCACAAGGCCTAGGTTATAGACTTTTTTTTTTATTGCTGCAAGATTCAATGTATTTATATTATTGAAATTGTGCAGCTATTGATAAGAAGTGGCCGGACTCCAGAGGAATCTCTTATGATTCTTGTCCCAGAGGCGTATAAAAATCACCCGACTTTAATGATTAAATACCCTGAGGTATTGATTTGTGTTTGCTCTTTTGGTCTTTATGGATAGTTGCAACTGCAATTGCTTCTTATCTGCTTTTCAATTGCAGGCTGTAGACTTTTATGATTATTACAAGGGACAGATGGAGCCCTGGGATGGACCTGCTTTGGTATTGTTCAGGTTAGTTGCCTGGAGGTTTCTTGCCCTTGGAAATTTAGTCATGTATGCAAGATTTAAGCTCTTTGCTGCCCTTATTCCTCAACAGTTTTCTTAACTAAGAATAATGTCTACTTACAACTGTTCTAGAAGGCTTGTAAGTGCTGATCACTCAGATCTTTCCTGCTCTTTTATTGGTGGTATCCACAATTGTGGACTACTGGAGAGCAAATGACCCTGAAGTTAATTTGTCGCTCAAAGTGGTAGCTAGTCTAGCTAGAAGTTCTGTCGCATTTCTTTCTTTTGCTTTCACATTCCAAAACTTATTCATCTTGTCTTGTTTCGCGCAGTGATGGAAAGACTGTTGGAGCTTGCCTTGACCGTAATGGACTTCGACCTGCTAGATATTGGCGAACAAGTGATAATGTTGTTTATGTAGCCTCTGAGGTGCGTTTTGTCTTTTACTCTATGTACGTGCTCTTTATCATCTAAGCATGGTGGTAATGATTGCCAGCAGATCATTTGGCTTATGCTTGAAAGTTGAGGTCCTGACAGGTCAGAAAACCAATTTGTTTAATCACTTTGGAAGTTTTTTCGTTTTTCTGTTTTGGAATAGTTATTCCAACTGATTTTTGAGATACGATGACCAGTATAAGATAGTTTCTTAGTGACCATTTAGACTGACATCTAGGAGTGTTTACAATCCCCTCAAGGAAACCAAAAATTTTCATTGTATACAGATTTCTAGGAAACCGAGTTAATACTTTGCTAAGCAAGTAGAGGATGGGTTTTAATAAACAGGGGCTCTGTCACCAATATTTTTATATCTCGGCTGCAGAAGAGTTGCTAAGTCATGCCTTTATACAGGTCGGAGTTCTTCCAATGGATGAATCAAAAGTCACCATGAAGGGTCGTCTAGGACCTGGCATGATGATATCTGTTGACTTAGAGAGTGGACAGGTTGGTGCACCAGATCACGGTTTAATTGTTCTCATTATTTGTTAACACTCGTGCTTTTTTTTATTTTGTATCTCATTATTAATATGTGAGTTCAGGTATATGAAAACACAGACGTAAAGAAGCGGGTTGCATCATATAACCCATATGGAAAGTGGGTTAGTGAAAACTTGCGAAACCTGAGGCCTTCTAGTTTTCTTTCGTCAGCAATCATGGAGACTGACGAGACCTTAAGACACCAACAGTAAGCCTTTCTGTTTTGTCTGTTCTATGCTCCCATCATCTGCTGTGGTGATTTATCTAAAATCAGAGCACTGATCTTTTCTTAACTCTTAGTAACATCTGTTGTGAAGTTGATTTTTACAAAATTCATCAGTGGCTTTCACCAGCAGAATTCGATGATTTGCATTGTGACGAATTAGACACTAATTTTGGCTATTCATGATATATCTGACTATGAGGAACTAGGGCGTTTGGCTACTCGAGTGAAGATGTTCAAATGGTAATTGAGTCGATGGCTGCACAAGGAAAAGAACCTACGTTTTGCATGGGGGATGATACTCCAGTGGCAGTATTGTCTCAAAAGCCGCATATGCTTTATGATTATTTCAAGCAGCGGTTTGCTCAGGTTTGTACATTTCATAAGAGGGCATTTGAATTGGTTGTTTCGTCTGATCTAGGTTAACGAAATGCATGATTTGTCTTGGTAGATTATTGAACTGTCCTTGTAATGCTCCTTCCCTTTGTTGTTCTTCACATGGTCTACTTGCAGGTTACAAATCCAGCTATTGATCCTCTTCGAGAAGGATTGGTCATGTCACTCGAAGTTAATATTGGAAAGCGTGGAAATATATTGGAGGTTGGGCCTCAGAATGTTTCACAGGTCAGAGTGCCTAAATTTTTGATTTTGTACTGCCTTAGAAATATTTGGCTTTTGCGAGATTTCATATTTGTCAAGACTTGTGATTTCATGAGCAGGTCGTTTTGTCTGGTCCTGTACTAAATGAACGGGAGCTTGAGGGTTTGCTCAGCGATCCACAGTTAAAATCTCAAGTCTTGCCCACATTTTTTGACATTCATAGAGGAATTGAAGGATCTTTAAAGAAGGGTCTTCTAAAACTCTGTGAAGCTGCAGATGAAGCGGTTCGCAATGGTTCCCAAGTGCTTGTTCTCTCAGACAGATCTGATAATCCGGTACATACAATTTTCCAAGTGTATGCGTTCAATAGTGAATTTAGATGTATGATATGTAAATGTATGATTATCACCTCTTACAGTGCCCTCCTTTTACATTTAAGTTTTGGTCTACTAATAGCTATGCTCTAGGCTTTCTTGCTGAACTAGCAGCATTTTGTTTTTGTTCATGCCAAAATTGGAACTGCTGAGGGAAAGAAAGTTATAATGAGAACTTACAAATTCCATATTTCTGGTTGCATTGATGATTTTTTTTTAGTGAACTGCTATTGTTGGCATCCGTAGAGCAGTGTTCTGTTATGTATTCTCGCTGTTAGTCTTTGTATGCTGCTCTGCTATCCAGTTTCCTTCAGTTATTACAAGTTTTTCGTTAAACTGAAGCTCATTATCAGGGTCGTACTTGGGTGCTATTTTCTTCTCTAGCTATCTTTTATTTGTAACTTCACTGTCCATTCCTAAATCAGCAGCCTATCCCTTTTTCAGGAACCAACTCGACCTGCAATTCCAATGCTGTTGGCTATCGGTGCTGTTCACCAACATCTGATTCAGAATGGTCTTCGGATGTCAGCTTCGATAATTGCAGATACAGCTCAGTGCTTTAGTACGCATCACTTTGCCTGTTTGATTGGATATGGAGCAAGGTTTCTACTTTTCTTTTTCATTGAATCTTTCACCCTATTTCTTTACGTACAAAAGCAAGTCACGTGGAGTCCTTCCTTACATTGTTTATTCTCTCTTTCAGTCTTTTATGCCAAATGCTAGCATTATCTATAATACACTCATGTTTACTCTTACGTAGTTTATAATACGCTTGTATTCTTAATTTTAAGTTGACTGATGAGTTGAGAGTGCTTTCCTCAACTGTTGATAACACTATTGATAATGATACGGAGCTATGTCTATAACCATTTTCAGTGCTATATGCCCGTACCTAGCACTGGAGACATGTAGACAGTGGCGTCTGAGCAACAAGACCGTGAACATGATGAGAAACGGAAAAATGCCTACTGTAACTATGGAACAGGCTCAAAAGAATTATCGTAAGGTCAGACAACTTCCAACTATTGACAGAAAAAAAATTCGAGTGGTGATAAGCCGTTCGATCTCTTTCTTGCATGCGGATATTGTTTGCCAAATTGATTGTAATCTTTCCCTGTTGTAATACCGCAACCGTCTTTATAAGTATTGGAAGAAAGGTATCCTAAGATTCTTTAAATTGCTACCACAGGCTGTTAACACTGGTCTTCTCAAGGTTCTCTCTAAGATGGGCATCTCGTTATTCTCTAGGTTCAGTTTCTGAACCATCTATTTCGTTTTTTGACCTTATCACTGTATCTGTTAACACCTGAGCTCTTTCTTTTCAGTTATTGTGGAGCACAAATATTTGAGATTTATGGATTGGGGAATGAGGTTGTTGAATTTTCGTTCCGTGGTAGTGCATCTCAAATTGGTGGATTAACTTTGGATGAGGTCAGCATACCCTAAACCTTTTTATACTAAGATATTCGATGAGTTGCCTTGTTTGAGTACATATATGTTACTGGAGTATTATTTTCCGATATCAACTTAATCCCTCTTAGATGTTTAGGTTCTGGACCTCAGTTTAGATGCTATTTCATCTATAACACTATACTAATATATGCACACAATTTTTTGGCTTCTGTAATAGGCTTTTATGCATGGTATTCTTTTTCTTTTTCTCTCTTGATGTTGCTTTAGTTTTAAATAAACGACTAGTTTTAACAGATGAATAGCTAAACTGTTGCTGAGAAATATAATTATCAGAGCTAGAGTGGAGTTACATATAGTTCAATGGGAAACTCTGAAGGCAGGAACTGTACTCTTCTCCCTAAATTGTTTGTGAATACTTATGAAGTATTGAGTTTATTCATGTTGAAGGTTCTTATAAAAGACTGAGATCTCGTCTACTGTTCAATGCTTCTCATATTCATATTATATTTTTGCCCAATTTAAAGTTGTTTCTGTTACAAAAATAGCATCTAGTTCCTAATTTCTCCTATATTTTTCAGCTGGCTAGGGAGACGTTAACTTTCTGGGTGAGGGCATTTTCTGAGGATACAGCCAAACGGCTAGAGAACTTTGGTTTCATTCAATTTAGGCCTGGAGGTACTTTTCTGGACTGGAAATGTTTTAGTTATGAGCTTGCATGTCTATGCCCAAATGCATACCCTCCTGCTTCCTTTTTATATATGCACAACTATGTCAAGTTAGATAGAGCTTATGAAGTGTATATAAATTACATAACAAGGTTGCACATGCACAGACGCACCTTTCTATTTATCTGTCTCTTAACTGGATTGAATTGCTACCGTTCGTTATCCCATGAAGCTTTCTAGTATTATCTTTGATTTAGTATGTTTTGTTATTTGAAAGGCGAATATCACGGAAACAACCCAGAAATGTCTAAATTACTTCATAAAGCTGTCCGCGAAAAGAGTGAGACAGCCTATGCAGTCTATCAGCAACATTTATCCAACCGTCCTATTACGGTATGTGCAATAATCTCATCTTCATATCTGATTGTCTGTTCTTTGGAACAAGTGAATATTATTTCTGTACATTCTTGCTGTAGGTTTTCCGCGATCTTCTTGAGTTCAAAAGTGACCGTAAGCCTATTCCGGTTGGGAAGGTTGAGCCTGCTTCGTGTATTGTGGAACGGTTTTGTACAGGTGGCATGTCTCTTGGAGCAATCTCAAGAGAAACTCATGAGACAATTGCTATTGCAATGAACAGATTAGGCGGAAAATCCAATTCAGGTGAAGGAGGCGAGGTAATACTCATTGTCTAGTTCAGATTTTGTTTAACTTCAGAATGCAGAATTTACCACCATAGTAGCTAAAAATTCATCGTCTTATCTTTCTAGGATCCGATCCGCTGGAAGCCGCTTACAGATGTTGTTGATGGATATTCTTCAACACTGCCGCATCTTAAAGGTCTTCGAAATGGGGATACAGCAACAAGTGCTATTAAGCAGGTAGCGGAAGTCAACTAGACTAGTGGACATTTCATATTTTCATGTGTACAGTCTATGTATACTCAGTCTAATGTTTCTCAAACATCAAAATGACCTTTTGTGTTCTCATAGGTTGCTTCAGGACGTTTTGGTGTCACCCCGACGTTTTTGGTTAATGCGGACCAGTTGGAAATCAAAGTTTCTCAAGGAGCGAAGCCTGGTGAAGGTGGCCAACTTCCTGGGAAAAAAGTTAGCGCATATATTGCTAGACTCAGAAATTCTAAACCAGGAGTTCCGCTTATTTCCCCACCCCCACATCATGATATTTACTCCATAGAGGATCTGGCACAGTTGATCTTTGATCTCCATCAGGTATTTTTCTTTGACTGCAAGTTTCTTACCAACTTTTCGAGTCAGGGCTCCCTCTGAACAAATTTTAATAATCAGGTCAACCCCAAGGCTAAAGTGTCAGTCAAGCTTGTATCAGAAGCTGGAATAGGAACAGTTGCCTCAGGAGTAGCGAAGGCTAATGCTGATATCATACAGGTATGCACTTCAGAGTTTGTGAGAAATTTGATATTAGAGAATCGTATATATTAGTCTTCAGATTATGCAATTCTTTATTCAACATCTTAGCTAATAAGACATGCAATTCTATGACAAGATATATAATCAGTATAAACTTGGCTTCAAGGACCACTTCCACGCCTCTTCTAGTTTATCTATTAACGATCCTTATTCCATTTTTCAAATTTTATGTATATGTTCAATTGTGTCTTTGAGTTACAGAAACATAGGTGTACAATTATGGATTTGCTTCTTTGTTTACAGATATCAGGGTATGATGGTGGAACTGGAGCCAGCCCTATAAGTTCCATAAAGCATGCTGGTGGCCCGTGGGAACTTGGACTAGCTGAAACCCAGAAGGTATATATACCTTCATAGTGAGAATTTGTTTTTTTTCATTTTGGTTTGCCATGTTTATCAGCTTCATTTTTTCTGTGTAGTCTCTTATTAACTCCTTGATGTCTATTAATGGCTAAGATTCAATCTTTTGCAGACTCTCATTGGAAATGGACTCAGGGAAAGAGTCATTATCAGGGTTGATGGTGGGTTCAAGAGTGGTGTTGATGTGTTGATAGCTGCAGCTATGGGCGCTGATGAGTATGGATTTGGTACTCTGGCCATGATTGCCACAGGGTGTATTATGGCTCGTATTTGCCACACTAATAACTGCCCCGTTGGTGTTGCCAGTCAGGTAATTTGGACTCTCTTTTTAGCTGTTAATATATATTTTTCCAATTGATAACCAATTTCTGCTAAGATTTTCCTAATTTCGGTTACAGAGAGAGGAACTGCGTGCACGTTTCCCTGGTCTTCCCGGTGATCTTGTCAATTTCTTCTTATATATTGCAGAGGAGGTAATCTTCGAGAAAATTTCACTTATATATAATTTTTATTGGTTTTAGCACCTAATATTTCATCTAAATTTCATAGGTGAGGGGCATACTAGCTCAGTTGGGATATGAAAAATTGGACGATATAATTGGGCGGACAGATCTGCTAAAGCCTAGGGATATCTCTCTCGTAAAAACTCATCTTGACCTCAGTTATCTTCTATCTGTAAGTCAAGAACTGTATTTATTGTTTTTATCGTGCATGCACCTACCTGCAACTTATACTGGTGTAAATCTTATTTTTTCTTCAAAATTCTCAGTCTGCTGGGCTGCCAAAACGAAGCAGTACTTCCATTAGGAAGCAGGAGGTTCACTCAAATGGTCCTGTTCTTGATGATACTCTACTTCAGGATCCAGAGGTAACGCATAGTTTCTTACTTGTTGACTCTTGAACTAAACATTTTATGATGTAGCTTATGCACAAATCTGAAAGCAACCTTGTTAAGTTGTTTATGAGTGCTTTTACTTTTGAAGAGCCTAGACTTTAAAAGAAAGAGGTTTTACTGTATGTATGTAGAGTAAATTATTCTTCTACATATGAAAGAATACTCTAATACTTACTTTTTGGTTGCTTCCCAGATAATGGATGCAATTGAGAATGAAAAAACAGTTCACAAAACCATGAGTATATACAATGTGGACCGCGCTGTTGGCGGTCGGATTGCTGGGGTGATTGCGAAGAAATACGGAGACACAGGTTTTGCTGGACAACTGAACCTAACGTAAGAAAATACTATCCAATTTTTGAATAGATATATAATGAGATATGCATGTTTTAAACTTTCACGATCCACTATGTACCCCTATAGGTTCACCGGAAGTGCTGGCCAATCTTTTGCATGTTTCCTAACTCCTGGAATGAATATACGTCTTGTGGGTGAAGCCAACGACTATGTGGGAAAGGTGTGTCTCAAATTCAATGTTTTCTTTCGACAATATTTTGGAATATTGGTCTCATAATATACACTTTTACCTCACAAGGGAATGGCCGGAGGTGAAGTTGTGATATTGCCAGTGGAATCGACTGGTTTTCGTCCTGAAGACGCAACTATCGTAGGAAACACTTGTCTGTATGGTGCAACTGGTGGTTTCTTATTTGTCAGAGGCAAAGCAGGAGAGAGATTTGCGGTTAGAAACTCTTTAGCTCAAGCTGTAGTTGAAGGCACTGGAGATCATTGCTGTGAATATATGACTGGTGGTTGTGTCGTTGTACTTGGGAAGTAAGTAACGCCTCATTTTCTCGGCCTTGAGCCCGAAACCAGAACCAAGAACTTAATAATGTCTTAAACGCCGTATGTGATATGTCATAATCGTTTCTCTCTGAAACTGCAGAGTTGGTAGAAATGTAGCGGCCGGGATGACAGGTGGATTGGCATATATCCTTGACGAGGACAATACACTCCTCCCTAAGGTTTAACATTACAAAGTCTGCTAATAGATCTCGAAAATATTTTCTCTAAAGTTTGTGAAACATTGAAATAAACGCAATGAACAGGTGAACAAGGAGATAGTGAAGATCCAAAGAGTGACTTCACCAGTGGGACAAACACAGCTTAAGAGCCTGATCCAAGCTCATTCGGTAACTAACTAATTCTCTCTCTCTTTCCCGTCTCTTCACGGATACAAATCATCTGAAATCATCTCATGAATCGCTCTATTATGATAGGAGAAAACGGGTAGCAGCAAAGGAGCAATGATTGTAGAGGAATGGGACAAGTATCTAGGAATGTTCTGGCAACTTGTACCGCCGAGTGAAGAAGACACACCTGAGGCTAACTCGGACCACATCCTGAAAACAAGCACCGGAGATGAAGAACAGGTTTCAAACACATATGCAGAGAAGTAAACCATTTGATCGTTGGTATCTTCTTCATCTTTTGTACAGTCGAAGTCTTGGTGGAGATAAGTCTCAGTTTCTGAGTTAATTTACGTGACAAGTTCTCCATTTGATTTTGACATGGATTCGGTCTGGATTCGTTTTCTCTTAGTTTGCTCGGTCGTTAATAATAAAACGAAGTCCATGTCTGTACTCTTTGTATGCCATGGAATGGTGGGAATATAGTAGTCTGACGATACCCGATTATTAAGAGGGTTTTCGATATTTCTCTACTGTGCTTTAGGATACTCAATTTGGTTTTTCATGGTAAGATTTTATTAAAGTAATCGATATAGAAAAATATAGTGATCAAACTAAAATTAAATTTAATGGTAGATACGATGAGTCTAGAATAAAAATTGGTTCATCTTAGATTCAGATTTTGGTTTTTGTAAGATTCAATATAGATAATTATAACGGTTTTTGTTTTTACGGATCACTTATTTTGATTAGTCCGAATAAGTTTGATTTTCTCTGGTCAAATTCTTGGTAGTCTCTCTCTCTCTCCACATCGGTAAATATAAGAAACAAAACATGTAAGACGACCATACGACTCTTGAGATATATGCATAACCTGAAAATACAATTCTTGTGTGTATTCAAAAATTTGTGTTGTGAAAGAATCTTTTGATTTTCTAACAAAAGAAAGAAAAAAAAGAAGGAAAAAGTCTGTTGAGATATTCTAGTAATGCATGTACGTTGAACGTTTAGAAAAAGTTTAAAAGACACAGTTTGTTTAAACCGATGTTTGTCCCCGTATAAAATGAATGAATGGGTCACGAGAAAGGTACGTGTGTGTTCGTTGACAATAAACTCCCATTAAGTTTTTTAAATTTTATATTTCTCTCTGTTGTGTCTTAAAAAGAGATATAACTGACACGTGTGAACGTCCGTGTCTTAACGTCAGTATTATTTTCGTGTCCCATGAAATTTTCCAATGTATTGAATATAGAAAGTTCTTAAAACACCAAAATAAATCGAAAGTTCTTTTTTTAGCACCAACAACCGGAATTGACACGTTCATTGCATACTCACCGAAAGCCATAGAAGTTAGAAGATGTCAGCAATTTACTTATTTTACAACAACAGAAAAATGGCAAGAGAGCGTAAGTTCAGTGCATTTGCGATAGAAATCGTTACGTCTTCTCTTATCTTCCTCTCCTTAACCAACAGTACTATACATTGTATCTTTCTATAAATTCTGTGTTATCTCTGCCGTTTATTTTGACTGTTTGTTTTCGATACGAATGAAAAACTCAATATTTCGAGAAGATAAAAAAAAATGTCAAGAAAATAACAAGTATTTTAGCTGTTGTTCAGTCGGTAGTCAGCAATTACTGATGCTTACAAAGTTTATTAGTTAGATTTAAATCAAACTTTTAAAATCATCTTTTCACGATTGAGTATTGACATTCATTTCGTTGGCCTACCTAACCATCCCAAATTTAAAGCGTCCTTACCTACAAATTATATCTCTAATAAGGAAAATAACTAACGGCCGTGGAAAAAGAAAATAACTGATACGTAGCTTTTTGTACGTAGATGGAGAAAAAAAGAAAGAAAAAACTAACTAATTGTCAACAAAAAAAAACTAACTAATTAAAAGACTCTGATTTATTGCGACGTTTGATATTACATCCTCTGGCTTTGAGAAGAATCCTTATGCAGCTAGACCTTTCGGGTCAACATGCGATGACCATCTATCCTCGAATTATTTCCTTGGATTATGTGGTTTGTAAGTGATATATGAAAAACCTTTTGTATAGAATAAATCGGAAATAACCATATATAGTTTATTATATAACGTTACTATAAGAAAGTTTTCGATGGAGTAAAAGTGTAAAAACCAAAACCAACCTATGTAATCAATTACACTATGTGAGAACGAACAAAAATCAGGAAGTGAATCGGGAAGCATATATTGTCAATTACTACAATATACGTACGTAAAAGTATAGCATGTATGTATTTGGCCAAATTTTCTAATAGTATTTATTTCGTGATGCATTTAATACTCTTTTCCCTATATGTATTTTTATTTAACTGTAACGCTGAAATAAATAAATAAAACGGTTTCAAGTTTCCTAACGAGCGTCCCCTCTCCTCCGTCAAATCCAAAGCGATTCAAGAACGTGTGTGCTGATTCCTTAACTAATGATCAGTGGCGTTACATTACAAGTAAATTTTTAAAAATAAAGGAAAAAAATAATCGAATATCATTCATATTGCATGTATAATTCCATAACGCAAAATTTCAGTGTATAATGCAGAAACTCGAATCTGTGATCATTGAGTGCTACAAAATATTATATACGGACTGATGATAAATCTCTCGTTCTTGAATCGATAGAAAATGGTTTGATTAATTAGAAAATTAGAGATTAATACACTACAAATCTTACAACGACTCTTATCAGAAGATCCCATTTGAATCCCCCAAAGAAGAAAATGAAAAGAAAAAAATAAATAAACAAGGAAAAGATCTAATTTTGAATCAAATGGTCCGGATACTGCATGAATTTAACAGTTATCGTCAAATGAAACAAGAACACAAAACCAATCAAACGACGACGCATTCACATATGTGCGTTGTGTCATCTGGATCGAATAGCATATTATATTGTCTCGCACTATCATCACATGAACACATTACATGACTATGAGTAATGAGTAGTGTCCAAAGAAGAAGAAGAAGAGAGAAGATGAGATTGATGAGGTGGATAACAAATGGCTAAGTAAAGAAGCATTAGCATCAGCACCACCGGAATTCCCATCAAAATCATCGGAGGGGGCGGCAGAGGTGGCAAAACGGCCGGAAGAACCGCTAATAGCACCATCACAACTCCGATCATAAACATTCCTAGCTATGCTCCTTTAGTTTTGTATATAAATCTTCTCTTTTCTTTCTATGTTCTTGCACATATATGTTTGTGTGTGTATATATAATGTGGTATAGGGTATTCAATAACTCTCTTTTTGTTTTGTAATTACATTTTTGTTCGTTTTCCTTTTTTATGTGTGTGAGAGAGAAAGACGTTACGGCTTACAAGTGAAGCTCATGCACTGAGCAACACTATTTGCTTATTCGCCCAATGACAAATACCATTCTTTTTATTTTTTATTTAACATATTTATTTATAAAACATTATTAATAATAATTAATAGTAATACATATTTCATCTTTCTCTACTTTAGTAAAAAAAATAGTCTCTCCATTTGAAATAAATGTCAAATTTATTTTTTCAAACATTGTAAAGGAAACAAAAAAATACCCTCAATCAATTTTTTATTGTTAATAAAAATTTTATAAAGTGAAAATTGGAATTACGATAAAGTAAACACATTTTAAGGAAATGGAATCTAAAGTTATATTGACAGCGTAGGATAGTAATACTTGTCATAAATGACTAAAGTAGAGGTTGTTGGAAAAACAAAACCAAGAATCTAAAATATGGAGGGACGTTTGACAAAGGTAAGCTAGCTACGTATTAACGTGGCGGCTTTAATTAGTTTCCATTAATGTGCACTTAGATGACTGAAACCGTAAGGAGGGGTTGGTGAATTTATAGGAGAGAGTGTTTTTGATACTCTGAATCTGTGAAAAATCAGGTCGTTTTAAGTGTATTTATTTCATCTTATTCCACCATATACATTTAACCCAATTTATTGCGATTGTCCATTTTAGTTCTTTCTCAACGGCTAATCAAAAAATATGTTTTAGTATTTATTAATTTTTTTTTCCTTCTCCTTCAAATATAAAAGTTTGTTTGTATATAGTGTCAGTGTTGAGGCTTGTTTCTTAGGCAAGTGGGGATCATAACATCGTTGCTTGTCTCTTACATTTTGTTTTCCATAGTTTCTCTCATAGGTTCTTCTTTTATACCAACGTACCCCATCAAAAATTTACTCGAGCTCTTCTCTTTTCTTTTGTAGAGATGTGACATTATATTGTACATGTTCTATAACATACGATGTTTTAAAAGAAATTATTTGTTTCATTTTGTAGAAAAAAATCAAAATTTAATGCAGATTTTTAATATTGTTAGGTAAATTAAGACTTTTCGAAGTTTTTAAAAATGATTACTGAAAATCATGATACTAAGTATAGAATAGATCGTAAAATGAAGATTAGTTTGATTCGGGTATTGATGCATGCATAGAAATATCTCGCTTTCCTTCAATATCCAAATCAAACCAATCTTGATTTAAATATCAAAGAGAAAACCATCAATAGATATTTTCATATTGATCATCCATATCTTTTACACTTCATTTATTTTGTTTAAAATTATACTTTAGTTTAGTACCCCCTCAGTTTGAACATTTAATTTAACTATATATATATATATAAAATACAACTTTCTATACAAATTATAAATGTATTTGACACTTTAAAATCTTTTTAATAACGGGATGAAATTAAAAATTATTTGTAAAAAGAAACTAAACCAAAACATTGTCTATTTTGAAACAGGGAGTAATGTTCAAATTATAATCATATGTAACACTTCTCTACCCATAAGAGTTCCAAACATTTGAATGTGAATTTGTAAAACAAGTACATTCCGTGTCTAGGGATTATATGATGAGTCACGTAATCATCACTTAACGTCGTTATTCACACACAATTTATCCGAACTTTTTGTATTCCTTCCTTTTCTCGACATGTATCCCTAAGGTTACGATTGAGTCACTATAGCCCTTAATCTCGTGACCAAACAAAAAAAAATACTAATAATAATAATAAAGAGCAGAATTTCAAGACGTATGCTATCAAACTCACTTGTATGTATAGGTGCAGTGAATCTGATTTGTGTGGACAAATTAAATGCCTTCTCGTATGCTTTTTGTTTTGTCGATAGATAGAGACTCTTCGATAAAGCGATGACAAAGATTATTTAATTAGTTTTGTTCCTTTTTTTCTTACTTGAATTTGGTCAAATCTCCTTTCTGTTTTGTGTATTGTCTCAAAACTCGCCTACACTATTTCCCCGGATAAATGATCTCATATCATATGGATGATGATTACAAAGTTGAAGATCTAAATTTTGAGTGGTTAACACAACAACATCAATAAAATGTAGTCCTTGAATCGTGAGAATCAACAATTTCGTGATTAAATTTGAAACTGTTTTCTTTTAAATCCACTTGTTGGAAAATTGGAACGTAGTGTGTGAATAGATGCATGCATGATATTTATGAAGTCAATCCTTCTTTCTTTTTGATTTTTACATAGTTCGTCGAGTTATATCATTAGACCGACGATAATGCTCATCCCCAAACTATTTTCATACTATAACTCACATATTCGTTAGTCGTTACACAATCATGAGTTACAAACTCTTTTACCGGCCAGCCGTCGTGCCTAGCTATAAGTCAAATATATAACTTTTCTTCATTTGCAAAAAGCAATATTCGCACAAAGATATAAAAAAATGATTCAACGCTTGTACATGCTGTGGATTTGTTTTTTGGTCTGGTAGATATATTGAAAGGATAAACATTTACAACTTGTTTGGGTTATTAAGTGATACAATTCACCCAGTATATCTATAGCTTTAGAGTCTAGACCACAATAGTCAGTACTATGCACTGCAGTACGTATCTAGACAATTATTATTGGGTGTATAATTGAAAAATGGACTAAATTGATTGATAAGAACACTGATACACGAAGAAGGAGCATGCTTCTTGTTTTTTCTGGTACATTAACTTTAACAGTCAACGTTCAATGTACGCATGACCAAAGTAAGAGGAGCAATCTTACGTTTTGAAGAAATTAGGGGACACAGGAAACGAAGGGTAATCAAACTTAAGAAATAATACAGATCTTTAAAAAAAAAAAAAAAGATCAGAAATCAGAAATCACTTTTGACCATATTAAAAGAATCTAATTGTGTGTCGATGGCTTGTGACGACCAGATGGCGCATCCACTTAGTCTGTCTCTCGGACATCAAAGGACGATTCCCTATTTTCCAATGTGTAATAACATAGGTGTGGTCCACACCAGACCCAATGAAAAATCTAGTTGTACAAACAAACATACATTATTAGTATTAAATAAACAAGTGATCAATGTAAGATGATAAACAGTGTACTTATTACAAATTGTGGTGTTGCTGACTTGCAGTTATCAAGTGATTTGCGTCATATTATTAAATTAATCACATTTTCCATTTTATAAGATGTTTCAACTAAAGAGAAAATATTTCACATTTTTACAAAAAATATATATATTTTTACGTGTAAAATCAACTAATTATATCCTTTTTATAATAAAACGGAAGTACACAACATTGTTTCGTAAACTATATAATTTTAATAAGTTGGTTACAAATAGGTTATAGATTAACTGATAGATTAATTAGTTACAAATTAAATAGATTTTATTACTAGAGCACATTGTTTCCAAAAATTTTAAAGAGAATATTCCAAAGAATCATTTGATATCAACTAACTTACCATATTAATTTTCTTTTATTAAATTATTCATCAAATAAATTTTTTAATATCTAACTTAACATATTAATTTGTTAATTATTATTATACTTCACATCTCATTTATATATATGAGTCTATTTTGTGAAACAAATAAATTATCATATTATTTATTATAATTAAATAATAGTTTTATCTCCGGATATACCAAAAGTTAAATTTTTAAAAACAAATTTTAATTGTTCAATCTATAAAATATTCAAGCTTTAATAATACTATTCTTTAAAAATAATATCTATTGAATTAAAAAAATTTACTGAGTAACGGGTCAAAATTTGAATGTTTTTAAATTCAATTCATATTTTTTGTTGAATTTTATAATTTATATTATATAATAAACTTTAAATAATTTATTTTGAAATATTTTCAAAATATTGAAACTTTATATAAAAGTTAGAAACTAGAAACACTCTAAATTGATTTGTTATAGCAATGTCAATAATAATATGAAAGAATTTTAAGAAACCAAGTATATTAAAACAAAAATATAAAAATATATTAAATTACTCATAATATGATAATTCGCTTTTTAAAAACCAAATTTACAAAATTATGTCTTATAATGACATTCAAGTCATGATGTCGAATATACATTGTTGAAATAACTTCACATACATAAACTAATACGATATATTAAAATTTTATTTTAATATATAAAATATTTATAGCAAGAATACTTATCTAGAATCATTAATAATATAAAACTTACAAAATATGTGTCTTTTTCAAACCATCATATTTAGTATATGATTTTATTGTATACTGTTTTATCCAAAAAAACTTTTACAAACAATCACATAAATTATATTTTAGAGAAAAATTACAATATAAATAAAATGAATTTTAATTCGTGCTCTAGCACGGGTCTTAATCTAGTATATATATATATATAATGTAAATGATCAAAAATGTTTAATACATATTAAATTTGTAATAGAAAATTATTTTTGGAAAAAAATAAAAAACCTTATAAAATAGGACAGGAATACTATATTATCAAGTCTATCATTTTCAATATTTTTCTCTCGATTTTTTATATATTTTTAAAAAATTATACATCACAGCTTGACCATTTTTTGTTTAATTTAGTTTTTACCTTGTTTTTTTCTTCAAGTAATGTATGATGATGTTTGGAAAACATTTACATAATCTTTGAACATAAATAAAAATATAAATGATCTCCTTTTGTCGAGAAGCCATTTTGACCAAAGAGTCTGCCTCTGCCAGTTCATTACATTGGCGGGGAACCGGTTTGAAACAAAAACATGCAAAGCTTTTCGCCCAACGACATATGTCCTCAATCAAATTATTCGTGACGGTGTATTCTTTCTTTGCCTTTGGATTAAGTCGGTGAGCTCCATTTTTTTACCAGAAGTAGAACTTGCCACGCCAAACCGATTGTATCGCATGATTGGAAGATTTATACCTTCCGCAGAAATCGATGCAACCTTGATAACAGTTTGGTTTAAAAGTCTATCGTCATCGTATATAACTTCCAAGATTAGATGAAGATTTTTTTTTATTTTGCTTTATTTGCTAAACAGTTTGGATCCGAACTAAAACCAAATTTGGTTCAATTCAGTAACATCGGATTACATACTCTTATTAGTTACTCTCTCTGTTTCATAATAAGTATCATTTTGACACTTTGCACACAATTTAAAAAATACATATTAAAATATCTCTTATACCCTTAAAATTAAAATTAACTTTTGATATTCTTTAATGAATATGAGGTTAAAATTGGAAATTTATGCTTAATTGTACATTGAAAATCTAAAATAACACTTATTTTAAAACAAAAAATCAGGGACAGTCTTTGTGAAACAGTGTAAGTATTTATTGTACTTGGTAAAATGATGTCAGTATTTAATTTCCCGAAAAAGAGTTCGGATTGCAAAAAAATGGAAATAAAGAGAAAGTAAAAAGAAAAAAAATAGAGATAAACATGTATACTACAAGTACATACTCATACGTACATATAGTACGTATATAACAAGAAAGCTTCGACTTAATTTTAAAAATATTCTTCTTTAATTCATAATGTGACGCTGATTAGAAAAAGAAAAGAATTCTTCTACAAAATAAGAAAAGAAAAAAAAAACGAAGTGAAAAGAAAAAGAAAATTAATTGCTCAAAGAAAGTAATTAAACACTAAATTTACACGAAGTCCTTAAAAATAAAACTCGGAGATCTATCGCATGATCTTACTTGCACGAAAATAAAAGCCCTTAATACACATACACATATCAACACACTTATAGGTATTTGGTGTAATGCATATATGTATGTACATACGGTGCGCAAGTCGCGGACGTCAGGGGTCGAGTGAATCCACGGCAAGGCTAGGCTCATTAGAAGGAGAAAAAGCCAAGAAAACAAGGAGAACCATGAGAAGGAGAGGAAGGAGGAGGAGTGTCACCGGAGGCGGTGGAAGCGGCGGAAGGAACGGCGGAAGAATCAGAAGAAAGAGAGAGAGAAAGAGAAGAACTGCGACGGATCTTGCCGTGATCAAAGAACTTCCGGTCAAACCCATTGGTTTGGGTGTGACATCAAATCTCAGCCGTTCATCATGAACCCTCATTTTCCATTAGTTTACCAACTATTAATTTTTTTTTTTTTTTTATATAGAAATGTCTTAGATTCTTCTCTGCCTTTTGTGTCTGGCTCTAGTTATATATAGTGGCAATTGGAAAAGTTGAAATGTCTATCTCTTTCTATATATGTAGACATGTATATCTTATATATTTTGACACCCCAACAAGATTTCAAAATTTTCATAGCTAAATGATGTAAATACAAAATTAAATACAAAATTTAATGACAATCCAAAATATGTATAATTTTCAAAAAATTTCTGATTGATTTTTTTACTACTAAGTAGTACTTGCTTATGAAATATGTATAAAAGTATTTTTTTATTTTGTGAAATGTGTATTTTTTGGTTTAGGTATTTATGATTATGTTGACAAAAAATATAATAA
Source organism: Camelina sativa (assembly GCF_030686135.1). Lineage (NCBI taxonomy): Eukaryota > Viridiplantae > Streptophyta > Magnoliopsida > Brassicales > Brassicaceae > Camelina > Camelina sativa. The sequence continues at coordinate 3,518,557 of NC_141884.1, read as the reverse complement.
TTGTTAATGTTTTTGATTAGTGGTAATAGTAGTATTACTTTTTTACTTTTGTCGATGATTGTATGTACACCCTATTATTGACCCTGTCCAAAGTAAGAAAAAGACCCCAAGTTACAATAAAATAAAGAAATAATAAAAACCCACTTGAGAAAAGTTAGACTAATTAATAAAGGGATTGAGAGTTATTAGATTTTGGATTAGAAGGAAGGATATATAAATGCATGTCAAGAAATGTGCAAAAAAGGGTAATTCCAAAGTGCCGGTTTCAGGCCACAGCTGTGATTTATGTCTATATGTCTTGATTCAAATAATCAGCTAATTTCACACTCCTGCCTTTGTTTTTACTCTCTTTCGTGTTTGGTTGCTTCAACCATAATTGTTACTCCCTCTGTCTATAATGATTACTGTTTTGGCCTCTCTTTCTTTTTTTTTCTTCATTTCATATTTTACCATCCTCATTAGTTTGAATAATTTTACATTCCAATATTTTAAATATATAAGTAAGTTTTTTCTTTTTAGAATCTACAATGTAATCCATTATGTGAATTTAGAAGCTGATAAAAATCTATTGCTTTCGTTAGACTCCATTTGTAATAAGTAAATTGTAAAATGTTCAAGTTTAATCTAGTAGGTACATGATTATTATTAGTTGTACTGAAACTTCTGGAAGAATAAAAGGTTAAGAAATACTCCCTCCGTTTCAAAATATAGGATGTTTTAAGCAAAGCACGCAGATTAAGAAGTTTTTACTTTTAACAAGTTCAACCAATCAGAAACAATACTGTATAATATAAAATACTAAACTAATCTAAAAGTTGCATTGAAATTTGAAAACATCCTATATTATGAAACAACAAACTTCTCCAAAACATCTTATATTTTGAAACGGAGGGAGTATTTTACTGCAAGCAACGAGGAAAAAAGGTAGATGCATGAACACCACAAAGCTATTTAGATGTTTATAGGTATGTTGACGGAGACCGGAGGCTGATGTACTTTTCTGTACATTGTTTTTGGAGTTCCCAAGGAAGGAGGTCCTTTTGTCTACAGTCTTCTTCTTGAGAAAATCACAATCTTACATAAACAGTAATATTAAAATCAAAATAACAACTAAAAATTCTACTATTAACTACTAAAATAATTGAATTATGTTGGAAAATACTAGAAGAAAGTCTCATTAATTAGGTAGCAGAAACTTTGTTAAAAAAACAGAAGAAGGTAGCAGGAACAATTGATTCGAAAGATAATGAACAGAAAACAAATAAATAAAGGGAATATAAAAGCTATAACCAAATTTATTTAACTGATAAATTTTAATATAATTTTACAACTAGCCAATTTTAATTCCCTGCAAAAAATTGTGTATCGCACTACAAACCACAAAGTTGATGATTTAATGGCTTTAAATCTTTGGTGTACAATATAAAATGATAATATTAATGAAAATAAAATAGAGCATTTGCCGAATTTAATGAGATAGTAAAGCAAGTTGGTGGTGCCAGCAAAAAAAAAAAGAAAAAAAAATTAAGAAATTATCAATTTTCATTCATCATATAATTTTGAATTTGGGGGATGCATTGCACCTAACAGCACTGGTTTATATGCTTTCCCGTGGATTTGGCATTTCTTTGGTATTATTATTTGACCATTTGGTTGTTTTTCAACATTTTTCTATTTTAAGTAGTTTCCTTTTTCATTTGGTCTGCTCATTCTCAACTTGTTAGTTAGGCTTTACAGCTCCGTTGATGCAGTCGACCCATAAAAGTAATTATATTCCCTTTTACAATATTAGGTTTACAATTTACTTTTTTTTTTTTTTTTTTTTTGTCTAAAAGGGTTACAATTTACAAAAGAAGAAAATACGTGCGTAATCTGAAGCAAAGTGGGCCAAAATTATGTATCCAATTAAGGCCCAAAATTGATCATTCACCTGATCTTATCCTTCCCAATCGTACCAAAACTTTTTCAAACTTTATAGAGTCTGAATGTGGTTTCTCTATAAGTGAATTTGTATCCTTTTTCTCTCCCTCGAAGGTTGTGAATATTACGGCTTCAATATATACGAAAGCTTATATTTTGCCAAAAACAAAACCTTCTTGCTTAGGCAGAAGTTCATATACTTTTTCTAAAGAAGTTGGAGTTTTAAAGGAAGACAAGAAACGAACAAATGACATCATTAATTCTTGAATCATTTACATGAATTTCCACATTTCTCGTACAAGTACAACAGCCTATCACTTAGCTCTTCGGAATTCAGTTTGCAATTATCCATCCAAAGATGCAAAGTATAAAAGAGTCGCTCTCCTTGAGACCTTGAAGAAGAAGCATCCACAAGAACCAACCCATCTTCTTCGACACCATTCAGCACATTCCCAAACGAACAATTGCAAGTCTGTAACGATGAAATTTGGACCATCACTTCGGTCTCACCGAGCCTAGTCGCGGAAACTGTTGATGCATAACTTGTGACCCCTTTCTCTGGCTTACCATTTTGCTCGGTGTAAACGAGATCTCTTGGACCCGAGATTTGAAATGACAGCTCTTCTTTCTTTTTTATGAGCTTTTTAACTTGCTCTTGCAGCTCTGGTATGTACTTCAATGCCTGCGAAACTGTTGCGGAAACACTTAACTGCTTCTGCAAGAAATACACACAAAAGTATACGTCGTTTAGTTTTCTTGTATTATTATATAGGCCGATTCTTTAATGTTTTGGTTCGTTTGCTTTGAAGAAACACAACATATTACTATTCTTATCAAGATCACAACAGCAAGAGAACAAGGATAAGAAGGTTTTGGAATTTGCAATAAAACATTTGAATATTTTGATATATATATCTATATATCTATTGATGAAAATAAACGACTTTTTTCTAAAGTTTAGAAGTATACAAATAATATGAATTAGTGGTTACCGATTGATTGTTGGGCGGAAGACAAGAACGAAGAGATGAGAACATTGTGTTGATCTTCTTGCGACGATCACGCTCGCTAGCGTTGTGATTAAGCTTCCTCATCACCACGGGATTGTCTAGTACTATTCTACTTTTCTCCGACGACACATTCTCATGAGTTACCGTCAAGTCCGGCAATGGAAAATCAAGAAACGTGTTGGTTACGTCGTCGTTCTCAAAGAAGCTATGATCTCCGTAAGGCCAGCCGAAGTTGGGATATAATGGAGGGACAAGTGCACACATTTTGAGTTAAAGACTGTTTTTTGTCTCTCTCTCTAGAAGCTGTTTCGGTTTGGATTATGCTGGTGAGTTAGTTGGATTATTTATGTCTCAATTTATATATGTATACACACACACGGATACAAGAAAAATAGAAATAAAGAAATAACTCTGTGTTTATAAATGTATTTATGTGTGTTACAAATTAAAATACATGGGGGTCTCGAGTGGACGTGCGTTGACACGTGATTGAGCACTTTTTCCTCAAGCAGGAGCATGTTCGAACTTCGAAGAATCACCTGTTGACCTTCGGATTCATGCATTTTATACTTTATACATAGAGATAATATTACAATCTTCACTTTTATTTTTGTCAGAATCTTAATGCTCTTATTGAAAAAAAAAAATATCATAATTGTTTATATTAATTAGGGTTATCATCGTATGATTACGTGAAAATGTGAACTAATATAATGAGTTATAAACCAACAAATCTAAATACCTTTTTTGTGTTATAAATTCGATTTAATAACCAAAATTATTTAGTTAACAACATAAAAATGTCAATAGGAACGTACGTATTTTTTATAAAGAGATACAGAGTTGTGTATCCTCAAATTTTCCAAACATATGTTAGTTACTAACTTACTAAGGAAAATACTAACATATAACAACATTTAAACTAAAAACAAAAAAAAAGCATTATAAGTATATGATGCAGCTGGAAGAAAAAAGAAGAGACGCTGCTGATACACGTGGATTCACGGGTTTGGTGGCCGTCGACTATTGAGAGGCACGTGCAAATCACGTGGAATAGAGTGACTCAGTAATCATTACTTACAAATGAATTGCGTCTTATCTCTTATCTATCTATCTATCTATCTATCTTTAACAATCATTATTTATCAACTAGATCTTATATGGTATAGTGGTTATTGTTTATTTAAATGTATATTATTATTACGAGTGTTTACGATCATACGGCCAAAGTCGTTTTCTAGTGTCAGGTCAACTCCGGTCATCTCGGTCAGGTCAAAAGCCTTAGATTCTATTTCGACGAATAAAAGAGAGATGGCGATACCTGAGAATGTTTCCTCACTTTTCTAGTTAGGCCCCTTCAAATCCAAAGATCTAAATGGGCTTCTCTGACGACACCAAAGTAAACTATTAGGTAACAACATCATATTCATACATGTCTTAACTTTTGAATGTAGCACAATATATGTATCTCTAGAATGTGAAGGATTTGTCAACAATTCGGACTTCGGAGCATAACGTTAATAATTGGATTGAGTAGCATTCACTATTTTTGTCAACTTACACTTTGCAACATCTGGTATTTTATTCATACACATTGTCTAGGTTCAAGTTTGTAAAATTCTAAGCAAATGGCAAAAACAGTATAAGACTTCTGTTCAGATCAAGGATGATCATGAAGCTTTATTGATCGATCATAGAGTACATTATTTTCTGGGCTTTTTTTTACATAAGCAACAACATATACACACAAATTATACTACGAAAGAGAAATCAAATGTACAAAACTGCTCAGGAAAAAGCAAAAGCTAAAACTGAAGCCTGAACATGTCTGAACCAATTCTCTTATATGCTCTTGCTTCAGACCTTCACTCCTATCCGTTGAGCAACCTGCAGAACCAAAAAGATTCACATTCATTTTCAGTTGTCAATAAATTTTATTAACTCTTGAGAGATTTGAGGAAATCAGAGAGATTTGTTTACCTGTTTAAAGGAAGTAACTTCACTTCCCCATAGCCAAGCGTCACATCCCGCATCTCTAGCACCCCATACATCATTCCTACGGTCGTCTCCTACATGAACCGCATCCTCAGGTTTCACTCCTAATAACTCACAAGCTTTCAAGAAGATAGTCGGGTTTGGTTTCTCCGCTTCAACCTGAGTAACAATCAACCAAAAACCTTTAGTATATTTACACACTCACTCCCAAAACATTTCAGATCATCAGCAAAAAGATACAAAGAAATAAGTTCCATATACTTCTGCTGAAACAGCTACAGCATCAAACCAGTCTTCACATCTCAGTGCTCTTAGAAGAGGTCTTAACCGAGTATCGAAGTTGGACACAATGGCAACTTTTACACCCGCTTCTTTAATAGCCTTAAACACTTTCTCTGCCTCTGGATCACATAACTTCCACGCCTGTGAAAACCAAATGGAACAAATAATTATCAAGAGAAAGTTACAAACTTTTAACGCGTTTCCTCAAGCATATGGAGAAGTCAAAGCGGAGATCAAACCTTTTCTGTAGTAAAATAGCTGTAAAGCTCTTCAAAGTAGTGAGAATCCGAACAGCCTGTTGATTCAGTCACTATATACTGCCAGAAAGGTCTCGCATCATCTACATATCTACAAACAACAAAGGAATTCATAATCAAAAACACCACAACAAATGTATTTTTCCCCAAGTGTCAGCTTCAAGCCTAATCTTTCACACAGATATGCATCACTAGAGTCGTAATCATGATCAACAATGTAAAAAAAAAGTTTATTCCAAACAAATAAAAATGTCTCAGATGAAGAGAATTAAAATACCTAAGATGAGATCCACCCCATGGCTTCTGATAAGCTCTTCTGTATCTAGTAAGTATCTCAGCCTCCGAGTACTCAACTCCATACTTCTCTCCAACATTCTTGTATATCTACAGAGTCAAAATCACCAACACAGCTCAAAATCCACAAATTTAAAATTTCAATTCTAATCTTCTAAGGAGAAATCATAGTAAGCATCTCACATTCCGAACATAACAAAGCATTCAATCGTTTTCGAAACCATACACAGAACCAAAACATCAATTCCACTAAATATTCCATAGTATACTAAAAGCAATTTCCCATTGTTGAGAGAGAGACCTGAGCAGTAGGTTGAGCAGGAACAAGGAGAGTACCAACAGCATCAACAAGCAAAGCCTTGTGCGTGATATCACCATAGAGAGATCTCCTATAATCTTCATACTCCTTCAAAACACTTCCCAATCCGTAAACCCCACCAGATTCGTCATCCTCTACCACGACAACTGAAGATGATGATGATGAAGCAGAGGAGATCCAACGGCTGAGCAATGCTCCCGTTCTCGCGATCCGATCCGTTCCCTGAGTAATCCCACCGGAAAATAGAAGCGTCGTCGCCTTCCTCATTCGTAACGCCACCATAGCTCTCTCTCTCTCTCTCCGTGATCTGTTCCGTTGTCGTCTCGAGATTATAAAAGGGAGAAGAAGAAGCGTCGCGTGTGCCGAGAGAATCTTTGTTTTCACGCACTATTTAGTCATTACCCATAAGGAAGGGTAAAATTACAGTTATACCCTTTCTTATCATTAATTATCCGTTTCGAGTCTTTATCTATTCTATCCGGTAATCAGAGAGGAACTGGTGATGTGGCATACTATTAGTGGCTATTAAAATCATGTTTAGTGTCTCTATCTATCCCACATCAAATGAGTAGATAGATATGTACATGATTAATACTATATACGAAAGATGGGATAGGGTTTGAATTGAACATTGGTTTTCAAAGTTGAGATCCAGATTAAAGTTATGTATTCTTGACCAATTAAATGAAATAGTTTGTAGAAAGCTTGTTTATTTATGTAGATGTAGAATGGTATTTATACAAGTAGAGATGTGTAGAGATAGAGATAGAACTAGAGATAGAGATAGAGCTAAATTCTAATATGATAAGGACTCAGAGAAATATATAAAGTTATCTAAATCTTAGTAGTAGTTATCTTGATACCCTCCCGCAAGCTGGCAGTGTGAGATTCTGAATACCCAGCTTGGAAAGCAAATCATCAAACAGTGGTCCCGGAAGTGGCTTAGTCAGTATGTCAGCAAGTTGAGTCCTAGAAGAGACATGTTCCAAGGCAATAAGCTTGTCTTGAACAACATCACGAACCTGATGGCAATCAGACTCGATGTGTTTGGTCCGCTCATGAAATACGGGATTGGTGGCAATGTAAATGGCCGACTTGCTATCGCAAAATAAACGCATTGGACCGGGATAGGAAAAACAGAGTGACTCGGCGAGTTCCTTAAACCATTTGAGCTCACAAAGAGTGTCAGACATAGCGCGATATTCAGCCTCGGCGGACGAACGAGAGACTGTCTTTTGCTTCTTGGTTTTCCAGTGTATCGGAGAGTCACCAATAAAGACTATGTACGCACTGAGAGAGCGTCGGGTGAGAGGACAAGCAGAGTAGTCAGAGTCACAAAATGCAGAGATACGAAGGTTTGGACTTGAACTTAGCAAGATGCCCTGACCCGGACAACCTTTGAGGTAGCGAACAACATGAAGAGCAGCCTCCCAATGTTTCTGTAGTGGTTTGTGCATAAAAGAAGCCAACACCTGAATAATGTAACAGAGTTCAGGTCGAGTGTTTGCAAGGTAAATAAGACGTCCAACGAGACGACGATGCCGAGGAACATCCGCGGAAGGACCTTTAGCAACAGCAAGACCATGGTTGAGCTCAACAGGCGTCGGAGCAGGCTTACAGCCAAGAAGACCCGTCTCGGCGATAATATCCAGCGCATACTTACGCTGAGACAGAAAGAAACCAGCCTCACTGCGTGCCACCTCAATACCAAGAAAATATTTGAGGTTGCCGAGATCTTTCATATGAAAACATTTGTGGAGATAGTCTTTGAAGTCCTGAAGAGCCGTAGTATCATTGCACGCAATGACGAAATCATCGACGTACACCAAGATATGAATGCAAACAGAGCCTCAAACCTTAGAAAACAGAGAGTAATCTGCATACTTCTGAGAGAAACCAAAGTCGCGGAGAGCGTTGGCAAGTTTAGAGAACCAGCAGCGGGGAGCTTGACGGAGACCGTATAAAGATTTCTTGAGACGACACACCTTAGATGGATCAGAACAAGGATAGCCTTGCGGGAGTTTCATATAGACTTCTTCAGTGAGATCGCCATGAAGAAACGCATTGTGGACGTCCATTTGATGGACTTCCCAATTCTTGGCAGCAGCTAAACGAAGGAGAAACCGGACCGTCTTGAGCATGATAACAGGAGCAAATGTTTCTTTGTAGTCGACACCCTCTTGCTGATTGTTGCCAAGGACAACCAAGCGCGCTTTATGACGTTCTAAAGAACCATCAGAACGGTACTTCGTCTTGTATATCCAGTTGCTACCAAGAGCTTTCTTACCAGGCGGAAGAGTAGTAATGTCCCATGTATTTCTTACCAGGCGGTGAACTCATTTGACATTGCATCGCACCAAACTTTCAGTTGTGCCGCATCTTTGTAAAACTTCGGCTCATCCGTAAGTAAGACGGCTGCCATAAACAGACGATGCGATGGAGAGAAACGAGAGTCAGTGTGAAAATCAGCAATGGGATAAAGAGTGGTACCTGAGGGCGTTAACGAGAGACCAAGATCAGACGAAGAGAGGAGTGGACCGGGTTTATTATTTAGGCGCACAGAGTGTGTCACATAATCTCTTAACAGAACCGATGGTAGTTTCTGTCGATGACCTTTACCAAGCAATTCAGGGAGACCTGGAGAAGAAGGTGTTGGAGTCCGAGGATCAGCATCGGCAGGAGTGGTAGTGGAGCTAGAAGGTGAAGACGGTGGAGGAGAACTAGGAGTTGGAATATCCGGTGGAGAAGGTAGTGGTGTGGAATCCTGCGAGGAGACCGGAGGAAGAGCCGGCGGAGAGATAAGAGTTGAGGACTGACTTGGAAACAACCAATCATCAACCGTAGGATCACAGGCGTTCATAGGCGGTGTAACGTAGTCAGTGTTGTCAACACCAGGAAAAACATCCTCGGAGAAGATAACGTCGCGACTAAAAAAGAACTCATTGCCTTCAATGTCGTAGAGATGCCAAGCTTTCTTACCATAGGGATAACCAACGAAGATGCAACGACGGCTCCGGTCCCCGAATTTATCTTTATCACGAGAGCGACGATGAGCAAAACAAAGACAACCGAAGACACGTAGCTGAGTCTAGTCTGGTTTAGCATTGAATAGGACTTCATAAGGGGATTTGCCTTGTAGAACTTAAGTTGGAGTGTAGTTGATTAGATGTGCTGCAGTTAGAATACTTTCACCCCAAAAAGTGAGAGGGTGACGAGCTTGAAATAGACATGCTCGAGCAACATTAAGAATGTGTCTATGTTTCTTTTCGACGCGACCGTTTTGTTGTGGTGTATCCACACAGGAAGTTTGATGCACGATTCCTTGTTGACGAAAATAAGAAGAGAGGACCATGAATTATGTGCCGTTATCGGTCCGGACTGTCTTGACACGATTGCCAAACTGACGTTCACCATAAGCAACAAAGTTCTGAAGAAGATTTGCCACCTCTGACTTCTCTAACATCAAGTAAGTCCACACAGCGCGGGAATAGTCGTCTACCACAGTAAGAAAGTAACGTGCCCCACAAGAAGAAGGAGTCCAGTATGGTCCCCAAACATCACAGTGTATAAGTTGAAAAGAATGAGAAGATTTCGTTGTACTATTATTAAAAACTTCACGGGTTTGTTTGGCACGAAAACAAATTTCACAAGTGTGATTATGCGAAGATAAAGACAAAGCATCAAAAACTGGTAGAGAAGATAAAACACGAGAAGAAGGGTGTCCTAGGCGGCGATGCCAAAGTTCTGAAGGAGAGATTTGATGAGCAGCAGTCCGATGAACACGCGCAGCTGTAACACCCGTAAAATAATAAACACCGTCACGTTCCTCCCCCGTTCCAATCAGGGTCTTCGTAAAACGGTCCTGCAAGACACACAAAGTATCAGTAAATATGGCGATACAACCAGTTTGTTTGAGCAAACGTGAAACGGAGATCAATGTGCAATTGAATCAGGAACATAGAGGACGTCAAGGAGATAGTAATCTCGACTTAAGACGAGTTTGCCACGTTTTATGGCTCGAGAGGATTTCCCATCTGGAAAAGTAAACGCAGAAGGTAGAATGTCGAAGACGTCACTAAGGAGAGATAGATTTCCCGTCATGTGATGAGAGGCCCCTGTATCAATAATAATATCAGAGAATTTTGCTTTACTGGACAACTTTTCAGAAGAGATCGTAGTACGAGGAGTTTGAAGTAGTTGCAGTAGTTGAGATATCTGATTGGTGTTCCAGCCTACATTCGTTGGAGTTGTGGCGTTGTTAGAGATAGCACGAGGAGGATATGATCTGCCACGACCACGTCCTGAGTTAGAGAAACGACCGCCACCACGTCCACGTTGTGCAGAACCAGATGCAGAGTTTTGACGTTGTTGTTCTTGCCACCATTCAGGATAACCATGAAGGAGAAAACACTCAGAATTATCATGGCCTTTACGGGAGCAGTGAGTGCAGAAGCGATTAGGATCACGAGTGCGAACAGCAGCGACAATAGAACCACGAGACTCTTCAAGCTTGGAGGTATCGTGTTGGACAGAGAAACCGACAGCATCTGTTTTGACCTCGGAGTTGCGAGCAGAGTTGAGATGTTGTTCTTCACGAGTAACGCGTGAGTAAACAGTGTTGAGATCAGGTAGAGGGTCTTCATCAATGATTTTAGAACGTACGTTGCGGAAACGAGACTCATCAAGACCAAAGAGAAATTTGTGAACTCTGATGTCTTCACGTTCTTTCTCAATCTCCAAAGAAGCATCACACGAGCAGGAGCGGGTTGTCTTCAAAGTGTCAAGATCTTCCCACAGTTTGGAAAGACGACCAAAGAATTCTTGAACAGTTTGTCCTTTTTGGCAGCAGTTGTTGATTTCATCACGGAGTTGATGGATGCGGACACCACTTTTGACAAAGAAGCGACGTTGTAGATTATCCCAAAGTTTGTGTGCTTCAGGAACAAAAGTCACCGTAGAACGTATCTTTGGGTCGATGGATGTACGAATCCACCCAACGATCATTGAGTTGGTTGCTAACCAACGAGAAAGGTCTGGATCCGCAGCAGGTTTAACAAAAGATCCATTGATGAATCCAAGTTTCTGTTTAGCCTGCAACGAGTTGGAGAGTTCGGTTGCCCATTCTGAGTAGTTATCTCCTCGAAGGAGAACAGAGGTGATTAAAGCTCCAGGGTTGTCGGATGGATGAAGGTAGTAGGGAGAAGTCTCCGTTAAAGCAGAGGTAGAAACAGGAAGGGCTAGAGGAGAAGAACCGTCGCCGGAAGTAACAGGAGTGCCATCAGGATTAGTAGCCATTGTAGATGCAGAGGAAGCTTTTAAAAAAAAAAAAAATTTAGAATTTAGAAAGCTCTGATACCATGAAATAGTTTGTAGAAAGTTTGTTTATTTATGTAGATGTAGAATGGTATTTATACAAGTAGAGATGTGTAGAGATAGAGATAGAACTAGAGATAAAGATAGAGCTAAATCCTAATATGATAAGAACTCAGAGAAATATATAGAGTTATCTAAATCTTAGTAGTAGTTATCTTGATATTAAAAGAATAGCTTTTTCTTTCTTTCTTTACCTTATTGTATACTATAATGAATTATATATATGTGGTAGAGAACGGTGTTTTGCATGAATACATTCTTGATACAAACTTTCTTACTTGTCTGATTGATGATATATAGTAATCTCTTTAAAACAACAAATTAGCCAATAAAAGGAATGGATCTACACAATGATTTCTCTTTTTTGATATAATACTCCGATCATATCATGTGGTTTGGTATTTCACATGGGGACAAATATTATGGTTATTATCATGTGGCAAACCGTTTAAGTTTCGTTTGGATAAAGTTAATTATTCTCAATTTCTCATTCATCAGAAGAAGAAAAAGTAAGAGAATTGGGGCCTGACCAATTATGTGCCATGTAAAGTAATATAAGGATACAAATGATGAAACGGTCAATTCTAGAGGGAACCTCTTTACAAATACGTGGCTTAGAAATTAACAAACGGACCTACATGTTTGACAAACCTGGGCCACACGATTAAGGAGTATAGTTTTTAGGCCATGTATGAATTATTCATTATTTGATTCACTTATATGTTAACAAAAGGACCGAACAATGGAAATGTTCAGTTCCACAAAATTTGTAAATATATAATTTCTGGTTTTGGTTTGATTCATGAACATTTCGGTTACTTTCGTATGGAAGGACGAACAAAATCAGGTTTTGGGCTATAGTGTTTCTTTGGATGTTGACATGTTGTCCTTTAGACGTACTATATATATTCTTTAGTTGTTGATGCAATTCGGTTTTCTACATGTTTTTAGATATAGAGTACACACAAGAGTTAAAACGAATTTTGGATTTTATGTATGAAGCTACCAACAAAACTTGTTTGTTGATGATTTTTGAAAATTTTCTAAACATTTAGATTTCAAATTGAGTTGTTTTTCATTTAAAATAAAATGTATACTTTTCAAAGTTTTCATTTGTTTCGAAAATACGAATCTGATATACAGAAGATATTCTTTATATGTGATATCATATAAGACATCATGATGATATCAAACAAGATTAGAAAAGTCTGATGATAAGAGAACATAATTGGACCCATTGTGGAGAATTTTGACTGTCATTGCACTAATGCTTAAAAACGACCTAACGTCGTTGATAAGTACTTACAAATCTAATATTCGATGTTTCTGAACTTATGTTAAATGAACCGGATACTTTCTGCTGTTACGTACTAGCTGTTTTTTTTTTATATATAATCAAGTAGTTCTACTTTATGTTTACTAGAGACCGGATCAAGTTAGTGAATTATTTTTTCCCCTGCTTAAATTTAAGATTAGATCCAATTTTCTCTAAAGCTTGACATTTGTTATTATTTTCGATATATGAAAAAGGGAACACGTACGTATTTTTTGTGGCTAGGCGAATTTATAATATGATAAACATGGTTTTTGTAATAAGAAAAAACCCCGTATAAACATGATCTGCAGTACGTATACAAAAGTTTTCTATATAGGAATATTAAACGCTTAGATATATTCTCGTTACAAGTATATTGGTCTATAATTTTGGTGGTGATGTGATTCGATGAGCATGACATTAATAAATTTAGTTATAACAATATGCCATGAATTAGTAGAATTCATCAGATAATATATTAGATATGAAGATGCAATGGCCCATTGAGCCTGTCTGATATTCATAATTGTGACGGCTCACTAATTTCTCTTGTTTTTCTTCGTTGAGTAGGACTATCCTCTCTTTTTGTTGTTGAAAAACATAATCGATTACATAAAATAAACTTTATCTGCATGACTAAGTGAATTATTGATCGGTCGATCAGATACATATTTAAAATCTCCCAAGTAAGGTCATGTGAATCGTACTTGAGTAAGTCATCAAAGTAAGCAAGTGTGATATAGTGATCTTGTTGTGTTTGTCTAGATCATTTCTCGATTCGATTCTTATAGTATGATAACACGATCTAAAACATCGGATTATCCATACGAATATGCATCACAATAAGTAATTCAAACGTCATAAATTTAAGTATTCTTCAAGCTTAAACATATATAAATATATATATATTTAGAACTGCGCATACACACAAACATATACAAAAGGCCACTTACTTTATTTCCACGTACCATCTAAGATACGTTCATAGTACCATTTTATTGTATTAAAACAAGTGCTTAATGTGGCCATACGTTATACGGTAACATATCCATGGTTTTTAGCTCCCTTTTCATGGAGAAGCTTCCTGCTCGGTAGATTTTTCTGCGACTTGGGTGCGGCTGCAACATGCGCTGCACTGTCCATAAGCATAGCTGCCGCAGCAACCGTATTTGCAGCCACCACGGCCGCGTTTGGAGGTCTCCACATTGTTAGTTTCCTCATTGGGGTAACCACAGCAGCGGATGCAGCCGTAGCTTCCCCGATAGCAGCAACCGTACCTGCACCTACCTGAGTTGTATCCTCCACCATATTGCTGAGGTTCTTTTGCATCCGTTTCATCATTGAGATTCACCGTTTCAGCTGTTTATATATGTAATATATGAGAGGGGGATCATATATGCATGTAATTAAACCATGTTAACGTATATTGCTTACATACAAAAACCACGACGATCCACGTGATATCTATATAGATATCACGAGAGGGTATAAAGATGAATAAGATATATGCTTACTTTGTCCCGAGGGTGTGGTTCTAAACGGGTCTGAATTAGCAAGAGATAAGCAGGTAGCGAACAAAACCAAGACAACAAGAAACTTGTAGCTTGCCATGTTTTTCTTTTGCTAGATTTGCACTTTTTTGGTTGAAGTAGCTAGATCCAAACTTGTTATGTATATTTTGTTGTGATCTGTGAAAGATGTGTGAGCTTTAAGAGCATGTATTTATAGTGTCCCGGTTGATGAAAGATGACGGGTATTTTTACACACGCTCACAATTTATTTTTTAAGAAATAATATATATTATGAAAGATGGTCAACTCTCTCCGTCTGAATGACACATCAGCAATGGAGAGAGTGCCACCTGTCTATCCTCAAAAAGACATATTCATGCATGGATATATGGTTTTGGAGTTACAATTTGTCAATAGTTTGAAACTGAGTTAACCAAACTGCAATCTTAGTATTTCATAGTATATAATTGAGAAGCTAAAAAACTCTTTGTTACAAAATATGCATCCTTAGATCAAGCTTTCATTTGGAATATTTTTTTAGAAGTTTTAAACAAGAATTGTAAAATGTTTAAGCTCTCAAAACAAAGTTGTCCATGCATGTATCTAATAATTCAATAACTCAATTGCAAAATAAAGAAAAACTTATATGAAGTATTAAAAAATATCAAAATCAAAATTATATTTTTCAAGATTTCTACAATTAAAAAAATAGATAAACTCTACATAAAAAACCAAATTAGTAGCAAAATTGTTTTAAAAACGGTAAACCATAAGTCCGCGGGTATTTATCTAGTAAAAATAATTTTAGATAGTCCATCTTTACTTTAAAACAAGGAGAGGATGTCCTGGAGGTAATCTAGCTTTTATATTTGTAGGAATCGCTACTGGAGTGATGGTGCAGTGCTTACTAATTACATAGAAAGCCATCGACTTCATTGACATTCTTCATCATACGTTGGGTTGTGTACTATAATGGTCTTCCCTGATACTCGGGCTTATTTTGTTTGAGTAACCATTTTGGTATCACCAAATATAGAACTTCCCTAAACCTCGATAGAACAAAATTCCAAGCAAACCTTCGATTAGATACAATTGCCGAAAGTGGAGCAGCAGCCTTAGTTTGTAGAAATAAACATTCATAAAAATCATATATACTGTTAATACTATAATATCAACAAAAGTTCCGCTTAGCACAATTACTGCATGACTATGACTCAAATTTAACAGTAAATGAGTTATCTTCTGATTTCCGGGTTTAAATCCTGGCAGCGAAAATATTTTTTTATGATCACAATATACAAAATTTTACACATAATATTTTTAAAATATGGTAATTATCACAAAATAAAATATGTCATTTATAAATTTCATCACTGTAAACTTTTTTTGGGTTACAAGCGACAATCATATTCTACTCTTCAACTTTTAATTCTTTTATCACCTTATGGGAGTAGGACATATTAATTTGTGAGATTCTACTTTCGTAAGTCTACGACTGGATAATTAATATAAACTATATATAAAATGGTAATTCGGAATAACGTACGTAACTTATTAAATTTTCTGCGGTGGATATATACAATTCATTGTCAAACATTGGTGGAGATATCAATCAAATGTTTTGCAGCCATAGTTTGTAGAAATAAACATTCATAAAAATCATATATACTGTTAATATTATAATATCAACAAAAGTTCCGCTGTATCACACTGGCTGCATGACTATGACTCAAATTTAACAGTAAATGAGTTATCTCCTGTTTCTGGGTTCAAATCCTGGCAGCGGAAATATTTTTTTATGATCACAATATACAAATTTTTACACATAATATTTTTAAAATAGGATAATTATCTCAAAACAAAATATATCATTTATTAATTTCATCACTGTAAATCTTTTTAGGGTTACAAGCGACAATCATATTCTACTTTTCAACTTTTAATTCTTTTATAATCTTATAGGAGTAGGACATTAATTTATCAGATTCTACTTTCATAAGTCTATGACTAGATAATATAAACTTTATATAAAATGGTAATTCGGATTAACGTATGTAACTTATTAAATTTTATGCGGTGGATATATACTATTCACTGTCAAACATTGGTGGAGATACCAATCAAGTGTTTTGCAGCCATAGTTTGTAGAAATAAACATTCATAAAAATCATATATACTGTTAATATTATAATATCGACAAAAGTTCTGCTCTAGCACAATAGCTGCATGATTATGACTCAAATTTAACAGTAAATGAGTTATTTACTGATTTCCGGGTTCAAACCCCGGCAGCGGAAATATTTTTTAATGATCACAATATACAAATTTTTACAAATGATATTTCAAAAATATGGTAATTATCACAAAATAAAATATGCCATTTATTAATTTCATCATTGTAAACCTTTTTTGGGTTACAAGCGACAATCATATTCTACTCTTCAACTTTTAATTCTTTTATCACCTTATGGGAGTAGGACATATTAATTTATGAGATTCTACTTTCGTAAGTCTACGACTGGATAATTAATATAAACTATATATAAAATGGTAATTCAAAATAACTTACGTAACTTATTAAATTTTCTGCGGTGGATATATACTATTCATTGTCAAACATTGGTGGAGATATCAATCAAGTGTTTTGCAGCCATAGTTTGTAGAAATAAAAATTCATAAAAATCATATATACTGTTAATATTATAATATCAACAAAAGTTCCGCTATAGCACAATGGCTGCATGACTATGACTCAAATTTAATAGTAAATGAGTTATGTCCTGGTTTCCGGGTTCAAATCCCGGCAGCGGAAATATTTGTTTTGATCAAAATATACAAATTTTTACACATAATATTTTAAAAATATGGTAATTATCACAAAATAAAATATGTCATTTATTAATTTCATCACTGTAAACCTTTTTAAGGGTTACAAGCGACAATCATATTCTACTTTTCAACTTTTAATTCTTTCATAATCTTATAGGAGTAGGACATTAATTTATTAGATATAAGTCTACGACTAGATAATATAAACTATATATAAAATGGTAATTCGGATTAAAGTATGTAACTTATTAAATTTTATGCGGTGGATATATACTATTCACTGTCAAACATTGGTGGAGATACCAATCAAGTGTTTTGCAGCCATAGTTTGTAGAAATAAACATTCATAAAAATCATATATACTGTTAATATTATAATTTCGACAAAAGTTCCGCTGTAGCACAATGGATGCATGACTATGACTCAAAATTAAAAGTAAATGAGTTATTTCCTGATTTCCGGGTTCAAATCCCGACAGCGGAAATATTTTTTTATAATCACAATATACAAATTTTTACACATAATATTTTTTAAATATGATAATTATCACAAAATAAAATATGACATTTATTAATTTTATCACTATAAATCTTTTTCGGGTTACAAGCGATAATCATATTCGACTCTTCAACTTTAAATTCTTTTATCACCTTATGGGAGTAGGACATATTAATTTGTGAGATTCTACTTTCGTAAGTCTATGATTAGATAATATAAACTATATATAAAATAATAATTCGGATTAACGTACAGAACTTATTAAATTTCTGCGGTGGAAATATATTATTCATTGTCAAACATTGGTGGAGATACCAATCTAAGTGTATTGCATCCATAGTTTGTAGAAATAAACATTCATCAAAATCATATATATTGTTAATATTATAATATCAACAAAAGTTTTGCTGTAACACACTGGTTGCATGATTATGACTCAAATTTAACAGTAAATGAATTATCTCCTGATTTCCGGGATCAAATCCTGACAGCAGAAATATTTTTTTATGATCACAATATACAAATTTTTACACATAATATTTTTAAAATAGGATAATTATCACAAAATAAAATATGTCATTTATTAATTTCATCACTGTAAACCTTTTTAGGGTTACAAGCGACAATCATATTCTACTTTTCAACTTTTAATTCTTTTATAATCTTATAGGAGTAGGACATTAATTTATCAGATTCAACTTTCATAAGTCTACGACTAGATAATATAAACTATATATAAAATGGTAATTCAGATTAACGTACGTAACTTATTAAATTTTATGCGGTGGATATATACTATTCACTGTCACACATTGGTGGATATACCAATCAAGTGTTTTGCAGCCATAGTTTGTAGAAATAAACATTCATAAAAATCATATATACTGTTAATATTATAATATCGATAAAAGTCCCGTTGTAGCATAATGGCTGCATGACTATGACTCAAATTTAACAGTAAATGAGTTATTTCCTGATTTCTGGGTTCAAATCCCGGCAGCGGAAATATTTTTTAATGATCACAATATACAAATTTTTACACATGATATTTTAAAAATATGGTAATTATCACAAAATAAAATATGCCATTTATTAATTTCATCATTGTAAACCTTTTTTGGATTACAAGCGACAATCATATTCTACTCTTCAACTTTTAATTTTTTTATCACCTTAAGGGAGTAGGACATAATAATTTGTGAGATTCTACTTTCGTAAGTCTACGACTGGATAATTAATATAAACTATATATAAAATGGTAATTCAAAATAACTTAGGTAACTTATTAAATTTTCTGCGGTGAATATATACTATTCATTGTCAAACATTGGTGTAGATATCAATCAAGTGTTTTGCAGCCATAGTTTGTAGAAATAAACATTCATAAAAATCATATATACTAATAATATTATAATATCAACAAAAGTTCCGCTGTAGCACACTGGCTGCATGACTATGACTCAAATTTAACAGTAAATAA
Organism: Camelina sativa; assembly: GCF_030686135.1. Classification (NCBI taxonomy): domain Eukaryota; kingdom Viridiplantae; phylum Streptophyta; class Magnoliopsida; order Brassicales; family Brassicaceae; genus Camelina; species Camelina sativa. The sequence continues at coordinate 3,499,474 of NC_141884.1, read as the reverse complement.
GTTATGTCCTGGTTTCCGGGTTCAAATCCCGGCAGCGGAAATATTTTTTTATGATCAAAATATACAAATTTTTACACATAATATTTTTAAAATATGGTAATTATCACAAAATAAAATATGTCATTTATTAATTTCATCACTGTAAACTTTTTTTAGGATTACAAGGGACAATCATATTCTACATTTCAACTTTTAATTCTTTCATAATCTTATAGGAGTAGGACATTAATTTATCAGATATAAATCTACGACTAGATAATATAAACTATATATAAAATGGTAATTCGGATTAAAGTATGTAACTTATTAAATTTTATGCGGTGGATATATACTATTCACTGTCAAACATTGGTGGAGATACCAATCAAGTGTTTTGCAGCCATAGTTTGTAGAAATAAACATTCATAAAAATTATATATACTGTTAATATTATAATTTCAACAAAAGTTCCGCTGTAGCACAATGGCTGTATGACTATGACTCAAAATTAAAAGTAAATGAGTTATTTCCTGATTTCCGGGTTCAAATCCCGGCAGCGGAAATATTTTTTTATAATCACAATATACAAATTTTTACACATAATATTTTTTAAATATGATAATTATCACAAAATAAAATATGACATTTATTAATTTTATCACTATAAATCTTTTTCGGGTTACAAGCGATAATCATATTCGACTCTTCAACTTTAAATTCTTTTATCACCTTATGGGAGTAGGACATATTAATTTGTGAGATTCTACTTTCGTAAGTCTATGATTAGATAATATAAACTATATATAAAATAATAATTCAGATTAACGTACATAACTTATTAAATTTCTGCGGTGGAAATATATTATTCATTGTCAAACATTGGTGGAGATACCAATCTAAGTGTATTGCATCCATAGTTTGTAGAAATAAACATTCATCAAAATCATATATATTGTTAATATTATAATATCAACAAAAGTTCTGCTGTAATACACTGGCTGCATGACTATGACTCAAATTTAATAGTAAATTATTTATCTCCTGATTTCCGGGATCAAATCCTGGCAGCGGAAATATTTTTTTATGATCACAATATACAAATTTTTACACATAATATTTTTAAAATAGGATAATTATCACAAAATAAAATATGTCATTTATTAATTTCATCACTGTAAACCTTTTTAGGGTTACAAGCGACAATCATATTCTACTTTTCAACTTTTAATTCTTTTATAATCTTATAGGAGTAGGACATTAATTTATCAGATTCTACTTTCATAAGTCTACGACTAGATAATATAAACTATATATAAAATGGTAATTCAGATTAATGTACGTAACTTATTAAATTTTATGCGGTGGATATATACTATTCACTGTCACACATTGGTGGATATACCAATCAAGTGTTTTGCAGCCATAGTTTGTAGAAATAAACATTCATAAAAATCATATATACTGTTAATATTATAATATTGATAAAAGTCCCGCTGTAGCATAATGGCTGCATGACTATGACTCAAATTTAACAGTAAATGAGTTATTTCCTGATTTTTGGGTTCAAATCCCGGCAGCGGAAATATTTTTTAATGATCACAATATACAAATTTTTACACATGATATTTTAAAAATATGGTAATTATCACAAAATAAAATATGTCATTTATTAATTTCATCATTGTAAACCTTTTTTGGATTACAAGAGACAATCATATTCTACTCTTCAACTTTTATTTTTTTATCACCTTAAGGGAGTAAGACATAATAATTTGTGAGATTCTACTTTCGTAAGTCTACGACTGGATAATTAATATAAACTATATATAAAATGATAATTCAAAATAACTTACAAAACTTATTAAATTTTCTGCGGTGGATATATACTATTCATTGTCAAACATTGGTGGAGATATCAATCAAGTATTTTACAGCCATAGTTTGTAGAAATAAACATTCATAAAAATCATATATACTAATAATATTATAATATCAACAAAAGTTTCGCTGTAGCACACTGGCTGCATGACTATGACTCAAATTTAACAGCAAATGAGTTATGTCCTGGTTTCCGGGTTCAAATCCCGGCAGCGGAAATATTTTTTTATGATCAAAATATACAAATTTTTACATATAATATTTTTAAAATATGGTAATTATCACAAAATAAAATATGTCATTTATTAATTTCATCACTGTAAACTTTTTTTAGGATTCCAAGCGACAATCATATTCTACTTTTCAACTTTTAATTCTTTCATAATCTTATAGGAGTAGGACATTAATTTATCAGATATAAGTCTACGACTAGATAATATAAACTATATATAAAATGGTAATCCGGATTAACGTATGTAACTTATTAAATTTTATGCGGTGGATATATACTATTCACTGTCAAACATTGGTGGAGATACCAATCAAGTGTTTTGTAGCCATAGTTTGTAGAAATAAACATTCATAAAAATCATATATACTGTTAATATTATACTATCGACAAAAGTTCCGCTGTAGCACAATTGCTGCATGACTATGACTCAAATTTAACAGTAAATGAGTTATTTCCTGATTTCTGGATTCAAATCCCAGCGGAAATATTTTTTAGTGATCACAATATACAAATTTTTACACATGATATTTTAAAAATATAGTAATTATCACAAAATAAAATATGTCATTTATTAATTTCATCACTGTAAACCTTTTTTGGGTTACAAGCTACAATCATATTCTACTCTTCAACTTTTAATTCTTTTATCACCTTATGGGAGTAGGACATATTAATTTGTGAGATTCTACTTTCGTAAGTCTACAACTGGATAATTAATATAAACTATATATAAATGGTAATACGAAATAACATACGTAACTTATTATTATTTTTGCGGTGGATATATACTATTCATTGTCAAACATTGGTGGAGATATCAATAAAGTGTTTTGCAGCCTTAGTTTGTAGAAATAAACATTCATAAAAATCATATATACTATTAATATTATAATATCAACAAAAGTTCCGCTGTAGCACACTGGTTGCATGACTATGACTCAAATTTAACAGTAAATAAGTTATGTCCTGGTTTCCGGGTCAAATCCCGGCAGCAGAAATTTTTTATTTTGATCAAAATATACAAATTTTAACACATAATATTTTTAAAAATATGGTAATTATCACAAAATAAAATATGTCATTTATTAATTTCATCACTGTAAACCTTTTTTAGGGTTACAAGCAACAATCATATTCTACTTTTCAACTTTTAATTCTTTCATAATCTTATAAGAGTAGAACATTAATTTATCAGATATAAGTCTACGACTAGATAATATAAACTATATATAAAATGGTAATTCGGATTAACGTATGTAACTTATTAAATTTTATGCGGTGGATATATACTATTCACTGTCAAACATTGGTGGAGATACCAATCAAGTGTTTTGCAGCCATAGTTTGTAGAAATAAACATTCATAAAAATCATATATACTGTTAATATTATAATATTAACAAAAGTTCCGCTGTAGCACAATGGCTGCATGACTATGACTCAAATTTAACATTAAATGAGTTATTTCCTGATTTCCGGGTTTAAATCTCGGCAGCAGAAATATTTTTTTATAATCACAATGTACAAATTTTTACACATAATATTTTTTAAATATGATAATTACCACAAAATAAAATATGACATTTATTAATTTTATCACTATAAATCTTTTTCGGGTTACAAGCAATAATCATATTCGACTCTTCAACTTTAAATTCTTTTATCACCTTATGGGAGTAGGACATTAATTTGTGAGATTCTACTTTCGTAAGTCTACGATTTGATAATATAAAATATATATAAAATAGTAATTCGGATTAACGTACGAAACTTATTAAATTCTGCGGTGGAAATATATTATTCATTGTCAAACATTGGTGGAGATACCAATCTAAGTGTATTGCAGCCATAGTTTGTAGAAATAAACATTCATCAAAATCATTTATATTGTTAATATTATAATATCAACAAAAGTTCTGCTGTAACACACTGGCTGCATGACTATGACTCAAATTTAACAGTAAATGAATTATCTCCTGATTTCCGAGATCAAATCCTGGCAGCGGAAATATTTTTTTATGATCACAATATACAAATTTTTACACATAATATTACTAAAATATGATAATTATAACAAAATAAAATATGTCATTTATTAATTTCATCACTGTAAACCTTTTTTAGGGTTACAAGCGACAATCATATTCTACTCTTCAACTTTTGATTCTTTTATCACCGTATGGAAGTAGAACATATTAATTTGTGAGATTCTACTTTCGTAAGTCTACGACTGGATAATATAAACTATATAAAAATGGTAATTCAGATTAATGTACGTAACTTATTAAATTTTCTACGGTGGATATATACTATTCGTTGTCAAACATTGGTGGAGATACCAATCAAGTATTTTGCAGCCATAGTTTGTAGAAATAAACATTCATAAAAATCATATATACTGCTAATATTTTAATATCGACAAAAGTTTCGCTGTAGCACATTGGCTGTATGACTATGATTCAAATTTAACAGTAAATGAGTTATCTCTTGATTTCCGGATTCAAATCCCAGCAGTAGAAATATTTTTTTATAATTATAATATACAAATTTTTATATATAATATTTTTAAAATATGGTAATTATCACAAAATAAAATATGACATTTATTAATTTCATCACTATAAATCTTTTTTGGGTTATAAGTGACAATCTTCTATTCTTTAACTTCTAATTCTTTTATTACCTTATAAAAGTAGGACATATTAATTTGTGAGATTTTAATTTCATAAATTTACGACTGAATAATATAAATTATATATAAAGTGATAATTTGAATTAACGTACGTAACTTATTAAATTTCCTGCTGTGGATATATACTATTGATTGTCAAACATTGGTGGAGATATCAATCAAGTGGTTTGCGAATCCTAATCTTCATCGGTTTCAAGTTTCTTTATCCTCAGACTTTTCTAAAGCATAAACATTCAATTAAATATAACTCAATCACTATAACAGAAAAGCTATTATTGCTCAATCAAATTTCGTCACGTATGAATGTTACACAATCAGTTTCTGTCACGTGTAAGTCTTGCTATTATTTAAACTCATAATGTTGCGTAAGTACATTGGAATAGATGAACTTGGCTTGGAAAGATTGCGTAAAATCGCGCACCACCGAGTGATCAGAGTCAACATTACGACATATCATTTATGTTGAGTGGAGTGTGACGTTCCCGTTATTTTTTTGTAATTTTGATCACGCATCTAGATTATGGACCAACTCAAACGTATTGAAATGTTAGGATAATTGTGTTTTCTTTTCCGGTCAAGTTCTTTTTCCAATCGTTTATCGTTAAAGCTAACAACAAAATATTATTGGATTTTGGTGCATAATTTATTTCAATTGCATCAATCTAGTTTTAGAAAAGTTAATTTGGTAAATAACAAGACGAGGAAAACCAAACTTCGTGCTTAGATAATGGTTTTTGGTTCGGTTACGTTATCAGACGAATGTTGAATTTGGTCTAAGCAGTACGTAGTATTTTAGTTCCATCATCTGTACCGGTCGGTTTATATATTTCCAAAAGAAGGAAGAGTTTGAACTGGGATTGTGCGATTGTTTTTGGAATCTATAGAAAGCTAACATTATCATTTCGAACGGTGAGTTTGAAGACCAAGAGTTGGACTTTGTGACTACTGTTGGACACGTGTAAGCACCGTATGTTATGTAGAGAGCATGGCATTACACATGGAACCACAGATAAGAGTTTAGCTGTTGAAGCTTTCGATGCTTGAAATGGCTTTCAACGTTCAACTCTTTTTTATGGGTTTTGACCAAATTATATATTATATGTATATATCTATTTTTAATAATTCAGATGTTTTGGATTTCTATTTTTCAAGCCAATGATCAAAAGATTTTTAATAATATACATTTGTTTTCCAATGTCACTCGAACCAACTATCTATAAACGATTAAAATTTCAAACATACATAGTGTTAACTTGATATTGGTCCGAGGATATATACTGATCAAGTCTTATCTCTTTTTTCCTTGTAATGAGTATATATACTTATCTCTTCTTTTTTGGCATTTAACATGAATACATTAAAACTAAACAGTTATTTGGCAAATAAAGTATTTTACTTCACTAAATATTTTCAGTACAAAAACGAATAAACAAAATAAAATCAATAATTCTTTAGAAAAATTTTGGCTTAATAATTCTTAGTTTATATATGTACATGTATACTGGTTTATTATTAATAATGTATACTTAAAGTATTTCATTGTCTAATGTAGATTTAAGAAGTTAGATAAGATATTGACTATTAACTGTTTGTAAAGTATTTCTATTAATACCAGTACAAAGTATAGTTGGTAAAGTTTATTACTTGACTATAAATATAGAATATTACTAGTGTAAAACATATATATCCAAGAGAAATGCTAGATGACAAAACAGTATCCGTTGAAATTGTGATTTTTATTTTATTTGTTGACTAATTATAATGTGAGTATTGACCCAGAGATCGCTGATATTTATATATGCATATAGTTTAGTTTATAGTTTTGTTGTATTGTTTGTTTACATTTGTGACATCGATTAATATGTGCGAGTAAAATCCACACATAATTAAATCATAATAAAAGATAAATTCAAAAAATACAAAAATATATTAAGTAAATAGGATTCGATGATTACATGAAGGTTCTAATAAGTTTTATAGACAAGTTATAATTAATATATATATCCAACCTAAGATTTCAAGAATAAAATTATGGATCATTTGCTCCGTTGTTATTGAGCTTTCTATGTTTCTAACGGGATTGTCAAATTTGGACATAAGTTGTAGTTTTTTCTCTCTTTTTTTTGGAGAAAATCTTTTTCTTCACCGATTTTATATTATATATTGATTTTTTTCTCATTTTTTCTTACTAGTACCAAGATTATAAACTTAATTATGTTTATGAACCGGCTCCATTATGGAACTGATTTCTTGAAATTACAAGTCTATTCTTGATTTGATGCAAATTAACTTGAAGATGCTAAATTACTCTCTTACAACAACGATATTCAGTTAAAGTATCAATTAATATCCAAATAAATACTGTGACTACTCCTTTTAAGCAATTTCAAAAGTAACACTACCAAACGTTTTTGTTTTCTGAGCTATATATAATATACCTTTTCCACAAACATACTTTAAGAATTGAAAACGCTTGTAATTTTGTTAAAATACCTGTTTTTCTCTTAATTTCATTTCGATACTGAAATTGACAAAAGAGGTATAGATGCAACTTTATTGCGAGCTATGATCAGCTTTCACATCAGTCAACTAGAGGATGGATATTTAGAAATCATCAAGGTAAACCTTTCGTGTGAAGAGCAACTAGACTAAACCGTGTAAAATCACTCTTAGAGGCAGAAACATATGGATTGCTCACTGCTATACAACAAGTATGGATTAGAGGATATCATTCAGTAATTTTTGAAAGGGACTGTGAAATTCTCATTAAAATAGTAAATGGTCAGAGTGTTGATGTTTCTTTAACAAATCTTTTTCATGACATAAGAACCTGGTCTTCAAAATTACAGTAACTTTAGCTTAGCTAAATTTGGTTGTTTAAATTCTGAATATTACACTAACTCTGTTTTACAGTCCTCATGGCTAAGAGACTATTTGTAATGATCATTTATAATTAATATATATTTCATTTGAGAAAAAGAAAAAAGGTATAGATGCTAGCTATCATTGTGAATTTTGAATAGAAACTATATCCACCCTATACCAAAGCTTAACTAGACGAAAAAACTAGAAATTATAAAACATGTCATAGCATCGAAGCTCTATATAACCTTTCTCAATCATTTGATGAGACTCTTCTCGATCATATCATGGTTTATAGAGATGTTTAATATGATTACTTTTTACATTTTATATAAAGCGTAAAGAAAAAAGAAAAGAAAAAATCCCCATAAATATGTCATTATCTTCCCTCACTCGACATAATTGACTGGTTTCTTGTCGCCAAGTTTTGCTTCCCAACTATAAATAGATGTGCTATGCTCATATATTCTTCAGTCTTCACTAACAAAATCACATTCCCTCACCAAACCAAACAAGTGTCTTGTGTGACGAAATCAAAACATGGGAAACCTCAAGTCTCTCGCCCTCTTAGCTTTGCTCTTTTCTCTCTCCCTCGCTGTTTTTGCGGACACATCCACCGATGCCACACATGGTATATATGTACAACTCTATATATATATTTTTCCTTTACACTTTTGCTTAACTATGATCGAATATCTAATTCATGGTGTATAACCTGTATACCACACGTGCAGCTAAGGATGATGTGAAACCAAGTACTGACGCAACCGATGCCGTAGAGCCGCAACAACGTGGTCGAGGCGGTTGTAGGTACGGATGTTGCGGCAGCTTCGCTTATGGGCAGTGCAGCGCTTGTTGCAGCCAACCTCAGACTGCGGAAGTCGAAGCCGAGGCCAATGACGTTGTTGTAGAGCCTCAGCAAGGCCGGGGTGGAGGCGGTTGTAGGTACGGATGTTGCGGTGGTTGGTGGGCTGGACGGTGCAGATACTGTTGCAGCCAATCCCAAGCCGAAGAAGCGGAGAATGTTGAGGCCAACGTTGTTGAGCCTCAGCAGCGTGGCGGCGGTGGTGGTGGTGGTGGTGGTTTTGGTGGCGGTCGTGGTGGCTGTAGGTATGGATGTTGCGGTGGGTGGTGGCGTGGACGGTGCAGATACTGTTGCACCAGTCAAGCTGAGGCCAACGAAGTTGTGGAAACTGTTGAGCCCCAGCAACGCCGTGGATGTAGGTACGGCTGCTGTGGAAGCTCTGCATATGGACAGTGCAGTGCTTGTTGTTCCAAGAAGATGGGCACGGAGGGAGAGACGAAGAATGACGAAGCGAAGCCATAATTAGCGTGTAACACAAACTCTATGTTTGTATGCATGGTTAATTACCAGTACGTAAGTATGTCAAAATAAAAGAAATATACTGCCTAATCCTAAAGAAGGTACCTAGAGCTCAATAAAAAAAATCGTGGGTTCCTATAATATGTATTTTGCAGTGTCTTTCTCGTGGATGTTATAAATAATAACAACTGTTTTAAATATCAAAATTATGGATTATAATATTTTCTTTACCATCTCCTTTTTTATTTGTTAAAAGTTTCCTTTAGAATTTTATTTATGATATAACATGTAGCTAGCTGAATAACAAACCATAGATTAATATTAAATGGTACTATGTAGATTTCTAATATATTATATATCCTAACATTTAAGAATAATAGCAACTGCTTCGACTATATAAATCATGAGTTAATAAGGGACATATATATCTTTTGATTATATATGAATTATAATGGTGGAAACGCATATTTGCAAGAATAAATTTAAGAATTTATACATGCAAACGAAAGCAGTTATTCACCGATCTAATCTAACTCAAAGAGGTCTTTTTCCGGCACCTCACTTATAGATATATCCACCCTCGAAAACTCTGATATTACGACTCTACTAGGTACATACCCTCGGTCAACCTCAGGGTCATGACCATGCCGTTCCCATTGTACTTGGCCCAATACGAATGGACCATGATCCAGTCCGTAGCCAGGCCCAAAGCGGCGCCTCCTAGCCACGACATGGCGAACTTTGTCCGCTTTGAGTGTTATGTGTTCAAGGGTCTCAAGAATCCGCCAACGTGGACTCCTCTTAATGTTATCGCGAGATTCACACGTCGTCGTCGACGTGTCGTTGAGCCAATAAACGTAGGATCCGACGTGTGGCCGTCTCCACGACGATAAGGTAATTAACGTTTTTAAAACGAAGCCGGTCGCAAAAGCTAGGGGTTGCTTAGAATAGTCAGAGTATCCGATATTTAAAACAAAGCCGGTCGCAAAACGAAGCCGGTCGCAAAAGCTAGGGGTTGCTTAGAATAGTCAGAGTATCCGATATTTAAAACAAAATAAGGTATTGATATTTAAAACAAAATAACGTTTTTAAAACGAAGCCGGTCGCAAAAGCTAGGGGTTGCTTAGAATAGTCAGAGTATCCGATATTTAAAACAAAATAAGGTATTGATGTGAACATTTTGAATAGAAACTCTCTACCCTGTTAAGTGCTAAAGCTAAAGCTTAACCAGACGAAAAAAACTAAAAATTAGAAACATTTCATAGCATCATAGCTTCTATGTAGGTAATAAGCATCTTTCTAAATCGGTTTCTGAAGATGTTTAATACTCTTAATTTCTATTTCAAACTCGTTTTTAATTCAAGGTCTTTTCAAAGTATATTAAAAAATACATAATTTTTCTATTTTGTGTAACTAATATATTGATTTATTTGTTAGTTTTAATAAACTAGAAAAATAAAAAATTAGAGATTTAATTCTTAAAAACATTACAGTATTAAAAACATAAGACGAGAGTAGATATATATATTATTTTATATTTTTGTTAACTGTATATAGAAGTCCCTATAAATCTCTGTCGTTATCTTCCCTCACTCCACATAATTGACTGGTTTCTTGTCGTCAAGTTTTGCATATAAATGGATGTGCTGTGCTCGTATATGCATTCTTCAGTTCACTAACAAAATCATATTCCCGCAACAAAACCAAACAAGATAACTGTTCTGTGTAACGAATACAACACATGGGAAACCTCAAGTCTCTCGCTCTCTTGGCTTTGCTTTTCTCTCTCTCCCTCGCTGTTTTTGCGGACACATCCACTGATGCCACACATGGTATATATGTACAACTCTATATTTATATAATTTCTCTCTTTGCACTTTCGATCATATTGATGAAATGATGATCGAATATCTAACTCATGGTGTATATAAACCTGTAAATTACACGTGCAGCTAAGGATGACGTGAAGCCAAGTACTGAAGCAACCGATGGTGTAGAGCCCCAGCAAGGCTGGTTTGGTGGTGGTTGTAGGTACGGATGTTGCGGTGGTTGGTGGGCTGGACGGTGCAGATACTGTTGCAGCAGTCAAGCTGAGGCCAACGTTAACGAGGTTGTGGAAACTGTTGAGCCACAGCAAGGCTGGAGTGGTGGTGGTTGTAGGTACGGATGTTGCGGTGGTTGGTGGGCTGGACGTTGCAGATACTGTTGCAGCAGTCAAGCCGAGGCCAACGTTAACGAGGTTGTGGAAACTGTTGAGCCCCAGCAAGGCGGGGGTGGTGGTGGTTGTAGGTATGGATGTTGCGGTGGGTGGTGGCGTGGACGGTGCAGATACTGTTGCAGCAGTCAAGCGGAGGCCAAGAAGGTTATGGAAACAGTTGAGCCCCAGCAACGTACTGGATGTAGGTTATACGGTTGCTGTGGAAGCTTTACAACTGGACGGTGCACTGCTTGTTGTTCCAAGCCGATGGCCACGGAGAAAGTGAAGAAGAAGGAAGAAGCTAAGCCATGATTTGGCGTATAACACAAACCCTCTATGTTTGTATGCATGCAATGCATGGTCAATTACCGGTACGTACGTATGTCAAAATAAAAGAAATATAGTGCTTAATCCTAGGAAGGTACCTGGAGCTCGATCAATAAATAAATAAAAGTCGTTGGTTCATATAATTAGGTATTTTGTTATGTACTCGGCTTTTCTCGTGGATGTTATAAATAATAACAACCGTTTTAATATCACTCATGCATTTTAATACTTTCTTTACAAATTTAATTATGATCAACCATATAGCTAGCTATCTCAATAAAGAAACCATAGTTTATATAAATGGTACTTGGTAGACTTATATGTAATCCTAAAATTTAAGTATAATAACAACTGCTTCTACAATCAAATCATGAATTAAAGGACATATATCTTTTGATTATGGATGAATTATAAATTTTATAATTTATAATGATGGAAACGCATAGTATTTGCATTAGTCAAATTTTATACATGCCAGCGAAAGGAGTATTCACCGATCCAACCCAAAGCGTTCCATCTCTTTCCTCCACCTCACTTATAGATACCCATCTATTCCCATTTTTACCCTCGAAAACTTCCGATATTACTACGCCACTACTACCCTCGCTCAACCTCACGGCCATGCCGTTCCCTTTGTACTTGGCCCAATACGAATGGACCTTCATCCAGTCCACAGGTAAGCCCAAAGCGGCGCGTCCTAGCCATGCGTTCGACATTGCGAACTCTGTCAGCTTTGAGTGTTTCGTGTTCAAACCTACCCAGAATCCGCCACGTGGACTCCTCTTAATGTTGTCGGGAAACCCAGGGAGCCTCTCCGCGAAAACCTCGTAGCTATCGCGAGATTCAGGCGTCCTCGTCGTCGTCGTCGACGTGTCGTTGAGCCAGTACCGTAGGATCCGACATGTGGCGGTCTCAACGACGAGAAGGTAATCACCGTTTTGGCTTAAAACGACGCCGTTTGCAAACGCTATGTTGCTTAGAAGAGTGGTCACTTGTTTCGTATTTGGGTCGTACTTCATTAGTCTACCGGTTCTGTCTCCACTCATCATCACCCCTATATAATTCCTGAAATATCAACAATACGCTCTAAATTCTAATACATATAACAATCATACCAAATGATTATGATTTTAAGATTAAATTTTTACATCTTTACCTCCGTTGATAAACCGAACTGCTGTCGGTAAAGTAGACAATTCCGGTACGTGGATCGATATCCAAACCGTTGGTAAACCGAAGGGGCTCATCCAGCTCACGAGTGGCTACACCTCCTTCTGAGCCAACTTTAAGAAGGCCCATATAAGCATCAGCGATATAAAGATCACCAGTGGACTCGTCAAAGGAAAGGCCCAACGGTCGTCCGCACACGTGCTCTGTTCGTTGGTGCTCGTGCGATCCCTCACAACCTTCTCTGCATTGAACAAATTTTAAAACATAAATTGCCAATGAAGTGTAACTATTTGTTCATAATCCGCTTCCTTCATTACAATTATCTGTTCTTCAGAACTAATTTGGCTATTAATTTACTAAGCCCCTGAGGTTAATGACAGCTTTATTCGCCACTCTCTCAGTTCCATTGCTATAGATTCACAGTTTCAATGTAATTTTTCGAACAAAATTTCTGATTTATCTTTTTTTTTTTTGTTAAAGGACCTAAAATTTCTGATTTATCGTATACAAGAGTCTAATCATCTTTAAACGTAAGTCACATCACCATATAAATTAGTGGTATGGTACATGTTAATATATTTACATATTTCAATCTATGTGAAAAATGTGTCAGATCATTTGTATCTACCAGCAAACTTGGACCACTAGAAGTCATTACACATTTCCTAACCAAAAAAAAAAAAGGGTGGTCGTTTACTCATTACTAAAGAGACTCCTAGTAAATAAAGATGATGCATTATACATTTTATATCACTCATTATTAATTTAGATTTCTTGAAAAAAAGAAAAAAAGTACAACGTTTCACAATACGCGTGTGAGGAACATCATGGAAGATAGATAAGTATATTCATAGAATATAAAACTAAAAAGTAATTAAGTTAGTAAGTTACATATATATATTTACAGTACATGCACATGCAATTGCGTTTTAGAATCCCCAATAATGGGAACTTCACATGCATGCCCAAATAACAAGATTGTGAATTAGAAAGTTTATATCTGCAAACTATAATCAACCAAGTTGACCACGTGGAAAAAAAGTTGAAGTACATAAGCAGAAACAAAAGAAGTACCATTTATTCATTGGTCGGGAATGATAACTAACTGTAATAAATTAAAATTGAATTAAACTACCAAATGTATATTCCTTCGTTGTTAAAAATGCAAAGGAGGTACGCAATCTTATCATTATTATTATTTGATACACAAAGGAGCTAATTTTGTTATTCTGATTTTTTTTTTGTTTTGTTGCACAATGTCATTCTGATAATCAAGTCAATAATTTCGATGGGACATACGAAGTTGGTGGATACAATTGAAGGACTTGAAACCACACAAAAAAATAAACGAGGAAAACAATTTTTCTAAAAAAATGTAACGAACAAAGAAAAAAAGAGAGGGTGCGTACCTTGTTGAGGTGGTGACGGCGAAATCAATCCAACGGCTGTCATTAGCTAGCCACTTAACAATTCGACCGTCAGACAAACCGGTATAAGGACCGTCGCCAGAGATATCGAAAACAAAACTCTCCGGTCCCGAAGCTCCGATGGTCGGAATCAGACGGAAGTCAGGTAAATGGACAGACATCATAGACTCTCCATCTTTTGGTCTCTCGCCGGAAAAATCGATGACGCTAAAGAGAAGGGCGACGGATATCGCCACCACCAAGAAGAGTTTCATCATCTTTGTGTTTGTTCTTGTTTCTTTGTTGTGTGTGGTAAGAGTTATTATTATGGTTATATATAGAGTGTCAGAAATAATAAATAAATTTCTGATACATGTCGAATTCGTGTCAATGTAAGTAAACTCTTTGGTATTTTTCTTTCTTTCTTTTCTTTTGGGATTCTTGGCATTTGTGGATCCGTTATTCTTTTTTTTTTTTCTTTTTTTTTATGTACATCTTTCTATTTAAAATTTTCCTTCTTAATTAGATGGCCCAAAACAAAAAGATTTCCTTCGTAATATGACTCTAATTAGGTGAAATGAATAATTTCATTTGGCATATTTTACATGTAAATTGTATGATTGCTTGCAAATGCCGAAAATTGAGGGGCCACAAATCCTTCATTGTTTTAGGACCATCTTTTTCTACACTCTGTTTTTTTCCATTCAATTTTATAAGTTTAGGTCAAGTGTAATTGTTGTTCAACCAAATAATTTATGGAAAATAAATTTTCCTTTGCAGAGAAAATTAAATGATGTAAGGATTGAGAGACGTAAGCATTTCAAGAATTAAAAACCAATAATAAAAATACCTCGAGATAATAAATAAATGATCTTGTTTGACTTGTGAATATATAAATAAATGAACCATAAATTTAACTTGTAGCAAAAATAAGAAAATAACGTTTTTGTTTGAATATATAAAGTATGTGTATAAATGAAACATAAATTGTAACCACAAAATAAAATAAAATAATAACAGACGAAAGAAGTTGGAGGAAATGAATTGACAAGGAGAAGAAGGGGCAGTGGGCACAAGAAGCAACTGCATGAGTCCCACTCGGCAACCTATTCGTTGTGTTGCCTTCTGACCATTTTGTTTTTATTTTAATTTTTTTGCTATTTGCTATCCAATTCAAATCCCTCCAACAACAACTCCAAAAGCATCAGAACCAATTAAAGAAAGAAATCGAAAAAGTAATGTGACCTCCTTGTCTACAGAACTCCAGTCTAATCCTGCTTAGCCGACTGCGCAGGCCGGTCCTTAGACTCACCAATTCCGGATTTCTTGTGAAGTTTCTTAAATTCAAAAGAAAAAGAAAACTATATCTTGGATTTTGAAGAAACTAAGACTACTTTAACAAGAAAAGGAAACCAATATTTCAGTAAATTATAAGATTTAAAAGTTTAGAGTTATTTTAAATGCAGATCTAACTGGATACCACAAATACTCTAAGTTTAAACCTTTAATTATATATCATCAATCCACACACAGAAGAAAGTGTTAATGTAAATGCAACGTAAAGATCCACTAATTACAGCCCAAATTGATAAACTTTATTACTTTAATAATGTCACCGTTAAAATCACTGACGGTCGAGAACCCAAACCAGAGCCTATCATCTCTTTCTTGAACCTCACTTATAAACTTCATATTCTTCCTTTCACTATCCTCAATAATCTCCATAAGCTCTCCGGTATTGCCGAAAAGTTTCACGCGTGAAACAGCCCCATCTTCAACGTCTTAGTGAAGAATTTTCAAATCGATGAGGTGGATCACGGATAACCTAGAAAATGGAGTTTTCTTGGAATGCAAGGTAACCGAGAAATCCCCTGTCTCGGTCCTAATTAAAGTTAATAGGCTACTAGCGTTGCCAGTGAGGTTCGCGAATATGTCACGGGTCCCGGCTTTTGGTCCCTTGGCCCAATACCGATGCAAAACTTGTGTTGGGACCTCACATGAAAGCACGAACGAACCATTTTTGCTTAAAGGCAAAGACCATTAGGGAAATGAAGAGGGTCCATCAAAAATACTACCCATCAAAACATTTTCACTCTTTTCAGAATATTCCCACATTATGATTTTTCATCTTACATTAAAAAATTCTGGCTAGTTTAGAAGTTAATTTTACTTTACATACAAATATATATTGAGATACGTACTAAAAATGGATTTTCTTTTAATAAATTGAAATTGTAAACACAATCTTTAGTATAGTTTTTAGCAAGTTTTTCAAATTGTAATAACCACACTCATTAGGAGAATTTTTTTGTGTTTGCGGTTTGCAATATGTAGAAGTATTTTTGGAACCAAAGGTGAATTGACAAAAATACTAAAAGTGGTAGGTATCGCTACTATCATTGAAGTAGATAGCAACCTCTTCTTCGTCTATATCCATTTGGTTGGCAAACATAACTTTCTGACCTTCGACATCGTTCATGTCCTTCTCGGCCAATCCTCCTTTAGGCCCTACCTAACCTTCATTATCCCAAAGTAACCGCCGCAAAAATACTAATCTCCCCATTTCTTTTCGAAGCTAAGTCCCAATGGCCTCGGCCTCCCACATGTAGGTTTTACCTTATGGCTCGAACCTCGAACAGTTCTCGCTCTTCATATATTTATAAACAAAATTGAAATATGTAGCTAAATAATTGTGTTGCGTATATACATTTACACTCTATAACCAACGTTATTGATCCAAGTGTTTAAATTTTCCAAAAAAAGTACTATGATTGCTACGATATAGATATATAATATTATAAGCTGTAATTAAACACAAGTTTCGGTTACGTAAGCAAATTGATATAATGATGTTGGTCTGCTTACTGTTAATGGTGCATGACTTCATAAAGGAAACGCTCAACAAGCATTTAATAATTGAGAGAATCTCTTTTATTTTATTTTTATTTTTTCCTATATTGTGAGAAAATCACTTTGTGAAAAGCAAGAAATTAATCTCACTTTGGAAAATAAAAAGCAGGAGTTGCATTTTTATTTTGTTAAGCGGTTTTCATTTATAAATGCGTATACACACTGTTTTTACTTTATGACGTGTCTCTCTGTCTTACGTTTCTTTGTATAATTATTATTCTGTTTTGAGGTGGAAAGAAAAAGAGTCTGTAAGGCACTTTACAATTTGTCGTGGTAAGAATCTGCATTATCACATTTAGGAAGTATTTGTCTTCTTACCGGTTAAAACAACCATTAGAAAGTTGTTTATTAGTCTTAAAAACCTATTTGATTTGCAACCCACAAGATTGTAATTAAGTTGCGACAAGTAGTTAACCGTATCTCATGTTTGACTCACTAATGCATCAAACTCTTCACACATAGCTTGCCTTCATTCCGGATTCTTCATATACGTATAAAGTTTCCAAGAGTAGAGATAGTTTAGAAGTTTCTAATATTAGAATAGTTTTAAAATCCCTTTATTGCTGTTTAATCAATTAACACCAAAAAGGAAAATAGAAGATGAGGCCGAATCACTTTATATGTGAAGTCCAAATTTAGCCTAATAACATGTCAAGATCGGCCCAATAATCACGCTAAATATATTTATATTTGCATATACCATATCTTATCTCTATTTTTTCAACGATTATTAATATTTTATTGACGAAATATAAAATAAAAATTTTAAGTAATTATTTTTTTTGGTAGGCATTTTAAGTAATTATTTTGTAAACTGTCGTTAGTCGTTACTTAGTATTATTTTTAGCAAATAACTCGCGAATAGTTATATTGCACAGTTAAACTTAAACCTAACAAATCATTCGAAAACCTCGTGAATATTTTTTAATTTATAAAAGCTACAAAAATTGTCCTCACATTTTGTGACAGCGTCGTGGAAATTGGATAGTTCGGCAAGATTTATATTGCTGCTCTGCTCCTTAAAAGAGATTTGGTACTATAGCCTGATATAATAACACTATTCCAAACTAACAAATGGAGATTTTTTTTGTTGGTAGAGTTACACGAACATAATCATAGAAAAAAAATCTTTATAAATTGTATTATATAAGACGTAACATAAAATATAAAGATTTGGTGTGTAATATTGCCTTTTCATTGGCCTTGTGTTCTATCGGAGGGGCACTGGCCATATACCGTATATTGTGTCCTAACATCGCTTGTAAGGGCATTTTAAATTCCGGTTTAGTATTTTATACTTAACGGAGTAAAGACTAATGATGAAACCAGAAACCATCTCGGGGACAAGCAAACCTGCTTAGATTTTCAACTTAATATCCCACTTAAAAGAGTTAGTATGTAAACATGTAAACAGTTCATCGCTATTGTCAAATGCACAAAACATAACTGTAATCTGTAAATATTTTGTTGTCATAAAAAATCTCTTGTTTAAAAAATGCTAGGTGTTAGTGGAATAATCGGAGTGGTAATTAGAGCATAGCTATTAAACCGCTATTTAAAAAAGCAGTAATCGTTAACATAGGAACCTAGCATCTTCGTTTAGGAAAAGCTAATGGTAACTAGAGCATAGCCTTTTCCATAAAATGCCACTTCTATAATATTGAAAAACATAAAGAAGGTTAAAATAAACATTGATCCCTAGAATCAATAGAATCTCTTGAAATAGCCACTAACTTTTTCCCCCCTTTTTGATCATCCAAGCAGTGCAAATTTGGAATATTTTCCTCTTATTTACTCCAATACCAAAAACTAGTGGCCTGTCTAGTATACGCGCCATTACGTTTGTACCGACACCTTATAAAGAGAGATTTGAGTCAGTCTGTATAGAGGAGGGTTCATATGTTTCGAGACATCTACAATGCCGAAACATATTTTTCACATAAAATTATATATTCTTCATGCATTACGAAGTTTTTGTTGTTATCTAACGAAAATCACATTGAATATTATCCAAGAAATGTACTAACTGGATTATGTTAAGACTTAGGATTATGAGTTTCATGTTAGCATTTTGGTAGAGATATTAAAAGCAGATAACGTTTCTACTCTAGTTACTTTACATTTAACTAATTTTTAATCCAAAAAATATATATCAGAGGGAAAAATGACATCGCACAAACGATCGAAGTTATCGGATGATGCAAAAGTTATATAACTCGAGTTGTTTCTTACTATTATTTTTGTCGACAAGTCGAGCTGTTAATATTCTCAAAATAGATCTCAAGCTACGGTCGTATCTTTTAAAAATAATGGCTGAGGTTTGGTTCAACGTATTTAGACCATAACCTCTCTTTTTTAATATATATAATCTAGGTATTGTTTATGATATCACCGTGAGCTAACGTGATTCGATACTAATTTATACACACCCAAACAAATAAACACATATACTAATAATAATGTGAGTTTATCGATACATGAAAATATTAACATATTTTGTGAGTTATAAGACCGATTGGGTACAACCACTCGTAACACGTATCGATACTCATTTTGTTTTATTAATTGAGTGATTCTAAGTAACATATTATCCATAACGTTAATATAACACACAATTAAAGTCTAAAGCACTCGTAACACGCACCCAACCCGACCCCGACTTGTACTCCAATATTTGCGATTGCTTCTTAAATCTTTACTTTATTTTCTTCTTTGTAAAAATTCGTCACTGCTCGAGAAACTTCTTAATGCTTAACTCCCTCCCTAAAAAGTTTTTGTTTTTGTCTTTTAGTATTAGCCAGAAAATAAAAGTTATAAAATATATTAACATAAAGCAAAGATGGAGGAGGCCACCAGATACGATCCACCGTATCTTCTCTCATGTCACATGCCAACGTCTCTCTATGCGTTAATAATATTCGTGACATTGACTTTGCATTTATACCAATCTTAAATCTTATAATATTATGCACATGGATATAATTTTGTGCTTAGTCTCAAATAATATCAAAATTACAAGTCAAATACTAAATATTCGCCGAATAAGATTTGATAACTACACCAATAAGTTTCTTTCAACCAGTCAAATCATAGAGTAGGAAAATTTCAAAGTAAAGATCGTATGTACTTATTATTATATGTGTAGAACAAGTCAAATATTTACTTTAATTTGTTTGGTTAATTATTAGACGGATTCTAGAAATTTTGATAATAAATTATCGAAAACGTTTTTTCGTCGTTAATTAGTGAGCTCACAATACACATAAGACATAACACACGACTCATGACAAGATGATAGAGACACAAAGATTCCACCAACTCGTTAATTTCTTTTTTAATTATTCTTTTTTTACTGTTGAAGAAGAAAAACATTGAGAAACAGAGGAAAATGAGCACTACCATGAACGCCAAAAAAGCCCGAAGACAGGAAGGTACTGGTCACCGTCACTCCTATTTCCATATATATCTGCGTGGTAAAAGTTACAATCATAGTAATTTTTTTTTTTTTTTTTTTTTTTAAAAATTGAAAGAGATACTGCTAAGTTTTGTTTTGTTTTATGTAGACGTAGACACAATTAATTATAGACAAAGCTCAACTGATCACTTGTGTTGACTTACACATTTGTTACAATTTATTTTTTAGTTAATGTATGTGTGTGATCCGATTTAAATCCACTTAGTGTTTTCATTTTAACCCCCACTAACTAATTTCATAGACGTCGTCTTCTACAAATTTGTCTATTTTGTAAAATTGTAGGGTCAAAAGTTGTGATGATGAAGTTATGAATGTGTTGAAGCGGAGGAGGGGTCCTCTATCATCAAAGAGTCATGGACGGTTCTGCTGAAGTTTCAAGAGACAAGATCTCCATTGAAGATCTATTTGACTATATTTAGGGTTTTTGAAATTGAAAGTTATGTCTTCCCGACACATCGTGCATTACAATTTCATGATAACTCCATTAATTCGTCGAATCGCTTTTTTAGTCAACACCACGATCCTCTGACTCTTGCTTTCTTGATCTCTTCGACTATTGAATTCAATTTATTTGTTTAAAATTCAGTGTGGCGGTAATTAACGACATGTTTGTTAGGCCGAGAGAGACTGTTCTGAGTTCTGACCATATGATGAATTCATATTTCAAATATGACACTCTCTCTATTTGAAAAAAATACGTTTTGTATGTGGTTATGTTACAAATATTAAAACTATTCACATAAAAAAAAAAGTCTCACTCAATCAACTAAAAAATTATCATTTTTTATGTTGACATTTGATTTAGACATGTAATCTATATAAATATCAATCGTATAACGATTTTTTATCACATAATTAAATCTTAATTAAGTCAACAATGCTACATATCTTAATACATATATAATTAAATCTTAATTAAGTCAACAATGCTACATATCTTAATACATATATAGATAAATACTAATATGAGTGAAACGTTCATTAATCTTAATCAGGTCAACACTGCAACATGTTAAAATTTATTACATATATAAATCTATGAGTGAAACGAGCAAATTTTCTTTTAACTTTTAAAAGAAACTGAAATAGCCAATAATTTGTTAACAAACAAGATTAAAAAGCCATTGTCATTTTGTTGCGGAAACGAATAAACAAAAAAAATTGACAATATAATATGAAAATTATGAAGAAAAATAAAAGAGATCAAGGAAATGTGGAAAGTGAGATGGACAATATGGAACCCACTAGACCAATAAGAGAGTATGGTAATCGGAGGGGCTTTTCATATGTCTACCATACTTTGGATACGTGTCCTCCATATGAAGATGATGATGGATGGTGATAGTTGCGATGATGGGCATGACCATGGGAGGCAAATCTTTGGCAGAGAATCAAGTGAACATTGCCATGTCTTTGCCACTACCTAACTGTTGTTGTTAGTACATTTTTCTTAATCCTTTTGTCAACGAATCTTATTGCTAAGTATAATACGATCGCCGGCACGGCGGCACCACTATTTCAACTTTAGGTTACCTTTATTTTCTAATTAATATACAGTTCAGGATTGGTATACATATCAATAATACTTCTAATATCAAAATTACTATTACAATAGTATACTTTATACATCTAATATTCATCTCTGTTTTTTTTTTTAATCTCTAATATTAAATTTTTTTTTGACTGACTTTATGTTACCAATCATATGTAACATTTTATCAATATAATTTACTAATATGAATATTATATAATCCTAGACCACCCACATTTATACTGTGATTATATGATGCCAGTCAGAACCCATAAAAACTGATACAAAAACAACATAAAAAAATACATCCAATAAGTAAATGATACGCAGCATAACACGTCACATCGACTCGCATGAATCCACAAACCCCACAACATAAAAATGCAAAAAATAGAAAGAAATAGGAGTCGATGAATATATTTTAAATTTTCGTGGTCCGACGAAAATACTTTTACGCTACATCACTCTTACAATTCAGGACCATTTCAAATTATTTCAAAGTTTTGTATTAATATATATGTATATTTTAAATGTAATGTTGTAAATAAAAACAGTAACAAATCAAACTCAAGCTAAGTTAAAAACATTAAGGGGTTATTGGTTTAGGATTTAGAAAGAATTTTAATGACTTTAAAAGTTATGTAAAATACTATGTTGTTATTCAATCAAGGCTTTTAAATTTTTTTAAAAATTTGGTGTTATTGGTTGTGGATTTGTAAAAAATTATCTAAAATCTTGATAAATCTAGTGTTATTGGATTAAGAGTCTTATAAAGTCATTAAAAGTTTTATGTTATTCAATTAAAACAAAAGAATCTTGGATTGTTAATGAATTCAAATTTTGTGTTATTGGTTTAGGATTTTATATCATTTCCTTTATAACAAAAGCCATGAAAACTCTTTCATCAAATAGAAAGATTTTGAAAGATTTTATGAAAGATTTTACAAGATTAGAAAACACAAATCAACAAGATTTAAAATAACTTCCTAAACAATCTTTTATAGAATCTTTCATTTTTACTTTCTAATTTTCTATGATTTTAAAAATCAGCAAAAATTTTAAAAACACAAAATCATTAAAATTCTTTCTAAATCCTAAACCAATACCCCCAAAAAAAATTATTAACCTTTTGGACATACTATACTTTATATGGATGATAAAAACAACCAATTGGAATGCATGTGGTTGTGGTAGTGTATATACATATTTAAATACATCATCCTCTTATCTTTAAAAAAAATAAATAAAAAAGTCTATGGTGAAGTAAACAAATCAATTAAAATCTTCGAATAGATTTCTTTTCATTATTTTAATCCATTACCAAAGTTTATTTCTTTCTCTCCATTGTCTCCTTAACTTTGATCCCTTAAAACTTGCTTTACTTCGTATAAACCAAAGCTAGATCCCAAAATTTTAGTTTTATTTTCCTTTTATTGCCTTTCTCTTCTCTTCTCTCTCTCTCTCTCCGAGATTTGGGGTGAAAAAAATACAAAGACCCCTTTTTTTAATTTCTCCTCTCTTCCTATCTTAAGCTCATTCTGAAGAAAGAGAACTCTCAACATTTTCCGGGGGAAGAAAAAAAACGGAAACTTTTAGTTTTCTAAGATAAAAAAAGAAGAAAGTTGAAAACTTTGCATCTGGGTTTTGTAGATTGTATAGATTCCAGATCTTAAAAAAGGTTTTCGATTCAATATCAGCAATGGGTATGGAAACAGAGTCACAGTTCCATGTTTTAGCTGTTGATGATAGTCTCTTTGATCGGAAAATGATTGAGAGGTTGCTCCAAAAGTCTTCATGTCAAGGTAAAAACCAAAAGCTTTATGCTTTTATGTATTGGAGAAAGCTTCGTTTTTTTAAATGTGTTTTGGTTCTTGTTTTGCAGTGACTACAGTTGATTCAGGCTCTAAAGCTCTCGAATTTCTTGGTTTGAGAGTAGATGATGAAGACCCAAATGTACTCTCTACATCACCCCATATTCATCAGGTTCAGTCTTTTTCATCCTTTTACATAATTTCAATTTGGGTACTTTCGAAATTTACAGGTTATTGAAATTTGGTTGTAATTTGTGGTGGCTTTTGGACAGGAAGTTGAAATAAATCTTATAATTACAGATTACTGTATGCCTGGCATGACTGGTTATGATTTGCTCAAGAAAGTTAAGGTATATTTTTCTCAAATTGGGTTACTGTCTTTTCCTCCCATCTCTGGCAAAATTCGTTTTCTAGAAAAAGAAATAAAGTTTTTATCTTTTTGAGTTTTTAAAAAAAAATGAGAATGTCAAATGGAGAAAATCTCATTTTTAGAATATTGTTCTCCCACCCACTCACCAAAAAAAAAAAAAAGCTTTCTTTTATGCCATTGTTGTATTTGCTTCTGAGAAATTTTTTACATGATTGTTGTGTATAGGAATCAGCGGCATTTAAAAGCATACCTGTAGTCATAATGTCTTCTGAGAACGTTCCTGCAAGAATCTCCAGGTAATGAATGGTCTCTGTTTCTTTAAGATTAAAAAAAACTGAGTCTTGCTGATTTGTGAGTTGGAATTAGTCAAGTTGGGGTATTATTTGATTCTTAACTTAAAACTATGCTGAAATTTTTGACTTTTGTATGCAATGGATGTGGAGTTTAGTGTTGATGTAAGTTGTGGTTTCCTCTTTTCAACAGATGTCTTGAAGAAGGAGCTGAAGAGTTTTTCTTGAAACCAGTAAAGTTGGCTGATCTTACAAAGTTGAAACCTCATATGATGAAAACCAAATTGAAGAAAGAAAGTGAGAAACCAGCTAAAGAAGAGGAGAGTGAAGTTTCTAAACCGGAGATAGAAGAGGAAGAAGAAGCAGTAATTGAGATCTTGCCTCTCCATCAAGAACTTGAATCCGAACAACTTGAAACGATGGTGAGTAGTAGTAGTAGTAATAAGAGGAAAGCAATGGAAGAAGTGATATCTACGGATCGGTCACGTCCTAAATACAATGATATCACAACCTCGGTCTGACCCTTTGTGTCTTTCTTTCTCAGTATCCCTGCACAACTTCAATGGTGTTTTTTATAGGTTCTTTGTAGGAAATGCTTCTTCTGGTAAATACAGGGTTGCTATAGAAAATGAAAAAGGGAGATAATATGTAGATGATGATTGGTTGTCACTTGTTATAGTTCATGGCCTGGGCAAAATACCCGACCCGAAATATCCGTATTGGAACCGAACCGAAAAACCCCGGTTCGGATTGGGTATGGATCTTCTCCAATATACTAATTGGATCTTAATTGTACATACTTTTGGGTATTGGGTATTACCCGATCCGAACCGATACCCAATTAGTACCCATGTATATCCGAACCTTGTTTATCATTTCACATATGTACCCAATTAGTACAATGCTTCACCACATTGAAGATGCCTACAATGCTTCACCATATGCAACCGATTTTTTCTTTAATTCTTGTTGTTTATTTCAATGATCTCAATACCTACTTCTAGCTTTTATAAGACTTTTGAATTTGATTTTGGGTGTTACTACTCTACTACTTGTTTATGTTTTGGATATTATGTTTTCTCTTGCTTGTTTTGCTTGTCTTTAGTTTCTAACTTTGATTTAGTTATTTTGATATGATTTTTTAGTTATAACTTCATAAAAATTA
Organism: Camelina sativa; assembly: GCF_030686135.1. NCBI lineage: Eukaryota > Viridiplantae > Streptophyta > Magnoliopsida > Brassicales > Brassicaceae > Camelina > Camelina sativa. The sequence goes on along the minus strand of NC_141884.1, from coordinate 3,473,856 downwards.
ATATATATATTCAATTTCTATATCAGGTATTTTAGTTATATATCGGTATTTTGATTCTAAATGGATAAAAAATACTTATACCGAACCGAACCCAAAACATATCAGATATATTTCGGTATTCCGAAAAAATACTCGAACCGATCCGAACCCGAAAAAACCCGAACCGAACCCGAACCGAAATTTTCATAATACCTATATGATTCTATAAATTATAAACCCAAATTACCCGAAACCCGAATTACCCGAACCGAACCCGAATGCCACCCCTAGTTCATTATGTGAAAATCAGCAAATTCCCATTTTTGTTTACGTTTCTTCTTCTCTTATCTCGAGAGTAAATAAAATTTACTTGATGCTTAATATTTTGTTTGTTGCGGAAAATGAGTTATTTTGCTTAACAGATCCGACCATCATTATCGGTCATACTTATCAAAATAAATTAAAATTAATTTTTAAGACATCCCATGATTTGAGGATGTAAAATGTCTAGATATTATTTCTCCTGTTCAAACATTAAAAATATCATTCTTTCTTTCTTTTTCTTTACACAGTATTTTTTTTATTTTTATAGATATTTCCATAGAATGACCACTGGAGATGCTCAGTACATAGCTTAGAGTGGATTAATATCAAAACTAAAAAAAAACTTTAGTTACTTGGTTCGGATAATTTAGGTTTCGGTTTTGGAAAAATAGATCTTTTCAGTCTTTCAGATAGAGCCTTTCAGATAGAACATGGGATTTGGTTTAGTAGACAAAAACTTATTTACACAAAATAAACATAAACAGTTAAATTTTTAAGGGAATTCTCATAAATACTACTGAAATACTATTTTTAGTTTTATTTAAAAAAAATATCATCAAAATATATTTTTTCCAAAAATACCACAAAACTAAAACTAAAAATTTTAACAATCAAATATAAACCCCAAATAAAATAAAACTACACCCTTAAATTGTGTTTGTGGTATTTTTGGAAAATTTTTAAAAATGTGTCGATTAATAAAAAAAAAATAATAGTGGTATTTTTGAAAAAAAGAAAATTAAGTGTGATTTTCTAAAGAATTTCTTTACTTTTAGTCAATATTATAAATATAAGATTTTTTTAGTGAATTTTGGTTAAATAAAGTACTATTCGGTTATTATATCGACACAATTGTAAAAAGATTGGATCTATAAATCTTTTCCGTTTTAATTTAAGTAACAGTAAGAAAGCAAAAAGAGTGAGAGGAGAGAACTGCGGGAGAAAAATATTCAGCCTGTTATTTAACGGAATCAGGGTTGTTATTATATTAAAATATTAAACAAAATTCAATATTATATTTTTGTTTACCAGTTTTCAAACGAAAAGAAAACCCTTTTAAGGTATATTAATTCTTCTTATTCTAATTTCTCTCAAATTTTTCTTCACAAAAGCTTTGTTTCTTCTATATCTTACAAAAATCTTATTTGTCATCGGTTTCACCAGCTCGAGTCTGCAAGCATCGTACGAAACTGTTTCACACAGAAGCCCCCGCAGATGATGAATTGATGATATATGAAGCCAAGTAAGCGTGTGAAGAATCGAATACTATGAATATTCTCGAACCCTTTCCGTTGAAACACAAAAGACCAACAACAACAACAACAACAAGAAATTCTCAAAACCAGGTTCGTATCATTCGTCCTCTCTTTTCTTATCTCCTTATTTTTCTCTCTTTAACGTCGCCGAAGCGGTTCTTTTCTTTGTTTTAATTTTCATATCTTGACGGCGTTAACGTTTGTAAAATATTCTCTAATCCTAATTCTTGTTACCGAGTTTATCGCTAATATTCAACCTAACATGATGAGAGAATCTTTCACTTTCTTTATCATTCCTGAAATAGAGAGACTCCTTTCTTTTTTTCTTCATCAGGTTCCTTCTAAAGAAGTTATGAGCGAACCATCTCGTCACAATCTTCTCTCCAGCTCCCTACGTGATGCTGCAGCTGAGACCGCAGACAAGGTGTTAAAATTCTTACTTTCTAGCTACACAGACTCTAAAAAAACAATTCATGATTCTCTCTCTGTAGCTTATCATTACACTTACACGTCACCTACTCTGCTTCATATCGTGAGATTGTTGTTGTTCTGTTTCAGATTCAGAACGAAATCGAAGAATGTATTTGCAAATACATGACTTTTGAAGAAACGGTGACATATATCCGTGACAATCACAAGATTCCTCACCGTATCACCAAAGAGAGTAATATATCTTATAATTTATATGCCAGTTTGATTACGTACGTGCTTCTTTATTAAAATCTTGAACTCTCTTGTTTTCTCTATATATTTAGTTTGGGAGGGGCTTCAGGAACTGAGTCCGGAGTTTTTCGAACGCTACTACTTAGCACTCGAAGTAAGGCGTCAGATAAAGGAGTGCAACAGTTTGCTTCGAACGCAAGGAATTAAGATGCTCAAGGATGGACAGTTTGATATTGCTACTGCACCACGTACGTTTAAAAAACACAAGGAACACACTCTACTTTTGGATTGTTTAACCACTCGATTTTGTCGAAGATTCGCTTATATATTCTTTTGTCTTTGTGCAGCTGCAGTCATGAATTTACTTAATCAAATTCTCTCGGAGGAACTAGCTAATACACCTTGTAAACCTCTCTTCTAATGATGCATCATATCCAAAAGTACATAACTTGTTGAAAATTTGGGTTTGTTTTTTTGTTTTGTTTAATGTCTCTTGCATTGTATCGTGCAGCTGATATGTCGTCAGAGTTGAGCCCTTCAAGCTTTGCAATGTTGGCATTGGGTGATACAAATGGTCCAACAGGTAAAGTCACAAGATAAATATATTCCTACTCGAAAAACTCTATTTCTTGCACTTCTGACAATGCCAACATTGCAAAGCTTGAACTTGTAGTGAACCAGTTGCAGAGTCCTAATGACCAGCAACATCAATTTAATCAATATCAATGCTCTACTACACCTAATATTTATGCTTGTAAAGAAGAGACTCAATATTTCTCTCTCTAGCTCACTTCTACTCATGCATTTTTGTGAATGATTATCCTTTTCGTTCCCCAATAGGTAACAATCTTGGAGCTCCAACCTTTGCACCACCAACTACTGATCAATGGTTTACATCCAATGGTATTACCTGTAAAGAAAAAGACTCAAACTTTCTCTCTTTTTTTCAATATTGAGTTTGTTTTGTTTGATATCTATTACATTGCGTAGCTTATACGTCATGACTGCAGCTGCACGAAAACTCGATTACTTATGTTTCTCTGTTTTGTAGTTAACCAGTTGCAGACTCCTAATTGTCAGCAAAATCAATGGTCTACACCTTATGATCTTCCTTGTAAACACTCAATATCTTTCTCTCTTTATCTATCATTTGTTTTAAGACTTCTACTTAAGCAGTTTTACGAATCACTCTCTTTTTCTTTCCCCCATAGGTAATCTTGGAGCTCACCCCATTGCACCAGCAGCTTCAAATCAATACCCTATATCTAATGATCTTTTCGGTAAAGAACAGACTCAAACCTTTTTCTCTTTATATCGTATGGTTTGAACTCTTTTACATTAAAGCATTTCTATGAACCACTCTTCTTTTCTTTTCTTTTTCCTCCATAGATTTCTATCCTGCATTTTCAACAGTTGCACCAGGAGCTCCACCTGTTGCACAACCACCTACTGCCCTATGTGGCATGTCTACGTTTGGTTTTGGGGACAATATTGAAAATGGCGGCTCATATTTCAAGTTCTTTGATCCTTCATTAGCAAAAATGCTAACACAACCCGAGTACCCGCTACAAGACCCATATGGACAACATCAGCCGCCATATCTGCAGCAGAACTTGTCAGTAGAAGAGTTACTGCAATCTGGAGTAACCAACAACGAGCTGCCATATGGAGGAAACAACAAAGAGCTGCAATATGGAGTAACCTACACCGAGCTGCAACATGTAGGAAACAAGAGCGAGCTGCAATATGGAGGAAACAACAAGGAGCTGCAACACGGAGGAAACAAGAGCGAGCTGCAATATGGAGGAAACAACAGCGAGCTACAATATGGAGGAAACAACAAGGAGCTGCAATATGGAGTAACCTACACCGAGCTGCAACATGGAGGAAACAAGAGCGAGCTGCAATATGGAGGAATCAACAGCGAGCTGCAATATGGAGGAAACAACAACGAGCTGCAATATGGAGGAAACAACAACGAGCTGCAAGCAGTAATAATACCCCAGCAGCAGCATCATCAGGAAAAAAAGACAATGGAGAAAGCAGAGCGACAGAATTTTCTACCTGAGTCTAAAGATTCAAACAATTCAAATAGTGGTAAGTAGCAAAACCCTTTTTCAACACCACGAGCCACAAAAAGTCTGGTTTGTACTATATCTATATTCTTATGTCATCTCGTATCTTGCTTGTTTGTTTTTCTCTTTTCATTAAGGTGATAGCACAGTAACAAGGGCTCAAAACCAGCATGATCCTTCAAAGGCAACAGCAAAGATGAGGAATCTGAAAGAGAAAAGAAGCACTAAGAGAAGTGCAACCTCAAAGTGAGATGACGAAAGAAACTTGCAAACAGTAGTGGATTTATTCTTTAGTCATCTCCCCTAGATTAGCTTTCTTGGTTTTTTCTTGTTACAAAACCCACAAGATTTTTTTGGGAAGTTTCTTGCCACATTCATTTGCTCAAGAATCCAAAACTATTGCAAAGATTGGAGCTTTCGAGAATCAGTATTGAATCTTATCAACAAGACTAACAGAACTATATAGACTATATAGTCTTGCTCAAGAACCGTAGAAAATTTTAAGATCCTCTCATCTCATAGTCCCCAAGAATCTGTGTCTGAAACTTTTAACGCAGAAAGTTCACAACGATAGGTGTGTAACGAGACCCCAGAACTTGGAAGTAAGTGATCGAAAGTTTTGGCCTTTCATACGAACAAGCTCCAAAGATCTAATGACAATTTCTGATTTGAAACGAAGTGATTGCTTTTTATCCCACATCGGAGAAATAAAATATTTCGTTGTTGTATATAATAGCGAAGTTATCAAGTATAGTACGTCGAGTTCAGTAACGTGGGCTTGTGATCCAAGTGGAGACAATAAGGTGATGGGACGTTGGATCGATCTCATTGGGCCGGGTTCGGTGTGGGCTATATTCTGGCTCGCCCATTCCAAGTTGGGAGTTGAGGCATGCGGTTTGAGCGAAGGCTCGGATCACATGTCTTCTAGAGTGGGGGAGACCGCGTGAGGCTGGTTTCACAGAGCAGCGTACACCTCCCGCTCTTGACGGTGGAAGGATTACGAGCCATTGCCTTCTGAGCCTACTATGACCCAGTAAGCCGATTCCGATTGGACCATCATTTTTTTTCCCTACAAAATCAGACAACTAATGTTATAATGGAAACAGCGATGATCGAAGTTACAGCATATAGTTAGATCAGGCTTAACCGGAGGTTTGCAGTCGCAAACAAACAATGGTGGAAGCTATCGTTTGCTTAGTTTTACAAAATTGAAATAATAAATTGCCAAGTTTAAATAGAAGGGAAACAAAATAAGTAGCCCCAATTTGGATAGTTTCGTAATCATCAAAGACCTATGTAAAATAAAATAAAAATGATTTATAATTGATAATGATAAAAAGGAAGCTTCCACTATGATGCCGCTCCATCAAATTATTGTTTTCTTGGATTTATTATCTTCAATTATTAATACCATGGGTAACATTCATTGTGTCTCCTCATTTTTCTTATTCTTTTATGCAAATATTTCTGTTTTTTTTGTGAAGTATTAACCAAATTATTGGGAAAAATTCCAAAGTTAAATTATAATTTTTAGTTAGAAAAGTGTCCAATTATAGAGAAGCTGACATTTATTTTGGTATTTAAAAATATATATTAATAGACCAACCACTGGGTCGGACCGTCTCTTTTTATTGGTCGAACAGTGACGTGTCTCCTAACTATATGTCCTAATAAGTAATAACTGGCCAGAAAGAGACGCGGCTGGTGAACAGAATCAATACGTGGCGACGTCTTGTTGCTGGAAAGATCCTCGCGTGTCCCACGTGCTGAGTTTTTCTTGCATGATTCATTAATATTATCTTTCTCTCCAACCACATGGATCTTGCCCAGTAGTTGGTTTCTCTTCTGCCAAGTGAGCTGAGCTCGTAATATTTGCTTTGAGATAGAGAGAGTTTAATAATGGCGATGCCTTTAGAAATGGCGATGGTTCTTACCAAAACGGTGTGGTTTGCTTTGAGCGGGTGGATTTTCACATGTTTGTCCATCGCCGACGAGATCGCCGGTTCTCTCAGAGACCGAGAACGTGTTCATCATTCACATTTTGGTTGATCAGTTGTTTTTATATACATTCTTCACCCTTCCGGATTTTCAACTTTTTTTAATTTCCCCCGGTGAGAATCGTCCCAAAATATATTTGAAGAGTAATTTGGGTTTATTGTAGAGGAAGAAGATAAATATATAATGTATAGGTCACTTGTTTGCTCCTTGATATTACATATTACACGTCTTAGTTTGTGTGTGTTCTGCTGATTTGAGAGAAGGCTTTGTGTTATTATTGGTTCTTATTTTCCAACATTGTACTATTTACATCAAAAGTGTGATGAGTTACATTCCTTGAGAATCCTGCTGGTTCTGGTTGAGAAATGAGAATCATCATTCAAATAGCTCAAGATTGATCATCATCTCTGGTGATGGTATTCATAGATAGCTTAAGTGTAGACAACTGTTCCAATTTGGCATATGAAGAAATTATAAGCAAATAAGTGTAGAATTCACTTTTTTTTTTTTTTTTGGGTAAAAGCAAGAAAGAAGTTACATCTTGAAATTTCTAAACTAATTTTAGCGCCTTGGGCGTCTTTCTTTACGGATAAGTTACCAAGATTTTATTCTTTTTATACATAAAAAAAGAAATTAAAATATCTTCTTTTTGCCCATCTTGCTTTTGTTTATGATAATGATATTTTTCTTTACTTTCAGTTATTTTATTTTTTTAATATATACAAAAATATTTTTGCCTGTCTTTCTAAAAGGCAAAGTACCAAAAGGATTCTTCAATGAGTGTTCCTTGTGCAGTTCAGTTTCCTGTTTTATTCTTAATCCCATATAACAGAAAGCTATCAGTGCACACTGCACACAGCTCATTTTCACTAGACAATATTTCAACTTTTACTTTGTATGTGTTGGACCCTGGAATCTGAATATTGAACTTTTTGTGTCCACATATGTAGTTGATTATTGACGTTGTATGGGATAATCCAAGAAAATCTCGTTCTTTATATTGTTACTATTGTATAATATTTCAGCTCAAAAATCAAAGATTCAAAGTTCAAAACATATGAAGTTAATTAGTCCTCTTTCTATAGTCAGCTTTTAATGCTGTTTTTACTGTTACGTATACTAAATAAGCAACTTAGGAAAGTATCACTGTCTTCTTTCTATAAGAATTAAAGTTTCTAAGTAATTTTGCTCTGTTTCTATTTCCCTATAAAAAGTATAATTAGGCTAGTTCACATTTTGGAAGCTGTTATGCAAATTTTGAGGATCTTGACAGTTTACTTTGTTTTTTTTGGGGTCAGTCATTATTAATTTTCCGAATTTACGCTCTAAAAACAAGGATCAAATTGGATACTTTCCTTAATTATCAAATCAAATCAAATGCGATCTCGACGAATCAACATCAGCATCGTCTTCTTTAGTGTTTTTCACCATCTTCCACCTCTAACTTACATAGACAGCTCCTTTCCACCTGTTTCTTCTCTCTCTCTCTTTCTCTTTCTCTTTTATATTTATTCTCCGACAAAAGAAAAAGTACAAGAAACCCATCAAAAAGAAGTTTAAGAAACTAACATTTGTTCTGCTTCTTCTAACCATCCATGGGTTCCTCTGCTTCTAAAACAACTTCTTCTTCTTCTTCAGCCTCGGCTTTGAATTCATCTCCGGAGACGAAACTCAACTCCAAAGTCTCCTCTTCTTCCGTCGCTAAAGCTTTCACGTTTCCGATGCCGTCGATTCATCATCCACCGGCTAAAAAAGGCGATACGCACCATTTCGTCTCCCTTACGTCCACCACTTACGGTTCTCTTCTTCTCGACGGAGCTTCCGAAAGACAAACACTGCCTCATCTCTCTGTTTCAGGGAAGAGTAGTAACAAGAAGACGACTGAAACAGAGGAGTCACGCGAATCGTTGTCTCCTGACTCAGTGATCAACACATGGGAGCTCATGAACGGCCTCGACGATTTGGAGGATTCTGATACAAGTAAGCGTAGTTCCGCCCTAAAGTTTGATTCTTTTTCTAAACCCATCGAGAATCGAGTCGTTGGTAGTAATGGTTGTGCGTTGAAATTGGACGAGTCTTACGAATTCGTAAGAATCGAAGAAGATGATGAAGATTGGAGATTGTTGCCTTTTAAGCCTAAGCAACCTCTGTGGAAACATATGTCTGAAGAATCATTTCTCTCTGACTTAGATCCTAATATCATCTCATCTTACAAGAAAGCATTGTCTTCTAAGCAACTGGGCAAAACCAGTAGCACTAGATCCTTCTCTTGCAGCCACTCAAATCAGTCGGCACTACCAGAGTCTGCATCTTCGAGTCCACTGAGTTCTCAGAATTTGGAAGACCTAGAAAAACCAAGATTGCTTGAGACAGAAGATAACAATAACAAGATAGTATTGTACTTCACTAGCCTCAGAGGAATTCGAAAGACTTATGAGGATTGCTGTTGCGTCAGAACGATACTGAGAGGGTTTCAGGTTGCGGTAGAGGAACGAGACATCTCAATGGACTCCAAATACAGGAAAGAGCTTCAGATCGCACTCGGCGAAGAGAAGCCAGTTTGTTTACCTCAGGTGTTCATAAAAGGTATCCGCATTGGTGGGATTGAGGAGATCAAGAAACTCAACGATGGAGGCGAATTAGGAGAAATGTTAAAAGGCTTTCCAGCTTGGGAAACCGTGGGAGCTTGTGATAGCTGCGGAGATGCAAGGTTTGTGCCGTGTACTAATTGTGGCGGTAGTACTAAAGTGTTTGAGGAACAAGTAGATGGGTTTAAGAGATGTGATGGATGCAATGAGAATGGTTTGGTACGTTGTAACAAGTGTTGTCTTTAGTAATTGGGTTCGTTTGATTGATGTTTGTTGTGAAATGTGAAAAGATATGACTTTTGACTTTAGATATGTTTGTTTGGTTGTGTTCTTTGAATTATAATGTTTGTTTTCTTGTACATTGAGTTATTGAAATACTAGAAGTGATGTCTTAATTGCCTCAATTGTTTCTTCACGTTGACGTTTGTAATTTTACATGTTAAAAAAAAAAAACAGTTACTAAACACTTTTTCATATGGATAAGCAAACTGAAAAGTCAAGTGCGCTAAAGTTACAGCTTAATCACCTTTGACTACATCACGTGCTTGTTGATTGGCTACCATCCAAGTCTGTTGCAAACTTCATTCGCTGTCACAAAAACAGCGTCACGGGCAAATTGATTACTCAAAACGACAACGGGTCTTGTCATCTTTCAATCCACTTCACTCTGCTCAAAGCTTTGCTTCCTTCACCGAAACCGAGAGAGACGATGGAGGGGAAAGGGAAAGAGATAGATGTTGGACCGTCCATTAATAAACCAAGTGTAGAGTGTCACAAATATTACTTGGCGCGTCGAACCACCATGGAGATGCTCCGAGACAGAGGATACGATGTTTCCGACGAAGACATTAACCTTTCACTCCAGCAGTTCCGAGCGCTCTACGGAGAACTTCCTGACGTAGATCAACTCCGTATCTCTGCCAAACACCGCTTCGATTCTTCCAAAAAGGTAATCTGAAGACTGAATTCGATGCTAAAGTGATTTCGATATTTGCATGTGCCTAGCTTTTAGGAAAATTCGAAGTGTTTTCCATTTATTTGATTCAATAAAATACAGTTTACAGTTGGTCTGACAAACTTTGAGAAATATTGTCTGCTTTTCAGATTGGTTCCTAGTTAGGTTAGATTTCATCTGAATTCCTCTGTTTTTGAAACAGAATCGTTCTTTTCTGACAAAAAAAAAAAAAAAAAAAAAAACCAAAGATGTTGTTAAAAGATTATAGATCTCTAACTAGAATGTTGAAATATGTATATATTTGGTTTGGTGGTTGAGTTAGTTAGCACTTAGCAGTAATCAGTTCGTTAATTGATGAACACTTACTTGTAAATTGTAGGGCTAAGAAATAATAAAAAAAAAACATTTCACATTCATCCTACTTTTAAGTTTTAACCTAGCTTCTCTGTTCTTGGCTCCTCTTGAAAAGTCCTATCTTTGTATGTTGTTGTCACTGAAGTGACAAGCGTAGAGCAATTTTTGTCTGATTTGAATTTCAGATAGCGGTTTTGTTTTGTGGAACTGGTACGGTTAAGGTCAATGAAATGCGAGTCATTGCAGCAGATGTACTTAACCGAGAAAGTATAACTGGATTGATACTGGTTCTGCAAGGTCATATAACAAATCAAGCTCTAAAAGCCGTTGAGCTATTCACGTTTAAGGTCGAGTTATTCGAGGTATATATCTTTTATATATATTGAACCGTACGTATTAGGTCATGTGTTGGTTCGACTTGATTATCACAGTTGGTTCATAACATCTTGGTTGCTGCTTGTCGTGTTGTTAGATAACCGATTTGCTAGTTAACGTAACAAAACATGTCTTGAGGCCAAGACATCAGGTTTTGAATGATGACGAGAAGGAATCACTTCTCAAGAAGTACAGTCTCGAGGAAAAACAAGTAAGCAAGTGCTTTTTGTACATGGGATCATTCATTATAGGAACTATGAGCCAGTTTTTTTTTGACTTAAAAACGTTTTTTTTTTTTTTTATATCTCCCTATTGTTAGCTTCCTCGGTTATCGAGCAAAGACCCGATTGTGCGATACTATGGACTAGAGACAGGGCAAGTCATGAAGATCACATACAAAGACGAGCTCAATGATTCGCAAGTTACGTACCGATGCGTCGGGTAATCTCGTCTTGTTTATATCTTTAGCTCTCTTTGTGTGTAGAAATTAATTTGTATCACGTGTTGATGCCAAAATCTGTACTTTTTCTGTTTTTTGAAACAAGTTTGATAATTAATTAATGTTGTTGGTCATTTCATATAGATTAATTTATTCGCAACTCTGCATAATACTTTTCTTACAATCTATACTTTACAAGAACATATGAAAGCAATGGTCAACTATGGACGTTAGTCGAATTTGGCTGATTCATGTCTGACCAATGCGTTAACTTTCTCGGCTTCACGGCGAAGTCTTTGCTCCTCACGTCTGGCTGCCTTTAACTGAAGCTCTTGCTCCTCCACGGAGAAGGTGCTAGTGATTCCCATCGTACTTCTGGTGGTATCTGGATCGCGTAAACAGCACAAACTTGAGCCCATGTGGATCAAACTAAAATCTTTGATTAAAAAGATTAATCAAAGAAGAAATAAAAAGAAAAATTGTGCCGAAGATACAAAATTTAAGAACAAATGAGAGAGATTAGAGACACAGGGGTTGGTTTTTAAACCTTGGACCAGAAAATGTGTGTTTGCTGAAAATAATTAGTGGTTTGAAAAATTGTGTTTCTCATTATATATATTTAAAAAAACTGGAGTGTGACACGTCAATAAACAAAACAATTAATTATTATTACTATCTTATAGCAAGGTTCTCTTTTACCAAACTCTAAGCAGTTGCTATTTGACATTCTCTTTTTATTACATTTGTCATTTTCTCTTTAATATTTTTATTGGATATTTTCAATTAACTTTATATGACATATATTATATTATTTTATATTTATATTTAAGACAAAATGTAATTTGATATTATACATTATAAGATGTTTAATTTATTCTTTAATTTGTGTAGCATATTATCCAAAATAATGATTTTCTCTTTTATTTCTGTATTTTAATAGAAATAATTAAACATGATATGATTATTACATTATTTTTCAATTTGATCTAACTAAAACAAACTAAAGTATATTGAAATATATCTATAATTTATAAATATTTAATATATATATATAAATTATAAATATTTAGAGAGAAATAACTAAAGTATATGTTTTTCAAAAAAAAGGAATATATATATATATGTAATTATAATTTGTTTTGCTTAAAATTTCTATCATATATCATTAGTCATAGTAACTTTTTATATTTGAAAAAATAATAAATATGTATTTATGAACCTTCTCACATATTTTATTTATCTTCTCACATATTTTATTTATCTCATCTCTGTAGCATTTTTAAAACATTTGATGATTTCACCAAAAAAAAATGAGTGGACCCGGTGCACTGGCACACCCAGCACACCTCTAGAGCCGGGCCTGATTTCACCTCATGGTCTGGCTTAAAAGTAAACAAGGATAAGAGTCAGCTCTTCCTCGCAGGACTTGATCGGATTAAATTTTTCACTTCTTTGATTGTAACTCCAAACCTAATCTCTTTTTTTGTCGTCTTTTTTATATGTATAGCATTCAATATATAAGCATCATTTTAAAGCCTTGAAAGGTAGTGTAGTTGTCTGTTAAATGAACGTTTTTTTTGTTTCTCTCTTTATTTCTCTTTTTCTTGGCAAAAGTTCATTACACCATCCAATCCAGATTTAGAAAATTAATGTTCATAAAAGCTTTTTTGGCTTAATTTTTAACTATATTTTCCTCTTTACTTTACAAACCAACAAACAAATTAAAACCGCTAATGCCAAAAAAAAAAAAAAAAAAAAAAATTTAATAGAGAATTGCATATAGAGAGAGTCCAAAGAAAAGGATCTTTAATAGAGAGTTGAACAAAAGAAAAGAAAAAGAAAAAAACGGCGGGCTGCGTTAATAATAAGAAACCGGGGGGTGAGGTGGAGAGAAGAAGAAGATAAGCATAAAAACCGAAAGAGCCAAGTCCGCAGCGCAAAGTCATAGCGGTTGGGCGTTGAGAAAGACGGACCCGCCTCTCTTGGGGGTATAAAGCGCCTCCTTCTTCAAGAATATGCTCTTCTCCTTCTTCTCTCTCATTTCTTCCTTTTTCATCTCTTCTTCTTTCCCCTTCTTTCTTAAAGTATAACTGGATTGATACTCATATAACAAATCAAGCTCTAAAGCCTTTGAGCTTTTCACGTTTAAGGTTGAGTTATTCGAGGTATATATTATATTGAGCCGTATTAGGTCATGTGTTGGTTCGACTTGATTATCACAGTTGGTTCATAACATCTTGGTTGCTGCTTGTTGTGTTATTAGATAACCGCTTTGCTAGTTAACGTAACAAAACATGTCTTGAGGCCAATACATAAGGTTTTGAATGATGACGAGAAGGAATCACTTCTCAAGAAGTACAGTCTCGAGGAAAAACAAGTAAGCAAGTGCTTTTGTTCATGTGATCATTCATTCTAGGAACTATGAGCCAGTTTTGTTTTGACTTAGAGACGTTTTTTTTTTTATATCTCCCTATTGTTAGCTTCCTCGGTTATCGAGCAGAGACCCGATTGTGGGATACTATGGACTAGAGACAGGACAAGTCATGAAGATCACATACAAAGACGAGCTCAGTGATTTGCAAGTTACATACCGGTGCGTCGGGTAATCTCGTTCTCGTCTTGTTTATTTCTTTAGCTCTCTTTGTGTGTAGAAATTAATTTGTATCGCGTTTTGATGTCAAAATCTGTACTTTTTCTGTTTTTTTTTAAAACTGTAAACTTTGTGTTTCCTTTTTGATATTAACATAAACCAAACAAGTTTGATAATTAATTAATGTTATGGTTCATATAGATTAATTTATTCCCAACTCTGCATAAGACTTATCTTACAATTTATACTTTACAAGAACATATGTAAGCAATGGTCAACTATGGACTTTCGTCGAGTCTGGCTGGTCCTCCCATGGAGGCTTGACGGCGAAGTCTTTTCTCCTTCAGTGTGGCTTCCTTTCTCTTAAGCTCTTGCTCATCCGCGGAGAAGGTGCTAGTGTTGTCCATCGTACTGCTGGTTGTATTTGGTGGTTCGCGTGCACAGCACAAAATTGAGCCCATGTGGATCAAACTAAAATCTTTGATTAAAAAGATTAATCAAATAGGAAAAAAAAAAAAATTGTGCCGAAAATATAAAATTCAAGAACAAATGAGAGATTAGAGACAGAGGCGTTGGTTTGAAAAATTGAGCTTCACATTATATATAGTTAATAAAACTGGAGTGTGACGTCAATAAACAATAAAATTAATTATTATTATTATCTTATATTAAGTGGGGGTTAATGATTTAATTTGAGATTTTTATAGAATTTTAAAAGACTTTAAATTTTATGTATAATTTGTTGTTAATAGATCAAGATTTTGTTAAACTCTGTTAAAGTATATTTTTATTAGTTTGTAATTTGTAAAAAGTCATTTAAAATTTTAACAAATTTAGTTTACTGGATTCAGAATTTTATAAAGTTAATAAAAAAGGTTGTGTTATTCAATTAAAACAAAAGTATCTATTATTAATTAATTTAATTATTATGTTATTGGTTCATTATTTTATATACTTTCTTTACAAAATATAGTCATAAAAAGTATTATAAAATTATAGAAATTTTTGGAAGCATTTGACAAGATATTAGAAAACTAATCAACAAAATAATATAATACTCTCTAGCAATGTTTAAAAATCTTTTATTAATTTATTCAATTTTGATGATAGTCAACATTCTTTATAAATTAGAATCCAATAACACCCCCTAAAATTCTCTTTTGACAAGCTCTAAGAAGTTGTCATTTGATACTATCTTGTTGCGTCATGTGTCAGTTTGTCTTTAATATATTTAGTGTATTTTTTTCAATTGACTTTATATGACATACATTATATTATTTTATTAAAAATATATAATTTGATATTATACATTATAAGATGTTCAATTTATGCTTTAATTTGTGTAGCATATTATCCAAAATAATGATTTTATCTTTTATTTATGTACTTTAATAGAAATAATTAACATGATATGATTATTACATTATTTTCAATTTGATTATAACTAAAACAAGCTAAAGTATATTTAAATATGTATATATATAATTTATAAATATTTAATATATATAAAGTATAAATATTTAGAGAGAAATAACTAAAGTATTTGTCTTTCAAAGAAAAAATGAATATATGTATATATAATTATATATTTTTTGCTTGAAATTCCTATCATATACTATTAGTCATAGTAACTATTTATATTTGAAAAAATAATAAATGTATTTATGAACCTTCTCACATATTTTATTAAATTTTATATTCTATCACATACTTTATAACTCTCATATTAGTTTGATTAGGTTGAAATTCCTTTCATATATTTATAGTTATATTAGCTAAAAAAATTAATACTCAAAACAACTAATAAATGTATTTTTGGTGAACTTTCTCACATATTTTAGTAAATTTCATATTCTATCACATCTCGTATAACTCTCATATTAATAATAATAATAAATTGTTTCACATTCATCCTACTTTTAAGTTTTTTTTTTTAAATTTGTTTTTTATTATTTTTGATAACTCAAGAGTGACCCTAAAGTCTTCATAGGTCCATGTTAAATTTTGAACCCCCGTAACCAATGCTACTCGGTGACAATCATAGAGCAATTTTTCTATGATTTGAATTTCAGATAGCGGTTTTGTTTTGTGGAACTGGTACGGTTAATGTCAATGAAATGCGAGTCATTGCAGCAGATGTACTTAACCGAGAAAGTATAAATGGACTGATACTGGTTCTGCAAGGTCATATAACAAATCAAGCTCTAAAAACCGTTGAGTTTTTCACGTTTAAGGTTGAGTTATTTGAGGTATATATCACTTATATTGAGCCGTACACTACAAGAAAGATGATCGATTTTCTACCGTAGAAATAGAAGGAAATTAGTAAGAAAATGTTATTTCTTACCATTTTCCTACAAAAAATGAAAGAGGAAATAGCCCGAAAGAAATCAAAATTAGTGAGAATTTGGAAGGAAATATCTTTCAAAATTCCTACGAAACTATTTTTGAAGGAAATCTCGTAGGAAAAAGAAAGAACAGTGAAAGACAATATCATCTATTTTCCTTCGATATATTCAATGGCAACTGTTTCCTTCTATCTTTCTTCTAATTATCTCCTTTAGTTTTCCTTCCAATATTTCATTCCAAATTCCTTCAAAAATTTAATACTATTTTCCTACCAAAACTTCATTCTTTTTTCTTACCAAAACTTTATTCTATTTTTCTAGATCAAACCCCCAATTAATTTTCCTCGTTTCCAGTTAGTTTTGCAATTTTATAAATTCAAAATTTATTAACAACTGAAACAATATATACTCCCAAATACAGTTTTACGATCCATAGAATTTTAACTTTTTATATATATATATATATATATTAAAATTAATATCCCTTAATGGGCTAGGGATGGGCCGATTACAACGAGGACTCAATTACAAAACGGAATCGGGAAAACTCGCCGGAATCATATCGGAGGCTCGGATCTTGCTGTATAACCGGAGGCAGAAAGTCAGGGCATTAGCTCCGGCGGATTCAAGGCCACGGCTTTGCGGTAGACAAGGCGGCTTGGAAAGACACGGCGAGAGAATCCGGTTCCCACCATTGAGAATCTATCCCCTCCAACCAACACCGGAAGCCTCGAAAAAACCTCCGAGCAAAAGACCTTTCAAACCGGACCGGTAGAAACCACCACGGCAGATCCAGAGGTTGTCGGCTCAGGCAAACCCTCTTTCACCAGATCCAGAGGTTGTCGGCTCAGTCAAACCCTCTTTCAGCAGCAAAAGACCTTACAACTTTACAGATCCAAATCTGAAACACAAACAAAAACACAGAAACATCGAATATGAAATCGATCAATTCCATCAACTCAAATAAATGAAAAAACTAAACAAAACTAAGGTAATAGATCGAAATCGTGGCATCGAGCGAACCCACAGCTGTAGAGGATCGAGATATGGTGGTGAACGGCAGCGGAAGCTTCGAGATATGATGGTGGTGAACGACGGCTCGAAAAATACTGGTGAATTCTTTGTTCATCATCATCTCTTTTGTCACAAGACTGAAATTGACAACATGAGTCTGTGTTTCAAAACAAAAAGTAAAGAACTTGTGTTTCATCAGTGGAGTAGAAGAGACATAGGAGTAGAAGAGAAAAGGAAGAAGAAGATATAGGCCGTTGGATTCAATATATCAACGGTGGATAGTGCAATCCTTGTTTCAGTATATTAGCCAATAAGAAGCTTTCACTAATTGGTAGAAATTTGAAAGAAATCATATTTCATAAAAATTTGGTAGGAAACATTTCTACGAGTTTCCTACAAAATATCTTCACTATATTTTTCGTAGGAAATTAGAAAGAAATATTCCTACCAAATTCCTAGCTCTTCTTTTCTTATTTAATTCGTTTCATTTTCCTACTAATTTTTCTACGATTTTATGTTTTGAAAGAATTTTGTAGGAATTTTCCTACGAATTTCTCACGATTATATTTGGTAGGAATTTTCCTCTCAATTTCCTTCGACAACTGTTTTTCGTAAAATAATTGTAAGTTTTTGGTAGGAAATTTGTCTTACCAATATTTTCGAAGGAAATTTGGTAGGATTTCACCATGTTTTCTTGTAGTGGTATTAGGTCATGTGTTGGTTCGACTTGATTATCACAGTTGGTTCATAACATCTTGGTTGATGCTTGTTGTGTTGTTAGATAACCGATTTGCTAGTTAACGTAACAAAACATGTCTTGAGGCCAAGACATCAGGTTTTGAATGATGACGAGAAGGAATCACTTCTCAAGCAGTACAGTCTCGAGGAAAAACAAGTAAGCAAGTACTTTTATACATGGGATCATTCATTCTAGGAACTATGAGCAAAGTTTTGTTTTTACTTAAAACTTTTTTTTGTTGATATCTCCCTATTGTTAGCTTTCTCCGTTATCGAGCAAAGACCCGATTGTGTGATACTATGGACTATAGACAGGGCAAGTCATGAAGATCACATACAAAGACGAGCTCAGTGATTCACAAGTTACATACCGATGCATTGGTTTAATCTCGTCTTGTTTATATCTTTAACTCTCTTTGTGTGTAGAAATTAATTTGTATCACGTTTTGATGTCAAAATCTGTACTTTTCTGTTTTTTAAAACTGTAAACGGTTAAATTTGAGTTTATCTTGGGCTTCCAACTATTAACTAATTGACAATTAGTGGATTGACCCTAACTCTTTATATATTAATGATAATTCCTTCAAACTTTTGATGTGAGATTTGGATTGTATCCCAACATAAACTTTGTGTTTCTTTTTGTATATTAACATAAACTAAAACAAATTTGATAATTAATTAATGGGTGGTTTATATAGATTATTTTATACGCAACTCTGCATAAGACTTTTTCATACTAGTTATAGTTAACAAGAACCTATGAAAGCAATGGTCAACTATGGTCGAATTTGGCTGATTCTTTCCTTGCTTGACGGCGAAGTCTTTGCTCCTCCAGTATGTCTTCCCTTAGCTGAAACTCTTGGGAGAGGGTTCTATTGTTGCCCATCGTACCGCTGGTGGTATCTGGATCGCGAAAACAACACAAAACTGAGCCCATGTGGATCAAACTAAAACCTTTGATTAAAAAGATTAATCAAATAGGAAATAATAAGAAAAATTGTGGCGAAGATAGAATATTCAAGAACAAATCAGAGAGATAGAGACAGATTTTATATATTTTGGTTTTAACCAAAAAAATGTGTGTTTGCTGTGAAAATAATTAGTGGTTTGTAAAATGGTGTTTCACATTATATATATTTTAAAAAACTGGAGTGTAACATCAATAATATTAAAAAAAATCATTATTATTACTATCTTATAGTAAGGTTCTTTTTTGATAAGGTCTAAGAAATTACTATTTGACATTCTTTTCTTAGGACATTTGTTATTTTCTCTTTAATATCTTTAGTATATTTTTCAATTGACTTTATATGAAATACATTATATTATTTAGATTTAGATTTAAGACAAAATATAATTTGATATTATACATTATAAGATAGATGTTCAATTTATTCTTTAATTTCTATAGCATATTATCTAAATAATGATTTTCTCTTTTATTTCTGTATTTTAATAGAAATAATTAACATGATATAATTATTACATTAATTTCATTTGATTCTAACTAAAAAACTAAAGTCTATTTTAATATATATATATATATAATTTATAAATATTTAATATATATAAATTATAAATAATTATAGAGAAATAACTAAAGTATATGTTTTTTAAAGAAAGAAATTAGTATATATATATATAATTTGTTTTGCTTGAAATTCATATCATATGTTATTATTCATATTAACTATTTATATTTGAAACAAATAATAAATGTATTTATGTATGAACCTTCTCACATATTTTATTAAATTTCATATTCTATCACATATTATGTAATTATGATATTAATTTGATTAGGTTGAAATTGCTATCATATATTTATAGTTATATTAAATAAAAATAATAATAACACTCAAAACAACTAATAAATGTATTTTTGGTGAACCTTCTCACATATTTTAGTAAATTTCATATTCTATCATATTTTTTTTTAATCTCTCATACTAAAAATCATATGTATCTTATCGGTGAAATTAGTTGGAAAATACTTAATTAGATGTAATACATTTTCAGTTTTATGATGCTATAAAGCCATTTAAGAAAATTTCTCTATAGAAAATAGTGATATTAGATACAAAATATGTAAATCATAATTAATAAATTTCTCACTTTTCAGTTCGTTTATTTTTGGTTCCGATGATCTGTGATGAAGTTGAGAGTTCAATTTATGAACGAACGATCTGGAATTGGTTTATCTGAGTTGAGTCTCCTTCACTTCTACTAAAGCAGCCGTGCGATTCCAAAGCATTGCCAAAACCCTCAGTAACTAAAGTATATGTTTTTTAAAGAAAGAAATTAATATATATATATATATATATATATATATATAATTATAATTTGTTTTGCTGGAAATTCATATCATATGTTATTAGTCATATTAACTATTTATATTTGAAACAAATAATAAATGTATTTATGTATGAACCTTCTCACATATTTTATTAAATTTCATATTCTATCACATATTATGTAACTCTGATATTAATTTGATTAGGTTGAAATTGCTATCATATATCAATAGTTATATTAAATAAAAAAATTAATACTCAAAATAACTAATAAATGTATTTTTGGTGAATCTTCTCACATATTTTAGTAAATTTCATATTCTATCACATTTTTTGTAACTCTCATATTAATAATCATATATATATTATCAGGGAAATTAGTTGGAAAATACTTAATTAGATGTAATACATTTTCCCTTTGAGGAAATATCTCTATAGAAAAAGAGTGATATTAGATACAAAATATGTAAATCATAATGGATATATTTTAGGAATTTTTAACAACATGGAACTTGTTGTCTTCATCCACTCTTTTGGAAAAGAAAATATTTCTCATAACAAAATGAACAATATTTTATTATGAATAATAACTATATATATTTAACATTTTAAAGAACAAAAAAATAACTAATTTGCAGGCATATATAAACAATCACACCTACAATTTATATTAGTATAGAATTTAATGTAAATACTCAATATATATCAAACAATCAAATCAAGTATATATATATACATATGATTATATCATAATCACAAATTAATAAAAAAAATATAAACAACTAAAAATACATTATTCACGTCTCGCGGGACAACTATCTAGTAGACAAAGTATATAATACTGTAATTGATAGAAGATTAGAAAACAAGACAGACACATACAAATCAGTTAAGACAAGTATTAAACTTCCTCAACGCATTAAGACATTTTATTTTTTCATTATATACAAAAAATCTCAAAAAATTTAGATGTTGATGGTGATTCCACATACATGTGAATGATAAATGGGTCAATTTGTTGTATAACCAAAATCACTAATATAATTAAGAATATAGCAGTATATTTGAAAGAATTAAGAAACTAATATAGAGGGTAGGAGAAATTACCATTTTAGTGTTCTTTTATAAAAAAAAAATTTTACCCCATCATATTCTTGTGGATCATTTATACTATTTATAAAATGATTCAAAATTTCAAATCTATCTTAAAAAATTGAAGATTTTTTTCTGCATAAAATGTAATTTGAATTTTTTAAATCAGATAAAAAAATTATAATAGCAAATAGTGTTTGTAGTTAGATACAAATTATACAATATAGAACATATATAAATAGAATAGTATACTATACTATTTTTTTGGAAACATAAATTAATCAAAAATAAAACAAAATAAAAAATGTTTATAACTACAATATTTTCTTATCTAGATAGAACACACAAAATGGGATAGTATAAACAACATAAAAATATACAAAACAAGTTGTTTCCAAAGAACTATATATACAACATATGAAACCTAAATAGAACACATAAATGGAATAGTATAAAGTGAAATGTAATGTATGAAACAAGTTGTTTACTAAGAAAAATACGACATATGAAAATAGCATATATATTGAGTTCAATAGTTTCCTAAGAAAAACACTATACCCTAAGGGATACAACATAGAGAACCCAAACTATCGAGTTAAACACATATCGAGTTAAACACTAACCATTGTCGAGTTAAACAGATGTTGAAATAAAAATGCTATACCCTAAAAGATACAACATAGAGAACCCAAACAAACAATTTAAACGCACAACGACTAAGAAATTTATATCCTAAGAGATATAATAAAAGCAACTCAAACGACCAAACTAATCACATACCGAGTATTTTACGTTATATCCTAAGTGGTAATAATTATGAAAAAATTTTGAACAAAAAATAAAGATTATAATCTAAGAAATACAACTTAAGAGAATTTATAAAATGTCCATTTGAGTAATAACATTTTTCAAGCCCAAAACATATGTTTAAAACAAGTCAAAATAAATTCAAAATTTGTATATATTTTTTTTTTAAAATAGAATAGAATAGAATATTTGTTTTTTTCTATATAATAAGAGACTTTACCAAAACATATGTTTAAAACAAGTCAAAATAAATTCAAAATTTGTATATATATTTTTTTTTAAAATAGAATAGAATAGAATATTTGTTTTGTTCTATATAATAAGAGACTTTATCATAATCAAATTAGTTTGTTTAAAAAAACACTAATCATAGTATAAACAAAAAAAGATCTTTGTTTTTAAATGAAATTGCATAGATTAAATAATTCATATGAAAACTTTAGTAGTAGTAGTATATATATATATATATATTAAATCAAATGGGGATGAAAAATAAAATAAAAGAAATAATGAAAAAGAAGAAGAAGAAAACAAAAAGGACACAACTGTCATTAATACATATAATACAAAAAATATTGTAGTTTGATGGTTAGAATGGTTAGACAATGAATTATAGTTTTTTTATTGGTTATACATCGCAATTCCTCAAGATAAATATCACTAAATTAGTTCTTCCGAAGATTAATTATAGCCCAATATTTCAAACCATTTCAGACCACTAAAAATTTACTACAGTCCATCTCAGTTCTAAAAAAATTTACTAAAATTTTACAACAAGAGACACAACAACCAAACGTAAATACTAGTAAAATTCTTAGTTAATTAAGTGATTTTTTTTCCATCTTTTTTTAAAAAAAACTAACCGATAAATTCAAAATCCGCCAATAACACAAATACTCTCTCTCTCGCTTTCCCAAATTTGGAAAAATTAGGGTTTGAACAAACGCGATCGCATCGCCCAAAAATTTCAAATTTGTGACAGGTTTCGTCTTAGTTTGAATCACTCGATTTCAATTGCATTCTTCTTTGTTTGATCCGAAACAGTGTGAAGCGAGAGCGAAGACACCTTTTTTTTTTCTTTCCCCAAATTGGATTAGAGACGATGAGCGATATCACCGGTGATCTCTCGGCGGTGAGTGAAGCCAAAGGCGGTTCTGACGCGGCCCGGATCTCGGAAGTGAAATCTTGGCTCACTTCTCAGTTTGAAGCCGCCGGTAAAGAAGTCCCCAATTTCGAGTACACTCATCGGGGCATCACACATCTGTATAATCTCGCCACCGTGTCTCAAGCTAAGTCTCAGGCTGCCACCATTGTCGCCAACGATTTTCGTCTAAAAGCTTCAGAGTACCGTGCTCAAGGTACTTGCTTTGTAATCCTCCTTATCTCTCCTGATTTGCTCGCTTGGCTGCTTCGAATTATAAAAATCATGTTTTGGGCATTCTCAGTTTCTGATCTGTTATTGTTGTTTTGGATAACGTTATCTCTATGATTTGATGGGTTTTTTTTGGGGAAAATTTTTATATTGGGTGTGTTTTGTTGATGTAGCGGCTAGGATTAGAGAGATATTGGAGAGTGCAGGAATGTCACAAGAGAGTTTACCGTCAAATGTGGTCTCTTCAGCTCAAGTGCTTGCAAATGTGGCTAATTTGTTGAACATACGGGACACTGAACTGAGCAGGTGACTGAACTGTTATTACTCTCTCTCTCTCTCTCTCGTTAGATTTGTTGCTATCTCGAATTGTAAACTGATGCAGAAGAAATGTGTATAGTTTTCTTGTAGCAATGGGAGACATTTCTCTGAGGAAGACTGGAGTGGAGGAGAAAAGGGCTAAAGCACAAAAGGAGTCCAATGCTCTTCTTGACTATACAAGGAAAGCGATACAGAGGCTAACGTATTTGAAGAAGTAAGATTCGTGTAATATAGAAACATATGTATTGAAATTTTAATATAATCTCGCTGATGCTGCACATGTAAACCTTGCCATTTTTTGTTAGGGGATGTTAAACAGAGAAATTTTTCCTTTGAGAAGGGACTTATCTTACTTTATCTGTTTGAGATGTTACAGAATCCTTGCGCAGCTAGAAGATGATGTAGTCCCTTGTGAATCACAGATGGAGAATTGGAAAACAAATTTGGAAGTAATGGCAGTGAAGGAGGAACAGTACATACAGCAGTACAAGAAGTATGAGGTAAACGCCTTCTTCTTTCAGTTTTTACATTCTCATTTGGTAATATAGGTAAACCGAGATTCAGATCTATGCAATTTAAGAATCATATACTTTTATGTAAAAACTGGAACAAACTCTTATCAAGCTGAAACAGGTTGGATTAGTTTAGGGATGCTAGTAATTCAAAGATATGATTCTAGGGATAAAATTATTTTAAGTTTGTAATATCATAAACACACACTCTGATAAATATCTAGATCGTATAAGAACTGCAGTAGCTACGTATCATTATCATATGATGCAGAAAAAGTAGTTTATTAAAAAAAAAACTTTAGCATAATGTGAGCTTTTGGTGGCTAATCTGCTTTTAGTGGTTTGCTGTGATTATATGGAGAATTTGGCTCTTTGAAAGAATCTGAGAAAGTCAAAATGAATGGTTCTAATGGCAGATGTTACTCAATCGTGTTGGCTACACTCCAAAGATCAGCCACAGAGAGCTGGTAGAAATGGCAGAGCACCGGAAGGAATTGGAGAAGATGACAAAACCTGTACTTGATACTCTAAGAAGCTACCAGGATTTACCTCCGGTAATCTTCATATTTTTGTTCTCAAAGCCTGCATTGATCTGCATTATCAGTTTGCTCTTTGTTATATTGGTACATTTGCTTGCTAGTCCCGGTTCAGATATGCTTACCTCATTTCTTCAAACAGGACAAAGCTCTGGCTGCACTAGCAATCGAAGACAAGAAAAGACAGTTTGCATCTGCGGAAAAGTATCTAGAAGAAGTGTTACAATCAGCCCTTGAGACTAGCGATGAATGATCTTTACATAAAAAAAAAACCTGAAAATATTCTGTTTTTTTTTTTTTGGGGGGTATATAAAACGTGCAACTTGTGTGTGTTGCTACAAAATAGCCGAGCAGAAGATATAAGAAAGTTTTGAGAGGCTATGCATTGTTTTGTGTAACTTTACCCTTTTAAAAATCTCGTTGTGTTTGATATCTCAAGCTGAGAAGAAGAGTAAATAATGTAACAATCTTTTTAATGCTCGGAGGATCTTTTTTTGAAATCACAACTAAAGCCATCACCTATCTACAGCAGAGAAAGTCAAAATCACTATGGGAGATGGGCTTAAATCGGACCGACGATTAGATTATCGCTACTAATTAGGAAAAAAGGAAAAAAAAAGAAAAGGAAACTTCACAAAACCCCCGTCTATTATTAGACTATAAAAAAGGGTCGGTCTCGGTCCTATAGAGCAGCTAGAAAAGAAAGAAAAAAAACCTTTACCATAAAGAAATTTGCCATCATACTTCAAAACCCTTTAAAAAGGAAAACCCTAATGTTTTTGTTAATCTCGAACAGGAGAAGATTGTGTTGAAGAGCTCCGATGATGAAATCTTTGAGGTTGATGAAGCGACCGCACGCCAAATACTGACGCCAGCTGCTCCTCTTCTTGTTAAAGACAGTCACGACGTCAAACAAGCAGCAGTCCCGGTCAAAGGCAAGATCCTCGCGAAACTGATTGAGTATTGCAAGAAACTCGTCGACGGTGCTGTTTCTTCGTCGGGCGAGTATCATCTCAGGAAGTGGGAGGCTGAGTTCATGGAAGTCGATCAAAGCACGCTCTTCCAGATCATGATGGCTGCTGATGAGCTAAAGATCCAAAGCTTGTTTGACCTTACTTGTAAAACAGTCGCCCGCATGATGAATAATAAAACAGTCGCTGAACTTCGTGAAATCTTCAACATCAAATACGATGCCACAGACTTGGAAGCAGAAGAAGAGATGCGCCAGGAGCATCCATGGGCTTTTGAATGAGAGCAAAAACCTAGCTAGCTAGTACTTTTTCATTCTCGGGTCCAACCATATTCACTTGGGCAGCTGTGGCACTAGTTATGTCAGCTCTCTTTGCTGCAGTCAGTGGGGTTGATGTTACATACAAATCAAACTCGAAGAAGATACTAATTAAATTGGAATTAAACTACTAAAAGTGATAATTAAGAATATATATGACGACATACAAATAATTCTCTTTCTCACTAAAACCAAACCCTCCTCCTTCTCCTCTGTTTTCAAGTTAGTAGTTCTCTTGTCTTTCATGTAATTATTATTATTGATCATCTCAGGAAGAGTGTGTGTATATATAATTATATCTCACAGCAGAACAAGTAGCTATCTCTCACGTTCTCCTCTTCCTGGCTCAAAAATGCGACTACTTTGCTGCTTATATTCATATTATACGAGAGAAAACAGAGACAGACAAGCTTTGAAACACGACACAATGTCGATGGAGGAGAAATACACAACAACTAAAAGTTAGAATTCTTAAAACCAACCAACCAACCAAATTGTTTGAGTTCAACTTAAAGGAATCAGAGAATTCTCAAAACCAAACATCACACCCCTGAAGAAACTGTGTGAGCCAGCATGGCTGTCTTCATTCCAAAGCCATTTTTCATCTTCTTCTTTCTTCCTTGGTTTCCATAAGATCCATGAACCAGATCAATCCAGCCCAGTCCAGTGTAATCCAATTTCTTTTCCTTAATACCCTTCTAAAACTCCACCACTTTTATCTGGCATCATCCACGCATCATCACAATGCAGTAGCATCCAACGACTAGAGACAACTTCTTCAAAGAAGCAAGCTAATAGATTCATATGATTCTAGACCCGTTTACATAGCCTGCACTTACCCTCAGACGCAACAAGTTGAGCCACAATGATATGCTGACCGAATTCCAAATGCACAAAATCCCACAAATCAAATAAACAAACTCTCATACCGAGCAAAATCTAGGGTTAAAATCACTATTGTTCTCTGCGGCTATTTCCTTCATCAAACATAAGTATAGAGACGATTTTCTAAAAATCTCAAAAAAACAGGGGTCTTATGACAATTAAAAAAAAAAACAGAATTTTCTTTCCGCGAAAGAGAGTCAAGTCAAGAAGAGATATTTTAGGAATTTTTTAACAACATAGAATTTGTTATCTTCATCCACTATTTTGGAAAAGAAAAAGAATTTCATAACAAAATGAACAATATTTTATTGTGAATAATAATAACTATATATATTCAACATTTTAAAGAACACAAAATAACTAATTTACAGCCATATATAAACAATCACACCTACAATTTATATTAGTATAGATTTTAATGTAAATACTCAATATATATCAAACAATCAAATCAAGTATATATATATATATATATATATATATATATATATATATATATATATATACATATGATTATATCATAATCACAAATTAATAAAAAAATATAAACAACCGTACGATATTATTATGGAACTATCGGACGATATTCAATCACATATCCTCTCCTTCACTTCTACTAAAGCAGCCGTGCAATTCCAAAGCACTACCAAAACCATCAGTAACTAAAGTATATGTTTCTTAAAGAAAGAAATTAATATATATATATATAATTATAATTTGTTTTGCTTGAAATTCATATCATATATATTAGTCATATTAACTATTTATATTTGAAACAAATAATAAATGTATTTATGTATGAACCTTCTCACATATTTTATAAAATTTCATATTGTATCACATATTATGTAACTATGATATTAATTTGATTAGGTTGAATTTGCTATCATATGTTATATTAAATAAAAAAATTAATACTCAAAATAACTAATAAATGTATTTTTGGTGAATCTTCTTACATATTTTAGTAAATTTCATATTCTATCACATTTTTTGTAACTCTCATATTAATAATCATATATATCTTATCGGTGAAATTAGTTGGAAAATACTTAATTAGATGTAATACATTTTCCCTTTAAAGAAATATCTCTATAGAAAAAGAGTGATATTAGATACAAAATATGTAAATCATAATGGATATATTTTAGGAATTTTTAACAATGGATGGGTGATGATACGTCAGAAAAAGAAAGTGGGAGAAAACCTGATGATGGACATCAGTAAGTTTCCGAGAGCAGCCAATTGCATAATCCAAGAGGATCCTTCCACGGTAACCAGTTCCCCTTTAATAGTTGTTTCAGTAACTGTCTACAATGAAAACCTTTTTGTTTATTTTGTATTGGTGTAAATCTTATTTCTTCTTCAAAATCTTACCTACAACCTGTATTGGTGTAAATTTTATTTCTTCTTCAAAATTTTCAGTCAGCGTGGCTGCCAAAACGAAGCAATACTTCCATTAGGAAGAAGGAGGTTCACTCAAATGGTCTTGTTCTTGATGATACTCTACTTCAGGATGCAGAGGTAAGCATAATTTCTTACTTGTTGACTCTTGAACTAGACATTATATTAGTTTCTTACTTGTTGACTCTTGAACTAAACATATTGATTATGTAGCTTATGCACAAATCTCAAAACAACCTTGTTTAGTTGTTTATGACTGCTTTTTTGGGGGTATATAAACGTGCAACTTGTGTGTTTGAGAAGCTATCCATTACTTTGTAACTTTACTCTTTTTTACTTTGTAACTTTACTCTTTTTTACCTATCAACAGACAACAACAGCAGAGAAAGTCAAATCACTACTGTTCTGCGGGCTATTTCCTTTACCAAACATAAGTATAAAGACGAATTTCTAAAAATCCCAAAACAACAGGGGTATTATGACAATTAAAATAAAATAAAATAAGAATTTTCTTCTCCCTCGAGAGAGAGAGAAGTCAAGAAGATATTTTTAAGAAATAATCTGTTTTGGATCGGCTCTCAATCTCTCAATTCACAATCATCAAAATGGGTTCAATGGGAAATTTCTTCGACTCCATTGGTTCCTTCTTCTCCGGCGGCGATAAAATCCCATGGTGCGAGCGAGATGTCATCGCTGTAAGTTTCTTCTTTCTCTGTTTTTCGAATAAGAAGAGACATCATCACCAACGAGTTTTACAGAACTGTTTACTAGGATTACGAAATTAGTTTGATTTCTCGATGATCGTTACTAGAGAAACAAACCCTAAATGTTCAAAATTCTCGTAATCAATATCATAAGGGGAATCAAAATTTGCCCGTGGAATTCGTTTATTTTGCATTAAAGGTTGGATTTTTAAGTCAAAGTCATGATCTTTTGTGGAACTTTTTTACCAAATGTATGATATAGCTTTCATGTGTTTTCTAATGCTTAAGGGGTGTGAGAAGGAGGTGAAGGAGTCCACTACTAATGGTGACTCTGAAGATAAGAAGAAAGAGAGCATTATGCGTTTATCTTGGGCTCTTGTTCATTCTCGTCAAGCTGAAGATATCCAGCGTGGTATTGACATGCTCGAAGGTTTTACTTTCTCCTTTGTCAAACTCTCTGCTTTGTGGCTAATGAATGGTGTAAAAAGCTTTTACCTTTTCATGGTGTGGTGTGAAGTGTAAACTAGAGAATTTGACCAACAACCCTTTTGTGTTTTTGTTGCAGCTTCTCTAGCAACCAGTAGCCCTCCTTTGGAAGACCGAGAGAAGCTTTATCTTCTTGCTGTTGGATATTACCGGACTGGAGATTACTCTAAGAGCAGGCACCTCGTGGAACGTTGTATTCAGGTTCTTACTTTTTTTCCCCCACATCCATGAGGTGTTGATGTTATCTACTTTCTTGATTATTTTTTTTAATGGTTTGTTTCTGTCTATAGATTCAACCTGATTGGAGGCAAGCTTTGGTCTTGAAGAAAACCATTGAAGACAAGATCGCAAAGGGTAAAATTGAAAGCGGTTTTGAATCCTTTTTCACCAAATCTGAACAAATGATATCTGATGTAAAACTTTATTGGTCCTATTTGTGCAGATGGTGTTATTGGGATAGGGATCACGGCAACTGCCGTTGGCCTCAT
Organism: Camelina sativa; assembly: GCF_030686135.1. Lineage (NCBI taxonomy): Eukaryota > Viridiplantae > Streptophyta > Magnoliopsida > Brassicales > Brassicaceae > Camelina > Camelina sativa. The sequence goes on along the minus strand of NC_141884.1, from coordinate 3,443,974 downwards.
AGCTGGTGGAATTGCTGCAGCTTTGGCTCGCAAGAAATGACCTAGCTCTTCTACAGAGATTCTGTGTGCATAACACTGAGAAGATGCTATTAAGCTTTTAAACAAGTTTTGTTTTTCCAGCCTTGTATTGGATTTTTAAGTTGTTTAACATATCTTTCATAATCGTTACCTTATCTTATATGCTCTGTTCCAATAATGATTCTTTCACGCATATATCCCAAAGCTGTGATTTGAAACCAATCGACTTCTTTATTGTAACTTTGTTAGTGTTGTGTTTTGAAGAAAGATTTGATCTATATGGATTCCTTCGTCCCACATACCCTTACAATGTTGCACCATGTCTAACTACTCCATAGTCCATAGTCTCTACATAACGAAGTAAAAAGCTTACAGAGACTCAGAGTTATATATTAGTCTTCAAAAGTGAATATTTGGCTGTTCATATTGATGATATTTAGTTTTTTTTTTTTCTTTTCAAAAGTGAATATTTTGCTGTTCATATTGATAATATAAATGACTTCTAAATTTCATAATTGGTTTAACGTTATTATTATATTATTTTTAATTCAGTAGTTATTACATTTTCAAGTATTATATCTCATGTTAGTTGCTAGCTAATAGACAGGCCAAAAAAATAAATTTGTGGGAAAAAGATAGGAAGGGGAAATAATTAATACAGCCAAAAAAAAGTTTTTATATGAGATGAAAGCGAAGTATAAAAAACAAACACTGACCGAAGACACTAGATCGGATTTGATTGGGCTCTACATTGTAGAGGTGACGTTGACACTCCCATAAATATTGGCTTTTCTACTTTTTTTTCATTTCTATTTTTATTTATTTGTTTCTCTTTATATGTGTGTGTTTTTTTAATATGATCACAGGTGTTTCCTTATGTAATGTCCCAATCTCGTTGTGTTAATCTTTACACGACAATAGATTTGATGTTTCAATTTTAAGTTAGAGACGAAAGACTGATTGCTTCCATTCTAAGTTTACCAATCAATTCAAAATCCTCATTATTAAAGCTCTTAATTATTGTCTTTGTTCCCCATATTAGCCTCTTAACTTTATACTGTAATTTCTTTTTGTCAAAACCCAACGTTTTCTTTTACAATCAACTGTAAATTATTTCTAATTTGTACAAACGAACAAAAGGTTTTACTCTCTTCTCTATATTCTTTTATATAAGTTAAAGCAAATATATTTTCAAACAAATTTGAGAAAAAAAAGCAATTAGAAGTTACGATGATATATCATCTCATGTTTCAATTTTGATAAATAATACGATGAAAATTTCAGTTAGGAATGATTCCTGAATATTATAAAATTTCAAGATCAATATGTCCGCAATAATTCAGAAGCCTAATTTTGTGCATGTGAAACCACTCGTAAATTATTATACCAGCGATATTTGACGTCAATAACAAATAATTATAATAATTTCATATCGTTTTAAACGACGATAGGACAAACACAGCCACATATCAAATATTTAGTAATTACCGAAACTTTTCAAAGGGTAAGAAAAAGAGACAATATATCGATTATATATATTTATTTATATACGCGATTAGACATTGCTGATGCAAATACATACAAAAACTTCAATTAAACGACAGTTCTCGAATCACGAATAAAACAAAATCATGTAGAACTATTATTATTGTGATAGGTTCAAACATTTCGAGCAACCGCAATTCTCAACCAGACAGAACATCTCTCTTCTTTCTTTATTTTTATCTTCACCGGAAGACCTCCTCGTGCATATAACATATACTTACTATTGTTGTACCTAGTGAGTTCGGCTAATTCAGCAAAATAAATTCGAAAGTGCCTTAGTATGAGAGAATATGAACTAGGAAGAAATTAGGGTAGAAATATAAGGAATTAAATGATGGCAAAATGATTAATTAATTGATACAATCTCCTCTAGAGCAGCTAAAAATTAATAAACCTAAGTCTTTAATCATATAACGCATCTCCTTATATGTCCTCATCATTTTCCATATACAAAAATATATATAGAAGATATATAAGAACTAAATTTAATAAAAATATATTTCCGAGTCTTAATTAATGGTTGAGATATATAGACCAATAAGGAACTAGAAGTGATGTTGATGATGGTGATGATACATTGTAGATGGGTCATGATGATGATGATGATGATGCCGACTCATACCTTCCCTCTGACTGTTATGATCATCCCCTTGATCTCGACCCGGACCCATCTGACCCGTACCAGCTCCTAGATTGAGATAAACCAATCTTGAATCCAAATTGTTATTGCTCCCTCCACTGCTTCCACTATTGTGCTCCTCGTTCATATGAGGGTACATCCCGGTATTGTTATCATTATTGTGATTGTTGCTGTTGTTTCCTTCTTCTCGAGATATCACCATTGCAGCGGACTGTACAAGCTCAAGGCAAAGCCTAAGCTTGTTCGGTTCAATGTGAGTCAATCCAGGAACTGCCCCCTTGAACAAGAAATCCGAAGTTAGTGTTCTAAGGATATCAAGAGGAGTGATTCCACCAACTGTCCGAACATTAGGATCAGCGTGGTGGTCTAACAGAACAGCCACCATGTCGGGAGAGACCATCTCAGCCGCAATGTGTAACGGTGTTTTCCCCGCGGGACCTGCCGGATAATTCACATCGGCAGCTCCAAGTTCAAGCAAAGCCTTCACAACTTCTCTACTACAGCTTTCAACAGCGTAATGCAATGCTAGTGACTCATCAAGATTGAGTCCTTCTCCCATAACCATCAGCTTCACAAGCTCCACGTCTGATGAATCCAAAGCTCGTCTCATCCTTCTAATCTTTTGATCTTCAAGGTCTTGAGCTACGCTGAGATCATGGTGGTGGTTGTGAGGCATTAGAGAACGGCGAGCTATGGAAGATTTGAGACGAAGCTCTTCGATCTTGGCTACAACATCAATGGGGAGATGTTTTGCTAAAATCTCCGGTGGGAGTCCTGATTTAGCAACTAAGTGAGAGCAAGTGGTCCATAACTGATGCATGTCTTGCTTCCTTGATGCTATTAAGACCTTCATCACATCTTCAATAGAGGCTTTCTCCACCATGCTTGCCAATTGTTTCTGCCAATCATACAAAACAGTTTATTTTGATAAGTATGTTTATTTTGATATAATTCCAAAGAACCGACATAATTTCCACAAGTGGGTTTATAATTTCCTTTTTTAGGTTATGGTTTTGTTTCTATTAATTAGCTTTCTTAGCTTGTCATCTCAAATGGATTTTTTGATGGTGGAGTAGGTTTTATTCCTTATCTATATAGATTATCACCGAAATCTCCAAATGAGGAAAATTGAGGGAATAGTGGAATTGGATAAGAAACTAAAACCAACGAATGAATAGATCCAACTACAAAAACATATAGCTCTTCAAAGTTTCTACTTTTAGGAAATTTATCTTCCGTGCAACCAAAACCACCGTCTTCTACTTTCGGAAAGTTAACCGATGAAGATGGTTTCGATGCAAAAAAAACACACATGAAATTAAGACAAGAACGAAAACAGTTTAAGACATATATACTTACATGTTATTTGTAATCCAAGGAGTTTTGAAAATTAATAATTAAATTTAAGCCAAACCCGTGAAAGAAATCAAAGGGTTTCGTGATATACCAAATTTAAGCCAAAACAGTGAAAGAAAACAATCAAAACAAAAGGGTTTTGTGATTTAATAAATTTAAGCCAAACTCATGAAAGAATAAAATCAAAAAGAAGAAGCAGAACCAAAAAAGAACTTTTCAATTTTGTTTCCTTTTGATGTGCATGGAAAATTAAAATTAGTGAAGGCAGAGAAAGATAGAGAGAACCTGAGTGAGCAATGCGAGCTGCTCGACGCCGAAGTAACGAGATGCGGCAAGAGTATCAAGAGCGAGATCAACAGCAGCTGAGCAATGCGTGTGCCAACATCCTCTCTCGCCACAATTGGGTCTCGGCTCGTGTTTCTGCGGCACGATCGAGACTTGTCCGCTATAAAGAAACTGAAGAAGCAACAGAAACACCTCGTAGCCGACTGAGTTCACTGGTATAACTCCAGCTGGGGCCGTGGAGCCTCTTGTTGGACTAGCGGGTACAGACCCATGTCGGGTCGGGTCTATACCTGTCCCGGCTTGCGGTGAGTCGTTCCCACAGAAGAATTTCCGAAAGAAAAGACTCCGAGCGGCGAGGATGCAACGGTGAGCGTGGACTAAACGACCTTCAACGCTGAAAGTCACGTCGGAGAAAGCTTGACCGTTGATTAGTAGGTTTAGGAAATCCAACGACAGAGATCTCAAGGATTCTTCAAGGCTGCTCATCCTTTTCTTCAAAAAGTTGTTGCTTCTTGAATTCTTGAATTCTCTCTAGAACAAAGCTAGCTAGGGTTTAGCAAGAAGAACTTGAAGAAAAAAAAAAGGTTGCCTCCTTTGATTGATTTTGTTGGCTAGTAGAAGATGAAGGTTTCGAAAAAGGGGAACTAATTTTCCCGGGAGAGAAAAGATTAAGCTTTGATCTTTTGAAGCTTCTTGCTCCTCTCTCTCTGAGGAAGAAGAAGAAGAGAGAGAAGGATTCTTTTATTACTTTGTGGTGTTAGATATTTTTTGGACTGATAAGAGAGAGAGAGAGAGAGAGAGAGAGAGAGAGAGAGAGAGAGATTTGAATGGATGAACCGGGCGGCTCAGATATTTAAACTATGTAGGTAAAAAATTAGTAACTATTTTGTCTTGATGCCGGTTACCAAAGGGTTAAAGTAGTATTTTAATTAGTGATTTGGTTACTAAAATAGGAAAATATTTATTAAGAAGAAAAAGAATACAAGGTGGGCCAAATCTATTAATGGAATAAATGTATAATTGGAATGAGAAAATTTATAATAATTGATCAAGTGTTTAAATAAATAATGAACATCATAATTAGCACCTGACTAATCAAAATCCTACTTAAATCTCACCGAACATAAGATTTCCAAAACGAGGCGTATGTACGTAATTTGAGTAGGATAATATAATAAAGCCAAGATCCTCAGCAATTGTCTTTTTGGCTTGATACACAACATGTGAAAGCCTGAACAAAACACCATGGATATATGTATATGTAAAGGATGTGTGTGCATGGATGAAGTGGGATAAAATGGTAAAATTGGGAGGGGAAGGTGATGGATAAGAACATAGGCCTAATTTAAGTTAAAAGACAGACAGAAGGAAGGAGTGAAATAAATTTTCATAACTGTTGTGAAATGTGATTTGATGGTTTTCTGTTTGACCGTTGGACCAATCCTCACCATTCTCCTTTTTCCTACTCTTTACTTTACTTTTTTCTTTGCTTTACTTTGTGTGTTTTTTATTTTTTTGGATAGGTATTAAATATTTCTCTAACCAGAAGATCCCGCAAACAAAACTAATTAATCCCTCGATTATACGAAAGAGCTGGGATATTCTTACAATCTAAGGCATGCACAGTAACCAAATGTAGTTAAAATATACCTAATGTCCAATTAACTATTAAGATTAACCTAGAAATATCGAAAATTTACTTATGTAACTATAAATAGGAGCCCTAAATCTTGTAAGCAACATGGATTTTTAATTTTAACTGAAAATTTCTCTTTGCTAGTTCATTTGTTGCTCAAATTGTAAATAAGTTTAGATTACTAAATTCATTTTCTTTTTTATTTTCACATGTTGTTAAGTGAGTGATCTTTTGTAAATTACATTTCTTGTGGACTGAATTATTTATTGACAATTAAATATATTTTAGGATAACTATCATGTATTATAATATTATATGAAAGATGTTAACATTTTGTATATTAATGGTGATGAAGATATGTTTCATAAATAAAAGAGAAATTGCACTAGATGGCAACATAATAGAATAACTAAGAAAATGGGTTAAAACATTTGTTTTTATGATTGATCATCCTTGTGTTTAAACATTACGAAATCCATATTTTTCTTATTTTGTGATACACTATTTTTATATAAATACTTAATTTATCAAATGTGTTTCTATTTTTTCATTTAAACATGTGATCTACTAATTTTAGGCTTTAATATACAAAGAATATCAAATAAATATGTTTTAAATGTAAAATTCATACAGTTTTTTTTTTTTCAACCAAACATTAATTAAATTAAAATAAAACTCCAAGATTGGTTACCCAAACCGGAGGAAAAGAGTTTACAAAAGAAATTTCTGAAAGTAAAGATCTTGAAGAACGGGCTAGACAATCTGCCCGTACGTTGAGCTCTCTAGTGATTCTGGTCAGGGAAAAGGAGGGGAAGCATGATCTGAGCACCAAAAACTCCTCCAACAGATTCGAAAAAGCTGGCCAATCATCAGGCATCTCCACCATCGCCACCAGTTCTGCACAATCTGTCTCGAAACTCTGACAATCCACTCCTGCCGCCAATAGTGACTCCATAGCCCAAATCAAAGCTTGTAGCTCTGCATGTAAGGATGTGGACCTGCGCCTTTGGCTCCGTGCTCCCAGAAGAAACGTCGAATTTTCATCACTACAACACCACCACCCCAGTCCCTGCAGAGGATCAGAACTCTTCCATGAGCCATCAATCTGACAACAAGGAAACACCCCCCGGTCCTCCAGCATATGCGTAATATGTAAATAGCTATCTGAGTAAGATTTGGCTTCTTCCCACAATAGTCTATCATTATTCGCCTGAAATAAAATTTCCATCGGCTCTGCCTCTAACAGTTTTATCACAAATAAAATTCATACAGTTTTATCACAAATTTTTTGAGTTTTTTTTTAATTCTTGAAACTATTTTTTTCTATTATTTGCTAGTAATTAACACTAGAAATTTGTCGATTGTGAATTAAAATTATAAGATGTCGTTTATACAAAACTTCAACTGAAATGAAGGTACAGTGGTTGTTAAAAGAAAAAAGAAAACTAAATCATATATGCTGGTAATCATCAAACAAAGCTATTATTCGACTAACATGCAAGAATCAAATCAATCAGGTAGAGAATGAAATTAATGTGAAACATCCAACCACAGAAGTCAAGACGTGGCTCTGATAATGGCGCAGTCGTGGTCCGAACCCATATATTCACCAGTTGAGAAAGCTGTATTTAACTAGTTGGACTGGACTGGACCAATCAAATTAAATTCATTCTTCTTTATATAATAATAACACATGGATGGGAGAGAGTGGGGGAAGGACATGGAGAAGCGTGTCGGCCGGATCGATAGGGTCCTTCTTGTTTTTTTTTTTTTTTTCCTTCTATTATTATAACAAAACGGTAGTATACAAGAATTAGTTTTATTACTTGGTCATTCGTAAACAAAGTTTTCTTTTTTATTTATTTAAAATACATTTTTTTTTTCTAAAAATGTAAGACCTCATATTAACATCTAAATTAATATGCCTTGTTAGAAAAGTTATTTTAGTTATTAGAATTTTTACATGTAATGAAAAAGATGATGGAATGAAGATCTTGTACGAACTATTTTTTTGTTTTGGTATATCTTTGTTATTTACGTCGTGCGTTTGAGGGGTGCACGTGCGAGATGATATTTTGAAGAAACAAAAAAAGCTATTTGTTTGGTAATTTCAGGGTAAAAAGGAAAGTGAGAAAAAATAAGAGAAAAAAGAATGACAACACACAGAAGGGCACTGACAGTCGTATGATAAGGAAGTGGTTCGATTTGACGTTTGACTTGTCTTTTCATTCTCTCTCTCTTCTTTCAATTTATACATTTTCATTTTTTTCCCTTTCAACCCATCTTACGTAGTAAATTGTAAATTGTAGTAATATTTCTTTTGTCAAACACATGAAAAAATGGTTTCTTTTCATTATTAACTCAGCGAAATTGATGTTTGTGTAATTGTGTATACAGAAATTAATAAATGTCCTATTTCTCGGGTCTTTTTTCTTCACATCTTACATGTCATATATGTGTGTATGTATATATATATAGGTAAAAGTTTGAAACACACCCTTGTCGTGATTGGCCTAGATTGCGTAAGTCTTGTTGTGTGTTGAGTTTTCCTTCCCACTCTGTCTTAGGTCAATTAATGGTCTTTTACACTATTACTAGGATTAGTGTTTTTACAAAAGACGAAAATATATATTTGGTGGTTTTCTAGAATTTGGATAAAGTCCTCAACGTTTTCACCAAGATTTTTAAACTGTTGCTTGTTAATAGCTGAGAGCTTATACATTTTGAATAGATACCTTGACGTTCTATATCTACAAACTGTAATGAAAAATACACGAATATTGTTTGTAAGAAATTACAGGTACGTAATTTTACTTTTTATCTGATTTTTTTATTTTTAAACAAAGAACAGATGGTAATTGGTAAAAAGATTGGGTAGTCATCTCAATTAGTTACCAGAGAGAGTAAATGGGAAAGCGGGTCCTGGTTTGACGGGATCCTAAAGTTTTTGCTACTTACTATTTGTATATTTTACCTATCTGAATTAGTTTCCTTAACACTCATTTTTTCTGTAAAAGATTCCGTAGCACTCAGTTTATTTATAGTTTATCATATTTCTATAAAATAAATATTTTTATTCAATAAACTTTTAATTTAGCGTAAAGTAATTATTTGAAATTTTTACAATAAATACAAAATGGTTGGAAATTATGTTTCGTTGATGTGTTTATCACCCAAACTATATAATCCATGTTATTTTTAAAAAATGGTTTAGGTCTATACTCCATCAATACTAAATTAGTAAAAAGAGACAAAGAAGACTCCAAAAATGTGAGCATAATTAGAATTAGTCTTTACTCTACATTAGAGTCCATTTTAGGCTAAATCCTTTCTAGTGACCCGACAATTCCACCTATCTTTAGTTATTGTATTGAAATTTGATTATCTTTAAATGTACTCACTAATTATATAAACTAAAGTATATACACTTTATGCTAATACATATAGATTCGGATGATTACGCGAAATATGTAGAAAAATATTTTTTATGATCAATGATTCTATGTGCATGTTTACGATCAATAATAATTAATCCAAACATAATTTAATTAACAATGAAACCCCACATTGTGTATTTCATATTCCATATATGCAACTTTCTGAAAACTTTTTTAAAACATATTTAAATTTATTCCCCATTCCTTTTTCTTCCCCTTTCTCTTTTCTTTATCTTAAGAAATTATTTTTCTGTCATTTGCTTGCTTTTTGTTTTCCATACCCCGACAGCATTAATTATTTATTTATATTACACGATTAAGGGAAAAGTTAAAAGATGCCACCTAAACATCTAAATATTAAACAATTAAAATTGATACGTGGAGAAATATTGATCACTCCATTCCTAAACTACTTAATTTTATCCACTCATACAATGCTTTTTTCTGTCATTTGCTTGCTTTTTTTTTCCTTTCCAAAACACTAAAAGCTTATAGTCTTCGTTTTTCTTTACAAACTTAAATATATAATTAAATAATATTTAAATATATAGTCGAGGTATGTGTGGATTACGTGTATGAAAAGTTAGAAAAATTGTACTAATGAATTATCTATAATAAGAACTCAAAGAAACAAGTGAAACTATTCACATGGCTAATTAATCCTGTTTAATTTGGCAATCTTCACTGTTACAGAACAGTGAACAACTAACGAAATGCTATATGAACAACATGGTTCCACACTATTTTAATGCATTACCAACTTTGACACACACCAAACATAAATATTTACATTAATTTATTAATAAATTACAGGAAGCCAATGGTCCAACTATATGCGAAAATTATGTATGTAGAATCACACTTGCAATTTAGTTCCTGACCTGAATCAGTGAATCTTAGACTACCTTCGAGAGTTTGCTAAAAGTCAGTAGAAAGTTTCCAATAGTCAAAATATCGAAAATAAATCGAAGAACTTTGATGACATATACTCCAAATACAACCGATGAGAAAGGATACATCAGAGCCCATCATTTCCCTAGCATGCTGACATACTCTCTAGGTCTAGGAAAGTGAAAACTCTAATAGTTTGAACAAGATTTGAATTAGCTAAGTATATTAGATTTTGTTGGAAAATACAAGCATATATGTACACATGCGTGTGATTGGGTGTATTATTTCTCTATATATATGTATGTTTGTATTGATACTTTCCCAAAAAGATGACGACAGCTTTGAAAGCAGCCGAAAATAACATGAACCTCAAGAAGTTCCACTCTTCAAAGCCGTCTTCAAGTGAAACTCCTGAAGCTGAAACATCAAATTAACAAACTTATATAGGTACCAAATAATTCATATTTAGGTGTCCACCAATAACCCATGTCTATGCTTTTGAATGCAAGCCCATTGGCTGAGGTCGCTTTGACTTTACTTGTAGCCTACAAATAAAATTATAGGGTTCTTGAGTATATGATATAAGTATTATTATAGGGTATGTATGTGTATATGGCCACAATGGATTCATATACATGCACGAATACATATATCTACATAAATTAAAGAGAGAGAGAGAGAGAGAGGAGGAATTTTAAGTGGAACCCAACTGAATGTTGTGAGCTGGTGATTCAAATGTTGATGGAAAATCCGTAGAGAATGAGAAGTGGATGAGCATATAAAATTAGGTTTTTTTGTGGAGGGAGTTGGGTCAAAACACCACCGCTCAAATTCTCTTTTAAGTGGTTGTGGTGGAAAATATATATGATTGTGATGATATTGTCTCTCTTAATGTTTGTGTTGAAGAAAGTCACCAAATATATTCTCCATTTCTACCATCCATTCGACTACTCCAAAGATCAAAACCTAATTGCAGTTATAGAAAAACACACACAAGAGAATCGAACTATCAGTCTACTAAAAAATAGTCAAATTATCTGATATTTAAATTCTTGAATACCAACAATATGTGGTTTTATACTGCACATAAATATAACATATCGCGAATACTTGAATAATAGTCTAAAATAGACCCAAACTTCAATTCTAGATAATAGTCTAAAATATACACACTAAAGTTTCTCTTTATAAAATCCACTTATCGCTTGAGGTCGACAGAAGTAAAATGATCCAATTTTATATCAATCCAATATTTTTAGGAATTCAAAATCCAATAACCTAATATATATGCACGCTGTTGTCTGGTACTCTTTTGGTGATAAGATATTAGATTTCTCGAGTAAACTTTTAGAGTTGACAAAAGTCACTTACAAACATTTGACCAGAATATTTATATGTTGGCCACATTATATTTATTACTGATTTTTGTAACTTTTGTGGAAAGTCCAATATGCTTCAGTTGTTGCAATGTACTAACATGGTCGTTGCCCTAAATCATTAGCGTTTGATATATACATCTACTTGACATTCCTCAATTCGTCTTTTGTCTTCACAGCTATCACATCAACCCGTCTATATATCGTGTGCACCCTCCTCCACATATTAGAATCGGTTCTAGAATTTTGTTTTTCTTAATGGGATTTGGAATGATTATACGTCTTCATTGGATTAAAACAGTTTACCTAATAATCTCGAAGACACTTCGAATCGAATCCCTTGCAATCAACTTGCCTAGTAGTCACACGAACCGACAAAAGTGTGTATGCGTAGTTGATTCCAGTTAAGAATATTCTTGCAAATTTCTCATAATACTAGCCACTAGAGACGCAAAAAAATGCATAAAGATATTAAAAATATTAAAATATTTGTCTCTGCAATATATTATCTTCTGCGTCACTGCGAGTAAAATAATAAAATATAAACTATATGACTATATCTATAGTTTATTTATAATGATATATGTTTTGCAATTTCTTACCAAAAATAGTATGACAATTTCAATTAAACCTTTATAGGATTATGTATGGTAGTCTGTAATCTAATAATACCAGAAGAAGAGATATAATTAGAAATGATCTCTCCAAGGCTTGGTACAACAACGAATGAGGAGTTTTCTAATATTAATTGAAAACATAAAATAATTCAAACAACATTTATATATTCCAAAATTATATAAGTATGAGCAGTAAATAATAGAAAGTATAATATCCAAATCAGTTTGAATTAATCAAAATTATAGGAATTAACGTATCTTCTGATTTTCATTTTTTTTGGAATTTAATGGTCATCTTCAGCGCCAAGATATTTATTTTGGTGATTTTTGGTTGTGTTTTTGGTTGCTACTATCCAGATTTAACTCCGCGCGCATGCATGTTAACAAAAATTTATGTTATGTATAATTTTATATTTGTGTTACATATGATGTTGAAAGTTTTTAAATAGAAATTTCTCACTAGTGATCATTATAAAAGTTTGTTAAACAATTCTTATGATTGGTAGGTTTCAATAGTGTATAAGTATAACTGATGTCAAATACTAATGTTTTACTAATATAACAAAGAAAGATAACAGAATACATCATTCTTGAACGATAGGAAACGAACCGCTACTTTAATCACTTAAAAGCAACCAAGTACACATATACATAATAATTCTTGATTCTATAAGTAATCTTGACTCTTTTTCAAATCGCTACTTTAACCACTTAAAAGCAACCAAGTACACATATACATGAGCTATTATAACATTATGCACTAACTTCATGATGTGCATACGACAAAGTAGTGACATATTTGTATTATGGGGTACAAGACAAGGCCCTCGCTCTTAATGTCATCCAGATGGAAGATAAGGACAAACTAATCCATCATTTCTAAACCTCTGAAAGATTTTAGTTTTAATTGCAATCTCACACTAGAGTTAAAATTGTATTCCGATATTCTACGGTAATTTTCACGAAAAAAGAGAGGAAAGCCTAAAGATTTATTTTTATAGTAATTTAGTTAGATATAATCATATAAATGATCAAATGGGAAGAAATAATCATTTAAGAAAACTAGAAAAAAGAGGAGATTAGGCGTATCTTTCTTATAATGGGAAAGGGACTTGACAGGAGAAAGCAGATGAAAATTAAAGAGGAGCACACACTTCACACTTGATGAAAAGAAGAAAGTTTGAGTTTTGGAAAGCATTTAACAATTAATTAAATAAACTATAATAGTATTAAGAGTCAAGTGGAGATTCTTTTGTGTTGTTTATTTTGATAATCTCGGTCCCATTGGCCACAAAAAAAGTTAAATTAGTAAAATAAAAGGAAACTTTTAAAGTTGGAATTAAAAAAATAAAAATACATATTATATTCATATTTAGTTCACCATCACTAAAAAATTATTTCATGGATCCCACATTATATATTTTCCCTCAAATCATCCCAAAAAAAGAAAATCTTTGGCAATTGTGAGAATCAGATGCAAATAACAGGACACAAAAGATTTGAAACTAAACCATATTTATCATCATATATTCATACCATTATACATTTATATAATGTACACATCTATATATAACCTAAATATATAGAATATTATATTTATGTGTGTATATAATTTGGCCCAGAAGAAAAGGTAGGGGATTAAAAAAAAAATAGGTGCTTGAGTCATATTGCAGGCCTTTAGGAGACCAGTAACCCATCTGTATAAATTAACACCGAATGCTAAAAGTGCTTATTGTTTTTCTTAACTATAATTATTACCAAACGATATGCGATGTTCAATTAACAATAGAAAGTTACCATATCTATATATTTACATGCAGTTTCACAATATGTATATATGTTGCATGTGTGTGTAAAAGGTAGACAAGGAAAGCTGGAATTTTACTAGGTTATAGATTGCTGCAGAAGGAGTGTTTGTTAAGGATTGCAGGTGATTTGAATTATGCAGAAAAAGGGAAATTTTATACAAGTGGTGTAGCAGTAAACTTAAGTTGCTTTTTTTCAACAATTAAAACATTTTGTTTAGCATAGATATATGTTCAATCCAAATAAGCGAATCAATCTGAATCTAAAGGGGGAAAATATCGTTCCCAAAAATCTTTTTTTTTTTCTTTTCAAAACCCTAATTAAGCTTCTTTTGTTTAATGGTAATATTTTTTCTATATACCAAAAAGTGAAACGAAATATTTTCTATATACTATCTTTTAGGTCCAAAATAAAATGAACTTTTAAGAATGATATATGTTTGCGACTGGTGTATAATAAGCGTAATATCGTTTTCCGAATGTAGCACCATATATTCCTATCTGGCTCTAACAAAACATTAACAGCAACCTAATTAACCGGTTGAGCCAATCACATTGGCCAAATAAAAATACTCATCATAACATAACATTAAAAATAAATAAGTCTTAAAATGTGTGTAATTAAAATTTTGTTGGGATGCAAAATGATAAATGACAAGACAAGACAATGGTGTGTTTTATTGCATGTGAAGAGATGTGATGTTGACTTCTATGACTTGACCTCTCAATCTCCTCCTCTCTCTGTCTCTCTTCTGCTCCTCTCTTACTTATTTTTTTTCTTTCTTTTTTTTCATTTTCTTACACTTTTCATTAATCCGAACATTTTAAATAGCAAGCAAAAACATCATCCCTCATTCCCTCTTAATTTATTATAATAGTAACATTTTATTATCAAAAACGCACCAAAACCAACACGCACATACGAGGGACTGATCAGTTCGCCCTAATATTTTTTCTCTCTCAGACACTATTCCCGAAGCGCCGCTACCAACTCTTCTCCCCGACGCCGGTAGAGCTCCGGCTCACCGGCGTCGGGTTCTACCTCTTCTGGCAAGCTCTACAATCCTCTACTGCATCGTTTTCTCCTTTGTTTCTTGGTCTCTTGTTTTCCCTGGAGTTCCCTCGAGATTCTGGATCTCAACTCCGAGCATGCTTCAGCTTCGTTCTCCCCTCCCCCTGCCTCAGTTTCTGGTGAATCGTCTCGATGTGCCTGCGCCTTCGTGGTCCCAGCCACGAGATGTTCCCTCTGAGTCCCCTGAACGCCCCAATTGCCTTGATTCCCGCCGATCTTATCGCCTCTTAAAACTGTCAACCGCAACAACTCTCCGCTCCTTGGAAGTTTTTCCCCTCACCAAGTGGTTTGCTTGGCTGCAACTGGACGGGAGCTCTGTTTTGACATTGGAGCCGATGAAGACTTTGACGGTGAAATCTACATCCTTGGCGCTCCCTAGCATAACATTGATTCCGCTCTCCAGGTTCGATTTTCACTCTTTACCCAATTTCCTGGCCTCTAGGATATCTTGGTTAGTTGCGTTGCCCCTGAACTGGAATATGCGTAGATCCGCTAAAGCTGTTTTGAACCCAACCCGTCTAGACCTCTGTGTCACCTGGTTGCTTGGTTGTACTCGACAAGAAGGTTCTGAATGTAAAGTCTGCATCCTCAGAACCGGTTGTGATAAATTTACTTCAAGCTCAAAATCTTTAGAATCGAGTTTCTCTACTTGGTCAAGTCGGGGTCCCCTCGGTAGTAGAGTCTCGGTTTCTTTTGATATGCTTGACATCTATTTGTTTCGAGGAAAGTTGATTACGTTGGTATGGAGGACTGCATTGCAGAGCTATGTTCTTAACCCTGAACCATCTCTCTGGCGACTTATGCTGCTTGCATCCGTTGATCCTATTTGCTGCATATCACCAAACCCTCAACTCCTTCAGCCTCAGTGTATAACTAGGCTTAAACTCGGCACTATGGTTCCACCTCTGCGGAGTGGGGATTACCGCTGTTTAGCCAGTTTGTTCTCTCCATTATTTCCTTGTTCCAAGCTCTCCAATTTGCATACCATCTACTTGTTGAAGTTCCCTCATTTAGGTTTGAAGAATAGGGGCATTATGATCACCATTCCAAGGAGTAGTGGTTACCCCAACCTCTTCAAGCTTCCCCCTCTCAACCTTAAAACCGCAACCACTTTTACAGTGATCGGTAATCAGAGCATTCACAACCCTGCTCACACCTTAGACAAAGCACTACTTCGTGTAGACTTTCTCATTTCGATGAGATCCTCAGCTTTGACTGCTTCATCGCCACCCAGTCTTCGAATCAAGACAGTGGCCACCTTCTCTTCCAATGACTTGTTCATGGAAGCTGCATGGATATTTCTTGACCTTACATGCTCCAGCTTGCTATTCAGCACTTGGTCCATAGCTCTCAAGATCCTTATATCTTTGCTACTATCTATCCTTGTACTATCGTTGTCTTTAAATTTGGGGTATGCCCTCTACTGTTGTTTAAGCTATTTCTACCTGCTTTGTATGTTACTTTCTAGTTAATGGAATGAAAGCATATGGTTGTTCAAAACAAAAAAAACCAACACGCACATACATGCATGTACATAGAATAGTAAAATTAAAATGAAATTTATATCGTATTTACCCTTATTTTATCTTACTTTTGGAACATTTTCTAACATAGCGGAGAATCTTGAGTACCATTGACTTCAATTTTCTAAATAAAAATTACTATTATTAAAATTTAAAACGCTATTTTTATTTAGTAGGCAATAATTACATGAACATTATTTATATATCTATCACATGAGAGGTCTCTTCCTATTATACGATTATGCGAAAATAGCGGCTTTCAAAATAACAGTAGTACGGCCGAGGCGTCTTACTTTAAACGGACTCCGTTTACTTCAAGTCCGACTCAATTTCCGACACGTGTCCAACACTTCACTATCATCTGACTAGCAGCTGCTTCTGCTACCACTCCCTAACTCAATATTCCAAATTTAATACAATAAACCAACTTTGCTCTGTAATCAAACATCATTAGTCACGTAAACGTCTAAGACAAACTTTTTCTAACTGTGCAATAAAAAAACTAAAACTATACTATTATTTTCATATTATACACAGTATCAAATGGTAAAAAAAATTATTATGTGATGAATGGTCTCCATCTACACCAGATTTGTTTTTTGCAATGACCTAAGTCCAACTTTTAACCATGTGTTGAAAGCGTCCATGTTCACGGGCTAGCTAGCTACTTAACTATGATTAAAATGAGCACTCTTAATTGAATTAAACAGTAGTTATACATGCATTATACTAAATGATTCGGTTAGAATGTAAATACTAATTTATTTGTAGAAGCACTGACTTCCACATGACATGATTAGGCCTACTACAGCTTAAGTCTCAGTCTCCGTTTCATGCGTCTCTCTCACTCAATGTTTATGTGCAGTGGTATTAAATGAATAATGATGTGAGTGAGCCTTTGCATATATAACCAGAGAGAGTGAGAGAGAGACCTTTGTGCTGAACCAAAAGCTCCTCACGAAAATTCCTTTTGTTTCAGACGATAGGGAGATAAAGAAAGAGCTAGCTAGAGAGAGAGAGAAAGTGACAATTGAAACTTGGGAGTTGGAGTTAAGCTAAGAGATACCTGAAACTTTCTGTTTTCTCTGATGACTGTGACCATTGGACTTTGCTCTTCCCAGGGTCTATTCATGCTTTTGTATGTCGTATTTTCAGTTAACTCTAGTAGAATTATTTTTTCATCATATATATTGCATAAAATAATATTTGGATTCGACTAAAGTTTTGCTGTGACGCTCTAATGAAAACATTTCAATATTTTCCTTTTTGTATTTTTTTTTTGGGTCAACATCCCAAGATTTATTATCTTACAAATTTCGTATCTTCAAATTATTTGTTTGACAAGACATATACTTGTTTGATTTGAAATCATAACAAGAAAAACGTACTTATGTGTGTGATTGATACCCACTCAATAACAATGTTTTTTGCTGGTACGTGATATATATCTACCTAAAGGAAACACATTCTTATAGATCAATATGCTTTTCAAATGAAACTAAAAATAACTAGACACAATGGCCATAAAATGTTATATAGTAACTAGACACAATGGCCATAAAATAATTAATGTCATGTAAATAACAACTAGTTAATGGAAATCTATTGATTTAATTGAAATAGGTAATCTACTTTGAGAGGCATGAAAGTGCTTTACAATCATTATATGTCCAAACATTGGGGTAAGAAGAATTATGTTCTTCTTAATTAAACAAAACAAAAAATTCAATAGTGTTTTTCTTATGTTTGATTTTGTTATTAAGAGAACAGAATGGTTTCTAATTAAATACATGTATAATGTATATAAAGTGTTCTATGCAACTCTTTATTAAAAATTAAAGTGTTATATGCAACTGTATAGTATAAATTCCAAATCAGTTGTAGAAGATAGATAAAGGTTTCTCTGATATTAATACACTTGACCGATAGAAAATGAGTATTCCCATATATCAAAACTTAATCCATAACAGCATTCTTATTATTTATTTTGAATTGCAGTACCCCGAATTATATGGTACGTATGTATATATATAGTAAATGTTTTTATGTTGTACCACAATTATTCAACTTTGATAACTTTGCACAATATGGTTCACGTGTTATAAAGTTGTTCTTGATTCCCGATATGCTATCAAAGTGTCGATCAATTTAGAATCCAAGGAAAAAAAAAAAAAAGAAACTCCATAAAGTTAATTTATAAATTACTAAAGTTAGCATAAATTAAACTATATATAGTAATGTTGCATTTGTGAACTAAAAATATATATATATATATATATATATATATATCGATACGTAAAATCAAATAAAAGAGTCAATGACTCTCAATGGTGAAACAAGTTAGTGATTATATTAACTTTATTTTTTTAATCGAGGGGCCAAAGAAAGGTAAAAATAATAATGGCCCGACAAATAAAATTCGACATGATTTAATTAAGATTTACCATTAAATTTGGTTGTCACTTTCATAGACTTTTTTCACCAATTTCCAGATCCCTTACTTTTACAATTCTGTTTTAGGGAATTCTCAATATTCTAATTCAAGTATCAGTTTAATTAATTATTAATCTCCTTTTTGAAAAACGATTTTACAACCCACTCAATTATATATATATTTTTTTTATTACAGTTACAAAAATACTCTGTGGCAAGAAATTTTAGAAAGGTACTTCCAGAGCTTCCTTCCAGTGATATCCTCCAATATGCCTTTGATAAACTGATTAAATGGGTCATTTGTTTTTTTTTAATATTGGGCTAATTAGAGTCCATAAAAGCCCATCTAAACTAATATTATTAACAATAGGACCTTCCCGCGAAAGTCACTGTATTTGATGAATTCAAGTTTGACCCTCTTCCTCTCGAATCCTTCTAACGTATGATAGATAGATACATGGAATCCTTCAAACCCACAAAGTTAAAAGATTAAAAAGCTTTTGCGTGTTTAAAGAAACAAAGTAAACATCCGGAAAACAAAAAAAAAAAAAAATGGCGAAATTATTCATCAAGCAAGCCGAGCAATACGCAGCAGCCCGACCAAATTATCCAATCAAACTCTTCGAATTCATCGCATCGAAAACACCGTGCCACGACCTTGCTTGGGACGTAGGCGCAGGTAGCGGCCAGGCCTCACGATCGGTAATTTAATTTTCCAATTTTCATGTAATTAGTCTTCAATTTTCTTTTTGTATTTATTCAACCTTTTATCTATATATATATATCATGTTATGTGTTTGATACACTTTTGATTCAATATCAATTCCGACCGTTGTTACTAATTTTAATCTTACTCAGCTAGCGGGAATATACAAGAAGGTGATTGCTACGGACACGAGTTCAAAGCAACTTGAATTTGCTGAAAAGCTTGCCAACGTCCGTTACGAACTGACTCCACCGACGATGTCATCAACATCTGAGATCGAGAAGCTAGTGGCAAAAGAATCATCAGTCGATTTAGTCACAGTCGCACAAGCCCTTCATTGGTTCGACCTCACGAACTTTTACAGCAACGTGAAACACGTTCTCAAGAAACCAAACGGGGTGATCGCTGCCTGGTGCTACACCAATCCGGAGGTTAACGCCGCCGTGGACAAAGTTTTCCAGCGGTTTTACGATGAAGAACTTGGTCCTCATTGGGATAAAGCGAGGCGGCTTGTGGAGGATGGGTACAGAGGAATTGAGTTTCCGTTTGAGAAGGTGGATGAAGATGAGTCAACGGGAAGTCAAAGTCTTCCGGTTAAGTTTGTGACGGAGAAAGAAATGGTGTTGGAAGAGTATATGACTTATCTGAGGTCATCTTCGGCGTATCAGACGGCTAAGGAGAAAGGTTTGGAGCTTTTGACTGCGGAGATGGAAGGAGAGTTTGCTGATTCTTGGAAAGAAGATGGGATTGAGAAGAAAATTGTTAGGTTTCCGATTCATTTGTTGATCGGAAGAGTTGGAGAAGGCCGTCGTGTCTGAACTCTGAATTGATGATATGTCACACACACTTACGCATTTCGTCGAACACTTGTGTGGGTCTGTCTCACCCAAGAATACATTTGCTTAGATATTATTTTTGGAATACAACTGAGGCCACAATATTCATGATAATCTGCAATGTGTCTGCTTATTATTACTATAGTAACAAGTTTCTTGAGACAAATGTTATTGTAATATGGAAACACTCTGGGTTGCATTACAATTTTGTGTCAAGAACTTGCAGGAGACAGACTTTGCAATTTCATTTCTTTCTTTTTGTTTTCCATCAAACTCCATCTTGACTCCTCTTCATATATCTCTCTTCATTGTTATACCTGCATCTGTAAAGCAACTAGTTGGAGGAAGGAAGCATAATCCAATGAACCCGAATCAATTTTAGAGCTGAAAAAAAGCCTTTCAAACCGAGACCTCTTACCTCAACAAATTTCCTCTCTTCACTTTCTTCCTTCCTCTTGTAGAAAATTAGCTGTAGCTATGACTAGTTTCCACTATTCCAATTTCTTCCTCCTCGCTTCTCCTCTGTTCATTTTCTTCCTTGTCTCTTGACTCTCTTCTTTGCCGAGAACGTTCGAGAGAATACCTCTTATACTCATCAGCACCAACATCTAGACCACCGGCAGACTTTGTAACGCCCTCAAAGAAATGTTTTGCCGCAACTCCAGCTGCTGCACCGTAAGTGGCTGACATACGTTCCTCTATTTCTGGGAGAGTGGAGAAGCTTGCAAAGAGCTTCTCCAAGTCTTCAAGAACTTTTAGAGGCCTTTCTTTACCATCGTTCGGTAATATTTCCTTCATAGTTTCTATCAGCCTGAGCGCCTGCCCCAGGAACACATACGCGTTAGCCTCATCTATCCCTTCGCAGCCTTCTCCTTGTGCATCTGGATTAACTGGCTGTTCCACCTGCAAGATCACTTGCTTTCCCGGCTGTAGCTGCTCTGCTGGATCAGACACCCGTGTCCTGTCTATGGCCATGCTTTTCTTCAGGGCATTCAGTCTTTCCACTTCATCTTTAGCCTACGAACAAAATATTAGAGTTGGGAAAAAAGTTAGATACTCGCTGACAGGGACATATCAGAATAGATGAATATGATATGTAACTAAGGGGAGAAAAATAGTCGCATTACCTCCCGAACAATGTCCAGACCGAGGCACCCTTTTTCCAAGGCATCATCAGCTGCATGAGAGAGTAAACTACTCAAACGGTCAAATCTTCTCCTCTCATCCACAGGGGTTTTCATTAGTTCCCACAGCTCATGCATGTTTCTTACCAAATTCCGTAACTGTAAAGAAATAAGAAAAATAGATCATCAATCCTAACTAGCCATGGTTTGCTTTTGTGGATTTCCAGAATTTCTTCATTCCAGTGAAAAATGGTACAAGGCTACTGAATAAGAAAGTGATTCTCCTAATCCTGAATGCTATAATGAGAAATCATATACATATACAATAAATCAGCAAAGGTCTTGACTGCTGTTCCGACCTGCATGTTACTACATATTTTAAAAAAGAAAACAAAATACTAAAAGATCGCAAAGTGATAACAATGTCTAACTTTTGTCAAACATATGGGAGAAAGTGAATATCCTTTCTCAACCCAACGTGTAAATCAGCAAACTGTGCACTACTCTATCAGGATAACAAATGGTTAAAGTATAATGCAAAAATCTATGTCAAAATAGTTCCCAAGTATTCATTGATCACCTGATGCAGCCTCCGACATTTCTCCTTCTTCTGAGACTCTACAAGTTTTGTCAATCTAGCAAGAGTAACATCAGAGATGCTTTTTGATACCCCGGTCAAGCTTTTATGGACTTTAATCAAGGCCTCAGGGAAATCAAATGACATTATCTCTGACAACTCATGGATATCACTGAGATGAGAGTTGACTTTCTGCAGCCGAGCAGCCTGAAATTGAAATAAAGGTAAGTACATAACCACAAAACGTTTTGAAACAACAAACCAATGTGTACACATAAATATAGGATAACCTTTTCATTGTGAAGATATTGCAGATGTGCTCTAAGTCCATCCAAATTTATTTGAGTCAATTCGCCAGAGTTGCCAGGATAATCATTTCCGGCTATGTGAGAAGAGATCTCTGCTATTTGAGTCAGTATTCCAGAGAATTCTTTCCATATTAGATCTTTCTTCATCCGAAGATCTTCCAGTACAGGCTTTATAGTGGAGATGCGATGTTTTAAAGTGCCTGCTTTCTTCTCAAACAGAAGGAAACAAAACAACATACATAAGAAAAACCATATCTGCTCCCTGTAAAAGAAACAGATAGTGATGCTAAGAGAGTACCATACCCATGAAAACGAGACTTGTACACCAAGTGCAGATGTGAGGCTAGTAACTTCAGCTTCGGCTTCAGCTAAGGAACGCTGTAACTCAGCTCTGTACTTGCGAGTTTCCTCAACCTTCTTAGTGTATATATCCAGACATTCCTGCTCAAGTTCTAGCGTCATCTTAACTCTCTCATTGTAACTTTCACCAATATCGATCCAGAGGTTCTACATCAGCACAAAAACAAATTCCGAACTAATCAAGGAACGAAAGAGACAGTTATCAGAAGAAGGAATCAAAAGAAAGCAATCAGATCAGAAGCATGAACCCTAGCAAAACAAATTTGATACTCAATTGTGATTAGTTCTACATCAGCACAAAAAAAAATTCCAAACTAATCAAGGAACGAAAGAGTCAGTTAACAGAAGCATGAACCCTAGCAAAACAAATTTGATACTCAATTGTGTATCAACTCGCCGGAAATCACATTCGCCGGCAATTCAAAAGGCAGACTAACTCGAAACAATCCAGGGGAATGGATAAGCTACGGAGAAAAGCGAGAGATCTGAGAACATAGGAGTTACCTGCAACTCCTTAAGAAGGGAAGAGCGAGCAGTCGCGGTGGTGCCGGGAAGCGAAGCGTGACTGGTGATCAAAGAATTAGGCAGTGGCGCTACTTGTTCCGGCACCGGCAGATTTACTAATGGTTCAAAATCAGGATTCTCCATCCCGGAACAGAAGGAACAAGAGTGCGAATTGAGCAGCTCCTCAAGAAGGGAAGAGCTAGCGGTGGTGCCGGGAAGCGAAGCGCGACTGGTGGTCGATGATTCATGCGGTGGCGCTACTTGTTCCGGCGCCGGAAGACCTAGTGATGGTTCAATTTCACGGTTCTTCTTCATCTCGGAAAAGCAAATCGATCTAGGAGGAGCAGAAGATTCGAAATTGTAACTGCCTCTTTGCGTTTGAGTTTGGCGCGATGATCAGAGAGAGAGTAGTAGTAACACATGTTTTGAATTCTTCCTTTGGATCCTGATGGGCCTTTCATATTTACTGGACTTTGGGCCCCTTGTTTTTTTCTTAATCCTCTCGCCATATGCAATCGCACAAATGGCGGCGCCCTTGAGAGCGAGGATCCAGTGACACGTAGAGAAAACCGGACCGACTGTTTCGATGTTCGGTCACCGTCAGCTGATTCGAGGAACTCCGCATCATACTCGTAATGGACGACGTCGACGGCGACGATCGTTTCATCGAAGTTTCCGTTGTCGTTGTAACTGAAGAAGAAGAAAAAGAGGAGCATCATGATACCCAAAAATAAAATAAAAAAAGGAACATTTTTATTTAGCGTTGAGTGAGAGATTGAAAAGGTGACTTCAATTATGGGCCTGACCGTAGGCCCATCAAGAACTTCTAATGAGCCCTTTTTATCTTTTTTCTTTTTCTTTTTTCCCTCTAGTGTAGGTTCCCGATACATTTGTTGTGTTAGATAAGAAATGAGAGTATGGGACCGTAAGTGATGATGACAGTAGGGTGTCGACGTTAAGAAAAACCCGTGTTCATGTTTTATGTTTTGTAGTTCCAGCTTTCCTGGGGATCTAATCTTTCCCTGAGCCACACACACATACCGCACGCGGCATTTGTCCTATTCTCTCTTTACCGCACGCGTAAACTACACAACAATCAAAATAGTTTCCAAATTCCAACTCTAGTACAAAATTACACTAACTTATGTTTCTACACATCTCTTTTTTACAACACAATTATACTTTACTATGGTTGGTATGATTTGGGAGTTTTAGTGAGGATTTGTAAATACTATTCCAATTTTTACTGTTCTTACTTTTTATCCCAGTTGTTTTTGTTTGATAACCAACTAGGCAACAACATTGAAAGGAACATGCCTATCATCATTCTGGATGATGTTTCGTGGCTATTTCTATCCAACAAAATGCCAAAACACGTTCACACCTCTCAGAACTTGGAAGATATTACAAGCAGCCAAGTATACAATAATACAAATGTGTGTATTTTATATATGCGTGAGCAGACGAGGAAGCATCCCAAGAACTTTCAAAATTTGTAGCTATATGAAAAAGTCATATATAAATGTCGATAGATCCAAAAACACCACTATTATTGAGAAGTGCAAAACCAAAATCTAAAATACCATATCATTCTTGTTTGAAACATTTAAAACTGAAATAAGAATATTCAAAATTGAAACATTTTACCGAGAGTTAATCTCGTTGAGTCATTTCCATGTCATGAAGTAACACATTCGCTGACTAAATAAAGAGAGCCATGTGGAGTTGTACCCTATTCTAATCAACAGAAATCTCATAAAAAACTTAATAATAGAAATTAAAGTATTATTGAACTATACTTTCATATTATTTCTGTCGTCCCTAACATTAAAGAATTCATAGAAAGCATTTATACCTCCTCCGGCAGAGAGTTTGATTCTTTAAGCACAATCATGTTTCTACGCGTTGCTTCTTATAAATTTAAATGCATTGATAAAGTCCATTTACTAACTAACTAATTAAAAATTCTTGTGGTGGTTCGAACATTCTACACGTATGTGTGTGGTTACGATTCGAGAGAGACTCGGCTTTTATTGTTGGTTGGACCTTGTGGTGCATGTATCTTTTTCCGTTTACTTCCAATTTAGAATTCGGCGGATTCTATTAGGATTTAGAGTAAAATAATTTGCTTGTAAAAGGTAAAAATATATTCGCATATTTACCAAAAGAAAAAGAAGAAGAAACATTGAAGATGGGGAGGAGGGTCCATACTCTCCTCCATACACTCTAGACCACGAGTCGAGAGTGGAGTACAGTTGGTTGGCGCACTTGCTCTTGACAAATGTTGTGGACATAGTCCCTCCAAAATTTAATTACCATTATTCTTTTTCCTTTATACACCAATCAAACATCGTTAGAAAGTGTGAAACGTTTTCGGTAGTTAATACATGAAAAAAGATTGTTGACCAAAAATATTTCTGTAATTAGAATTTAGAACGTCGACCAAAACATGTATGATGTATATAGTCAATAGTCATAACAGTTTACATCAAATGTGTGATAACATTATGAATAAAACTCTTAAAAGAATATTATCTTCTATTCTTTTTTTTTTTTTTCCCAAGAATATTATCTTCTATGGAGCATATTGAAATTTTCTAAAGTGAGACGATTGATTGGTCCTAGACTCCTAGCTTTCAATTTTAAAGCAATTCGAACTATAACCCCAAGAATCACTCTGAATCCTTAATCATCTCAATCTCAAGAAGAACAATAATATTAGATTGAGATGATAAAACGATTAGTCAAAAAAAAAAAGTAATTAAGAAAGAGATAATGCATGCTTAATAATTGGAGATAGAGAGAGCTGATTGGTATATTTAGCCTTGATCTAGTCTTTCTCCTTCTCATCTACTTATTTTTAGCCACCTCAAACGCATCATCAAGTTATTAGTAGTAGATAATTACTTACTAGTCTTTTCACCTAAAGTCATATCTTTCAACAAACGGATGAGTGAAACTAGAAACATTTGTTCACATTAGAGAGACGTCTGGTTTAAATTAATTGTATTAAACCAAGGGTGAACGATTTAAGTGTTTGCTTAATTGCCGTTACGAAATTAATTAATTTAATAATATCCCCACCGCAAAATAGAGATTAAATAAATATATTTCTTTATGTTTATATGAAAAAAAGAGAACAAAAATAAAAAGAGCAATATATAGTGATGTCACCATCATCAATCAAACAAAATGATACTAATGATAATGATGATGATGATCAGATCATTTCATCGCTGGAGCTGCTTTGAAGCTCCATCATGCGGCAAAAGTCTTCAAAGCAAACAAAACCGTCGCCGTTTCTATCAACGGTCGCTATCATACGCACACACTCATCTAACGTGCACCGTTCGTCACCGATCACACCAAAGACTCTATGCAACTCCTCCGCCGATATTTTCCCGTTACGATCCGCGTCAAAGTACTCGAACACCTCTCTCAGCTCCTCCGTCTCAACAGATCCTTGTCCTGACGTACCAGCTACACGGCTAGCAAGGTCTTCAAGGCTGATACAACCACCATCGTCGTTATCTCCGTCGACTTCTTTAAGCATCAAACTTACCTCTTCTTGACTCGGCGGTTCAGGGCTTAACCTGCTAAGAAGCGCAGCGAGATCTCCTCTAGAAACAACACCGTCATCGTCACGGTCGATGAGTTTAAACGCTTGGACAAGCTCAGTGTAAAAATCTCCGGAGCTTTGAGGAGGGAGAACACTTATGGGAGTAGCGGTTGGACCTGCAGGTTTGATGAGGTTTCCGTAAGAACCATCTGAGGAAGAGGAAGAAGCATTTGAGCTGAAGGAAGAAGGATCTTCAGATCTGGAGACTGAAGCTTTTGATTTGGAACGGAAGAGACGTTTTGGGCTGATACGGCTGAGGCTAGCGGCGAGCTTCATTATCAAAGAAGAGAGATATAGAGAAAGAGAGATGAGTTTTGATTCTTGTTGGTTTGAGAGGAAAGAACGAGGAAGGAAGGGTATTAAATGGGAAGAGAAAGAGAGTAGCCATTGCAGCTTCCACGAAGCTTCCTTAGGAGAGAGTAGTGGTTTCGTGTTTTTTTTTTTTTTCCTTTTTTTTTTTTTTGATACTTCCTATATATACTCTCAACACTATCATGAATCATTCTTTATTTATTTATTTTTTATTTGATTTTTTCTTTTATTAGTTTGATTACATTTATTTACTACTATAATGAGTCCGATTCATCTGCCGTTTTTTAAAATAGTTTCAACGTATCTGTTGGGTAGGAAACAAATAGTATTACCTAATTTAATTATTTTGTTTAAAGTTTATTTTTCTCCTAAACATAGTTGGAGTAAAAGAAACAAAAAATGTTAATTGTCTGATTACTATGTTTTGGTGTTTTGTTGGATTCGATTTACAATTTATGGGTTCTGACATCGTCACAGGTATGCAGGTGCAGTGGTCGTCTAGTCATCCTCCCTCAAGAACCTAATTTTCTTTTTTAACTTTAGATTAATAGGTGCGTAATTATGAGGATGTTTTTGGGGTATTTTATTACTATGATTTAATTTTGTACTTGGCGTAAAGTTTGGTTCATGTCTCTTTTTCGTGACACGCGAAAGCATAAATCAGTAAGAAAATTGTGGTCTTTTTTGTTTTTTTTGGTAGTCAATCAATATTTTGTTCCTTCCAAAAAAGCCAATATTGTATTGTGTAAATTTCTCAACATTTGCATGAGTTCTTTTTTGGTGGGTTAACCTCGGCGTGGCCAAACACGTTGTGTGTTCCTTTTTTCCGTTATAAAGGATTTTTTATGAAACCAAAAGTATCGACAGCATTAGCAACAACAATATTAATTCAACTTTTTCGGCTATAAAAAATCGAGGGAAAATATCTACAGAACGAACGTAAGACGCACTACTTGGTTTGGTACGGCCGTGACCGCCTTTCTTCTTAAAAAAATAATTTGTGTGTCGAGAAATGATAACAAAATTTGATCGAACCGACTAGTTTATAACTTTATCTCTTGACATTTCGAAGATATTATAAAATTGCACTAGATTGATGATACGAGGCAAATTAAGAAAGTCTTTCTATTTTAGTTGCCTTCTCAGTATTTGAAGAAACTTTTATAAGGTTAATATATATATATATATATATATATATATATATATATTGGAATTAGAGCCGCCCCAAGTAGTAGTACGTCCTATGAATTATGTATGAATCTCCCTCTACTTGAAATCTCTCTAGTGTAGCATTTTTGCAAGCTACGTACTCCGATCCCTCGTCCAAAGACAAACTCTTAACAATCAAAGCTTCTAACTAAATAGCAACTCTTGTCCCCTTGGAAAATCAAAGTGATTGCTTAATGGATGTTGCAGTTTTGGATCCTGCTTCCATCTCCGAGAACATGACGTATATTTAGTGATTCGGGTTCATCAAGCATTAGAAGAGTTAACAACAACAAAAACATTTTTGATTTGTACGTATATCATTTTTGTGCGGGGACCATGCTAATCTACTCCAAAGAGATGCATATGGTTAAGTGGTTGAAAGAATCATCATGTGATTGACGACTAGAGTTCGAATCTTCATACTACGATTTCAATCATTGTAGGCCACTAGAAGTCTTAAATGGCAAGAGTGCCCTTCTTGTCGGTTGTCACAACTCACAAGTCTAAATGCTGAGACTCCCGGCCAGATTATGAAAAAAAAAGAAAAAAAAAAACATCAATACGAATCTTATTGTATATTACTTGTAAACGAAGTATCCGTACATATATAGTAACGATTACAAGATCTTTAAACCTCAAGATCGGGTCATGTGACTTGGGTCCAGTAGTATGTGTAATATGGAATACTCTTATTCTCATCGTTAAACAGATGCGAACACAAATGACAATAGATGTATATCTAAAAATGGAACATGTAGATGTAGATGAGTACTATATCAAAGGGTTTTAGCTTTGAGATTGACAATAAGTGGTGCAGTAATCTTTTTCAGCCCAACAAAGAGCTGGCGTTTTGGGGCAGCAATAACAGCCGCCTTCGAAAACATTGTTGCAGTCGCCAAGGAAGCATGCAGACATATCCACTTTGTTTGATCTTCCTATCCTCGCACCTACACATTTAAGTTGAAACACACATATATCAACTCAACTTTGACGGCTCCAAACCAAAGAGATATTTAGTGAACATTACATATGAGCTAGACAACTAATTATACATACATTGATGTAGAGCCAATAGAGAAAACAATAGTATGCAGACGAGAGATGCATGTGATGATTTCATGGTTTGAATATCTTAAAAGGATATGATGTTGTGTTATTTTAGTTATCTTACTGAGTCGTTGTTAAAAATCCAAAGCGCAAGCTTATATATATATAGGGAGGAAATAGAGAAGCTTAAATTAGGTAATACAGTATTTAAAGATAATATATACATATATATTTTTCTGCGGTCACAATCTTTGAGCTTTCCAAATATTTCGGTTTGTTTCTGAGGGCTGATCGTAGAAATTATGAAATTTCTTCTTAATCTCTAGTTTAAACATTTTGACATTTTGCAAACTAGAGATCAAGCTTTGTCAACAGAACACCTCTTACTTCAAGCATTTAACAAAACTACTCTTTTGTTCCCTGAAAAATCAATAAATGATTGCTTCATGGATATATATTGCAGTTCAAATTTCTTAAACCTCAAGAAGGGCACTGCGGTGAGACTTGGGACCAAGTTTTGTAACTAAAGGGTCGTCTTATTCTCGTTGCCAAACAGATGCAAAAACAAATGACATGCACCGAAAGGCCAAAACACTAATAAAACAGAGCACATTATTAGTGGTCATAAATACAACTTCATTACCACCCTCACCCTCTGCGTCGTTCCTAAATCTCAATATGCCAGGAATCATCAACTGTTTTTGTTGTAAATTGGAGACATATAAAAGTTCATATTTAAATAAGGAAATTTATGAAAATTCGAGTGAACTGATATGGAAACAAGAAAAATTAGAAACCATCGTTGCTTTATTCTTCTAGTTGTTTCTAGATGCGTGATTAATGTCAAAGGCGCAGATTAAAGACTTTTCAAACCCTAACCAATCTAGACTTTTTCATCAAGCAAAACTCGTAAAGCCCAAGAAACTTCAAAGTCCCAAAATCACTCTGAACCCCTTATTCCACATTCTATATATATAACGAAATAAAAGGAATACGAACCACACGAAAAATACTTTTATACACACATTCACAAAGTTGTTGAGTTTCGTTCGATTTGATTTACAATGTCGGGCCTTCTTCAGTTCAATTTTTTCCCAACCGATTTCTATTATCCGAGGCCAAGTCGAGTAGAATGTGTCGACAAGACTAAACCTTGTGTTCAATCAATGTCGACAAACGGATTTAAGAAAGAGAATGCGATTGTAGTCGGGGGAAAGAACCAAAGCTGTTTGATTCTTTATGTCAACGGCGAAACAAAACGGTATGGGTCGTCGCCTGATGATGCATCTACGTTTCTTGAGTCTTCTTCTCGTCATTATGACTTCACCAATTCGGCTTTTTTAATTCATGGGTCATGACTGTGATGGATGTCATGACTGTTTGGGATTTTTTAAATAGATTATTGCGATTGTTATGTTTATGTTTGTACTAGTTGCAATAACTTATCATACTAATATCTTCATTCCCCTTGATGACAATTGCTATATCATTTTCATACTAATCTTTATTCTCCCGGATTAAAACCATCACCTAACAGCAATAATGGAACCAAACCAACCCATGTGGCCATGTGGATCCGAAGACTGTACACATTCAGTGAAAGTTCCACGCGAAACGATTCTATTTCTTTCAATGATATATGGACGAACCTATAATCATTGAGATATGAATTATGAACATAGAGAGAGATTTTTTTCATTCTAAAAGCAATTAAACTATGGCATAGAATAGTGTGTCTCCCCACCAATTTACATTCCCATTGTAAAAAAAAAACCAAAAAAAGAACAAACTAAGCCAGAACGTCAAAGAGACGAATAGTTAATGTGATGAACCGAAGAACATAAAACATAAACGAAAGAGAATCATCA
This sequence comes from Camelina sativa, assembly GCF_030686135.1. Lineage (NCBI taxonomy): Eukaryota > Viridiplantae > Streptophyta > Magnoliopsida > Brassicales > Brassicaceae > Camelina > Camelina sativa. Next base: position 3,412,870 of record NC_141884.1, on the reverse strand, counting down.
GAGAGATCCAAATTTTTTTTTTAAATGCCCACAAATCAATTAAAAGGTTTTTTTTTTGTTTAACCAAAAAAAAACCCTCTTACAATCAAATCCCGAAGAAAGCTTTTAATAATGTAGAGAGACTCCACAATCAGAAGCAAACATCCAAGAGACAGCAACAGCACAGTGCAGCCATACTGCAAACACAAAAGTAACAAAACATTGTTCACATCTCAGTTTCAATAGAACACAAAACAAACAAAACCTTGAACAAGTAAGATTCGCAAAACCAAAACAAGAGGAAGCAAAATCACAAATCTAGTTTGCTTTTTAAACATACAATGTAGTAGTAGTAGTAGTAACCAGTACATGCAAAATCACAAAACCAACATCAGATTCACACTCTTCTTAAGTAAAAAAAACAAGAAGCAAAGACATAATAAGCAGACGCACACAAAAAAAAAGTCAAGATACAGAGAGAGGAATATTCTAGCTGGTAGCACATGCACATATAGTCTTAAGAATCTGTAATGAAATATTCAGATAAGGGAATAAAGTCAAAATTATACTAATAAAAATCAGAGTGTGAGAGTGAGCGTTAGAGTGAGTGTTAGACTAACCATCCTTCAAGAAAGCCAGGACTGTTGTTCTGTTGTTGGTGATGCTGTGGTGGAGGAGGGTACTGTGGAGCGTACGGTGGAGGATAGCCTTGCTGAGGAGGGTAGCCTTGTTGAGGAGGATATCCCTGAGGAGGATAGCCTTGCTGAGGAGGATATCCTTGCTGAGGAGGATATCCTTGTGGTGGATAAGCATCTTTTGGTGCTGGATATCCCTCTGGTGGATAACCTAATAATAACAATTCAGATCCCAAACACACACACATAAATTCAGCATAATCAACAAACAGATCTAATGATAAAAATTAACAATTCTATTCAATTACTGATTAATACGAAACCGGAATTAGAGAAAAGATAATTGAGAAAGAGGAGGGACCTTGGGGAGGAGGAACACCAACGGGAGGTTGATTGTACTGGCTCATTGTTCTTCTTCTTGATCTCCTCTTTTCTTCGAAATATATGAAAAAAGTCGTAGAAGAGGAAGAAGGAGATCACACGAACCCTAGAGAGAGAGAGAGAGAGATCCAAAAGTGTGAGTCGGAAGAAAAGTTTAATAGAGAGAGCGATAGACGAGGAAAAAGGAAAAGGAGGAGAGTGTTTTAAGTAAAACGCGTTTTTTAATTTTGGCAGTTATTATTATTATTTTTTCTTGTTTTTATCCATAACTTTAGCGTTCAATACGATGATGAAAACGAATCAACAAGATTCACGCGGTTTCTCAACTGTTGCTTTTTCATTGGTTGTTTAATTGTTCGTTCTTCTAGTGTGTTGTGTTGTGTTGTGTCTTAAAAAAAAAATGAAAATCTAGTGATGCCTGAAGTTGTCAGTATATTTTACTTTTGATTTATACTATTAAGAAGAAAATCAATATCTTATTGACTCTTTGACTTTAAATATTACTTAACTTGTTAAGATATGTTTTTTTTGTAACATGGTAATTGAATGCATACGAATACCAAAATACTAATTGAAATTAGTTTTTCTTCTCTTGTTGATCACAAGTTCACAACCATTCAAGCTCAACTCATAATAGAATAGAAGATAAGCCATCTAAATTATTCTTTCACATTTTTATACAAAGGTCCTTATTGTATCCAGTGTTTACACAATCGTATCCCTCAAATTCTTAATTAGCTATTAAAAGTTACTAATCAAAGATGTCACCTTATTGAAATAAACTTGAGATCAAGATCAAAACCAATAATGCACTTTTAGTTAGTCTCTTTAACTAGCTTACTCACACTTGATGTCCTACAAATTATGTCATGTTCACACATTACTTAAGACGATGGCATATGCTATAATATACTTTTGGTAACACGATACACCATTAATCTCATTTATTGCCCCAATGAGATAGTCTAGCAAGAAGATGAAACACAAGATGCTAAAAAGCACAAGCTGAGAACTACTATAAGAATACTGAACGAGCGTTAAATAGTGTATTATGTGGGATTCTATCTGCAATTTAGCAAATGCTAAAAAAAACTTCAATGTGAGTTCAATTTCGAAAACGATGGTACAATATTGCAATGACTAAAAGAGGGATAACTTTCTCTAAATCAGATCACCACACAGATCTAGCATGGAAAAAAAAAAGATAACATAATCATATAATCTCCTACTCTTGTTAACTTACAGAAAGTATACAAACTATCATATTGGTCTAATCCAAGGATGATCTTAAATTCATATCAAACTCCTCATTAAACCAGTTATATACAAGTTGAATGATTGATATTGCACGAAACCAGTTACAGTGACACACACTTGACAAAATATGGCAGACCCCACAATCATCAGATCAAGCCAAAGCCCGAAAATAACATCACTATTGAATATTCCTAGTCATCCTTAATCAATAGTCTCCTCTGAGATATTTTCCTCTTCTAAATCGATCACAAGACTAACTTGGAAATTTAATTATCGACCGAGTTAAACAGAGATCACCTCGAATCAAACAACTACAATATGTAACCAAACAATCTCTTAAACAATTCCTACCGTATTTTAGTAAGAGTAGTGTGATGTCTGCTCAGTAACTAAAAAACAAATCATGAGTGTGTTAGGCCCATTACGTAGATAATGGGCTTATATATTGGATTAGGTTCTTCCTAGACTTCTCTACCTTATCCTCTTCCGACCGAATTTATTAAAGATATTTTATTAAAAAAGAATAAAAACAATTTTAACTTTTAGTGTGAGTAAGCCAACAGGATTGGAACGCTAGCAAAAGAAAGTCAAAAAAAGCCAACAGTAACGCGTCAACACGTGGACGGCAGATTTAACTCAAAACCATGTTAGCTATGGGTCCAGACCTACCCACTTGTCTCTCATCTTTTTAATCATGCCCACGACTTTCCGAACCTCAGCTTCGTCACCGAACCTCACTTTATATATTAACTACTCCTTCCTCCCTCATCTTCTCGCAACGTAGGTTCTAGTCTCATTCATCCTAATCCATTTCGCTTTCTTCAACAAACAAAAAAAAAAAAAAATCAACTTGCAGATATTTTCTCAGCCCCAAGGTAAAAAAAGATCATCTCCTTCTTCTTCTCGATTTTGATAGATGAATCAAGTGATTTGTATCTTCAAGTTTTAGATCTTTGTCATGATCGTGTTGATCTATCTGAGTTTGACTAGTTTTGAACATATGTGATGATGATCAGTAATTTGATTTTATCTTTTAGATCTCAACTGAGCTATCGGAATATATACAGATCTATTGATTTCACTGTGTAATCTCTGTTATTGTGTGTGTAGATCTAAGAGTGTTTTTAAGAAATGGCGATGGTATCAGGAAGACGATCTACTCTAAACCCGGACGCACCTCTTTTTGTTCCGGCAGCTGTACGTCAAGTGGAAGATTTCTCACCGGAGTGGTGGCAATTGGTGACGACTTCGACTTGGTACCATGACTATTGGATCAGTCAGCATCAAGGTGCAGATGGTTTCTATGACAACGGTGAGAATGAGAATGGTGGTGGAGGTCATCAGGTCGATGTAGCTGATCTTCTCCCAGAGTCATTTGATTTTGATGACATGGAAGATTTCTTCGACACTGCTGAGTTTGATCAAGGTTTCGATGGTCAAATGTTGTACCAAGCACAGCCTTCTGAATTTGGTAAGTTTGGTTTTGATTCTTCTCAATATGCAAAAAGCAAATCCAAGCCTAATTGTGTTGTTCTATCTATGTATCAGGGTTAGGAAAGAATGGTGAGATGATAAGGAAATCAACTGGGAACAGGAGTCCTAGATCGTACGTAGAACCGGCTAAGTATGCGGAGAAGCCAGCCAAATGGGGAAACCAGAGGGTTGCTGCTGCTCCCAGAAACATCCATCAGCCTCGCTAGAGGGTTTTGGGTTTGTTGTTAAAACTAGTCAGAGCAGTTTGGGTCTGTGTATCTTATCTTAGTCACCACCAATGTACCCTTTGTAATTTTCTGTAACTTCTGTACCTTTATGATGTTCATTCTCAACTTGTTGTTATCACAAAAATGTAAAAACATAAAAAAAACAAATGTAAACTTTCAAGAGATATGAGAAACTAGTGTTCATTTCCATTAATGTTTCACCAAAGTCTTCTGATTCAACTGTCTAAAAAGAGACAAAAGTACATTTCTATGATATAGAAGAGTTTAGGAGTTGGTTATACTGAATCCGTGATGGCTAAAGAGGCAGTTGCATCAATCAATGTTGCTTTGGCTTTAAGACCAGGAGAAACCAATCCAAAACTGAGATGTAGAAGCTTTTCACTTGCCAACTACTGAAATGTTCAGTTCTCTACCAACTCTGGTTTACTGATATAACAAGCAAAGACGCATTAATTCTTGGAACATACTTCACCAAGTGAAAGCACTTGTTGTCAACCTCTGTTTCCAAATATAGTAGCTCTTTCCTGATCTTTACCATATGTGTTCAATGTCATTGTCAACCACACCAACCTGAGATACCCATCAACAGAACTCATGAACACATTTTTGAATTGTTAACCGGATTTAGTAAAATTTCCCCAAAAGAACGAGACTTTGACATTAGTATACTATAAACTCGAAAGCGTTCCAAAACACTGAACTATTAATTACGTAAATGCCCTTTGAGTAAATGTATTTATTACATTCGACGTTTCGTTTCGTTTCGTTTTAGTATTTTTCATTTTTCTGCAAAGTAAAAAATTTCGAAATCCCGCTCGAAATTTTACTATGGCGCCGAAGAGGAGAGCATCGCCGCTGCATTCTTCTCTCTACCCTATCGGTAAGAACAATCACAAAGCCCTCGATTTTTTTATTATTAATTCCCCCGATACTCAATCAAATGAAGCGTCGTGTGTTTTTATTTTGATTTCTCAAAGGTGATTACGAGGTCGCAGTGGATGGTAAGAGTTTCACCTGTGAATCAGGAACCAAAAGCATTGAAATCAAATTCCCCAGAAACAACAGAGTTAAAATCTCAGGTTCGTGTCCTAGGATTTGATTATTGAATTCATTTTCATCTGTTAATCTTAGACGGCTTCTATAGCCAAAAAAAAAATGTGTAGCAAATGCTAAAGTTCTCTCTTTTATCTGCTGCTTTTAAGTAGTTTATTTTGTTTTATGTGCAGAGAAGGATACAATGGTTTCTGCGGATCCGAAAGAACACATGTTTCTTCTTCTTAATCCTCGGGATGAAGATGAGTTTTTTACCAAATCTCATCTTCAGGTAAGTTGGTTTCTGACCAAAATCACTTGACAGTTGATTTGATTTCTTATGAGAAATAAAGGCATTAACTTTAGTAACTTAAACTCTTTCAGGAAGTGTTGATGTTATATAGCCAAGAGTTACCTGACATGAGATACGCTTCAAACACTGGGAAACAATCTGCGTTTCTTGAGAGATGTGTCTCTAAAGGGTATATAAATCTTCTTCTTTACCATAAGTTCATAACCTTTCTTTACTTGTTTCAAGTTGGACTTTTGTTGAGAGTTGTTTTGGCTATTTTTCACTAAAATCATTGGGAATGGAACACATTTTCTAAGCTCTATTTGCACATTTCACTCTCTTGCAGAAAGTATTGTTCATTGGTTTTGAAGTCCACGCTTGGTGGAGTCTCAGATGAGGTAATTAAGAACCTTTAGTTATTTTCTCTAGTAAGTTCTTGTTCAAAAGCAGCTTAGGCCCTAGATGAATTTTGATGATATCATTGATATGTATACACTATGAAATTTTCACAATTTTGTTAAAGATTTGAAATTTTTATGCACTTAGGAGTTTACTGTTTTGTTCCGACAGGCAGAATCTGTTTGATTTAATCTACCAATGCATTTTAGATTATCTGCTTTACTGCATCTGAGTTGTATTATTTGGCGTGTGCTTTTTGTAGATCTTGGCTGCAATCACCTATCAAATAGTCCCTGCTGATACACAGTATGCTGAGATACCTCTTGCTGCTGTAACATACACACACCAGAAAAAGGTTCGTTTTGCTCTGACTCTTTGACACTTACTGTTGTAAGTCGCCATTTAAACAGTAACATACACACACCAGAAAAAGGTTCGTTTTGCTCTGACTCTTTGACACTTACTGTTGTAAGTCGCCATTTAAACTTCTGCATTTCCTATTGGCAACAGTTTGAGAAATTGTAATATCTCTTATTGAGCAATGCTTTACCTAAGGTCTTATGCTTAATAGTAAATGTCTAGATCTTGCATACCTGGATTAAGTGTTTTATAGTATTTTACACCTTTTTTTCTCTTCTTTATGAAACTGGTTTTACACTTTTACTAAAGATAGCTTGCTAGGAATCTCATCAAGAAAAGATGTAGATTGGTTTTAATTACTGCATTTTCAGGGTTTTGGTAAACTCATCTATGAAGAATTAATGAAGAGACTCCAGAATGTTGGCATCCGAACTATATACTGTTGGGCAGACAACGAATCTGAAGGATTCTGGCTTAAACAGGTGACTATAATTATCACTATGTTTATTATTCTCGGAGTTTATCTTATAGTTTGTTGGATGCAAACTATATACCATCTTCTGATGTTCGGTTTCTTGTAACTCTTTGCGAATTGTGCAGGGATACATAAAATTAGCAGAGGTAGACCACAAAGGAAAAGCAAAGAGATTGCACATTAAGTCTAATATTCGAAAAGCCTTGTGTTTTCCTGGCGGTTCAACTCTCATGCTTTCTCATTTGAAAAAGGAATCTTCTCTTAATCCTGCCAACCTTGAGATTCCCTCTTCATGGAAATATCAGTCTGAGGGATCTCCACAGTCAGCAAGAAATAATGGCACAAGTCCTGTGGCTGGAGATTCAGTTAAACTTGGAGAGAGCTTTGGTGAAAGCGTATATCTTGACTGTAAGCTTTTCAACTATTTTCTATGATTAAGACCCTTTATTTTGTTTCAATTGTTTTCACCAAATAGCCTAAGAGAATGTGGCTACAAACAGATGAAGTAACTCACGCACGTTCCTTTTGTGTAATACCATACTGTGAAGCATTTGAATTTTGTTAAATTTTCTGTTATAATCTGCCATAGGTCTCTCTGGTATCAGAAGTCCAATAGACTCGGCCACAGGAAAGGAATACAACAACGTGAGTTCTGATCAAGCTACCACAGCTGATAGTGAGACCAAATGTTCCACACCGGGGTTGAAGAGATCTTGGGAAGCTTCACTGTCTTCTCTGCAATCCAAAAGGATTAGGGCAAACCAGAATAATGACTCTGAGATAGCAAAACTCGATTTGACTCTCAGCTCTGCAAAGCAATCAAAAGACGGTGCCTCCTCCAAAGTGGATATAACTAAAGATCCTCTGCCCCCCACAATTTGCATAAGAAACAATGTTGAACAATGTAGAGCGACGACTGGAGTAGACATGGAAGCTCATCGAAATGGACAAGACTATAGAATCTTGCTGATGGACATTTGTGATGAAAACAAGAGAGCTTGGTTAACAGAGGTATATTACTTCTATTTCATGTGTTCCTAAGATGTGTGTTCTATTCACCTTATGTTGTCTTCTGAATTCTGTGCAGGTTATAAGAAAACTTGGTGGTGTTGTGACCTTGGATGGTACAATGAGCACACATATTGTCACCGGAAAAGTCAGGAAAACTCTAAATTTCTGCACTGCTCTTTGCTCTGGGTTAGTCTCAAATTTACTGACATCATATTAGTGAATTTATGCGTAAAACATAGGAGTAACGCGGTTTATGGTCCATCATACTTGCTTGCAGGGCTTGGATAGTATCACCAAGTTGGTTGAAAGAAAGTTTCCGAAGAGGAAGATTTGCTAGTAAGATGAGACAAACATTTTTTGAATAATCTACTCTGATGGGTACTTACTAAGGAATTCTAATGCTGACACTATGTTTTTGTTTAATAGATGAAGCTTCACACATACTGCGAGACGAAGAGTACCAGTTAAAATATGATACTGATCTAAAAAGCACAGTTCTTAGAGCAAAAGCTAGACCAAACTCGTTGCTTAAAGGATATGACATATGCGTTGGACCCAACATTGAGTTACCTATCAAAACTTCATCTGCTATCATCAAATCTGCTGGTGGAAATGTAAGTAATAGCTTTACCTCTTCTTTCAAGTGTAACACATTTGAATCGAAAACATTGTAATTTATTTGGGGAAATCTGCAGGTGATAAGTGGGGTGAAAAAGGTAAAGGAGACATCAAAAACGATATACATAGGATGCGAAGAAGACACAGTGGGGGCATTATTTGCAGCAAAGAAAGGAATTTGGACATTCAGCAGCGAATGGTTAATGAACTGTGTCATGAAGCAACAACTTGAGCTTCAAGTTCCTCAGTTTGTTGAGTCCTTATGATTGATTTGAACTAGAAACCTCTATGATCTTTTTTAGCTTGGAAAAATTCCACTTTATCTTTTATTTTTGGGTTTTATTATGGAAATGGTAGAGACATTGTAAGAACTTGAATGGGATAGGCTAAGAAGCTCAAGTCGCCCATCTATTTATGTATAAAAATAAAACTGTGTTACATATTTAAAACGAAGGTTGTTCAAAGTTGTCTGGCGTTACCAAGGATTAATTTACTTCTTCAGTTTGTAGACTAAACCTTAAATGCCATTAACACAAGTCAAAAGTCCAAAATTAGATTGCCAAATCTCTCGAACTCCCCATTTAAGTACTTAGCAAAAATAAAAGTTTCTTCTTAATCCAAGAAGTGTTTAATTATTTAATAAGCGCGAAGATTGAAGAAATTACAAGAATGGCCCAACTGATAAAGATAAAAAACGGCTCCTTTAAATTCAAAACTCCTCCTTTCAGGTTCAGGTTCAGAATAAGATCGTCGTCTCCCTCAAAGATCACAACACCTCTCTCTCTGCTCCAACCTTCACATCACATGGCGGATCTCTACTCCTCTAAACCACCATCGTCTTCTTCCTCACGTCTTTTCTTACTCATCACCTTTCTTCCTCTTTCCTTGGCCTGCTTCGCCTTCCTCCTCCAATGGCGAGGCGGAATCAACGATTCAGTTACGCAATGGTTTGAAGATAACTACAAATTCCCAGGTATGTCCACCACCGTCTTCGAGAAACGAACCTTTACCTCTGATTCGAGCTGCGTTTCTCTTCTGGGTCAGAGCCGTACACAGTCGTTTCCTTATCTACGAGATTGGAAGCTTCCTCATCACAAGCCAGATCTTAAACCTAAGGTTTAGACCTCTTAAATCCTAATGTGATGGGTTTTGATAAATGTTAAGACTTTATTCATTTGATGATGAAAAAATCGGATTTTTATTGGTTGAGGTTGTGTGTAGATATGTATAACGACGAGTACTTCAGCTGGATTAGAGCAGACGCTTCCATGGATATTTTATCACAAGGTCATTGGAGTTTCAACCTTTTATCTCTTCGTTGAAGGCACTGCTGCTTCCCCAAATGTGTCTCGAGTTTTGGAGACCATCCCTGTGAGTTTATTTTCGAGTTTTGTTTTGTTACAGTTGATCTCTGTTTTATGAATTCTGATTTTGTCTTTTATGTTTTTCTTCTAATTCCTAGTGACATTATTATTTGTTTGCAGGGTGTAAATGTTATATACAGGACAAGAGAACTAGAAGAAGAGCAAGCTAAAAGGTATTTAATTCTTGTGTTTTGTCTGTCCTTAAGTTATGGATATAGAAGAAGGAACCACCTTTGTTCATATAGACAGAGCCTAGACATATTGGTGACTGATTGGTGTGCTCGTGTTTTGCTTCTTTTCATATTGACATATCAAAAGTGAAATGGTTGTTGTAGAGGTGTTATTTCATATCATTAATTTGAATTTCCATCATATTTTTGTTGGTTTTACAGCCGGATTTGGAATGAGACTTGGTTAGCCAAGTTTTTCTACAAACCATGTAATTACGAGTTATTCGTGAAACAAAACTTGAATATGGAAATGGGAATCACTATGGCAAGGGTACTTGTTACGTTTGACATATTTAGTCAGTCAGTCACTAGAAAAAATAATAGACTATATAGCCAACTTTTTCACATTCTTGGTATATTAGGATGCTGGTATGGAGTGGATACTGCATCTTGACACTGATGAGCTTGTACATCCTTCTGGAGCCCGTGAATATTCCTTGAGAAATTTGCTCCGAGATGTCCCTGCAGAGGTGGATGAAGTTCTCTTTGCAAATTACGTGAGTCAGAAAAGTCTTTCAAGACATTGGAATTGAGGTTTTTTTATATATCTTCGGTTTGATGATGTGGATAATCGCAAATGTTCTTGTTTCAGGAGAGCAGCGTTGAGCGAGATGATATCAAAGAACCTTTCACTGAGGTACACAGCATTATCATATAGAGCTTCCTATATATCTTGAGATGATGCTCCTATGAGTTTTAACAGATCCCAAAGTGTTTGTTTAACTTGTAGGTATCAATGTTCAAGAAGAATTTTAAACATCTTCCCAGAGATGTTTACTATGGAAACTATAAAAAGGCAACTCGTGGCAATCCAAACTATTTTCTAACATATGCAAATGGGAAATCTGCTACTCGGATTCAAGATCATCTTCGTCCCAATGGTGCTCATCGATGGAACAACTACATGAAGAATCCAAAGTATGTTCTTGTCCTCTCCTCACTTGGCTTAAACATAGACATCCCCTTCTCTTGCTTTAGTAATCTGACATTGATCCCGTCTTTGTTGTGTGACAGCGTCATGGAACTAGAAGAAGCTGCGATTTTGCATTACACTTACTCAAAATTTTCAGATCTTACTTCAAGACGTGATCGATGTGGCTGCAAACCAACAAAAGAAGATGTCAAGAGATGTTTCATGCTAGAGTTTGACAGATCTGTAAGCTTGGGATTTATTATTCTTTTAGTTACTTGTATAGTTCTTATTCATCACATCTTTGTATTTCTCCTTTTTTTTTTTCTATCTGCAGGCATTCATCATTGCTTCAACATCAACTTCAGAGGAAATGCTCCAATGGTACAGAGAAAGAGTTGTATGGACTGACGAGAATATGATACTAAAACTTCTTAGGAAGGGGATTCTGACTCGCATTTATACACCAATGGTCAGTTAGTTTTATAATACCAAATCCAAAAACATTACATGACCCTCTTGAGTTCTTTTGATCCAACAAAAAAGCTTTTCCAATCTTTTTACAGGTTATAATCCAAGAGCTAAAAGAAGCCGGTGTTTTCAGCTCAGTGGTAACTTCAGCTCACAACTCTTCAACCTCAAGCATTACTAAGAAATCATCATCTCAAGCAACTACAAGAAGACTGTTGGATTTTGATCTTGATGATGAATCTCAAACAGCCTCAGCGATACCACCGCAGTCATCTCCAAGCCTGGATACAATCCAAAATGTTCAATTTTGACGTTCTTGAAGATGTTTACAAATTTGATGTAGGATTTATTATACAAGAGATGCATTAGAGCAGAATTTGTGGATCACATTGGTCATTTATACATATATATACATTCTATGTAATAGTGACAAGCGTTTTATCAAAGAGTGAACAAAGAGAGTGGACGCGTGCATATACGCGCGCGCGAGTGAAATTGGGGAATCGCGTTTGTGAAAAGACGCTATTTTTTTGGCGGTTCTTTTCTCCCCCCTTCTCTCTCGGTTGGGCTGTGTGCCCTTAATTCGATGAACAAGGTTCTTCAGTTAGGTCTCCAGAGCTCCGTCGTTAATGTCGCCAAGTACGGTTCTGTCTAAATCTTTTAATTAATGTTCAAATTTCGGATTTTTTTTCTGGGTTGTTGTTTTATATTCTGAATTACTTGCTGTGGTGAAATTTCGTGATTGATGGTGATTCTAGGTTTCTGGTGGTGCCTCTTAGGTGTTTAAGAGCTGGTTCATATGTCGTTGGTGTTGGAGTAGGAACAGTAAGTTTCAACAAGAGGCTTATGTCAAATGCTACTACGGTTAAATCTATACCTTTCTCTATCAGCAACAACAACAGCAACAGAAAGGACCTCAAGATAGTTGCAGCAGTTACTGATCAGATGGTTGGTGCTAAGTTTGGGGGATTCGTTATTTAGCGAATCTGGAAATTATTTTAATAAGGTTTTCTTGTTTAATTGTTGGTTTTTTTTGATGCCTAGGGAAGTGATAGTGATAGAGATGAAATGGGAACTCTTCAAGGTGATAAAAAGGAAATTGAGGCGATGACGGTTCAAGAACTGAGAACCACATTGAGGCAAGTTTTTATATATTCTCTTTTCGTTTTTCTCTTCTTGCTGCTTCTTTATTGTTGTTGCTGTGGACATGCAAATTTTCTTAGTTCTTTGATGTGGAACGTTTGTGTTACAATGGTTTTCGAATACAGGAAACTTGGCCTACCTGTGAAAGGGCGCAAACAAGAACTTGTCTCAACGTTACGGCTTCACATGGACAGTAATTTACCGGGTATGTTACTGCAACATCAAGAACACACACGTTTCTGTTTCATGCTTGTTTGCATTCTAGTGGTCGTGTACGCTTGTTCCATTTGAACTAGAATGATAATTGATTAGTCCTCGAAACTGCTATAGCTTCTGATTATTTGGCAAATCCGTTAAGAATTTTGGTTTGGAGCTGTTTCTATTCTACATTTTCTCTCTTTAAGTAAGAAAACCAAGTCTTTGATAGTGTATCAATTTCAGGTGAGAGTTCTGGTTCAGAACAGAAGGAAACTACTACTTCCACCCGTTCAGAAAGTGTCACGATCAAAAGAAAGATCAGAAGCAGGGAAAAGCTTGCTGAAGATGATTGCATTAACTCTGAAGCTTATGGCATTGAAAACGGAGAGAAAAGAGTGAAACAGTCTACTGAGAAAACTTTGAAAGCTAAAGTTTCTTCTAAAGCTATCTCTAAAGAACAGAAATCATTGACTAAAACAGGTTTGTCACTTGTTAAACTAAACGAATTATATGTAATATATACCGGCATCTCTATAAGAGTATTTTATAACATTTTGTGTGCTTAAAATTTCGTAGGTAAGCAGCAATTTCTGTCAAAAGAGGAAGCATCATCAACTATCTCTAGTGAAGTTCTGAGTCAGAGTGAACCGTGGACTGTACTTGCTCATAAGAAGCCTCAGAAGGACTGGAAAGCTTATAACCCAAAGACAATGAGACCTCCCTCTCTACCAGAGGGAACCAAGCATGTGAAGGTTATGACTTGGAATGTTAATGGACTGAGAGCATTGTTGAAATTAGAGAGCTTCTCTGCTCTGCAGCTTGCCCAAAGAGAAAACTTTGATGTCTTGTGCTTGCAGGAGACTAAACTCCAGGTCATAATTTTAGGCCCTTCTTAAGTTGTTTCTGTTCTATATTTTAACCATTACCATGTTAGAAATATCTTGTACTGAAGATATCTATCAATGTTATGACAGATGAAGGATGTTGAGGATATTAAGAAAACTCTTATTGATGGCTATGATCATAGTTTCTGGTCCTGTAGCGTCTCAAAACTTGGTTACTCTGGAACTGCAATAATCTCACGGGTAACAGAAGAATGTGCTTATTTGTTAGTTAATGTCCATTTGATCTGATATGTTAAAATCACATTGTTTGTGTGTGTAATCAGTTTGGTCTTTTGACAGATAAAACCACTCTCAGTTAGATATGGTACCGATCTATCTGGATCAGATCATGACATGGAAGGACGCATTGTGACTGCTGAATTTGACTCATTCTACTTAATAAACACTTATGTCCCTAATTCCGGAGATGGCTTAAAAAGACTGGTACTCCTTACTGCTTTTTGTTTCTATTGTTGACAGATATGAGTTATTCAGTTTTCTTTGAATTTTAACGAATGGATCTTGTGGGTTTTCAAGTCATATAGGATCGAAGAATGGGATCGAACCCTCAGCAATTACATCAAAGTATGAAACTTTCTATTGGAATTTCTTTATTTTTTTGTACGTGTTACACAAGCTCAATGAACCTTTCGCATCTACAGGAGCTAGAGAAGTCTAAGCCTGTAATCTTGACGGGTGATCTAAATTGTGCTCATGAGGAAATAGACATCTTCAATCCTGCGGTAACTAACTTGAGTTCTTTTCTCTCTTCTTTCATTGAAGACCAATATATCTCGTTTTTCATGCTTTTCCACCAAATCTTTTATTAAGGGGAACAAAAGAAGTGCTGGTTTTACAATAGAAGAAAGGCAATCCTTTGGTGCAAACTTCTTAGACAAGGGCTTGGTAGATACCTTTAGAAAGCAACATCCTGGAGTAATCGGTTACACCTATTGGGGTTATCGCCATGGTGGCCGTAAAACAAACAAAGGTATTAAAGTTGTTTGGTACACATATTCAGATTCATATTTGTGGTTGTTAAACTGGTGAAATGGTGTGAAATCAGGATGGAGACTGGACTACTTCTTGGTGTCCGAATCAATCGCAGCAAATGTCCATGATTCTTACATCCTCCCTGATATTAATGGGAGTGATCATTGCCCCATAGGCCTAACTCTCAAGCTCTGATTTATCTAGAGTTACACCACTCCTAGTTTTTTTTTTGGGGCTAAAGTTGTAATGGCCTTTAAGGAGAGAATCACATGTTTTGCTTGACAGAGAACTATGGTCATGTTAATCAAGAATAATTTAAATATCAGTAAACAAACCCCAAACAATCAGAGTCTTGTCCAATTTGTTGGTATGGTTTTACTTTCATTGCCCTCACTGCATTTTGTGTTCACTTAATAGTTTACTTATGCATTTTGTGTTCACTGCATCAAGTAAACAACGATTTTATGTGACGAAATCACATTCTATAAAAAACATAAAACTAAAAGCTAAATACTTTTAGTAGAGGTCTAGAAGAACAAGGGAGTTTGATACAGAGCACTTATGTAGAGGTCTAGATAGATATGGATCGTTTGTATTAAGGATATGTTACTTTTTTGTCATTCTCGATCAATTTATAATAAATTGCAATATCCTTTTTCTATTTTTTGTTTGCTTGATATTTTTATTTTATACTTCTTTAAAAAAAAAGCTAGGCTATAGAGATCAAATAAAAGCATCAACATACATGTTATCTAACAAATACACTCAAGAGCAACACAATAATTGTACTTCTCTCTCCATGTGTGTTCTGCCATGCATAAAAATGGGAATTCACTGATACTCAATCACAAGTCCTTGCTTTTATGTTTTGATCAAATCTTACATAGCTGCGACGGAGTCAGTGATGATGGGCTGAGAAGAAGACTTGGTGTTGCTAATGCCATTGCAGACGTTAAAGCCGTACCAAACAGAGTTAGGCAAAAAAAGGTTGTAGTAGAAAGTGACAGATCTGATGGATGAGCCGTAGATTTTAACGTTCTCTGGTTTCCAGCCGTCGGATCCTTGCCTGAGGAGGTAGATATAACAGACGTCGCGCATACACGGTCCCGATATCTTGTATGTGTCTGATGAACACTTTTCAAATGTCCTCGAGTGTGGATCGTCTAGTCTCTTCACATACACCTGGACCAACAAAGTTTTTTTTTTAAGAAAAAACCAAAATAAACAAGAGAATTTCACATTCTGTATGCATCATCGTAACTACAAGTTATTACTTATGATTTATATAATTTTGTAATGTTAGAAATATTTTATTTTATTAATTTCGTAGAACTATTAAATTTATAATTATATCGAAATATTAATTTATCGAAATTAGGAAGATGAGATTGGTCAAACCTAAGCCAAGTTTCTTGGATCTCAATATCCAGATAAAATCAAGAAAAAAAAAACATTTCAATTTTCAAATACCGAATTAGATTGATTACGGATTAATTTGTTATTGAAGCAATCCGATAAATAAATATTATGTAGATGCAAAACAGAGTAACGAAGTTTAGAAAAAAAACTGACCTCGTTGCGGTAGACATCACCAAAAGCAATACTGATCTTATCTCTAGTGTAAGACACAGATGAACAGCTTGTTTTAATGATCACCGTGTAAGAACACACACCCGCATTCTGAAAATTATATTCGATCCCAAAATATTATTATTAACAAGAAAAAAAAAAAATACAATTCCACAATTCATGGATCACACAAATCTTGATCAATGATTAAATTATCGAAAGAATGGTATTTATTACCTCTAGCTTTGGTTTAGGGAGAAACGAATCAATCGGACGAGGTTTTGCGGTGATGAATGATCTCGCAGAGGAAGGCGATGCAAAAGAGCTTAAAACAACAACAACAAGAAACAAAGAAATCGCTACTCTGACCATCTTTTTTTTTTTTTTTTTTGTATGTGTGTGTGAGTTGAAAAAATGTCGGATGGAACAAAATGGTCAGATCTTTTTAGTTAGTGGTTTGGAACAAAAACTAGAGTATTGTTGTTATCTAAGACCGACACGAGGATCACGATCGTATTAATAAATGGGAGAACGAATTTGATATTCTTTTGTTTGCTTGTCACGATTTCATTGGTTATCTTCCTTTTTTGCCAACTAGAATTTACTTGTCTTTTATGCATTGTTTTGCACTTTTGCTCAAAATCATTATAAAAGGAAAACAGTAGTAACTGATAGAAAGAAATATAACAAAACAGGATTATACTGGTAAAAAATGGAACATGATCTAGTAAAATTATCTATAACCAATGAATTTTATTGACTAGATTATTATTATTAAAAAAAATTCAATGTATCTTGGAAAAAAGGGAAAATTTTGATTGTCTTGTTGACCAAAATTAAAGAAGACCTGTATTATCATCATTTCATTAATTAATTTGAAGAAAAAGTGTTAAAAAGAGTAATGTACATATCTATATATATATATTTTTTGTTTGTCAGATCCTACTATATTAATTGAGAAGTACAAATATGAAACTAATCTTAAAATGTGTAAAAAATTACATTCAATTACCATTAGAAAAAAATAATTAAGCTTAATTAACTAATTTAAATAAATATTATTAATTAAAAAATAAAAAACATTCACATATCAAATATTAAAAAATCTAAAATAATCTAAAATAATATTTTCTTTCTCTAATAAATAATGGACGAAATTACTAATTATTTTTTTCAAAAATATATAAACTAATCAGAATTTTAAAAACTAAGATTTTACATCCAAGTATACAATACAATTATTTTTAATAACTAAATTCGAAGATTTTGTTAAGTTTTCAAATTATGATTCTCCTATCACCTTTATTTTATTTTATTTACAAATTGTTTGGGATTTTCATATAATACTTATAATTTAAAATGCATATTTTTTTCTGCATATGTTGTGATTTGAATTTTTTAAAACGAATATATATTTACTTATTGTATGAAAATGTGTGTTTTAATTTCCACATTGGCAGGTTGGTAAAACTAAATTTATATAAATGATAAATTAATAATTTTTATTTGCTCACAATTATAATATTAAAATTACTATTTTATATTTCATAAAATAATGATGCAAATACAACAAACAAACAATATAAAACTGTAATAATACGTCAAAAATAAAATACTATAATATTTTAAAATAATTATTATTCAAATAGACTAATAAATTTACATAACAATTTAAAATAAATATTATCTCAAACAAAATAACTTTTTTTTAAAAAATAAAATAATAATTTTTATTATTATATTATATGTTTTTCTTTTAAATGTTGACCCGTGCTTTAAGCACGGGATATATCCTAGTTATAAAGTATAGTACATATATATTTTACCATTCAAACAAATGCAATACTTTACACTTTTTCAAGACAAACAGCACACTAAAAAAAAAAAAAGATCAAAAGACAATTACGAAACATTCAATAATTAAAATTCTGAAACATAGAGAATCTTTATTTATTATACGATGTTTTTAATATTCAAACTAGTAGTTCACCTTGGAACAAACTTTCCTGACCTCACCATCCACGTCTGTCTTTACATCAATGGAACTCATTTTAATCATAGCTTTACCAAACTCATAATCAAACCTAAACCCTAACAAACCTCTGAGACGACTTGCGTACTTCTTCACCACGGCGTTTGTCTCCGCGTCCGACCAAAGCCGTTGGTCTGACTCTAGAATAGCGTTGCCGTCGCGTAAGTTCTTGTAGAAACTTTCATCGAATTTTGAGGGACTGCCGATGTCAAGAGCTACACGTTTTGAACCGTCTCCATTGGGAGGACAAAGAGTCTTGAGCTGTGTAAGAAACGATGGGCTTATGGTTGGGTCGGAGTTTCCGGTCACAGTGAAGTTGTATAGACGGTAACGGAAGAAGAGACAGTCGGTTTGTCCTATTGTATGTGCACCTGTTCGCGTATAGATTAGACATATTTATGAGCCAACTACTTGGAAGGGAAAAGGTGAATATAATGGATCAGAGAAACAAATCATGCCATGTTCAATATGCACAATTCTAAGTGTAATTAATTACTATTTAAGATGGCCTAACGCAAGGGTGTCTCAAATATTCCCTTATCAAAAAAGACCAGAAGGCAAATTTTTGTAAGCTTAACTTTTAGTCACTTGCGTAGTTTAACTTTATTTTCATGTTGGTATGTGATGTCTAGTGCAGACATACCTTATATACTTCCAATTTTTGAAGAAACTCTACTTATGTTTCTTCTGAACGTATGCATAGAGTATAAATTTGAAAAGAATAAACCAACTTAACAAGAAATTAAAAAATAATTGGTTTTAAGCTTTAAATATCAAAAAAGAGAGATATAGAAGAATAGATATACCGAGAAGAGTAACGAGATCATGAGTATCCAATCCTTTATCTAGAAACTTTTGCTTTTGAATAGCAACAGAGTCGAATGGAGAAGGTAGATTCGATGCTTCCGATGCCAACGAGATTCTCCCGTCTTTACGACCCGTTGGTACTCGCCAGCTTGGTCCATCACTCTTGTTTCCCATAAATTAATATACGGAACTAGGTGATATTAGTAATTGGAAAAACTACCAAAGAAAATTAAGTAACCTAATTAGGTTTAGTAAACTTGCGTACCAAGTCGACAGAGTCACGAGCAGCAAGTGCAAGTATATCTGCACATGACACAACTCCTGGACACAACGACTCGAGCTTGGCTTTTGCATCATCGATTACTTCCAGCCCTCTTAGACCGAGATTTGCTAGAGCGGCTTGCTCCGCAGATTTCCCTTTGATTAACACCGAACCATCACAACCCTAGTATTATATATGTCATGTTCAAAGTCAACAATCTAACTTGCATATAATTGATACAAGGAGGTCAAGATTAAAAAAGAAAGAAAGGAATTGAAACCTGAACAAAACAGTCATGGAAATGAAGCCTAAGCAAGCCAGGGGAAATTGTGGGATCAGAATCAAAGTGAGATTGAACAGTGGATCTTACTATCGACTCAGCTTTCGGACATGAAGTTGAATAATAACCATTTTTTAACGATTGGCTTCTAACTTCTTTTCCCAACACCAACACTAACACTATTATCATTACATAACAATACTTGACTCCCATTTTTCTTTACTCTTTCTTTTTCTGTTTTGGTTAATTAGCATGCAATGATGTTCAAGACCCAACTTATACTTATATCCACTCTCACACACATACATATGCCTTTTTGTCTCAATGGAACCGTGTGGGGACACATAGTGCCTACTTCACTTTCCTATTATTTACGGGAATTGTTTTTTTTTTAATTGATTTATACTGGTATATACACTTGGTTGCCACTATGATGAATTAATGGGTTTGGATTTATAATAGTTTTGATATAATTTTATTCGGAAAAAACACATGCGCAATCTACGAGTTTCGTGCTAACTAGCTAGTGCTAACGCCCTTTCAAAATCTGTTTAAACCTTAAATTTTTTAATTTTATCAAACCAAAAAAAAAAAACTTAATTTTTTGAAGAAAAAAGGAACAGTTTAAAGAAACAACAAAATACGTCCTTTCAAAAATAGTTTTGATTCGTTTGCTTTACTAAAAGCGTCTTTTGATCTCACCTCAAACTTTAGCAATCGATGAAATAAGCAAACGTGTTCACAACTTGATTGAGATATAAGCCGTCACTATTTCCCCCCTTTCACATCAGCCTCTCTTGTAGTTCCTCTTGTTTAGTACTATTTACACACACCTTCATGATGAACATAGCATGCATGCTATATAGTATTGATAGACTTTTTCCAAGTGTTTTATTATTTATATATATTACGGAAATTCATTTTATGGTGCCAATTTCCGTTAAATATATTTGGTCGTTCTGTAAGTAATTTAGTTCTTTTCTTTGTAAAAAAAAAAATGCCTAATCAGAAGCTGTAAATGGCTACAAACATGTAAGATTAAGATCGAAAATCATGCATTATAAAACCTATCGATACAAAATATATCCTCACATTTAGCTCATAATCGTAATCATTTTCCAAGTGTCATTGTTGGCCTGTTCGGCTGTTCCAACTCTTTAACCCCTTGTTTACAGATTAATAATTGTAGCTTCAGGTCTGTTATTTTTGAAATTGTCCATATCTTTCTTATTTGCAATGCAATAACAGTGAAAATACTTCTCCCTTAGTCCATTGCACCTTTAAAATTCTTTTTTTTTTGACACATGTATATGAAACACAAAAGTCAAAACAAAATTATAAAGAAAGTAATACTTTATTAAATACTTTAATGTGTAACAAGTGAAGTTGTAGATTGGGATGTTACAATATGTCTGAATCCTGATCATCATCAATAATTTATTTTATGTAGATTTTATATATTTAAACTTATACTCTTACATTTTGATATGTTTAATCTCTAATCCTAAAAAATAAATATACATGGATTATATTTTTATGGTCTTAACTAAGTTTAGTTTTATTTTGTATACATGAGTTGTTTTTCCATTATTTCTGATAAAGATCCCAAAAAAAAAAAATCAATAGTATCTCCTCTTTACAAATTATGTCTTATATACAAACAAGTATCAAAATCTAGTAGAATATATAAACTATTTTAGACTATGATAAATTATAGTAATCATACAACTTTATGACATAAATCATAAACTGTTTTTTTTTGGGCAAAACATAAATTCATAATCCTATGCATCCAAGTTTCAATTAAAGAAAGGGTACTTGATCATGAAAACTGTAGTTAGCTACTAATTAAATGATATTGTATTGTATATTGAGATATTTTCCTCTCACTATAAAAGAAGAATTGTGTAATTATAAAAATCTAATCGAACATAACTCATATACTTGTGTTTTTACTCTAGATTTGCGAAGGTAATATATAAAACTCTTACGTAGATTCGAGGTACATTAGCAAAAACTTAGATTTTTTGGTACATTAACAAAAAAACTAACACATAATTTAGCAATTCTAACATTATTTTGTTATGTTCATTCGTAAGGGACCTTAAATAATGGGAAACATGTGTCGTCGTGGAATATCCAAAGATAGTGATAAGTCTAGCAGCAGCTCTTCAGAGAGTGATACATCTTCTTCAAGAATTTCATCTCCGAGTGTCGATGACGGAAGCCAAGAAAGTAGTGATCAAGTTTCAGCGTCTCCTACTTCTTCTTCTTCAGCGTCGCCTACTTCTTCTTCTTCAAGAGTTTCAGCGTCTCCTATTTCTTCTTCTTCAAGAGTTTCATCTCCGAGTGTCGATGACGGAAGCCAAGAAAGTAGTAGTCAAGTTTCAGCGTCTCCTAGTCCTACTTCTTCTTCTTCTTCTTCTTCAAGAGTTTCATCTCAAAGTTCCAGTGCTAACAGTCGATCGAGCAGATAGATCTTCTCATCTTATAATCGATCAAAACATCTTTAAAATAAATATTTTTCTTTGTCAATTTTCATGTAATTACATAAAAGTTTGTTGAAATTTTATGATAATAACTATATTATTTATTAATAATCTTTTAAATATGAATTCTGAAATTGTCAATAATTCTGAAATTGACTAAGGGAGAAGTATTTTGTGTTGTGTCATTAGGATGTGTTGATACAAAAATAATTCTAAACAAAATTCTCATTTCTCAATGGCATATGTTTATGTCACCTAAGTTAATATTATGACACAACACAACATAGGTTTGTTAATGCGCTAATCCTAAAGATAGGTTTAAAATCCTAATGACACAACACAAAATACTTCTCCCTCAGTCCATCGCACCTTTAAAATTCTTTTTCTGGACATATGTATATGAAACTCAAAAGTCAAAACAAAATTATAAAGCTTAATACTTTATTAAATATTTTAATGTGTAACAAGTGACGTTGTAGATTGGGATGTTACAATATGTCTGAATCCTAATCATCATCAATAATTTATTTTATGTTGATTTTATATACATTAAAACTTCTATAAATTAATACTCGATAAATTAATAATCTCTATAAATTAATAAATTTCTCCAGTCCCAAGTTGGAACTAGTGTAATTTTGGACACAATTCGATAATATAATAAAATAATAACTTTTTGAAAATCTTTTATAAATATCATCAATAGTATAAATTAATAATTATATAAAATTATCTAAATAGATGTATATATATACACATGTATTTTTATTAGAGTTCATTTAAGTTTTTTTACTATATAAACATCTTTGAACGTTATCTTCAAAAAATTATAATTGTTATTTTCTTTGTAATTGATTTTATAAATATATTATTTATAACAATTAAATATATTTTAAATTCTTTTTGACCAAATTAAGAAAGTTTTTCTATAAATTAATAATTATTAATTTACCGATAAATTAATAGATTTCTATGGTCCCAACATTATTAATTTATAGAGGTTTGACTGTATTTAACCTTATATTCTTACATTTTGATATGTTTAATCACTAATCCTAAAAAATAAATATACATGGATTATATTTTTATGGTCTTAACTAAGTTTAGTTTTATTTTGTATACATGAGTTGTTTTTCCATTGTTTCTGATAAAGATCAAAAAAAAAAATCAATAGTATCTCCTCTTTACAAATTATGTCTTAAGTACAAACAAATGTCAAAATCTAGTAGAATATATAAACTTTTTTAGACTATGATTAATTAGTAATCATACAACTTTATGACATAAATCATAATCTCTTTTTTTTTTTGGGGCAAAACATAAATTCATAATCCTATGCATCCAAGTTTCAATTAAAAAAAAGGTCAACTAGATCATGAAAAATGTTGTTAATTAGCTACTAATTAAATGATATTGTATTGAATATTGAGATATTTTCCTCACTTTTTTTTTTGACAAAAAGATATTTTCCTCTCACTATAAAAGAAGAATTGTGTAGTTGACAAAAAAAAAAAAAAGAAGAAGAATTGTGTAATCATAAAAATCTAATCGAACATAACTCATATACTTGTGTTTTTACTCTAGATTTGCGAAGGTAATATATATAAAACTCTTACGTAGATTCGAGGTACATTAGCAAAAACTTAGATTTTTGACTACAAGTGGTTGTTGCATTCTTAAAACTAATTAATCCTTAAGACGAAGAAGTACTATTTGATTAATTTGGAAATACATTACAAAAAAAAAAAAAAACTAATACATAATTTAGCAATTCTAACATTATTTTTGTTATGTTCGTTCGTAAGGAACCTTAATAATGGGAAACTGGTGTCATAAGGGAATGTCCAACGATAGTGATAAGTCTAGCAGCAGCTCTTCAGAGAGTGATACATCTCCGAGTGCCGATGACGGAAGCCAAGAAAGTAGTAGTCAAGTTTCAGCGTCTCCTAGTCCTACTTCTTCTTCTTCAAGAGTTTCAACTCCAAGTTCCGGTGCTAATAGCTGATCGAACAGATAGATCTTTTCATCTTATAATCGATCAAAAATAAATAATTTTATCTGTCAATTTTCATGTAATTACATAAAAGATTGTTGAAATTTTTATGATAATAACTATATTATTTATTAAATAATCTTTTATATATGAATTCTGAATTTGTCAATAATTATCTTCTTCTGTATTATATATCACGCTGATGTGTTTGCTACATAAATTAATTCTACACAAAATTCTCAATGGCATATGTTTATGTCACCTAAGTTAATATTATGACACAACACAACATAGGTTTTGTTAATGCGCTAATCCTAATCCTAAACTTTTTAAGGTTTTATTTAACATGACACGGTGTCGTATTGCACACACGTGGCGAATCATTATTGGTCGTTGTGACGCATAACTGGAATTGCTCTGAAGAATCCAACCTTTTCTCAGGCGAACGGGGGAAGACGAAACGAGGGCAACGAATCCGCCATGGCAGCTCGTAAGAGAGCTTCCACGATGTCAGTGTCCAACAAACCGGATCCAGCGGAACCCAAATCAGCGCCACCGGAGCAGAAGATGACTCGAAAGACCGTTGCTGCTTCCGGTGAGGAGTTCCGTCTCGCGCCGCCGAAACTGGGAGTGATCTTTGTGATCTCTACTCTTCTCTGTTCTCTCTATCTCTACCTTCTCTGTTTTCACTATAAGGTTGAAAACGAGCTCAAACGCTCGATTCTGATAAACGCGGGGCTTAGCTTGGTTGGGTTCTTCGTCACACTCAAGATGATTCCTGTTGCTGCCAGATACGTTCTTAGGCGTAACATGTTTGGTTTTGATATTAACAAAAGAGGCACTCCTCAAGGTGATATTAAAGTGTGAGTCTTTTTTGTTATCTCTCTAGTTGAATCCTCTCATTACTTCTTTTTGATCAGCTTAACAAATTACTATGTCATCACAGGCCTGAATCATTGGGTATTGTTGTGGGAGTTGTCTTCTTGATCGTGGCGATCATATTTCAGTATTTCAATTTTACTGAAGATTCAAATGTAAGTGTGTGCAAGCTTGATGGGTCTTGTTTTGTTGATCTTTGTGGCTGTAGTGTGATTCTCATCATCAATGTTTTGATGACTTTGTGTAGTGGCTTGTGGAGTATAATGCAGCACTAGCGTCTATATGCTTCATGATTTTGCTTGGATTTGTAGATGATGTCCTTGATGTGCCTTGGAGAGTGTTAGTTCAAATTCCTCTATCAATTTACTGTTTTGATGAAATTCACATGCTTGTCGTCTTTGGTTCACTTTGTTCTCTCTCTCTTGTCAATTACAAACAATAGGAAACTTGTCCTGCCAACTTTTGCTACCCTTCCATTGCTGATGGCTTATGCTGGACATACGACTATTGTTATACCCAAACCTCTAGTTGCTTTTATTGGCTTGGAAGTGCTTGATCTAGGTAATGATCAAGTTACACTAATTTAATACAAGTTTGACTTCCATAGTTATATTTTTGGAGAGAGGTAAAATGATTATGATTAGCTCAATATATGTTTTAATGTGGCAGGACGTATATATAAGTTATATATGGGGTTACTTGCCGTGTTTTGTACAAACTCTATTAACATACACGCTGGTCTGAATGGCCTTGAAATCGGTCAGACTGTTGTTATTGCTGCTGCTGTAAGTCCTATAGTCAATATATAATGTCTCTGAATTCTTCTCTCCCTTTTTCCTTTTTTGGGTTAAGATATGATACATACCACTTTTTTTTGTAGATCCTGATACACAATGTTATGCAAATCGGATCATCTACTGATCCCGAGTATCACCAAGCTCATGCCTTCTCGATATTTCTTACTCAACCGCTGATGGCCACGTCCTTGGCAATGCTTGCTTACAATTGGTAAAATCACTCAAAGCTAAACGTGCTTATAGATTAGTGGAAGTGATGCTTTTTCTGACTATTCTCTGCAATTTTCTGCTGTTAGGTATCCTTCTTCAGTTTTTGTTGGAGACACTTACACAGTATTCGCTGGGATGACTATGGCAGTTGTTGGCATTCTTGGTCACTTTAGGTATACTTCCAAACCCTCTTATCTTCTCTGAGGCACCTGCACTTCACTATTACATGGAAACTACCAGCTAGTGCATGACCATGCAACTGATTCCCATGCCATCTTTCTCTTCTGTTGCAGTGAAACCCTCCTCATCTTCTTTCTTCCACAAGTTCTGAACTTTCTATTGTCGCTCCCTCAGGTTTATATCTACTTTTACTCCTCTGTGGCATACTTAAATCTCGTCAACTCATGTTTCAACCATCTAACATAATATATACTAATAATAACTCTGCAGCTTGCTGGCATTGTGAAATGTCCGCGCCATCGTCTCCCGAGGTAACCATCTTTATGTTCAATTCTTTTTGTAGACTGATTAAAGAACAGACAGCATCACTCACCTCGTCTTTTGAAAATATCTAGGTATGATACAGCGACCGGATTACTGACCGGCACAAAAGATGGGACACTCGTCAATGTTTACTTGAGGTTGTTTGGTCCTAAATCAGAAAAGTCACTTTGCATCCATCTTCTCGTCTTCCAGGTAGGTCTCAAGTCTCAGTTATATGTATATATCACCACTGTTCGTATGTAAATTCCCAAATAATAATTGCCATTTTGTTTGTTTCTACTGCAGGCTTTAGCGTGTGCCTTCTGTTTCATACTTAGACACTTTCTTGCTGGTTGGTACAAGTAAAATCTGCAACCTGAAAAAATCTTTAGTTGCTCTGTTCTTCAGACAAGCCACAAATACAGAAACATTTAGTTTTAGTTTCTTGTACAATCTAATATAACAACGTAAGATGGTTTGAACTTTGAAGTAACTCGTGTAAACAAAGTTGACTCATTTGCGGCAAGATTCTCAAAGACATGACAATGTATATCATCATCATCAGTTTACTCAAAAAACTTACCTTTTTATACTTAAAGAGAAGAGCAGAAAGAGTTCAAATTGAAACAACGAACATAACTTTTTAAAAATCCACACAACTCTCTCTCTCTCTAGGTCAGAATCCACCACAGCATTTAATTTAATTTCTACCCCAATGAACACTAACAACAGAGTTAGTGTTGGTTAAAAAAGCAGACAACATATTTTAGGGTTGGTCAAATTTCTCCCGCGCTTCCGTCACTTTACTCAGTAAAGTCTCAAACGCGCTCTTTAAGTCCAGCAGTTCTTGATAACTCTTTTGGTCGAGATTTGCAGTCATGGTATCCAAAATCTCAAAAATGCTTTCAAAGGCTTGGTCCGTCTTTGACACGTTCCCGACGGATGCATCCATACTACCAAAATTAAAATAAACTAAAGGCCTTAATAAACAAACGAAAAAGCTCATATAAGATCCAAATTTTTTTTTTTTAGGGTTTGAAATCGGATCTTTGTTACCTCATTGGCTGCACATCCTCTTCTGTAGTTTGTTGGAACTGGAAAATGGAAACTAGGCTTCTTCGTTCAAATTGAGAGAGAGACGAAGGCAGCTCTAAAAGAGTGGAGGAGTATTATTTATTTGTTATGGGCCGTTCGGTCTCTCTTCTATATTGGGCTATTCACACAATTTTTTTTTTTTTAAAAACCCATAAATGCCCACTTAAATCAAATAATGGGTTTTATAGATAGGAAAAAAGATGAAAAAAAAGAGGGTTTTTTTTTGTCGAAAATGAAGAAAATAGCGGTGCGTTTAATTCAATGTTTCACAAACTTTAGAGAAAACATTTTCGAGATTTTTTTAGCAGAATTTGTAATGTTAAACCTTAGGGAGGAGTGTATTGTCCTCGTCAAGGATATATGCCAATCCACCTGCCATCCCGGCGGCTACATTTCTACATTTCTACATTATGACATATGGCGTTTAAGACATTATTAAGTTCTTGGTTCTGGTTTCTGGCTCAAGGCTGAGAAAGTGAGGTGTTACTTACTTCCCAAGTACAACGACACAACCACCAGTCATATATTCACAGCAATGATCTCCAGTGCCTTCAACTACAGCTTAAGCTAGAGAGTTTCTAACCGCAAATCTTTCTCCTGCTTTGCCTCTGACAATTACAGAATCATTACTTTAGTTTCTTGTACAACTAATACAGCAACGTAATTTTTTGTTAAGATGGTTTGAAGTAACTCATGTAAACAAAGTTGACTCATTTGCTTTTGTTGAACAAAATGGCAAAAATTCTCAAAGATAATGTATCATCATCATCCTGAACTTGTATAGATCCCGACACGATATCAATAACGATTTAATGATTCTCTATAACAAACAAGCTTATCTCTAAAGATCTATGTCCATTGTATCTTTCCCTTCATCTTCATCATCACCATTTCCACTGCTCGTCCAAAGCTTGATGGTGCGGTCATGCGATACAGTTGCGATACACGAGCTATCTGCAGTGATATCTAGCGAGGAGACTTTTGACTCATGTCCTGCTAAGCTTTTGACGAGCGAGAAATCTCTTCCCGACCATATCTGTTACACAAAATGTAAGAAATTAGAATCAAACTATAAGCAGATGAAACACAAGATTAATAAAAAAGTACTTAGGAAAGGGACTACAGAAGTACTTACATTGACTCTCGTGTCGTATGAGGCAGTGGCCAGGAAGTAGCCTTCTTGTGGTTCATACTTCACTTGAGACACAAGGTTAGCATGAGCTGGGATAATGTACAGTGACTTTCTCATTCTTAGATCCCAAATACGGCATTGATTATCCTCACCACCAGATGCCAAGTGATAACCATTAGGAGAGAAATTCACTGAGAGTACCTGGAGAAGCATATAAAGCAGAGGAGATTAGAAATAAGGTTAGTAAATTAAGAGAAGTAGAATACCAAGGGAACAAAACTAGAATGCTACTTACAGGCTTGATGTGTCCTTGGAAGACAAGAATACTCCTACCAGTGCGGAGATCCCAAACCCGTGCGAGTGAATCAAGCCCAGAAGAAGCTGCTAATGCTCCATCTTGTTGAAATGCAATTCCATAGACACTGCGACTGTGACCTTCTTGCAAAAGCAGCTCTGCACCTGTGTTTATATCCCACAATCTCCATGTTTTGTCAAAGCTGGTTGTTCCCAGGTATCTTCCTGATGGGTGGAAGGCAACGCGTGCAAGACGATCCAAATGACCTTCAAAAGTTTGTAGCAGCGTTCCATCAGTTTTCCACAGCTTTGCAGTTCGATCAGCAGAAGCAGTTGCTAGACAATCATCCACAGGGGAAAACACTACATCAGTTGCACGTTCTTTGTGGTCCTTCAAGATAGCAATCTTTTTTGTAACTTGAGGCATCTCCCACAATTTCGTAACTCCACTTAGAGAACTAGACAAAAAAAAAAACAAATTACTAATCAGAAGAGAATTACAGAAGTCATGAACCTCGAGAATGTGTAATGCAGATAGAAAGGGCAAATGCACTAGACATGGAGTATGTAATTTATAAGATAAAACTGTACGCCTAACTAACATCATGTTTTTAATGCAAGGAATTGAAACTGAGGAAAATCAGCAGGTTCAGTATTTAAGAACAGGATTATTAACATACTTGTCAACTGATATATCAATGAAACTAAAATATGCAGGTAGAATGTAGTCTAGTCCAGGTAATTCTAATCAACTAGAGACGAGCAAAAATGTCTCACACCTAAGAAACTATATGTGGAGAATAAGTAAGTTTGTGCTGGAGAGTATGAAGGAGATAGAAGAGAGACATACCATGTGGCAAGTATTTTTCCATCGCGAGAGAAGGAGCAGCCAGTAAGAGGACGATCGTCTCCAAAATTACTGCAATCAAGGACCATGTTTCTAGCCTGCTTTAAAGCCCACTTAGTCTCTGCATCCATATCTTCATCTGGATCATCCCTCCGCCGCTTTGCACGCTGAATCCTGACAGCAGCTCTCTTGGTAGAAAACTTGGCAATTTCTATTCTAGCCTCTCTAAGTTCCTTTGGACCCTCGGTAAAGAAAGGGTATTCAGGTACATCATCATCCACTTCCTCTTTTGGAGCCGCATCTTCGTCGTGAGCTTCAAGTAGTTTATCCAACTGCCCATTCATATCAAGCCTACCCATAAGCTGAGCCAACCTAGCTCTTCTCTCCATTTCCTGTTCTCCAAATAGAGTAATGGGCTCCCCAAGTCGTCTAAGGCGATCCCTAACTGATTTGTCATTTGTTGGAACTGCGACAGCAGCAGTACGACGCTTTACCATCAAATCTTGCATCGCCTTTTCCTGTCTTTCTCTGACCTGCCTACTCCCTTCAGATATCTCAAAATGTTCATCGTCTGAATCAGAATCCGAGTCACTGGTTTTCGTTTCACCATTTTGTGAAAGAGGTGGCCTAAAAGTAGGTGGGCGGGAAACTGGAGGATGTGGCATCATTGGTATTGGGGCCATTGGTGGAGGGAAAGAAGGAGGAACCACAGGTGGTAAAGCAGAGAAACCTGAAAGTTGCAGTAAAAGTGAGACGTCAATCACTAGAGTTAATAATGATCACGAAACCAAAGAAAACCCCAACACACTTTCAATAATAATTTGAAGAACGAAACAGACAAAACAAACTCTCTACCAGGAATAAGTGAAATAGATACAAGGGAATTCAACAGCATGTAATCTTAGATGTAACAAAGCTAATGAATTACCTGGAACTGGAGGTGCTGTGATTTGAGCAGTAGGTGTCAATGACACATTATCTTCCTTGTTGGGTTCCATGATTTCCTTATATCCCCAAAAAACACCACCGAAGCAACAATCTAGAGAAAACCCTGGAGCAAAGAAGAATTCCAAATCAGTTCTCTGGGACTTGTATACACGTAAAGAGGGTAGCTTTTAATTCTAAAATCGAAGTATCAGTGCTCTCTGGGGAATTTAAACAAACACCTAACAGTCAAAGTATCAAGCTTTCAATAGTCACTTCATAAGGGCATACATACTCTCGTGTAGTTCAAAAGACACAAAGAACCAAATTAAAATCAACAGGTTTCAGAAACTGGGATAGTAATTTTACCAGGAATTGACGAAATCCACGAATCTCGTTAGTCTCGAGATAGACTTCTCTGCTGCTCCCCAAGCTCCGTGTATCCTGAGACAAAACCCATAACCTAATCAACAAACCAAATTTGTTAAAAACCCAACTTTACGAGAAACAAAAGAGAAGCTGAATCAGAAAAACAAAAAAGTAGTTCATACCTCTCCGGAGACGGTAGCCAAAAACCGGAATAGAGAAGAGAGAGAAGCTGAGATTTTCCGATTTAGAGCTTAAAGAGGTTTTGAGTAGACAGACATAAACCAACTTTCTGAAACGGGTCGGTTCATATTGGGCCTTTTCATAATGGGCTTTTCCTTTATTCTTTTTTTGGTGACAGATACTACGACGTTTCTATTTGTAAGAAATCAATAAATCAATGAATTGTCTTGCAACCCCAACTCCACAAAGTTTGATATACTCATTGTACGTGTGTGTGCACATTAATGTTTATCTTCATTCTTCATGTTTCTAATTGTCCACTGAAACCTTTTTGAGTGTTTTATTACTCATTCTCTAAACCTTGAAATACACGACCCATGTATAGTGCAGCACCGTTGCAAATATACTCTTTCTGTTTATGGTATCTCGCACACGTTGTGGTTCTTTGGGATGTTTATATATTTACATGGCAATAAATCGTCGGTGCTATATCCTAGTTGGCTTTCGGATACCATAATCCATGTACCCTTTTTAATATACTAGTTATTAAGATATACACATAGTTTATAAATGTGCTAAGCTTCCTTTTACTTAGCTCATCTAGAGTATTGTATATAAGAGACGGATGTACATTCATATTCATTAATGAGAAATATTCTTCCCAAGTTAATACTAGTCACTTGTTCTATACTTATCTTTTTGCTTCTAAGCAAACCCTGATTCTCTAACTACTCAAGTCAACTACAAGTGACATTGTGCTTATATGTGACTACTCAAGTTAACTACAAGTGATATTATGCTTATATGTGTTTTATTTTTTTCTTTGACTTAACCTTTCTGTTATATCTTATATGAAGATTAAGGATGGGAATTATCGTTATACCAATACTAATAAAAGTGAGTTTGGTTCTATACTATGAACAGTAGAGAGCATGCAGCATGTTACGATAAAAAAACGATCTAATATTTTGCTAAGATATTTTTTTACAGTTTTAGTTGATTTATTTTCGAATATTCTCATATGATTCTCTTACTAGCATGATTTGATCAAAAAATTTGGTAGCCTTTCTATCATGTTTCAATAGAGTATAGCTAATTCGGGCAATATTCCAACATAAATCTGAAACGTGACATGCAAAAAGTTATACGAATAAAATGGGTGACCCTTACTGTTACCGCCCCTGTTTTACTATCAGTCGCATATTTATTTTTTCCACAGTGTTGGTTTCTTTCTGATGTCTCAAAAGTTGGCCGACCCCACAATCTTTTTCTCACACAGTGTAGTTAGTTTTTTTGGTGAGTGGTATCAATCTATCAGTCAAATGAGTCAGTCTGAGATTCAAGATATTGATCCTACCATATCATATTAGTATCCACGTGGCGCAAGCCAAGACATGGCTTAGAGGAGGGGTCCCTAACTCCATAGGGCTCGTGACATTGTTCTCCAAATAAAGGTGGTTCCACTTTGCTGAGACTTTCAAGCACAGCCATTAAGACTTGCACTTCTTCTTCTTCTACTACTTCTGGTTCCTAAATCTTGTCTGCTCAATTTCTAAGTCATTTAAATGTCTTTTCGTGTTATCTCTCAAGTCCTTTTCTTCCCCGTGTTTTTTACTTACTTTCTATCTAGTGCAGTGGGTGAGGAAATGGCTCCACTTACCACGTGAAGATAGCTTGAAGATAAACCCTTTTTCTATGTTCTATAACCCTCAATAGACAATAACTCACTTGTCACTTTCGTCTTGAAATACTTGGGACTTGATGCTTAATCATTCCTTGTTTTGAATGGCTTATTTTAGTTCTAAGATGAGATTTCCAAGATTTACTAGCTAGTTCATTGAACTTAATTACACAAAGGATCTATGCTTTGAATCTTGTTGATAAAATTTTCCTTGTTATTTCACTGTTAATTTAATTCTTTCAGAAAGCACTCACAGCATATCTTCTAATGTGTCCCTACTTCTTCAGAAATTGTTCTACGAGGTACTTATTATTCCATTTTATTTCTTATTTTTACTGTTATCGTTTGTGCCCACTAAGACACAAGCTTAGCTTTAAATTACTCGTTCACATTTGATATGATCATTGTTTTTATTCTATTTTTTTAGTCTAATCTAATAGTTTCACGACCTTAATTATAGACAAAACTTGTCATATGGGGTGTCACATTATGCCTCTGAAATGATTGTGTTACAAACTTTATGCAAATGCTTATTATCTATTTGGTTATTTCTCCATATTATTCAATAGGGGTCCAGAGACGACTGATTTGTCACAAACTGATTGAGTCTTTATTAAGACATAAATTAAAACAGTTACTGAGTTGTTGCAGAAGACTCTCCAATGGTGTTTCTATGTAGAGATGTAGCTTTCTTGTGATGTAAGAGTACTCTCTCAAATCTTGAAGTTGCGCATGCAGAAGATGGTCATTGTCATTAATCTTAAGGGATCACTTGGCCCTGGCCTTCGTTTCCTTTCGAACCTTTTTTCCCCCTTTGCAACCAAAATTCAAACTTGTGAAAGGGATAGTGTCTGCCACATGTTATATATATTATATAAAGAAAACTCAACTGTTGTTTTCACTTTCATATACCCTTTTCATGACTAGTTGCAGCACATAAGTGTCACAGTTTTCTCTTAAGACGTGACCTAAATACCATTTTACATGCTATTTTCGTCGTAGATAACTAATTTATCTGATGCAAGTTTTAAATAGTTCAAGTTAATTCATATTTTTAGCCTTCCAATTTTTTCATTTAATATATAAGGTTTTATACTTCTGTTATATGTACATGTGTGTGATCTTTGTTTTTAAATATTGGTATATCATTCTTGTGAATACCAATTATATGCATATGTTAAACTGTACGTACATAGTGTATTAAATTTCACCAGGGGTAAAATATTTTTGCTTGACTCCCTTGATAGCAATAGGTCACCTAATTTTCATTTACTAAATTTCATTATTCCTCAGTGTTATTCTTATTATTAATAATCGAAGTTTCTAGTAATTTTGTAACTTATTATGTCAACTATCTGGTAAGAATATGGGTGTATCTGTTGACTTGACTAGTACTAGTAAACCAATAGACTACAACCATTTGGCTATGAAATATGAAGTTCTAACTTTAAGATATAGAGTTTAATTATAACTTTGCAAGATACTTTATAAAAAAATGTTTATATTTTTCCCTCAACAAGTCACACCACTACGAAATTTATGATGGAGCCCATTAGATTTGTAATCCCGACCACATAATATGATTTAGGAAGAGATTATGCCAACATATTGTTGAAATTTAATCTCAATATTGTAAGATGAAGAATATATGGATCGGAGTTTGTCTGTCTCATCATGCTTAATTTTGACAACAACAATCTAAGAAAAAGAACAAATAAAACATAAGGAACACTAAACTAAGCTACAACCGATCAATCATATTTTGTATTCGCAATCAAATATATCTTGTATGTAAACGTTAGAGTAGATCGTGGATTAATTACAGTCTATAGATGAACGAGCCCTGACTAGTCCGAAACCATGTATATATTCATGAGGATCCACGTTAGAAAATTTAATATATATATATATATATATATATATATATATATATATATATGGTTTTGAACTTGTCAGGGTATATATATATGTAGGTCTAATTTTCTGATATGATAAACATTAATAAAGGAGCTATTCCTCCCCAAGACAAGAGAAAAAAAAACGGGATTAGATTATATAATATGGTGCGTTGCACTAAAACCACAGAATTTATAATTAGAATATAAAAAGCTTTATTTTGTTCACACAATTGGTCTTCTTTTGGTTTCTTGATCCTCCAACAAAACCATCAAATGCTATAGTTTTTTGCCTTGAAAATATTATTAAGAAAAGGACAAGTGCTGTGTTTATATATAAATAAATGATACGATTAGATATTCGAAAAACAAATCTTAATGAATGGTTCTCTTCTCGCGCTTAGAAAAAAGGTTATGTGCAGTATCGTTGTTGTTGATTACTCCTATGGGGCTAAGGTTCCACAGTGATTATAGCATAAAAAGGAAAACGAATCATACCTACATATGTTTAAATAAAACCCCTACTCTTAACTCACAAATTGTGGATTAATAAAGAATTGGTTGGCTTGGTTCAATGTATTTCATGGTAACATACGCACTATCAAACTAGAGCAAATATGTATATTGATTACGTTAGTTAGATAAAATATGGAAACTTAGGTATAAACGTAAATAACAATCCTTACATCTATACTAGTATTTTTGCAGCAGTTTTTGCTCAAAAATCTGTTTTGGAATTATATTCATATCCAAACAAATTTAGTTAATTCTCTCTATATTTTTATAACCAAACAGAATTAAAATATTTTAAATATCCATATATATAATATTCTATAATTAATATAGATATTAGAAGATTTATTCCATATTAAAAAATATATTCTCCTATCCTCTTTTTTTGATTTTAAAATTTAAATATAGTGAATCATCATATAATATATAAAGTTAATAAAAATGTGAATTTTTCCTGCATATATTGTGATTTAAATTTTTTTAAACAAACATATATTACTCAATTAATATAAAAAGTGTGTGTTCAACATACATATATAGTAAATTTACTGTATATATAGTAAATTATAAAATTTTAAGAAGATTATAATTTATAACTGATATATCTAAACTTAATAAAAATTTTAAAATTATGAATATTTAAACATACTAAAATTTTAAAATAACACAAACGAGTTATATTACATGACGGGTTATATGATATTACATGATTGAATCGATAATACTAAAAAATATAATTTCATTAATATGATATTTCAATACGGGTTAAATCCTTATTTTACTATTTTAACAACACCAATATAAAATATGTCGAGTCAAACTGATTTACTTAAGATTGTATTAAACAAAAATTATTGTGCGGTATACCACGAATTATATACTAAAATCACTAAAATTAACAAAAGAGTGCATTAGCAAAATTAGTATTAAAATAGTACATTAATAAAAGAATAGAGAAAAACTTGTCCTGCGGTGTACCGCAGGTCATATATAATCTAGTTGTTAGTAAAATCATAATTTTGTGTGTAATGTAACATCAAATACAAACAA
The DNA here is from genome assembly GCF_030686135.1 of Camelina sativa. Classification (NCBI taxonomy): domain Eukaryota; kingdom Viridiplantae; phylum Streptophyta; class Magnoliopsida; order Brassicales; family Brassicaceae; genus Camelina; species Camelina sativa. The sequence continues at coordinate 3,376,736 of NC_141884.1, read as the reverse complement.
AATATATATACTTAAATATAACTATTAAGTATATATGTTTTAATTTTTTGTTTAGTCTAATTACTAGTTAAACTACCTAGTCATGTCCTAAGCCTAAAGTTTGGGCAATGAGATTCATTAATTCCTAAAGGACAAATCTTTGATATTTAAATCAGATTATAAGATTGCTTTCTCAATGAACAATTCGAGCTATATAGTCTAACATGCTAAAACACATTCATTGTTAGACAAACTAATTAGTTCTCTTCCCCTAAATAGACACGTAATTTGTCTTCTTACCCTAAATAGTAAATAGACAACTTTGTACAAGTAAAAAAGCATATGTTGAAGATTTGCTTGGGGATTTCTTTGCAATAATTAACCAAAAACCAAATGAAATTAGACTAATATTTGTTTGGTGAACTCATAGGGTCTACATCACAAGTTATTTTTTCCTTGACACGGGTGTACAACAAACACAAGCTATATAGGCAAATTGGTAAGTAGGCTCAAGACCCAAAAATAAAAAGTTTTAAAAACTTTAAGATGAAAATTGCAAGCGGAAAGAAGAAGAAGACATATAGTTTTCTGAAACGAAAGAAAGATAATAACCCATCACTGCAGAAAAAAGGTATCCCTCTAATAATTGAAGACAATTGTAACCTAATGTCAACGAACTTAGCCAATGAGCCCAAACTCCACCTCGACGTTCTATCTTGGGACCATTTCTCTCTCTCTCTCTTTTTTTCTTTCTAAATATAACTTGAAATTGAGATATCACTAATTATTTACAATGGTGTATTGGTAATGGATCCTAGGCATCTCGACTTCAAATCCGGTTAAAGAAATATAATGGAAAATTTAGATACATGTATCATATATAGAGTAATGATTACATTAATACGTTTGTGGATTTGTAACCTTATTTTTGCGGCAATGGTGGTGGTTTAATATTATTCATATTTGTACTCATCATGATGCCACCTAAACAGTCTTAATATGCCCAACTATCTTCTTATTGCAATCTTCACGGCGATTTACCTGTGAAATTAGCAAAAACAAAAATAAAAGAAACTTTTAAGTGGAAAGTGACACTACAGTGAGACCTGCCAAAAAACTCGACAAGTTTGAATTAAACAACTTAAAAGAATTCACCCACAGAACAATAAACTTTTACAAAGAAAAAACCAACAACTTTGTGTCACTAAATCTATAGAAATGTCAATAATGTTGCTGTACGGAAAGGGATTCACTTGGGGTCTACAAAAATTCATGGTGTTCTTTGATGATGCATTGATATTCTCTATAACAAGAAATAGGAAGGAAGAGAGATACATCATTCATCATACTCGATTTTTCATGATATCGATCGAAGTATAGCATGAAGAGAAGGGAGTTGTTTTGTGCCACTACTAGACTAAAATACTCTGTTAATAATGTCATAATATAGAAGAAAGTGTATCTTACTTACAAGGGTAGAAAAAAGTGTCTTGTGTGTATTTGTCCACTACAGCGACCAAGGTATTGTGAGCTACGATTACAATAACAAAGGTGAGTTAGCCAATGCCCCCAATAATTGGGACAATGTAATCATGATAATATTAAAAAAAATAATGCAATAAAGCAAACAGAAAATAGAAATGCAACAATGAGCAATGAACAATGAAAGGGTGCTTCTTTAGTCACAGAAAAAGGAGTAATAATGTTGAGACCACTGGTTTTCATTGCACACAAAGTCACATAAGACAGATACACGACGAAGGGTAGTTATTCACTGCAAAATTCTGTTGACATAATTGGTCACTGTAAACTTTTTTGCTTCATAGACTCCTGTGAGTCATTATATCCTAAGATCTATATATTTGTTGGATGCCACTTAGTCACTTACTATTACTCAAAAAGAAAGTAAAGTAGAAGAAAGAGTTGAACATTAATATCAGTCTTAAATTTTCAACACTTCTATTCAAATGAGAAAAGAATCAATACCGTTGATTTTAATTTATTCGCAATGCCTCCTTTGTTCAAACTTGTCACTCCTCATTGCCATCTTCTCCATCCTTTGCTTCCATTTTTCCCGACTAATGTAGCTAAGGCCCCTACATCTTTCAATCTCACAACAAAAAGACACAACACATACTCACAAGTTAACACTATACGTAAATCATATCTTCTATGTTTATTTATTGCAAGTAGCACACAGCGCCATTGATTTATCTTTTTGAATTTTCCTTTCTTTATCACCTCCAACTAAGATCTAATTACTCGTGAAAAAAATATCATGACAAGGCCTTACTTACTTGGTCTTTCAGGACCACCAATAAGTATATATATAGCATACAATCTTTTCTGTTCCCTGTTCAATATGTCATGCTGACAGTTAAAAGACTTTTGTAATGAGATAACACAAAGCACTTCAAAATGCAGCTGTGGTACTTTTTTTTTCGTTTCTTAAGCTATTTACTGCAAGCGAGGACACACATGAACAGCACCAGGGAGTCCGAAAACATGTATACGCAACAAGATTATTTTTTCTCTAAACAATATGGAAGAGGAAGCTTGGTTGCAACACGTGTTTAGGACAGTTCTGTATCCATCCTGCCAGGAAGAGTAGCCAGTGTTGATGTTTGGTCCTAATGGGTAAACTTACTTCCAAGATTTATAGTCAAATTTAAATACTGCATAAACTGACAGGATCAAATGATGCAAAATGGTCCCAATAAGCATGATCCAATTAGGTTACCAGACTTGGGTGTAGAGGATGGTGGGCAAGATTGTCTTCTCTCAAACTGAGCTCATGTACAATGAGACCCAAGTAGGGGCCCTAGAGTACATGCTCTGACAGTGAGCGTAGCCAAGAGATAAATTTATAATAAGAAGAAAAAAGTATGCAGTAAAACAAGAGTTTTTACCTTTTATGTAGGAAATCTTGGCAGGGAGAGAATGTATGTACCCGGGATGTGAAATATTAACCTACCATAAAAAAAGATGAAACTTAGAAGTTGGAAATACTTTTCTAGTAACTTTCACAATATATATAATATACAAAAAAAATGAAATAAAATGCCACAAAGATATCTTCATTTACAGTAAGAGACAAAAAGTAATGGCAATCCAGCTACATAGTGAACCAAGTATATGACTGTACCGCCCAAACCTTTCCTTTAAATTCCTCTTTCTACCTCCTTTTTTTTTTCCTGAGAGTACTCTAAACCTCAAGTTTACTTCTACTTCCCTCATATCATTCCGCCTCTTTTTGCATTTTCTCTCAAGAAAGTAGAAATGGGACTGACCTCATCCTTAAGGTTCCGTCGACGAAACAACAACACTTTCCTCAGAATCTTCATTATCTTGGTTCTAAGCTGTATACCAGGTAGAACCAATCTTTGTTCCAATCATTCTGTTAGTAACTCAAAAGATCTACCTCCATCAAATCCTTCAGATATTCGTTCCTCATTAGTTTCACTAGATTTGGAGGGTTACATAAGCTTCGATGATGTCCACAATGCCGCCAAGGACTTTGGCAACAGATACCAGTTGCCACCTTTGGCAATCCTACATCCGAGGTCTGTTTCTGATATTTCATCAATGATGAAGCATATAGTACATCTGGGCTCCACCTCAAATCTTACAGTAGCAGCCAGAGGCCATGGTCACTCGCTTCAAGGACAAGCTCTGGCTCATCAAGGTGTTGTCATCAAAATGGAGTCACTTCGAAATCCTGATCTATGGATTTACAAGGGGGAGCAACCGTATGTTGATGTCTCAGGTGGTGAATTATGGATCAACATTCTACGCGAGACTCTAAAATACGGTCTTTCACCAAAGTCCTGGACCGACTACCTTCATCTGACTGTTGGAGGTACTCTTTCTAACGCTGGAATCAGTGGTCAAGCGTTCAAGTATGGACCCCAAATCAACAACGTGTACCAGCTTGAGATTGTCACAGGTATGTCGTTCATGCTATACGTCTATATATGGTAGTCTAAAAAAAGGCATCTCTTCAGAAGCAAAAACACTGACGACTTAAATAGTTTTGGACTCTAAATAAGTGTGCATAGGCCCCAATGTGAAACATGTAACGCACGATTGTAATTTGCACCAACAAAAAATGATATAAACAATATATTTTACATATTGAATCAGGGAAAGGAGAAGTTGTAACCTGTTCCGAGAAGCGGAATTCTGAACTTTTCTACAGTGTTCTTGGCGGGCTTGGACAGTTTGGCATAATCACCCGGGCACGGATATCTCTTGAACCAGCACTGCATATGGTAAAGTTCTATCTTGAGCATGGCTGCTGGAAAATGTAACTTAGTCAAAATATATACGCTATGATTCTAAGCACCAGTTAACTGATACAGTCAAATGAATGTTAATAGGTGAAATGGATCAGGGTACTCTACTCTGACTTCTCTGTATTTTCAAGGGACCAAGAATATCTGATTTCAAAGGAGAAAACTTTTGATTACGTTGAAGGATTTGTGATAATCAATAGAACAGACCTCCTCAATAATTGGAGATCATCATTCAGTCCTAATGATTCCACAGAGGCTAGCAAATTCAAGTCAGATGGGAAAACTCTTTATTGCCTAGAAGTGGTCAAATATTTCAACACAGAAGAAGCTAACTCAATGCATAAGGTAAGATGTGAAAGCAAATATATAATGAAAGTTAGTTAACTTCTAACGAATGGTTGCTAACATAACGAATGGTTTTGCCCTGCAGGAAACTGACAAGTTACTTTCAGAGTTGAATTATATACCATCCACTTTGTTTTCATCTGAAGTGCCATATATTGAGTTTCTGGATAGAGTGCATATTGCGGAGAGAAAACTGAGAGCAAAGGGTTTATGGGAGGTTCCACATCCCTGGCTGAATCTCCTGATTCCCAAGAGCAGTATATCTAAATTTGCTACAGAGGTTTTTCACAACATTATCACAAGCAACAATAACGGACCTATCCTTATTTATCCAGTCAATCAATCCAAGTAAGTGAGCAAAATGCCAAAACCATATCCTTCCAATGATTTCATTAACATAAAATTACTAACCATATCCAACTTTTCTTTTGTTGCAGGTGGAACAAACATACATCTATGATAATTCCAAATGAAGATATCTTCTATCTCGTGGCCTTTCTCCCCTCTGCAGTGCCAAAATCCTCAGGGAAAAATGATTTAGAGTACCTATTGAAACAAAACCAAAGAGTTATGAACTTCTGCACAACAGCAAATCTCCATGTAAAGCAGTATTTGCCTCATTACGAAACACAACAAGAGTGGAAATCACACTTTGGCAAAAGATGGGAAACATTTTCACAAAGGAAACACACCTACGACCCTCTAACGATACTAGCTCCTGGCCAGAGAATATTCCAAAAGACAACAACAAGAACAACAACAAGAACACAGTTATCTCCAATCCAACTCTCAAAGTCAAAAGCAGTCCTCAAAGGTACCACAAGAAGAGCATCAGTACAGCTAAAACCTAGAACTGTATAAAAACACAAACGTATCCTGTGTCCTTGTAACGGCTCAGGCTAGGCAGCAAGAGATTGAAAAATTCTTTCTTTCTTTCTTTTTTGTTTCTTTTGGTGAAAGAACAAATTTTACAGTCTGAAACAAGTGTCCCTTACATATACTCAAAAACATAATCTTTTACAATAACATCTTCTCTCTAAGCCCCTTTTATAATCTAAAAAGAAATCTCCAAATCAGAACTCACAAAGAGACTTACCTTGAAGAATCGACTTTGGAATCTCAATTGAGTTCAGTAGCCGCGGAACGGGAGAATCAAAACCTAAATTGGCGCCTTTACGCCATGAATAGTCCCGAAGAAGAGCATAGAAGAAGCTTTCTTCTTCTCTCTTCTTCAAATTGTGAGATTTTTTTCAAAATTTCGCTTCGTCTGTCACACGCACGACACGAGTACATACACACGTGTGTTTGTATATTTGTATAAGTATTATTTTAATTAAATTAAATTAAATTAAATTAATTTTCTGGGAAACAGACGCTCCAGGAATGGTTCTCGTCTTCTTCAATTGGTAATAATAATAATAAGCAAATCCCAAAAAAACCCTAACGGTACTTAGTGTGTTATAGGAAGCTAAATACATTTCACCTACATCTTCACCTCTGCACGCAAGAGAGCTGATTCGTTTCACCTACAGATTCCTTTTCTAAACCCCTAAATTTTCGATTTTTTGTGATTTTTGATTTTTGAAAAAGAATCGAATATTTTTTATTTGGATGTCTCCTGCGGCGGTGGAGATTGGTTCTCCGGTTGAAAAGTTCTCTTCTTTCTTAAACCCTAATCAAAATTACTCTGAGTTGTTCCCGGAGAGTGTTCCCACTCACGATCAACGAAACATGGACGCTTCCTTCTCCTTCGGGTTTGGTGGAGCTGGTTCAGGACAACAACACACCAAGACTCGTCAAAAGCCGAGGCTTGTGAAACTTAGGAAGAACGGTAGAGTGGTTAAAGGACCCTCTTTTTCCGGCGAGGTTTTTTCAGGTTTCAATCCGTTTGCGCCGCCCAGTCAAGGTAAAAAAAAAAAAAAAAACTTTTTTTGTTGGATTTGTGCCGGAGTTGAGTTCAATGAAGATCCAGCTTTTGATACTTTGTGAGCTGATTGGTTTTTGTTTTTGTTTATGTAGGTAGTGAGTCACCTGGAGATAAATGTTTCGTCTTTGGAGCTAATGGGAATAGTTCTGGTGCAAAAGCTAGTCCAGGTAATGCCACGGTATCTTCTTTGTCTGATGAGGAGTTTAGTACACCTATAGGAGACTCTGAGTTGAGTTCGGAATCCACTAAGGAACATTCAGATAGAGGTGTGAGAAAGGTAGATAATGATAATCGTGAAAACGTCAGACAGTGTAGTGAGAGCACAACTTGTGATGCGAAAACTGGACTTAAGTTTGATAGCAAGTCTAACAGTGTACAGTTTGCTCATGGTAAAAGTAAAGTTGTCCATAAAGATGGTCCTGGAATGAACCTGGCTGATGACATGGAGAAGCTTAATATCAGTGAGTCCAGAGTTCATGGTGGCAGCGACTATGAGGAAGCAAGGAAATCCAATAACACACCTGTGTTTACTTTTGGTAGTTTTGGAAAGCTTGATCCTAAATGTAAGGAAGGTGTGGCAACATCAGGGTCATGCTCTTTCAGTTCCAATGGTTTTCACGAAAGTAAGAATGCAGAGGATGTAAAATCCCGTTCCAAGACTACCAACATAAACAACTTACCAAACACTAGCTTTGGTACAAGAACATCCTTAGATGATTTGAAGGTACCCGAATGGGATCCTACTTTGCTTAAGAACAGTCTTTTCCCAGAAATGAGTAGAAAGTCAGTACATGCACGAAGAAATCGTTTGTCCAAGGACAGGAAATCGAAGAACGTCAAGGAAAAAATGAAACAGCGTGAGCCAGATCGTTGCAACAATCAGACTTCTGAGGGAATTCAGGCTCAAGAAAAGCTCAACTCCCCTGGATATTGCTCACCGATGGATTATTCTCCATATCAAGGTGAGAAAGCCAGCAATCAATTTTCAACAGAAACTCCTCTAACATCAATTGATCCCGCACATTCAAGCAAACATGACAATTCCCGTTCTAGCAATGACGTTAAGGTTGCCTCAGCCAGGGATTCATCTCTCTTCACAGCAGAGGATCATGGAAGTAGTTGTACGCCAAAATTTTCTTTCTCAGCATCCACCTCTCAGGGAACAATACCTCATAAAAAGCTTCAAGCTGTAAAGAAATATAGGAGGAAAGTTAATAACAGTTTGCCAAAAAAGAATCTTAATGCAACCATGCGAAACAATCAAGAGAATCAACCTGTGAATACAGGTCAAGCCAAAAAAGACTCAGGCTCTACATCGATGATGCCTGATGTCTGTGAGGTTTGGCGACTAAGGTATCATATACTAACTCAAGAACTTGAACATTGGTGCTTTTTGTATATTTTCTTTCTGAGAATTGAGAGAAGTAATTTTGTGTATCAGGGGAAATCAAGCCTACAAAAATGGTCATATGTGTAAAGCTGAGGAATGTTACACTCAGGGTATTAATTCTTCCCCGTCAAGTGGTAGTTCAGAATACTCTGTCAAGCCTCTTGCACTGTGCTATGGTAACCGTGCAGCAGCAAGGATTTCTCTTGGAAGACTGAGGGAGGCTATTAGCGACTGTGAGATGGCTGCTTCACTTGATCCAAGCTACATTAAAGCGTATATGAGAGCTGCAAAGTAAGTTTAAGGCGTACTTCTCCCAGATGGTTGTTTTTCAGAAATTAGTGTATCACTATCACCTCGAGTCAATTTGTCTTTTTTGGTATTTGCTTAAGCTTTATAGCTTGATTTAGTAATCCCGCCAGCTAAGGTTTTAGATAGAATTTTCTTGAAGTTAGCCAAGGAAGTGTATATCTTAAAAATGAAGTTTGTATCTAGTAAATCAATGATTATGTTACTTAATTGAATTTGATTTATTCATATTTCTTCAATGCTTGCTTCAGCTGTCATCTTGTGCTGGGGGAACTTGGATCAGCCGTGCAGTATTTTAATAAATGCATGGAATCCACCTCTACTGTCTGCTTGGATCGACGAAGTACTATAGAAGCAGCTGAAGGTTTACAACAGGCTCAAGTATGCATTCTCTCCTAGCTATATCACTTTCTACCATGGTCTAATCAAATTAATTTTGCCAAGAATGTGCTGAATCGGCTCATACTTCTGGTAATGTCTAATTGAATATATTTTGATTTTACTTACCGGCAGAGGGTAGCTGAATTTACCAGCTGTGCATCCATATTATTGGAGAAGAGAACACCTGATGGTGCATCTGACGCATTGGTTCCAATTTCCAATGCCTTATTGATTAGTTCATGCTCAGATAAATTGCTTCAAATGAAGGCGGAGGCGCTGTTTATGGTGAGTAGCATTTCCTTTTCAGCTCTCAAAAATTGAATTTTGCTTTCAGTGGACATGATCTCCCCTGTGAATTTGCAGATCCGACGTTATAAAGATGTGATCGAGCTTTGTGACAATACCCTTCCGACGGCTGAGAGAAATTTTGTTTCAGCAGGGACTGGTGGGACGACAAATGTTGATGGATTGGGGTCTACGCATCACAAGCTGATAGTTTGGAGATGGAACATGATGTCCAAGTCGTACTTCTACTTGGGGAACCTTGAGAAGGCCCTTGATATATTAGAAAAGTAGTAAACACTATTTCTACCTTGTGCTATAATGAATTTATTGTTATGCATGTATTATATTTATTTGTTTGCTTAAAGTGTATGTTTTGCTCCCCAGGAATCAGGGAGAGTGTCGTGAGTCACCAGTTTCTTTAGTGGCCACCATTTCTGAACTTTTACGTTACAAGGTATGCTTTATGTTGGAACTTAAAAATTCTTCTTATTTCTGTGTGGTAAAATGTTTTCTTTAACATCAATAGGTCTGATACAATCTTTCATTATGCTTCTCTGCTGAATACAAATGTTTTTTCTTGCGTTGGTTACATTTACCAAAGTTTTCTTCTGTGATTACAGAACGCAGGTAATGAAGCTGTTCGGGACGGAAAGTATATGGAAGCAGTAGAGCAGTATACTGCTGCACTATCAAGAAATGTTGACTCACGCCCTTTTGCAGCAATTTGCTTTTGCAATCGTGCAGCTGCTAATCAGGCCCTAGTCCAAATAGCTGATGCAATTGCCGACTGTAGTCTTGCCATGGCTCTTGATGAAAACTACACGAAGGTATATGATCATATGTTTTCTTTGAACTTGTAAACAAGCACACATGAACCTTCCTCTGAGCTAAATAGAATGCTTATGAAGTTTTGTACTGGAATTGCTATAGGAAGGTGCAGTAAGATTCGTTTGTGGAATGCCCATTTCCCTAAAACAATATTTACTCACAAACAAACAAATTTTATAGATCTTTCAAGTTCTCAAATAAGAACACTCCCACTTAGCTGTATAACCACTTAGATAGTTATATTGTTTAATCAAGGAGCATGTATAACCTAATTTCTTGAAATGTGGCAAGGTACTGAAGCGGCATGTAAACATCGTTGAGGTTTCATTGAAATATCAACCTGACTTATTTTTCCATTTTCAGGCAGTCTCCAGGAGAGCCACATTACATGAGATGATCAGAGATTATGATCAAGCAGCTAGTGATCTCCAGAGGCTTATCAGCATTCTCGTAAAGCAAAGTGATAAGACAAAAAAAACGCCAGAGGCATCTGCAGAGCGTGCAAGCAGCAGGAAAGAACTAAAGCAGGCCCGTCAACGGTTGTCTGTGATGGAAGAAAAATCTAAAGAGAGCATTCCTCTGGATTTCTTCCTCATTATGTATGCTAACTTTTCGCACAGTCAATTATACCATTCATGTTATTGGCGACGAGACTACAATTGAATACTCTATGCACTAAATTCCACTATAATTGTATGCTGATATTCAGACTATCTTCTAATCTCGTTTTGCTAATTTGCAGGGGAGTGAAGACAACTGACACTGCTGCTGATATCAAAAAGTCATACCGTAAAGCAGCTCTTAGACATCACCCAGACAAGGTTACCTAGTGTTTTACTGGCTGACAATGGATCCAAATCATTATTTTACATCTGCTGATATTACCTCTTTGATGTGTATTCAGGCTGCACAGATTCTTGTCAGAAGTGAAAGTGAAGGACCGTGGTTGAAGGAGATATTAGAAGAGGTTCACAAGGGTGCGGATAGGCTCTTCAAAATGATTGGAGAGGCATATTCAGTTCTTTCTGACCCAACTAAGGTTCACTTTCTCGCCTCTTATGCCTACAAACCTTTTAAGCGTGATTCAGTTTGCCCCCTATGAACACTTACTAGCAATAGAACATCCTAGCACTTGCCACGTATGATATGTTACTTATCAGGTTTTTGTTTTAACAGAGGTCAGACTATGAACTTGAGGAAGAAATTAGAAAAGCCAAGGCATCTAGAGAAAGCTACAGAAGAAGAAAAGCTGCGGAAGAAAGTAGCCCAACGTATCAGACAAGTGCAACCAGGCGATACTGGAGGGACAGCGGGAGTACATACCGAAATACGCCTTCTTGGTGGTAGAACCCTGAAATTCTAGGCGACATTAGGAAAAGGAACCCAGTATTCTTTTTTTTGGTGGTTTAAGCAAAGAGGGATCCACTGGATTTCTCCCAGGTGAGTCATTCCAGAGCTGGTGAAGTGTAAAGGGTTGCTACACATCAGTTCAGCAAATGATACCAGCTTGCATACTAAAGAATTGTTTGTTTCAATGGTGAATAGGGCAACTCCTGCGAGGTTGTGACCCAACTACGTTGTCTGAAAAATTGATGATTGTACTGTTTGTACTTTGTAACACATTGAAAAGATAAAGAAATGATAAATCTAATTTGGTCTGAACTTATCTTAAAAGCGTCTGAAACTCTCAAAATGCTTGACTGAAGCTTGAGTTGCTTGTTCATAGGTGATTTATACTATAGCTTACGGAAGCGATAAATTTATACATTTATCCAAATTTTTCTGTAACATTTGAGTCTGCCTCAGACAACATTTGAGTCTGCATGTTGTCCTAAATTGGCCGCTCTTTTCATGCTAAGCTTGGTAAAGGAAACACTATCTTTGAGTCTAAAAGGCTCTCATCTTGTACATTTATATGTGTTCTTTTGTCTGGTTGAATTAGGTATGAAGCAAACATGGATTTTTTAATATTATTATTATTGTAGACAAAAAAGAGCACACAGAGCAGTTACTGAACACAAAACATTACAAGTCTACTTCCTTTATTGATACTAATATTTGGACAAAGCCAAAGCTGGTTGCCAAGTAGCTGAAGTGAGCTATAACTTCAGGGCCTGAGCATGGTGACTGATGTGGTCTTCTATGAAGGTGGCGATAAAGTAGAAGGAGTGGTCGTATCCTGGCTGGAAACGCAGTAAGAGCGGCGCTTTCACTTTCTTGCATGCCTCCTCAAAATTTTTGGCCAATAACTGATGAGGGTAGAAATTGTCGCTTTCTCCCTGAAATGGTTGAAGGCAAAGATGGTTCAGGCTCGCAAAGTAAGGCTCGCAAAGTAAGACAGATAACCAGCAAAAACATGGAGTTAATGGATTTTACCTGATCAATTAGAATTGTAGCAGACAGATTGTGGAACTTAGAGATAAGACAAGTGGCGTCGTATTCCTGAAATTTCCAAAACGAAGTATGCATCAAACTTGGGAGATGGATATTGTGTGGCGGCTATATGCATATTGAATTCTTTATAAGTTGTTTTTACCTCCCAAGCAGCCTTGTTGTCACCTAGATAATTGGTGAATGCCTTGTGTCCCCATGGACAATTTATGGGGTTGGCAATCGGTGCAAATGCAGACACAGACTGTACATGTTACAGAGCAAGTGATTAGAGTGAAATAATGATATAGGAGAAACACGAATTTGGTTAAAGCACATTTATCCACCCCCATGAAAGATATCTACTTTTTGATTTAAGATTCTAAGTCTCAAGCATCGTACTCAAATCGTACTCAAATGCAGTGCCAGTAGAAATTTCGAAAAATACTTAGAAGTAAATAAATACCTTGTACTTATCGAGGTTCTTGAGGTATATAGTAAGAGCTCCATGTCCACCCATGGAGTGTCCAGATATAGATGCATTTGCTGTGTCAAGCTGAGAGAAGTTATCACTCAGGAGTTTTGGCAACTCTTTGACAACATAGTCATACATACGCCAGTTCTTCCACTTTTCCTGAGTAGCATTGAGGTAGAATCCAGCTCCTAAGTAGAGGAAAGAAAGAAAAGCTTATCACCATTCATTGTAATAATGACCTGAATACATGAATACTACCAAACCAATAAATCTAAAGCTACAACTGGTTTGAAAGAATGCAAACCAGAAGAAGCATGTAACGTTTGCATACCTACACCAAAGTCGTAACTGTCTGCTTCTCCTTCAACATTTAGTCCTCCTACAATATCAAAACCATCACACATAGTATTAAAAAACCAAGGGAAGCTGATAAACCAGAGTAAAAAAACATGGCAAACAGACAGAGTAATTTCTACAGGGCAGACATGACAAACCAAACAAATGAAAATACTATATGGCTCACTTGGGGAAGTATCTGGAGAAACAAGAGCAATGCCATGAGTAGAAGCAGCACGTTGAGCACCAGATTTAATAATGAAGTTCTCGTCTGTGCAGGTGAGACCAGAAAGCCAGTAAAGCACCTGTCATTCAACAAAAAAGGAGAATCATTTCGCTAAAAAACCAATCAATGGTTCTGAAGTAACATTATTTATGCATCCAAACATAGATCAAGGCAAGTTAGGAATACAAAAACAATCATGCAAAACTAAAGTCTTATTCTTTAGCACAATATGGAAGAAACACACAGATAACAACAGTAACTGAGAAAAAAGTGACAAAAGATCCATTATTTACTGTGGAAACAGATCAAATCACTACACAGGAGCAAGAATCGAGAAAAATACAACAGGAAACTGAGATCAGAGTATTGAAAAAGAAGGAAGTTATATAACATACAGGAGATTTATGGGAAGATGAAGCAGAAGGAGGGAAGTAGATGGTAAAAGTCATAGAACATCCTAGTGTCTCACTGTAGTGTTTGTATCTTTTGTTGTAGCCATTGAACATCTTCGTGCTCCCGATCTCCTCCATTCTCTCTCTCTCTCTCTCTGTAAAGTTCAAGCAGAAACAACAGAAGCTGCGATGAAGACGATGATGATGAAAAGACGATCGAACTAGAGAGGTCTATCGGTTTCTACAGTAGACAAGACTCTTTAAAGGCCCAATTAAAGAGTCTTGAACGGCCCATTAATTTTACCGTTTTAGTCAAGAGCCTCTGAGTCGACCAGAGTGTTTAATTTCATTAAGCAAAAGAAGAAATCAGTTTCATTATAAAGTATGATGTATTTATTAGGGTGATCAAATCATTACTATATATAAACATTGACATATCAAGAGATAACGCATATTTTTTTTTTGAGGAGGTCCCATTGATTAATTAATATGTTTTTTCGGTGTAATAATAAATGCCAATATCTATCTATAAAAAAATTTCCATAAATGTTGTTCAGATTGTACAATCCAAAAAAAAATGGAGGGCATAGTATATTAGTATAGATGATAGAGAAAGCGAAGAAGACTGGTATCCATAACCATAAGAGATGGGAGTAATTTATTTTCTTGTGCCATTAAATGACTCTATCGGTGTGTATACCAAGTTAGGCACCTTCCCCTTAGATAACAAGAGCATAAACCACAATAATGTTAAAAAATAAAGTCTCTCCCTTTTCCTCAACTGTACCCATCAATGCTTATGTCCATCCTTCTCCCTTTTGCTCTGTATTTAATTTAACTCATCATCTGCACTGCATGCAAGTTTTATGCTTTTGATCTATCTTCTCATGCGTTTTTTACTTTCTTGATTTGGCAATTCTCATGAGTTGATGTTTTTGTGAGAGATCTTTTTTTTTTTATGGTTGCCGACACGAAAGGTTTGTTCTTGACTTGTGTTTTTATTTTTTTATTTTTTATTGGAGATTCTTGTTTTTGGTAGATGAACAACTCAAAGACGGAGCTAACAAAGTCTTTTTTGGTATTCCATTATTTTATTCCATGGTCTTTCCTCTGCATTGTGTGTCATGTTTGTAGTATCATTACTATTTAAAGGAATTTTGGTTATCTATCAATATGCATAAATGTCTGATTTTTATGATTTTGTCCCCTTTTCTTACATGGCAGCAAAGAAGCTACAACTCAACTTTTGTTTGGTGAGAAAAATCTGAGTTAGCGAACCAAGAATATCTTTAATTCCTTTTGGAACAAGGAGTTGGTTTGATTGGTAACGCTCAAGTTGGTCTCTCTCTTCTTTTTTTTCCTTTTTCAAATCCAAGTTGATTTCTTTGTTCTCTCTGAATCCTATAACCAATATATATAAATCTATAGTGGATTGCATAACCACCAGCAAAACACTTCCTAGACTTTGTTCCATTGCCTTTGGTTTGTTTGAGTTTCTTGGAGTGGACTGAGAAATATGGTGGGTAGCATTGAGGCCAAGAGCCTGCAATCAAACGGTTCTGTAATTCATCATAATGGTCTTAATTTGGAGGAGAAGCTTGATGAGTTCCGTCGTCTTTTGGGGAAATCAGACAAGGATCCGCTAAGGATTGTAAGTGTTGGTGCTGGTGCTTGGGGAAGTGTTTTTGCAGCACTTCTCCAAGAAAGCTATGGAAGTTTCAGGGATAAGTTCCAGATCAGGATTTGGAGAAGAGCTGGGAGAGCTGTTGATAGAGCAACTGCAGAACATTTGTTTGAAGTGATCAATTCAAGGGAAGATATCTTGAGGAGACTGATACGACGTTGCGCTTATCTGAAATATGTCGAGGCAAGGCTCGGTGATAGGACACTCTATGCGGATGAGATTTTGAAAGACGGGTTCTGTCTTAACATGGTTGACACTCCACTTTGCCCTCTTAAGGTTGTGACAAATTTGCAAGAAGCTGTGTGGGATGCTGATATTGTTGTTAATGGATTGCCTTCAACCGAAACACGTGAAGTGTTTGAAGAGATTAGTAAGTACTGGAAAGAGAGAATCACGGTTCCTATTATTATCTCTTTGTCAAAGGGTATTGAAACTTCTCTTGTACCAGTTCCACATATCATAACTCCAACAAAGATGATCCATCAAGCAAGTAAGTTTCTCCTTCTTGACTTTGCTCTTTTATTTGACAATCTTGCTTAGTTTTCTTGAATTGGTTATTAATTTTGGTGTTTGTGGTAGCTGGTGTGCCTATTGACAATGTACTGTATCTTGGTGGACCGAACATTGCTGCTGAGATATACAACAAGGAATATGCCAATGCTAGAATATGTGGAGCTGAAAAATGGAGGAAACCACTAGCAAAGTTCTTAAGACAACCTCATTTCATTGTTTGGGACAATAGTGATCTTGTGACACATGAAGTAATGGGAGGCCTCAAGAATGTCTACGCCATTGGAGCTGGTAAGTTTCTGTGTGTACACAAGGACTTCAGTAATTACCTAAGGTTTTCACACTTTGATCCTTGGCGTTTTACTTTTTCAGGTATGGTAGCAGCGCTTACTAAAGAGAGTGCTACAAGCAAGTCTGTGTATTTTGCTCATTGTACATCTGAGATGATATTTATAACTCATTTACTAGCACAAGAGCCTGAGAAACTTGCAGGGCCTTTGCTAGCTGACACTTATGTGACCTTATTAAAAGGGCGTAATGCGTGGTACGGTCAAATGCTGGCAAAGGGGGAAATAAATAGAGACATGGGTGATAGTATAAGCGGCAAGGGAATGATTCAGGTATTCAATCTGTGAAAACAAGTCTTGAAAGAAGTTTGAAACTTTTAGGAATCAATTTTACTGATGTGAATGTGGGATTTTTTTGTTGAATAGGGTGTTTCTGCAGTGGGAGCCTTTTACCAATTGCTTAGTCAGTCAAGCTTAAGCATATTGACATCTGAAGAGAAGAAACCTATAGCCCCAGTCGAGTCATGTCCTATTTTGAAGACACTCTACAAGATACTCATCACAAGGTAAATATGAAATCTGAAAGTTTCTAATCTTCCAAAAATGTTCAAGTTTGGTCAGTCAGGTTTCTAGCTTTCATGAATGTTTTGGACTTCTTGAGACATTGAATCATATTATAAACTTGCTTCTTCAATTATTTAATGAATTATGTTGTTCAATTTTGCAGAGAACAATCAACACAAGCTATTCTGCAAGCATTAAGGGACGAAACATTGAACGATCCTAGAGACCGTATCGAGATTGCACAGAGCCATGCATTCTACAGGCCTTCCCTTCTTGGTCAGCCTTGATTACTCAATGTCAATGTATAATCCAAATTTGTTGAATCTTATTACGCAGACATACGACATAAATTACTTGTGCAAGCTGCAGATGGTTCATTGAAACATCATAGCTTTATTGAGAGGGGTAGTTCCACATCTGTCATATCTTAAATTTGATTCTTGTTTAGTCTCTTGAGTCGATGAAATTCTTGTACTGTATCATTTTCTTTATGATCCATGAGAGTTTTGTTTGCTCAAAAAAAAATTACACTAGAAGAAAGAAAACACACATTTTTAGTTACTAAACATTTATCAACTTCATTATCCCAATAAGTATTCTACTTTTAGACTATTTTGAAACACTGCACTCTAAAGCCAAGCAAGCTCCATAGAGTCGAACAAACAAAGAGAAGGACTGTTCTGTAAGGCCTAATGTTAACTATACCAGTGAGATCGGTTATGAGTCCATTCTCTGCTTTGTACAATCGGTTAACTGGGGTTTAGATGATTGGTTAACCGTTGAAGCAGATCTTCTTTCTTGAGCTTATAGTAATGTGTTATTTTCAGCTCCTTTGCTATGCTTCTTAATTCCTTGCCAGTCTTGTTCTTCAACTCACTTACTGATAATGATTTCACCGAGTCACTTACAACATGTCCATCTCTCTGGCTTTTTCCGTCTGTCGAATCCAACAATGAATCTGCATGCTGTGTAGGAACACTTGAACCCCTGATGGTCCCAGATGTCGACTGGGCTGACTTTTTAACTAGATCACTATTGATCTTTCCAGCTCCACCTTGTACTTTCTTCTTGATGTTTGTATTGTCGCTGTTGTTAGACTGTCTCTGCCTCTTCTTGTTAAGGACTGACCCAGGATTCAACAATGCATTACCCTCTGATTTTTTCCGTGCCTCAGTAAGCAAGTTTATGATCAACTCGTCTTTAACAACAGTCTTCACCACGGCTCCAGGGTGTGATTTTTTGCTTCTCGCATCGCATGGGATTTCTCTGCCTTTGTCTGGTTCATCGCACATTTCTAAGAGAGACTCTGTGGTAAAAGGTTCAGAAACAGTTACGATGTCTTGTACGCTATCGCTTTGCTGATGATCCTTCAAAACTTCTCCATCTTCGTTTGTAGCGTTTGACTTCTCCATCACCTTCTCACTAGTCTCTAAGAGCAATGGTTTCAAAGTGGAACCTTCAATATTCTCTCGGCTTATTGCAGATGAAGATTTACTATCGGGAGCTTGTTTTACAGGATCAAACTCAGTAACCAAGGATGAACAAGAATGCTCTTCAGCTTCCTCAATCTTGCTTGCCAACACAGGGCTAGAAGAAGTATCTGCATCTTCCCCAACCTGTCCATCATTAAAAACACACAGCATTTTACTAGAAACATCCAAGCTGCTCATTGAAGGTCTTTAAGAACAAGAAGTTGCATTGAAAACAAGATTCCCATGACAATGGATTCAGAAAAGAAGAAATCTTTACAAACCTCAGCTATTAAAGGATCATTTGCTGCAGTCTCCTGAGGCTTCAATCTTGCCTCTGGCTCTATTTCTTCAGTGTCGTTACTAGAATCTCTGGTCTCAGTAGTTACAACAGTTTGAGCATCACTGACACTAGATGTGTTTTCATCCTCATCAAGAACCGATTTTGAAGAACTTGTATCAGCATTTGGAAGAACGGCACTGAGAGTCTTGTCCTGTAAAACAACATAACAAGTTAACACTCCTACTCAATCTGTATAACAACATAACAAGTTAACACTCATACTCAATCTTTAAAACAACATAACAAGTAACTCCTACACAATCTATAAATAAACAAAATCAAATATTAAAAGTCTCTTACAGAATCAGAAGAAGAGCCTATAGGATGCTGCGAGTCACCACTCCCAGAAGAAGCCGTATCATTCTGAAGCGAGAGTGAATCCTTGTCAAGTTCAACGATCACAACATCTTGCTTCTTCTCGTTCAATATCCGCCACACTAGCTCACAGTACCACTCGTTCTGAAAATTCTCTTCGAGCACATCTAAAAAGCCAAAAAAGGAAGGAACTTTTCTCAAAGACAATCACAGTGATGATACGAAAACAAAAACAAGTAAAGCAAAAAATACATGAGTACCTGTTCTGTAATCAAACCAAAATTCACAACCACGCAGTGTCTGCTTACGAAAAGTATCGTCTTTCACAACTACACAAGATGTAAATTATTAAAAAAATCAAAACTTTAAGCATCAGTCAGACAGTCACACAAGGAAAGAAACAGTAAACAATTCAAACAAGCGAAATTTACCAAATGGAGGACCCCAGAGATCATCATCATCATCATCCATGGTGGTCACAACAGTAAACCGCAAAATTCATCCTGTCAAATTAAAATAAAAAAAACCAACCTTTTTCACACCCACATTCCCACAATTCAGAAGTAAGAAACAAAAAAAACAGTGAAATCTATCTTTAACCCTCGAAATCAAAATGCAAAGAAAAAAAACCACTGGATGAGTAAACCATACCGAGAAAGAAGAGCTTCTTCTTAGTCGATGGATCTTTAAGAATCTCAGAGATAAAAAGCGTGTTTTTTTCTAGGGTTTGGAGAAGAGGTCGGCGAGAGAATTTAGGAAGAGAGAGAGAGAAAAAAAAAAAAAAAAGGCTGGCAGTGAAAGCGACGAACACTCTTCTGCAAAAATATAGAGAGAGTAGAGTGTGTAAAAGAGTAAGAGAGAGAAAGGTCGGTTGAAACGGTGAACGGGGATGCTACAAATGGATAACCCAACGGTGGCGCGTGTACCACTCCAAAAAAATTAAAGCCGTTTTATAATGAGTTAAACCGGAAAATAATCTTAACCGTCAGATTTGTTGACTTTTTGTTTGACCATTGTCTTTGTTGGTAAAATATGTTAGTCTGTGTTCGAGTTTACTGTACGCTTCACTGATGATGGTTTTTTTTCAATCCGACGGTTAGGACTAAATGACGAGTCAAAAGATGGCCAGAATCGTAATAAAGTGTAAGACCGAGGGTGTCCCCACGAAACTTCGAAGATACGCTTTTTTTTTTATTATTTGACATCTGAGAGTGACGTCCGTACAGTTTTATTTTTGCTTTTCCAAAGATTTTTATAAACGTAACCCAAAGTTCTTAACTTATAGTTAGAGGATTATGAAAAGTGTATTAAGTATTATCATTATGCTTATGCATAATTTCTTACTTTCCAAAAAGCATATGAAGCAAAAGTTGGTGTTTCTTTTCTTTCTTTCTTTCTCTCAACCTTTATTTGACGTTTTTATCTACGTGTGTGTGTGTATACAGCAAATAAAGCTATTCGATATACGTTGATGTGAGAGTATTTTATATGCTATGTGATTTGATTTAACATGTCATCTAGAGAATAACATGTCATTCTCTTTTACAATTCAATGAATACGCGTTTTTTTTTTTTTTTTTTTTTTTTTTTTTTTAACTTTACGTGTAGGTGTTCTTCTATTTGTAAATTATAGGCTTCACCTTTACGACAAGGAAAGATAATGATGTATATACATATCACATTACCTAAAAGGCTATAACCGTAGATGTTTATAGGATACGAAAATAGTAGATGTCAATTGTTGTCATTGTCACAAACGAATCTTGTCAATATAGTCAATAGACTAATCACATTACGTATTTAGTATCTACTAAATACTTCTAACAACGTGTTTGTTTAATGGCGTTCAACAGCAGCGAGAGTTTACATTACAACCACAAGTTCGTATAGAGAGGATTGGAATAAGTGAAAAAACAAAATTTTCATTCGTGGTAAAAGAAATAAGGATGTGCAGTGCCAGTAGTATCCAAATAAGCAGAAAACTTACATATTTGAAAATCACTATGTGGATAACAAAAAAAAAGAAAAAGATGAACATATAGAAACGTTATCAGGCAGAGTTGGAAGAAGAAGGACCAGAAGGAAGCAGGTCGTAGCCATCGTGATGGTCACAAGACTCCACTGGTATGCATTTGAGGATGACGGCTACAATCATACTCAATGATCCTATCAAGATTGATAATAACCAATGTTGCCAGCTCAGCGGAACGGTGCTAGCAAATGCTCCAAGAAACTCCACTATGACCACTTGGAACACTACCGTCACTGTCATTACCCATGTGAAGACCCAGCTATTGAACATTCCTTTGAACACATTTATCTTCTCTATCTCCCGGCTATTGATCTCATTGAATACCTGTTTTTGCATACCATTTGATATATCATGTTACTTATTCTTTATATAAGAGTTGAGTTAGTGTTTTTGTTTCAGAGCGGTACCTGGCAAAAGACAAAGGAGTTGAAGATGACTGTGTTGAGAACGGCTGTGGAGTCAGGGCCATCGAGTTTGAGAATTGACTTGCCTGCGAAATTGAGAATTCCCAAGACAATCAACTGGTAAACGCTTTGACCTGCGATGTTTCTCCACATGGTTTTGGTGATGAAGCTAGCAGTTCTAGCGATTGGTGCACGTTTCATTAAACCTTCATTGGGAGGTTCTGTTGCTAGAGCCAATGCACCAAGTGTGTCCATGATCATGTTGACCCAAAGCAGTTGCACAGCAGTGAGTGGAGCAGATCCTGGATTAAATAAGAAACCAAAAGAAACAGTTATTATATATGACCAAATAATAGAAGAAAGACAGTGTCTGAATGTTGTCTGATGGTACCTGTGATGCAAGCAGAGACGAAGTTGATGATCAGAGCAACAACATTAACAGTTAGCTGGAACTGAACAAACTTCTGAATGTTTATATATACAGCACGTCCCCATCTAGCGACATTTACTATTGTTTTAAAGTTATCGTCCATGATGATCACATCAGCATTCTCTTTTGCAACCTGCATATTTCGGGAACGTTAAATCTCAAGTCTTTTTGATTAACCAAACCAGTATTAAGAGAATAACTAGGGGTTACCTCTGTTCCAGCTATTCCCATTGCAAGTCCAATGTCTGCTTCATGCAATGCAGGAGCATCGTTTGTCCCATCCCCAGTCACTGCAACTACCTCTCCAATTTTTCTCAAGTTGCTGACTAAAGTATGTTTGTCCAGTGGCAGAGACCGAGCCATTACCTGAAGGCAGAACCAAGGAAATTTTAATATACTTAACATTTTCAATAGGATAACAATTCATTCTAGCTACCATATATCAAAGAACCTGAATTTTGGGGATAATGTTCCTCATTTCGTGAGGAGACAAATCCCGGAATTCTGAACCTTCTATAGCTAAACCTCCTTCAGTAAATATGCCACATTCCTTAGCAATTGCTTTGGCTGTGCTTATGTTATCTCCAGTGACCATACGGACAGTGATTCCAGCAGCTTGACAAGTCTGAACGGCTTCCCTAACACCCGGACGTACTGGATCTTTGATACCAACAACTGCTATCATTGTGTAGCCTCCATCAGGGAGATCTCCACTAGGAGCTTCATCTAGATCTTTGTAAACCAAGCAGAGAGTCCTCAGAGCCTCTGAAGCAAAACCCTCTATGATATCAGAGATACTCTTAATCCGTTCTTCAGTCAGTGGAACAGATTCTCCACTCGAGTCCACAACATTCTCGCACATTTTCAACACTATTTCAGATGCTCCTTTGCAGAAAGCTCGTGCACCACCTCTAGGAAGAGCTATAAGAACAGACATTTTCTTCTTGTCTGAATTGAACGGCTCAATCTTGAGTATCTTATGCTCTTTGCGTTGTGCGCCAAAATCACCACCTAAAAGCAAACCGAATTCGAGTATTGCTCTTTCCGTTGGGGATCCTAGGATTTGAGTGTTTCCATCTTTATCCTTAACAACTTCAGAACCAGTGTTCTGAAATATGCCCTGCAAAAGAATACTCTGAACTTCTTCTGGTAGTTCTAACTGAAAGCCTTCTCCACTTCCCTCTTGCCTCTCTTGAACTTTATCACAGATCCATACTTTGTTGACCACCATGTGATTAGTAGTCAAGGTCCCTGTCTTGTCAGTGCAGATGCAAGTAGAAGAACCCATAGTCTCGCATGCAGCAAGATGCCTCACAAGTGCCCTGTCACTCATCAGCTTCTTCATAGCAAATGCCAAACTTAAGGTCACTGCTAGAGGTAAACCTTCGGGTACGGCAACGACAATGATAGTTACAGAGATTGCAAAGTAGTCAAGTAGCGTCATTGCATCTTCAGATGACCAGTTGGTGAAGCTACCAGATGTTGCTTTCTCCAAGACAAACCTTATGCACAATACCAGAAACGTAAGCACAGCAAAGCTTAGACCAATCTTACCAATTATTGTTGCAACCCCATTGAGCTTCACCTGCAGAGGAGTCTCATCTTCTCCACCATCAACCAGCGTCTCCATCAACTTTCCCCACTCAGTCCTCATACCAACTGACGTCACCAGCATTTTTGCAGAACCGTTTTGAACTTTGGTTCCTGAAAGCAGAAAAGGCTTCTCTCTACTCACATGTGACGGTTCACTCTCGCCCGATAAGCTTGACTCGTCTATCTCCAAGTTGTATCCAGATATAAAAATCCCATCAGCTGGAACTTGATCCCCAATAGATAGATGAACTACATCTCCAACGACCAAATCATGAATGGAGATTTCTTGTCTGTTCCCATCTCTGGTGACCTGTACAATAATCTTCTTCTTCTCTCGATCCAAGTCTCTGAACTGCAAAGATTGCTTGTAGTCGCTGATCGCAGTAACCATGACAACCAAGAGTATACTTAGCAAGATCCCCGTCCCATCATACATTCCCTGTGGAAATCCTTCTGTGGCAACACCCACGCCTATTGATACTACAGCGCACACCATAAGGATGATAAGGGTTATGTCATGGAGCGCTTCCCAAACAAACATAAAGAAAGATCTGGCTGGTTTCTCAGTGTAACGATTTTCTCCATATATCTTTTCCCTGGTAGGAACTTCACTCGAACGAATGCCTTCAGAGAGAGATACAGATACTTTCTTAGCAATTTCTTCAACTCCACCTTTGTGTAACAAGCTCTTAGTGTCATTTTTGCGAACCATAGATGAAAGTTCATCTGCTTCAATAGAGAATCCGGCTCCCTTAACCTCATCACTGAGCTTGTATTCCGGCCTAGCAACAGCTACAGAAAAGAAAAGTTAACATCACCATATAAACTCAGTCACCATATAAATCTAGTAGCATGCATATCTTACCATCGATGAATTGAAGAGCTGCCTTTTGAACGTAGAAAGCAACTCGGATCTTTTCCTGATAATGAGTAAAGAGAGTGAGGTAACAGATAAATTAAATCACCACAACATGCAAATCTTTGGTCATATAGGAAACTGAAGAAGAACAAATCCATTGCTTGCTTAATTTTCATTATGTTTTCTAAGATAGTAGGTTTCTGCAAGACTGCAACACCATTGGAACGTCAATTATATCACTGATCTCATCTTACAAAACACAACTAAACCTATTGTAGCCAAGATATCTAGGGAACCAGGATTATTAATAGCATCTAAAGTGCTAATCAGTCCCCTCACTTTAAGATCTGAGTTTAAGAATGGAAGCTACAATCCCTTTCTTTTATTCAACAGTTGGGCTATAAAACATTTTGCTTTATTTAAAACAGACTAAAAAGTGATTCAATTTCAACGCTAGAAAAAAAAAAAAAAAAGAGACCAAAAGGGAAAAAGAAGAAAAGACAATGAGCTCTCATCATATCCAAAAGAATCCCAAAAATGCTTCTTTATTAGGTTTGTGCAAGTGGGGAGAGAGAGAATAATGGTGATATCTCTGTTTCAGAACCTTACGAATAGACACACTAGGCGAAGTTTCCTTGTAACTTAAGTATAGCAATTGCACACAAGAAGTCAAAGAGTCGTACTCGTACATAAGTCAAGAACTAGATAATAAATTGAAGGAAAAAACAAAAAATGCTAATTATAGATGAAAAAAAAAGGCACAAGTATTGAAAATAGAATTCGTCCTTTGGTGTTTGGATTCAGTCGCAAAAAGAAGAGTTAGAAACTAAATAAAAGGGTCAGACTTTTTTTTTCGTGGCCTCTCAAATTGGCTCATCCTTGTTAGTAAGCTAACGACAAGAAAGCATCCATATGTAAAAAAACACAGTAGAGGACACTAGTGAGAAACTATACAACTTAGATGTCATTATCATATGTGTGGTTGGCAATTAAAATATTGGTTTCCCTAAATTGAATATTACACAAAGATAACGACGAAACAAATAATACATCCCAACTTATATATTACGTTATGATTAATGACCCAAAAAAAAAAAGATAACACATTTGTACATTTATACTATGTCATTAAGATACAAATTAAACAGTTTTATAATAATGCTTTCTATTTGCACCAAACAAAAAAAAGACTTTCAAGAAAGTGTAGAAAAGATACAAAGCAAAAAGATGATTAGACATTGAGTTTTTTTTTAATTAAATCCTTAATTCACTCAAAAGTGGTTTTAACTTTTCATCACTATGAGTTTGAGTTTTCATGAAAAAGGAAAAGTCTCCTCGTAAAACTATACTTAAACTTTTTATGCTATCTCCGTCGTTGTTTATGAACACGACGCCGTCACGAAAAAAAACAGAACTCGAATAACAAAAAGATGAGAAAAGAAAAATTGGAACCTGGATCTGGTGTCTCTTGTTCTCGTAGTCAGCAAGCTTATCGAGATCCCGGATGTTACGAAAACGACGAGTACGGTTCTTCACGATAGAGACGGACGACCTCCATCTCTGTCGAGCTTCTAGCGACGGGTTCTTCGCGTCCACCTCGAAATCCCGTAGCAAATTAGACATTGTATAGATTAAACTTCGCCGGCGCGAAGTCAGCTGAGAGAGTCTGAGACTGAGAGAAAGAGAAAGAGGATTGAGCTACGGATTGGTTTGAGAGAGTAGTTGCTTTTATTGGATTACTCAAACCCGACCCGAATTATATGCTCCGATATAGAGCCCATATATTCAAATTTCATTTTTGTCTCATTCGTGATTTCGGATAATTGATCCGACCCGGTCGAATATTTATATTTTACAATTTGGTCCACATACATGTTTGTGTTGTGATAATATTTTTTTTTTTTGTATGTCTTTATCAAATTTGTAAACCTCAAAGATCTCTATGCTTTATAATTGTTTATTTTTTACTAGTATCTATGTATGATGCTATGTCACGTGAGTAGATTACAGATTCACAATTATATACATTTGTGTTTCCGAGAATAATTAAACAAACTACAAGTAGTACACACATTATAGTATATTTCTACTAAGATATGATTAGGCCGGTTATACAAATTGAAGTACTATATGATGTTTGGACTTTCCATTTGCACATCACACATAATCAAATTACAAATTGTCAAACATTCGGCAGCTTATTTAAACTAATCACATTATAAAAAAAATAGTAATTGATTGGTTAGGAAAAAAAACATGTTGCTTTATTGTATTCAAATAATGGATGGATTATTAAAAAAAAAACCACTAAAAGGGGAGTGAGATGCGCCGCCTCGACTGTGGAGGAACCAGAGCACTTGACGCTGCCGTGCTACGAATTTTTGTTCTCATTTCCCTTTTCAGTTTTTGGTTCGTAAAGACTTTTCATATTATTCCTTTTTCTCTCACTTTTAAACTTTTTAGGCATATCTTTGGATTAAAAGTCAGATTTTTTCTTAGTTTATATTTGTATTATGATTTAAGTATTGATTTAAAAAAAACAAATACATGAATGTAGAGGTCGATCACTATTATCTCAGGACTAATCGTCTGTAATAAGATCAAAGCTCAAACCAACCTTTGCTTGAATATCCAAAACCATACAAGATTTTGGGGTCCCATTTGTTGGAAATAGTATAAAACAGCTAACATGTATTTTGTCGGTAAAACATCCAATTGCAAGGACTCTCTTTTAGCTAAATAAATAGCCTAATCATGCTACTCCCAAGGCATTTTATCATTGCAAGAACATTCCAAAATTACAACAACAAAAAAGAAAAAGAAGGTGAAAAGAAATAAGCTTATGGGGCAAACACACACTCAAGGCTTTGGACTTGGAGAATGTGACATTGTTGATTCAAGCTTGCGTAACCAGTTAACATACTGATCCTGCTCCTTCTTGTTCAGGTGACACAAGAGGAAATTGGTTAGGTCTAAATCATATCGGTTAAAAATCGAACCAAACCGAAACGATTTCCATTAGGTTAACCGAATCAAACCTAACTCATTTTAAAAATATGTTTTACCGGAGAATCGAACCTGGTCCACAACAAACATGAGCATGAATTGTGGCCACTGCGCCACGTCGAAAATTTAACAAATTCATACGTGTTAATTTATATAAGATAATAACAATTAAACTATAAAACCAAACAAATAGCATATATGTTTAGACCAAAATACCAAAATATATTAAATAAACCAAATATCTAGAAGTTTTAGATATATTTGCTAACTTCTTTCCTTACTAGTCAGTTTTTAATATTTTTGATATTTTTTCATTAACTGATTTGAATTTAATGATATATTTGCTAAAATGATTATTTTGTGTGGACTTCAATTAAAAAATTATATATCTATATATCTATATAATATAAATCAATGTTTGATCCATTTTCATAAAGAGAATAAACTATCCTCATGACCAATGTAAATCTCACTAATTGACCATTATAATATAAGAAAATCTAATTTTATGTAATACTAAAATTTGATATATCACCACCAAAATGAGCAGCAAATTTGTATTAGCCAGTTTAGACTAATCACCAAAACATATATTCCACTCCCTCCGTTCCTAATTGTACTTGAATTTTTTTTTGTGCACCAAATGTACTAGTATATGTCTTTTTCTTAGTTCAATTTCTTTGTTATTTTAGTGTTGAACAAGATTATATATATATATATATTATTACATCAAGATTATATATATATAGATATATTATTACATCTAGAACTGCGAGAGTTAAATGTTAGATTTAAATTTTGTTAAATAGGATTAACTTAAGTAAACTATGTGAAAAACAGTTCCATTATTTATACATATTAGACCAACAAAATTCTGATGCCTCCTACTCTACTTTATTTTAGGATAACTCCACCTGATTTGTTTTTTCTTGGTCGAGGAGGGAGGATAATCTCGGATCTTTCAATCCCTAGAAACACACAAAAAAAAAAGAATGGATTCATACAACAGTTTCGCTCAGAAATGCGGAAGCATCAAAACTGATTTACATAGGATGGCGAATCAGACCCAAGGTAGAGGAAGGGTAGCAGTGTTGGCATACCACGGACCAACGGATCGAAGAGTGATCCATGGCGTACCCAGGTCAGCATCTCCCTCTCCCTCTCAACAGAAACAAAATCGGAATTCTGTATATTATAATGTCAGAATAAGCTAGAATCTAAGGCTTTTAGATATTCTAAATTTTAGATGTTCTAAATTTTATGTTATTGGAATTGAATTTGTAATATTTAAAAAATATTATTAACAATAAATTACAAATACAAAGACAAATTCACTTATACACATGACATACATAAATTCGAATTTATGAATAAATAATATCAATTGTTGTATTTTAATAGT
Organism: Camelina sativa; assembly: GCF_030686135.1. NCBI lineage: Eukaryota > Viridiplantae > Streptophyta > Magnoliopsida > Brassicales > Brassicaceae > Camelina > Camelina sativa. The sequence goes on along the minus strand of NC_141884.1, from coordinate 3,348,303 downwards.
CAATCAAACTATCAAAATGTAAATGATGGATATCTAGAAACTTAAAACTTAAAAAAAAAATGTAGCTATCTTTACGCCATGTTACAAAATATTTTATATTATTATAGTTTGAAAATACAACATCACAATTGTTTATAGATATGAGCTTTAGCAAAAACGTACATTATTATATTAACATATATATCTATATATATGTGTAAATTTACATTATTATTAATTTATGATATTATTGGGACCATGTTGTACATGAGAATTTCAAAAAAAAAAAAACCGATTTCCATTAGGTTAACCGAATCAAACCTAACTCATGGTAAAAACATGGTTTGCGGACACTGCGCCACTTCGAAGATTTAACAATTTCATACGTCTTAATTTATATAAGGTAATAACAATTAAACTATAAAACCAAACAAATAGCATATATATAGTGAGATGCGCCGCCTCGACTGTGGAGGAACCAGAGCACTTGACGTTGACGCTGCTTTTCAGTTTTCGGTTCGTAAAGACTTTTTATAGTATACCTTTTTCTCTCACTTTTTAAATTTTAAGGCATATCTTTGGATAAAAAGTCAGATTCTTTTCTCAGTTTATATTTGTATTATGATTAAGACAACAAATACATGAATGAGGGTATGGTTTATGTACAGATCGATTACTATTATCTCAAACCAAGCTTTTCCTTGAACATTCAAAAGCATACGATTTGGGGTCCATTTGTTGGAAATAGTCTAAAACAGCTAACATGTATTTTGTCAATAAAAATATTCCCTCCCTCAAAAACATCCAATTGCAAGGACTCTCTCTTTTAGCTAATAATGCTACTCCTAAGGCATTTTACCATTGCAAGAACATTCCAAAATTACAACAACAGAAAAAAAAAGAAGGTGAAAAGAAGAAATAAGCTTATGGGGCAAACACACTCAAGGCTTTGGACTTGGAGAATGTGACATTGTTGATTCAAGCTTGCATAACCAGTTAACGTACTGATCCTGCTCCTTCTTGTTCAGGTGACACAAGAGAAAATTGGTCAAGTCTTCACTTATTCCCTTGGATATTAGATATCGCCGTAGTTCATAACATAGTTTAAAATCTACTGGCCTACAAAGAAGAAAACAACATCGGTCATTGATATCAAACAAGCTACATATAACCAATAACAGTCTGCTTCTTTCTTTGTCGATACATATGATAGAACAACTACTCCAAGCAAAAATGTAACCAAATGCTTTGAGGTTTCGATGAAGTAACTAACTAACAAGTTCAACCTAAGTTGTTAAACCGAGAAAAATGCCACTTTTAGATGAAATTGTAAGTCTGCAATGCTAATTACAAGTGTAATTAGAAGAGCTCAATCTAGCAGTGAGGGGGAGAAGGATATAATGATTCACCTGAGGAAGTTATCTCTATAAGTAGAAGAAGGAGCAGACACTAGAGACCGAGTAAAGCAGGCTCTCTCGACGTCGAAATGAGAACATCCAGATCCTGTTTCGTAAACGCGGCAACCAAAATGCAAGATAGAGCTGAGTGCAGGCTTTTTGATACACACTTTGGCAAGAGCTTCCCTAGGAAACACTAGATCATCATCATCTTCTATTATTATTGGTTCTGGCTTCAGTAAAGCAGAGACTACAACCTCCTCCCCTGAATCAAACTCTCTCCTCAGAACAACATCTTGGCTCTCAGGAGAATCCCATTCCAGTTTGAAATCTCCAAGAGAACCAGTCTCAGCACCCTATATATATAATGTATGTACTTAGCTTTTAACAATTGAAAATCCTAGGGTTTATGTGATTCAACATCGAATACTCTAATGTCACTCAATCCAGAAAAGAACAATAAAAATGAAATTGGAACTGATAATAGAGTCAGATCAAACTAATGTTGAGCACCATTTTGATCGAAAACTCAACCGAGACTATATACACTGAGGGTCTGAGACACAAAGGAGAAGAAGAAGGAGATAACAAACTATACCTGGAAACGAGGGTGAGAGATTTCGTGACGAATTTCAGATTGGAGGATCTTCACTAAACCACCATCTTCAACAGCTTTCAATCCTCGTTTCATAATCGGATTCAACTTCCTCATCTCTCTCTCTCTCGAGTCTTTTTTTTTTTTTTTTTTTTACTATTTCCCCAAAATTAGCTTCCCTCAATCTGCAGAACACAAGAATAGGGACTAAAACGTGGTCCGGTTCGGTTTTCTTCAAGAATAGACATTCGGTTATCACCGAATTTCAGTAAACCGGAGTTTAAAAACGAATTCAGTTACTTGCGTAAATCATGTAATTAACAATTAATTCCATCAAATCATACAAAACCTTATGTCCATTAAATCATAAGCTTCTCCCCTATTGGACCGAACCGGGATTAGTGAACAATAACCGATTGGATAGTTGAAAATAACTGAACCGAATCAAACGGCATTCATGTTAAAAATATGCTTTTCCCAAGAATCGAACTCTGAATCCTCTACAAACATGACCGAACTGTGCCACTTCAAAGATTTAGCACCAATAGCATATATATTTAGACCAAAATATCAAAATATTTTAAATAAACCAAATATCTGAAATTTTTAGATATATTTGCTAACTTCTTTGCTTATTAGTAAGTTTTTATCTAATCCTCACATTTTATGAGTTAGTTTAGTAATTAACCTCTTAATTTGGGTCAATCTAGTTGTTCTCCCTATTTTATATTCTATATTTTTTGTTTTGGTATTTTTTCTGGTATTGTTTTACTACTTATTTCATCAGAGGAGTAAAGAAGTCAACGACAGAAGAAGAAAAACGGCAACACATAATAAGACAAGGAGTAAAGAAATCGATATAGTTAAAGGTGTAATTAATTCGAAGTATAGTCATAGAGAGGTTTGTGAAAATGATGACTTTCGTGTTGTATAGATGGAACCATTATTCTTGATTTTTCTCTAGCTATTGTTTGAAATGGTGTCATCTTTTTGTCCATATCTAACAAATTGAGAGTTGTAAGATCAGAAACCATTCCATTTATATATTGTCGTCAAGATGATGTAAGAAAGCGTGGTTAATTAATTACACTTTTTAACAAAAAGAACAAAAAAAAGTATAGTGGGTAACAATTATAAAGATGATTCCATTAGGAAAATGCATTGGAAAGGTTTTTTTTTAATTGGGTTTAAGACTTTAGGACAATATGATTAAGAGCTCTGTTTCACCATATCTTCGTCAACGAGAAAAAAATGTGATTAATTGGATATACTATGCCATCAATTAATTTATCTTTTAATTTAACGCTTCAGATCTGTATAAATTCAGTTTTGATTAATTTTTTAAAAAATGATAAGATAATTAATTTTAGTTAAATTTAAATTTATATCATTTTATTTTTAGACAATACCAATTTTTTTTATCAAAATCCACTATATATCAGTATATCATAACTTACGCAAAACATGACATGTTGTAAAACTATTTACTTATATTACAGAATATAATACTAACAAATTTATGCAACCATTTTCCCCCAAAAAAAAAAAAAGGAAGAAAAGAAAAAGGAAACATATATATTTTTACTGAGAAGAGCTAATACTATTACAGTACTTTTGTTGTTTTACGATTTACTTACCTTTTATTATTGATAAGAATAATTCTTGGTGAGAAAATAACCAGAAGATATTTAATGTTTAATTTAGTTTTATATGTTTTAATACTATATTTATTGTTAGTGATAGTATTTAAAGCTCAAATTTGTTACTTAGATATTGTTTCCTGTCTTAATGGATTGTTGATATAATTTTTGATTCAATGATCCGAATATTGATTACATTTAGGATTTATAAGTAGAATGAATAATTGTTAATATTGTTTTAGAGAATTTTAGGATTTTTGTTTTAAAATATGATTATTATGGTTTTTTCAAAAACTTTAAAGGAAAACAGAATATCGTTGTAAAGATATTTTAGAAATTTTTGGTATTAGTTATTGGTTTTTTTACAATTTTTTAAAGATACTATTGTAAATAATTTTTTAATAAGTAAAACTAAAATGGTATAGCACAAAAATGTTAATATATATAATATATATATATATATATATATATTTTATTGAGAAAGAGCTAATACTTTATACTTTCGGTGTTTTAACAAATTTAATTACTTAGGTGAAACCTAATTTTACTTTTTACTTTGTTTCCATATAAACTATCGGATACATCCCTATCAACAATGAAACCCTAGCGGCTCTAAGAGCCCTATATTTATAGAGCCCAATATTTATATTAGCGTGTAGCTCTAAATTTCTTCAGCAGCAGAAATCGCTAACGTTCCTTGGTCATGGCCCCTCCGGCTCGGACGGACGATGTGCATACACTCAAGCGAGATATCAAGCAGATGGCAACGGCGGTGCAAGCTCTCGCCATCCAGAAAGAGGAGGATTACATCAATGTCCAGCCAGAAGAAGTGTGCAATAATGAATATAACCCGTTTGCAGAAGAGCCGTGGGAGCAAGGGTTCAAGTTTGAACTTCCGGAGTATCATGGCGGACAATCGGCGGAAGAGTTTCTCGATTGGATCTTTGCGGTCGAGGAGACTCTTGAGTTCAAAAACGTACCTTTGGAGCGACGTGTTCCCATGGTTGTGATGCGGTTCCGTGGAACAGCCGCAGCTTGGTGGTCGCAACTAAAGGCAGCGCGCGCACTGTCGGGTAAACCTAAAAACATGTCATGGGACAAGCTGAAGAAGAAGATGCGTAAGATGTTCTTACCATTCAACTACGATGAAATGATGTTCCAACGCTTGCACATGTTGCGACAAGGAGAGGATTCAGTAGAAAAATATTCCACCCAATTCTTTTCCCTTTTGGTGCGTGTTGATCTGCAAGATTCGGACCAGCAAATAGTGGCTCGTTTCGTTGGTGGCTTGCGGAAAAATATCCGAGACCATCTTTACTTGCTGAACCCTCTCACTATTGCTGAAGCTCGTCAACAGGCTCTCGCCGTGGAAGCTCGTCAAAAGGCCGGGTACGACAAATATGAGTTTGTATGGTGTTTAATTCCTGGCTGCGTGCCATTAGCTTTTTGTCTTTTGCTTTTTGCTATTCAATAATGTTCGAAAAGCATGAAGAAAAACAAGAAGAGACGGTAAGACGACGATCGAGAAGACTCCCATGCAGCCCTATCCTATATTAATTTGTTTTTTTGTCATTATCCGGCAGCTATAATTTTGAAATTTTATAAATCGGTTGGGACTAGTACGGAAGAAGTCATGAGATATTAAACTAATATTATATGTGCATTGGAGTATTTTGGTCTCCCCTTACGTACGTGGAACCCCATCTTATTATATATCATTAAGGTTTTTCAGGGAAAACATGTTTTATATAGTCCAACGGACGTGCTTACACAATTAATATATGAATAAGAATGAACGACAAACCCTGCATGCCTTAATTTACCCAAAACAAATCCTTGTCTAGGATCTTTCCTGATGATTTTTTTGCTGCCCTGATTATATATATATATATCCGGTCATACCTCTTCGAGAGAAGAAACTATGATCTCAATGTTGTAGGCTTATAGCTAGCTAGTAGTACTGGCTGCATGCACTATTTGTTCTGCAAATGGTTCTTTCTCTCTTCACACCACCGGAAAAAAACATGTGTGTAATAATTGTTGTAAAAACCTTTTTATCTTTTTTTTGTGTGTCCAAACATTGTTTTTGTTTGGTCGTTACTCCTTTAGTGTCCAAACCTTTTTATAAATCACCAATTTCTTCGGTAATTATGGTATTATTGCAGTTTCTGTAATGAGGCCAAAACTAATTAATTCATCGCCATCAACATAGTCGGTCATTAGCCCCAATTAATCAGCTACGTACAGAGATTGGTAAAGAAGGTGTCGCCAACAAATCTCAAAAACTTTTGGTTCAACTTCTATAATGGTTATTGAGAAAATTAGATTCGTTTATTTTATAAGACTCATAATTATAAGATGTGATATAGTTTGCTTTTGTGAAAATAGTGATATGAATTTCCTAACATTCTTAATGCCTTTTATTTTTCTTAATGATAGGGACCGATGCAGACTCTCTATTGGAAGGAGGGTATTTCTATCTTGTTTATGGGGAAAAAATGATAGCCTCTCGTAATATACAGAGATTTTTTTATCAACATTTATGAACATCGAGTAAAAAAGGTGTAGAAGGTGTCGCCGACAAATCTCAAAAACTTTTGGTTCAACTTCTATAATGGTTATTGAGAAAATTAGATTCGTTTATGTTATGAGACTCATAAATCATAATTATAAGATGTGATATAGTTTGTTTTTGTGAATATAGTGATATGAATTTCCTTACATTCTTAATGCCTTTTTTTTGTTCTTAATGAAATGGGACCGAGGCAGACTCGTACGTCTCTATTGGAAGGAGGCTATTTCTATTTTGTTTATGGGGAAAAAATGATAGCCTCTCGTAATATACGATATTTTTTCAACTTTTATGAACATCGAGTAAAGTCGTATTTGGACTTATATTATGTGTCACGAAAATATGAAAGACTCTCTACCTACGTACACGTGACTAATTGACTTATTTGAAGATCTATATGGTCAAGTTCGAATTTTTTTTTCTTTCAGGCATGTTTTATAGACCTTTTAATTAGGACAGACCACCGCACATACCGCACGCAGTGCTACACTGCTACCCCTCGTCCCACTTGTCAACATGGACGGACCCCTTTTGCTTTTCATTTCTATCAATTATTTTTTCAATTAAAAGTTTTTTGTATTTAGTTTTTTTTTTTGAGTTCTCTACTCATACAAATACAATACATTACTTTTCGATATCATCATTAACATTATGTTAAATAGTAATATGTATATGCTAATAAATTTCTATCGAAGTTTAATAAGTGTTATTTCACACATTTCAAGCAAATTAAGAAATTATTGAATTTTACATATTTATCCTAATAAGTGGTTAATAATTTAAATTCAATGAAATAAAATGTAGATTTAAGGATAAATTAAAAAATTTAGCATAAAAATACATTGAAAATGGAGAATAACGCTCTTTATAAAAAAAAAAAAATAACTTATTTTTGTGAAACAGAGAGGGAGTAACAATTTTGGGCAGAGCCAACATTTCGTGCCATTGGTTCAGAATTTGGGAGAGTGGAGGCGGTGGATATCGACGGTGGGAGGGTGAAAGTGACTGTCAATGGTTTCAAGCCCTTATGCTTGGTCACGGTAATTGAGTTCTACAATGGACAGGAGACTATAGTCAATCTCCGATATGAGCGTCTTCATGGCTGCTGCAAGAAGTGCTCTAGCTTGTGCCATGATGAGGATAATTGTCCACTATGGGCTACCAATAAGATCACCCCGGCTTTGCATGTTCCGGTGGAAGATGATACAGCTCGACCGATGCAAAGTTACAAAGGAGCAGTTATGAATGACAGGAATAACAGAAAAGGCAAGGAAGTGGATACTCGGAGATCATCTCAGTCTGGTCAGCGTCCACCCAAAGGTAAACAGGATGCAGGGTCAAAGAACCGGACCTCAAGGGAAATGGGCGAGTCTTCCAAACCGCGCCGGTCCAACAATTCTGGGGGGTTTAAGGATTACCGCCAGAAGGTTAGAACCTCCACGACTGTGGCTCCTTCTGTGGATGTGGCTCCAGTTGGAGAGCTGGAACCGGGGCAGATTCCGGATCAGGTCGTGCATGTGGCTGTCCAGACTGCAACCTTTGGGGTTCCACCTCCGAAGCGGGTTCGGAGGCCTCTTTTTCAGGAACGCGATCTGCGAGAAGAGGTGATTTTGGTTGATGCGGACTCCTCAGTCCCGGGTGCTGGGTCGGCTTCACAATCCACTGGTTCTGGTGCTATGCAGGATAGCTCAACTCAAGTGATACAGGCAACACTCCAGTACTTGTGGATGAGTCAGGAAAGTTACCGGTTTCGACAACAGCAAAGGAACCTCTGGAGGAGAATTTTGATCAGCAGATGGAGGAGGTCGAAAAAGAGGTGGGGGAGACAACGGTTGATGATCCTCAGCAGCAGACTGATGGTGATATGGAGGTTTCGGTGGAGGACCCTACCTTGGATCCAACGGATATTGGATCTCTCGGAGGAGAAACAGCAAACTCAGGTGCTGGCCCCGTGGAAGCGATACTTGGTTCAGATGCACCCGCTGTCATGGTTCCGCGGGCGGAAAAGGCTAACAAGGGGAAACCTCCTTTGGCTCTCAAAGGAGCTGCTTCCAGGAAATTGAATGTGTACTTACGCACAACACCAAGGAAACGCCCTGTCCCTAAAGAGGCGGGAGAAGGATCAAACATGAGGAACCCAAATCAGGAGAAGGATCCAACTGGTGGAGTCAAGCCACCCAAACCAACAGCGGATAAATGAAGATTTTAAGTTGGAATTGTCAGGTATTGGGGAATAAAGCAACTTTTGGGTATCTCAGGGATTTGTGGGGAAAGCATAGACCTGATTTTTTATTTTTATCTGAAACTAGACAGCCTATATCTGTTCTGGAACCTTTTGTTGGTCATTTTGGTTTTTCAAATTTAAAAACAGTTTTTCAAATTTCTGTTTTCAAATTTAAAAACAGAAAATATGATGGGGTCAAGTTCGATTTTTTTTCTTTTTCTTTCAGGCCTTTTAATTAGGACAGACCACCGCACATACCGCACGCAGTGCTACACTGCTACCCCTCGTCCCACTTGTGAACATGGATCCCTTTTGCTTTCATTTCTATCAATTATTTTTTTCAGTTAAAAGTTTTTTTGTATTTAGTTTTTTCTTTTGAGTTTTCTACACATACAATACATTACTTTTCGATATCATCATTAACATTATGTTAAATAGTAATATGTATATGCTAATAAATTTTTATCAAAGTTTAATAAGTGTTATTTAACACATTTCAAGCAAATTAAGAAAATATTGAATTTTACATATTTATCCTAATAAGTGGCTAATAATTTAAATTCAATAAAATAAAATGTAGATTTAAGGATAAATTAAAAAATTTAGCATAAAAATACATTGAAAATGGAGAATAACGCTCTTTATATATAAAAAAAATTTAAATAACTTATTTTTGTGAAACAGAGAGGGAGTAACAATTTTGTTGGAATCGTAAAATGGAAACATATGTGTACTAATTGTTGTAAAACCTTTTTGTTAATTATGATTTACTTCCGGACAAGAAAACAAAAGTGTGTGTCAAAATTAAACCTTTTAGTTATGATTTTGATGTGATGTGGTGGAATAAAACGTGTCATTATCAGAGATTGAAACACACACAATTAAGTAAAACAAGAAACAAGTATGTAAATTGAATCATTTAGTTCATGCATGTTTGCTTGAACACTTCGCAATGATAGAATATGAAGGTTCAGAAATGAAGTTTGAAGGCTCTGTCTTTAGCTAGGACATCAAAAGTTCTGGGGGACACTCTGAGAACAGCTGGGAATATTGTCTACTTGCGTCAGAGAAATTTCAACCAAGCTTTTACCCTTGTCATCCGAATCCCAGACCGGCCATTCAAAACTTGTCTGTAGAGACTCTTTATCATGTCTGCATCAGAAACCCTCGGACATGCAGCTGCAGATTTCGATAACTGTTTCTGCACTGGAAAAGCTGATCAGTGTCATATAGAATCTTGGTACCCTGACTTTAGAGCAGGTCGCTCTCCATATCTTTGGTTGACCCTAAAGCTGGCCTGGCATACAACCTCGTTTGGCCAACCTGACCATTTCACAAGCACCCGCAAACGCTCCCATCGTAATGAATTACTTTACAACAGCGTAGATCTCCTCATGCTGAAAACCATTCCCATGTTTGAGAAACAAAATAAGTAGTGAGAGACTCAACCTTCTCTGATTCATCCTAAAGATCCGAGTACAATACTCAAAATCACCTGTATCAGATCAGAAACAGGCCTTATGGATTATTTTTCGAAGGAAGAGCAATGTCTATTGACTTAAAAGGGGAAGAAAGAAAGGTAGATGCATGTCACAGAGAAACAAAATGACGAACAAAGTAAGGAGGCTTAAGAGGTAAAGGGAAACAACAGATTTTAAAAAGAATGAAATTATAGTTACAGACACAAGGATGAACCATACACACAAGGACACATTGATGCTTCAGAGTTAAGTCTTCAGTTAACACGTTTTTGTAGGGAAGCCCAAAGCTTTTAATAGAAATTCATCAAAAGCATTGTAGCTGAAGTGAGGATTAAACCGCAAATAGAAGTTGAAGATAACAAATCATCAAGAGATAAAAGTGAGTCTCACAACAAATCTAAAATGCGTGAACACATGAAAAAGCTCAAACCCTCAGGAGACAGGGCATTTGTCGTTCCATGACGCTGTCGCAAAAAAGATGGGATCAATGTCAGATTAAGAAAGCAAAAGAATATCTAAGCCAAGGTGAGAGGACAAGAACATACTTTGGGTTCTTCATTTGTAGTTCCATCGATGAGCACCATTGGGCCGAAGATGATCTTGAATCCGAGCAGCAGATTTTCCATTTGCATAGGTTAGAAAATAGTTTGGATTGCCACGAGTTGCCTTTTTATAGTTTCCATAGTAAACATCTCGAGGAAGATGTTTAAAATTCTTCTTGAACATTGATACCTACATGTTACAAAAAACACTTTGGGATATGTTATAGATACTCATAGGAGCATACATCTCAAGATATATAGGAAGCTCTATATGATAATGTTGTGTACCTCAGTGAAAGGTTCTTTGATATCATCTCGCTCAACGCTGCTCTCCTGAAACAAGAACATTTGCGAGTTATCCAAACCCGAAGGAAAAACCACAATTCCAATGTCTTGAAAGACTTTTTTCTAACTCACGTAATTTGCAAAGAGAACTTCATCCACCTCTGCAGGAACATCTCGGAGCAAATTTCTCAAGGAATATTCACGGGTTCCAGAAGGATGTACAAGCTCATCAGTGTCAAGATGCAGTATCCACTCCATACCAGCAGCATCCTAAGCAAAAGGAGAGAGAATGTGAAAAAAGTTGGCTATTCTATCATTTTTTTCTAGTGACTGACTGACTGAATAAGTCAAACGTAACAAGTACCCTTGCCATAGTGATGCCCATTTCCATATTCAAGTTTTGTTTCACGAACAATTCGTAATTACACGGTTTGTAGAAAAACTTCGCCAACCAAGTCTCATTCCATATCCGGCTGTAAAACCAAAATGAGATGGAACTTCAAAAATAACACCTCTACAACAACCATTTCACTTTTAATATATCAAGATAGCACACCAATCAATTATACCACTATTTCTAGGCTTTGTCTAGAAAAACAGATCAGTTGGTTCCTTTATGTCCTTCATATCTTTACCTAGATAGCTCTAAATCCATAACTTAAGGACAAAACAAAACACAAGAATACTACCTCTTAGCTTGCTCTTCTTCTAGTTCTCTTGTCCTGTATATAAAATTTACACCCTGCAAACAAATAATGTCACTGTGAATTACAACATAAAAGACAAAATCAGGATTCACGAACAGAGATCAATTGTAACAAAAAAAAGAAAGCTCACAGGGATGGTCTCCAAAACTCGAGATGCATTTGGGGAAGCAGCAGTGCCTTCAACGAAGAGATAAAAAGTTGAAACTCCAATGACCCTGTGATAATATATCCATGGCAGTGTCTGCTCTAATCCAGCTGAAGTACTCGTCGTTATAAATATCCATGGCAGTGTCTGCTCTAAGACCAAAACGAACCTTTTTCTGGTGTGTGTATGTTACAGCAGCAAGAGGTATCTCAGCATACTGTGTATCAGCAGGGACTATTTGATAAGTGATTGCAGCCAAGATCTACAAAAAGCACACGCCAAATAATCAATTGAGATGCAGTAAAGCAGACAATCTTAAATGGGATGCATTGGTAGATTAAATAAAACAGATTCTGCCTATTGGAACAAAACAGCAAACTCCTAAGTGCATAAGATTTTCAAATTGTGAAAAGTTCATAGAAAATACATATCTTTAAGCTGCTTCTGATCAAGAACTAACGAGAGAAAATCACCAAAGGTTCTTAATTACCTCATCTGAGACTCCACCAAGCGTGGACTTCAAAACCAATGAACAATACTTTCTGCAATATAAGTGCGATTAAGAAAATGGGTTTTATTCTCAACAGAAGTCCAACTTGAAACAACTAAAGAAAGGTTATGAACTAATGATAAAGAGAAGATTTATACCCTTTAGAGACACATCTCTCAAGAAACGCAGATTGTTTCGCAGTGTTTGAAGCGTATCTCATGTCAGGTAGCTCTTTGCTATATAACCTCAACACTTGCTGAAAGAGTTTAAGTTACTAAAATTAATGTCTTTTTTCTCATAAGAAATTAACTGTAAGAGCAGCCTAGACAGGATTAAAAGAAAACCAAGAAACATGTTAGAATGATTACCAACACTCTTGGAAAACAATGTAGCAACATCAAAATATGCGCCTCTGTAATGACTTATATCAGCTCTTATTAGCAATGGCAATGACCACAGAGGGTACTTTAAAAACAAATATGACTAAAGCTAGATGCTCCTTATATCTGCTCTCTAGGATACTACTAGATTCATAGTAGATGGATAGATAAGTTTAAAAAAAAAAAAAAAAAAAAAAACTCACACTTGAACATTTGAGTTTTTTTAAACCAAACATGTTACGCCTCAGAACGCATCTCACAGGAACAAAACATGTTACGGGTTGTTGTACATCGTAAGAAGCTCTCTTACGAGCTGCCATGGATCGGAGGATTCGTTGGGCTCGTTTCGTTCCCCACGATCTGGATTTGAGTTCCAAATTAAACTCGTTCTCTCGTCTGAGAAAAATATTATAGCTTTTTATTTTTATTTTTATTTTTATCCCACTCTCTCGATCTCAGGCAAAAACAAAAGTGAACCAAAAAAAACAATTAAAATTAAGTCGGTTATTAGCCGGTTTAGTCTAAACGCGGAACGTAATTAATTTTTTTTTTTTTTTTTTTTACGAAATTAGAAATTCAGTTTACTTGCGTAATCAAGAAATTACATGTAAGTAACAAAAAAAAAAAAAAAAAAAAAAAAAAAAAAAAAAAAAAAAAAAAATTCAGTTAATTGCGTAATCAGCTAATTAAGAAATTAAAACTAAACCGGTTATTAGACCGGTTTAGTCTAAACGCGGAAACTTAATTCGTTTTTTTTCCCCTTATAAACAAAAAAAAAAAAGAAAAAAGAAACATTCATCGTCTTCAACCTCTGAACATCCCTTTTTTTTTCGTTTCCCTCTGAACATTCATCGTCTTCGCTGACCTAATTGTGTGTTTCTCTCAGTCTCAGCTTTATCACAAGACTCACGCAAGCCTCAAATAAATAAACTCGCAAGTTTGTTTTCCTCAGGTACATCGGTTCATCTTCAACCTCGAAATTTTTTTTGGTTTCCCGTTTAGCTTCGCATGACCTAGGTTTTTCAGATTTCGCCTGTTCGGTTTTTTTTTTCACTAGATTTGATTAGTTCTCAGGGCTCCTGGTGAATTTTTTTTAGCGAAATCCCCAAATTGATTTTGGCGGGAAAATCGATTACTTACCTAATTGTTCATCCTAGTTTGTTTTTGTATGATGATCGTTGTTCTAGTGACTTCGCCTGTTCGGTTTTTTTTTTCCACTAGATTTGATTAGATTAGTTCTCAGGTGAATTTTTTTTAGCGAAACTTTATCCCCAAATTGATTTTGGCGCCAAAATCGCCTCAAATAAGCTCTGATGATGATGATGATGATGTTTTTTGAACAGGATGACTTCTTCTCCTCCTCCTCCTAATCCTCTTGTCCCTGAGGAGGAGAAAAAACTAATCTCGCAGCATGTTAGTTTTGGCTTGAACTTTAACAAATTTGCTCACATCAACTTCAACTCTACTCATCACTTTCAAACACTTTCTAAAAAACGCAACCCAGCCATAAAACTCAATACTCCTGTGGTGATTACTTCTATTGTTGCAGCAGTGGTTCTTGCTCTAGGTTTGCAATTCCTAAAAAAAAACTAAAAAAACATGTGCCGTCTTCTCTTTTTTCTCTTTTTTCTCTTTTTTTCTTTGACAAAAACTTGGAGATTGCGGGATATAAACACGGGCGCAGAGCTGCTTTTGCAAGAAGGTCACAGTCGCAGTGTCTATGGAATTGCATTTCAACAAGTTGGAACATTAGCAGCTTCTTATGGGCTTGATTCAGTGAACTTCTCTCCTAATGGTTATCACTTGGCATCTGGTGGTGAGGATAGTCAGTTCCCTACTTGGGATCTAAGAATGGGAAAGTCATTGAACATTATCCCTGCTCATGCTAACCTTGTGTCTCAAGTGAAGTATGAACCACGAGAAGGCTACTTCCTGGCCACTGCCTCATACGACATGAAAGTCAATGTAAATACTTCTCTAGTTCTGCTCTTAACTTTGGTTCTAGCTACTGCTTCTTCTGCTGATCGATTTTTTAGGGTTGTTGATTTTAAATTTATTTTTTCTTGGTTAAACAAAAAAAAAAACATAGGGTTCTTCTGTAATCATGTCGGATGCGTATTGTACGGATTGTAAGAAGGAGACGGAGTTGGTGTTCGATCACTCCATTGATGAGACCTCTGAGTGGCGTACCTTCGCTAATGAGTCTTCCAACAGCGATCCCAACCGTGTCGGTGGTCCAACCAACCCTCTTCTCGCCGATAGTGCTCTCACCACTGTCATCGCCAAGCCCAATGGTTCCTCCCGTGATTTCTTGTCTTCTTCTCTCGGGAGGTGGCAGAACCGTAACTCCAACTCCGATCGTGGTTTGATTCAAGCCTTTAAAACTATCGCCACCATGTCTGAAAGGTAGTCCCATTTTCTGATTTTCGTTTATCACCCCCCCTTCTGAGATATTGGATTTGGACTTTACAAAGCATTGAAAACGTTTAGATCACATGGTTTCTTAATGAGAGTACATGGTTTATGCAATGTTGTCTCCGCTTGGTGATTGGTCTTTGTATGTGCTTGCTTTGATTTATATCACGCAGCTTTCGTTATTTGGGGATCCACCTCTTGCATTATTGTTACACGTTTGAGAACCCACATTGTCAGTTACAGAACAAAAGGAGGTTCCTTTTTTAATGTTTCATTGATTCTGTTGTCTTTTTGGTTGTTGTTGTTGTTGGACATTACAGACTACTCGCACGGGAGGGAATCAATGCAGAGCAACTAGCTCGTGATCTTAAATCTTTTGAGCTCAAGGTGAATATTTCTCTTATTCTACATTTCATCTTTAGTTGTGATTCTGCTTCTAATGTGCTTGAATGAATACTTTGTGTTTCTTTTGCCTTGAGATAAGAATAAGTAGTTTTGTTTTTTTGCAAACGAATTCATCATCTCTTGCTGTCGTCTGCTTATTGGTATCGAAGACATTAGACTCCTTCCTTTGTATGCTTGCTTGCTTACACATCTCTCAGTTTGCCTTCAGCTTTTCAAATGTGATTAATTTGTTGGCTGCATTGAATTTGTGGTTTCATAGCTCTCTACTTGCTGATATTGCAGAGAAGGTTCTGCTCTAACCTCGGGATGTCCAACCATGCGGTTAAAGCTGCTCAGTTGGAAGCGTTATCGAAGAAGCTCAAGGCTAAAACCCTAAGGAACGAAGCTCCTTCTCAGTCTATTGCTGCCACTAGGTAATCCCCTTCACCTTCAGTTTTATATTTTCAATCAGTTGTGGAGTGCTAATTTGGGTGGGAGAATGAAACAATTGAAATGTTCCTTCATTACTCAACCTTTCAAATGGGAGTAGCTAGTGTCCACAAGCAAGTGTTGATTCTATTGTCTTTGATGTTGTTGGACATTGCAGACTACTCGCACGGGAGGGAATCAATGCAGAGCAACTAGCTCGTGATCTTAAATCTTTTGAGCTCAAGGTGAATATTTGTCTTATTCTATCTTTCATCTTAAGTTGTGATTCTGCTTCTAATGTGCTTGAATGAATACTTTGTGTTTCTTTTGCCTTGAGATAAGAAGAAGTAGTTTTCTTTTCACATGGTCCTCAAACAAATTTCTTTTTTTAAGTTGTTTTTTAGCAAACGAATTCATTATCTCTTGATGCTGTCCGCTTATTGGTATAGAAAGATTGATTACTTATTACAGAGGCGCATATTTTGTTGTTTCCTACTTAAAAGTTGTCAATTGTATATTTGTACTATGCAATCAATAATCTTTAAAAAGACAATGGATATGGATGATTGGCTTAGTGACAGGATATATTAGAGGGTTTGGATGCTAAATATTGCATGTGAATTTGACTTGGCAGGATGATTGGAGAAAAGAAAAACGTGACTTCCTTCAGAGCCTCAGCAGAATATCAATGCTACCTAAAACGAATTTCACTGATACAAGCAGAGAGGCTCATGCTGGTCAACTAGTGCCGGTGGCTTCAAGTCCTCGAGTGTCCTCAATACCAGGCAAAGAACTTGTGGCTCTGGCTAACATACCCATTCATGAGAAAAAGGCATACATCTATGGAGAGGTTGTGAAGAAACTTAACACTTCAAAAGAACGAGGCTTGCCATTTAGAGTAAGGATTTCCTATACCTTGACTTAAAACTTAGTACTAGTTCACTTTCCTTGAATTACTGTCGATACGTCTAGCTGAAAACTATTAATTTCCCCTAACTACTTTAAGAAGTCAAGCTAGAATTGTTATAACTTTTTGTTCGGTATGCACTCTACCTCTTATGCAGCAGCCATTTTAACTGGCTACCCTCATATTGACTGTTTGGGTGTGCTTTCTACTGATCCTAGTTTTGACTTTTTGTACAGCCTGCTATGTGTTTTAAGGACGCTTATGATACTCCTGGTGCTGAGGTAACTCGCGGAAAATCAGTCAACATGCAGAAGAAACTTTTACTCTACACCATCATTTCTGGCTCCCGTAGGCAAATTGAGCGCATACTGAGGGATCTGTCTACACTATTCAACACAATTGAAGATTTCTTATGGTTCAAATTATCATGCATAAGGGACGTCACTGGTGGATCTTCATCTGTGGTCCTGAATGATGGCCTTGCACCGTACAGTTTAGATGATCTTCAGGCCTATCTCAATAAATTTGAGCCTTCATACTACACGAAGAATGGTAAAGACCCCTTGGTATATCCATATGTTTTGCTTCTCAGCATTCAGTTGCTACCAGCTATCATGCACTTATCCAAAGAAGCAGGAGATGGAGGGTATAATATCGATGCTCTTCATATAGCTATTTGTCTAGTGGACCATTCCGTTTTACCAGAAGGCTCTGGGACTGGCCACAAACTAAGTGTGATGGATCCTAATGCTGAGGCATCTAGCATGATAAGGCAATATGGGTCAATGTTTTTGCATCATGGAGATTTCCAAATGGCGGTAGAGTATTATGCACAAGCTGCTGCTACTGTAGGTGGGGGACAATTAGCTTGGTCTGGAAGAAGTAATACGGATCAACAGAGGCAGAGAAACTTTATGCTGAAGCAGCTGCTGACTGAGATTCTGCTTCGAGAAGGTGGCCTTTACTTTATGCTTGGGGAAAGAGGTTCTGGTGAAGAAGGTCAGCTTGGAAGGTTTTTTACTGATTCTAGATTGCGACAGCAGTTCTTGGTTGAAGCTGCGCATCAATGTCAGGAAGCTGGATTATATGACAAAGTAAGTAACTTCTCATCTAACATTGTTTGGAGCCTAAGTCTTTTATAGAATTTTCACCATGGTTTTCATTTTCCCAGTCCATAGAAATACAGAAGAGAGTCGGTGCATTTTCGGCTGCCTTGGAATCTCACTCCATCGATGAGACCTCTGAGTGGCGTACCTTTGCTAATGAGTCTTCCAACAGCGATCCCAACCGTGTCGGTGGTCCAACCAACCCTCTTCTCGCCGATAGTGCTCTCACCACTGTCATCGCCAAGCCCAATGGTTCCTCCCGTGATTTCTTTTCTTCTTCTCTCGGGAGGTGGCAGAACCGTAACTCCAACTCCGATCGTGTTTTGATTCAAACCGTTAAAACTATCGCCACCATGTCTGAAAGGTAGTCCCATTTCTGATTTTTTCGTTTATTCCCCCCCTTTTGAGATCCCCTTCTGAGATATTGGATTTGGACTTTACAAAGCATTGAAAACGTTTAGATCACATGGTTTCTAATGAGAGTACATGGTTTATGCAAAGTTGTTTCCCGCTGGAGATTGGTTTTTGGATTTATATCACGCAGCTTTCGTTATTTGGGGATCCACCTCTTGCATTATTGTTACACGTTTGAGAAACCACATTGTCAGTTACAGAACAAAAGGAGGTTCCTTTTTTAATGGTTCATTGATTCTGTTGTCTTTTTTGGTTGTTGTTGTTGTTGGACATTACAGACTACTCGCACGGGAGGGAATCAATGCAGAGCAACTAGCTCGTGATCTTAAATCTTTTGAGCTCAAGGTGAATATTTGTCTTATTCTATCTTTCATTTTTAGTTGTGATTCTTCTTCTAATGTGCTTGAAGGATTACTTTGTGTTTTTTTTTGCCTTGAGATAAGAATAAGTAGTTTTGTTTTTTTGCAAACGAATTCATCATCTCTTGCTTTCTTGCTTACACATCTGTCAGCTCGCCGTCTGTTTTCAAATGTGATTAATTTCTTCTGCCACTATATGATGTTTTTTTCTAATTTTTTTTTTTTTTTTTTTTTTTGCCGTTTTTAAATACTCTTCAAAGACAACATTTGAGGATGTGTTTCCTGCTGAGGCGACGAGCGTTGAAGAATACCTGCAACAGGTACTTTTGTTTCTCGGATGTTTACTACATATATTATAATATAGATTGATTGTCTTGGTTGGCGATGCATGGCCATTATGATGTGTGTTGTTTATTGTTTTGTTTTAGGTTCATGAAATGGCTATGGTATCAGCTATACAGGAAGCCCAAAAGGATAATGTTCGAAGCTTTAATGACTACTGATAAGCCATACATAGTGTACACAAGGAAGAAGACACGTGCGACTGAAGCGTAGGAGAGGAAGGAGCACGTGACTAAGATTGTATATAAGACTTTACTCTGTTCGTTATTCAGTTTTATGCATTGTTTGGTGATTGTTAGCGACGTATGTGTTGCTCTGGAATCGAGTTATTGATCCGGTGATGTCCCGGAGGCTCATTCCGTTATAAACATTGTATCCTTCAGATAAGAAATAAAGATTACGTATTCATTCTTATCAACTACATGATGAAAGTGCTGGAGGTTTGTATTCTTGCTATCCATATTTCCACTTTAACTTTATTCGTTACTTCTTTTTCCTCCTAGTATTTGGTTTCTTCTCGTTATGCTTTTGCATAGAAAGATTGATAACTCATTACAGAGGCGTTTTGTTGATTCCTACTTAAAAGTTGTCAATTGTACTATGCAATCAATAATCTTTAAAGAGACTTTTCATGGATATGGATGATTTGCTTAGTGACAGGATATATTAGAGGTTTTGGATGCTATATATTGCATGTGAATTAACTTGGCAGGAGGATTGGAGAAAAGAAAAACGTGACTTCCTTCAGAGCCTCAGCAGAATATTAATGCTACCTAAAACGAATTTCGCTGATACAAGCAGAGAGGCTCATGCTGGTCAACTAGTGCCGGTGGCTTCAAGTCCTCGAGTGTCCTCAACTCCAGGCAAAGAACTTGTGGCTCTGGCTAACATACCCATTCATGAGAAAAAGGCATACATCTATGGAGAGGTTGTGAAGAAACTTAACACTTCAAGAGAACGAGGCTTGCCATTTAGAGTAAGGATTTCCTATACCTTGACTTAAAACTTAGTACTGATATTGTGGTTTCATAGCTCTCTATTTGCTGATATTGCAGAGAAGGTTCTGCTCTAACCTCGGGATGTCCAACCATGCGGTTAAAGCTGCTCAGGAAGCTGTGCAAAAATCTGAGGAGTTTGACATAAGGTACGTTTCAGTTATCTCTCCCCAGATACTCGTGACCAAGATGGACATAGCAGAACTGAAAGATCGTTATTTGGGATCTTGCAGGAGGAGTCCTATATCAATAGCGGCAGTGGTCATTTATATCATAACCCAGCTTTCTGATGACAAGAAGACTCTCAAAGGTTTGTAAACTTTGTAAATTTGTAAATTTACATTTTCTCATCTCTCTTGCAAATTTGTAAACACCTTCAAGAAAGTCAAAATTGAACATTTTGGATGGTTTCGAAGCTCGGAGATGATTGTGGAGGTATCGCTGAGGCTGCTTGAGATTCACCATCAAGATCATACTCCAACAGTCTCCTTTGAGATGATTTCTTAGTAATGCTTGAGTTTGAAGAGTTGTGAGCTGAAGTTACCACTGAGCTGAAAACACCTGCTTCTTTTAGCTCTTGGATTATAACATGTAAAAAGATTGGAAAAGATTTTTGTTGGATCAAAAGAACTCAAGAGGATCATGTA
Source organism: Camelina sativa (assembly GCF_030686135.1). Classification (NCBI taxonomy): domain Eukaryota; kingdom Viridiplantae; phylum Streptophyta; class Magnoliopsida; order Brassicales; family Brassicaceae; genus Camelina; species Camelina sativa. Next base: position 3,327,868 of record NC_141884.1, on the reverse strand, counting down.
ATGTTTTAGATTTGGTATTGTAAAACTAACTGACCATTGGTGTATAAATGCGAGTCAAAATCCCCTTCCTAATAAGTTTTAGGATCATATTCTCGTCAGTCCATACAACTCTTTCTCTGTACCATTGGAGCATTTCCTCTGAAGTTGATGTTGAAGCAATGATGAATGCCTGCAGATAGAAAAAAAAAAAGGAGAAATACAAAGATGTGATGAATAAGAACTATACAAGTAACTAAAAGAATAATAAATCCCAAGCTTACAGATCTGTCAAACTCTAGCATGAAACATCTCTTGACATCTTCTTTTGTTAGTCTTGTCCATTTGGATGAGCTTCCAAGATTCACCGCTTTGCATTGTTCAACATCGTTTCTTTTGCAAATTGTGGGAAGAGGATCCTTAGTTATATCCACTTTGGAGGAAGAACCATCGTTCGATTGCTTTGCAGAGCTGAGAGTCAAGTCTAGTTTTGCTATCTCAGAGTCATTATTCTGGTTTGCCCTAATCCTTTTGGATTGCAGAGAAGACAGTGAAGCTTCCCAAGATCTCTTCAACCCCGGTGTGGAACATTTGGTCTCACTATCAGCTGTGGTAGCTTGATCTGGAGAACTCACGTTGTTGTATTCCTTTCCAGTGCTGGAGTCTATTGGACTTCTGATACTGGAGAGACCTATATGGCACATTATAACAGAAAATTTTAACAAAACTCAAATGCTTCACAATATGGTATTACACAAAAGGAACCTGCGTGAGTTACTTCATCTATTTGTAGCCACATTTTCTTAGGCTATTTGATGAAAACAATTGAAACAAAATAAGGGTATTAATCATAGAAAGTAGTTTAAAAGCTTACAGTCAAGATATACGCTTTCACCAACGCTCTCTCCAAGTTTAACCGAATCTCCACCCACAGGACCTGTCTGCAATATAATTATTTCTTGCTGACTGTGGAGATCCCTCGCACTAATATTTCCATGAAGAGGGAATCTCAATGTTTGCAGGATTAAGTAAAAAAGATTCATTTTTACAAATGAGAAAGCATGAGAGTTGAACCGCCGGGAAAACACAAGGCTTTTCGAATAGTAGACTTAATGTGCAAACTCTTTGCTTTTCCTTTGTGGTCTACCTCTGCTAATTTTATATATCCTTGCATAATTCGTAAAGATTTACAAGAAACCGAATATCAGAAGATGGTATAGTTTGCATCCAACAAACTATAAGATAAACTCCAAGAATAATAAACATAGTTTACCCTAAGGTTTTGACGAGGTTCCTAGCAATCTTTGGTAAAAGTGTAAAACCAGTTGCAGAAAGAAGACAAAAAAGTGTACAATTCTATAAAACACTTAACGCTGGTATGAAAGATCTAGACATTTACTATTAAGCATAAAACCTTAGGTAAAGCATTGTACAATAAGAGATATTACAATTTCTCAAACTGTTTCCAATAGGAAATGCAGAAGTTTAAGTGTCAAAAGAGTGAAGACCAAAACGAACCTTTTTCTGGTGTGTGTATGTTACAGCAGCAAGAGGTATCTCAGCATACTGTGTATCAGCAGGGACTATTTGATAAGTGATTGCAGCCAAGATCTACAAAAAGCACCAATTGCATATATATTTAGACCAAAATACGAAAATATTTTAAATAAACATATATCTGAAAGTTTTAGATATATTTGCTAACTTCTTTCCTTACTAGTCAGTTTTTAATATTTTTAATATTTCTTCATTAAATGATTTGAATTTAATGATATATTTGCTAAAGTGATTATTTTGTATGGACTTCAATTACAAAATTATATATCTATCTAATTATATAAAGTTGGGTTTTGAAAGTTAGTCATTAACAAGATTTTGACATGTGTCAAGTTATCAATCTTAGATTTTGACATGTGTAAAACGTTAATATTTAATAGGAGGAATTTGATTACAAAAAAAATATTTATATTTTGTTTTAAAGAATATTAATAATGTGAAAAGATAATTATCAAAAATTACAGAATTTATAAAACAATACAAAGTTTTAAAAAATAATTATAAGGATATCATATATATATATATATATATTTCATAAAATTCGAAATTATAATATTATTTACTTATTTTTAATTTTAAGTTATTAATTCTACAAAAAAATGGATTAAGGAAATCATACAGTTAATTATTAATTCTAAATTTTGTAAATATTTACTTCTATATAAAAATAGATAGTCTCATATTTAAATAATTTATTCAAAAACACTGTTTTCAACTTTGTTTAATTGGGAATTTCTTTTTTAATGGGAAGGTAAATTTTTCGTATTTTTTTAAACCAAAATTTTCTCCTGCTTTCTTTTTTTCAGTTGGGGTTATGTAAGACTAAAATGTCGACCCGAAAAAATTAATATATGCGTCTTCTTTTCCAAATTTTATTGTAGTATTTTTAGATTGTTTTATTTAATTAATATTTTCATCTTTGAATTATTTGGGATTCATATATTACGTGCTTATTATTTTCTCTTGTTTCTTTAATTATGTCAAATTAATTTTCTTCTAATTTCTCAACCATGATTGGTTGGTCATAAACCTTTTTTTTTTTTTTTTGCAAACATAACTGTTACCATTAGTCATTCAATCCCAAAGAGAGATAGCGAGTAGAAGCATCAACCTAATGGATGGATAAAATATGCTAATCAAACACAAGCTTACAACAAACATAGATAGATAGATGGTAAAAACATAAATCGTTGTTGATAGATCCATAGGAGCTCAAAGACTTTGACAACCTAGTTTGCGAAAATGTTTAAAAGAATTGATTTGGTCATTTTTTTTTTCACAAAAATTGATTTGGTCATATATGTCACCAGAATGCACTTATTTTTTCGGTCAAAGCTCCTGAGAGAATTTCATGATGGGTAACCTTCCTGGAAGTGATTGTCGGAACTGTGCGAGTGGGGACAAAACACAGGAAAAACTTTTTTTTTATATGTAGGGTCAGTAAACAAGTTTTTAAAGCCTCTAGACGTAACAAACCGACAATCGAATATGTGTGGATTCATGGGCCAGGAATAGATATAAGGCCCACTTAGGAAGGTGGGCCCATGGACTGAGAGTGAACATGGGCTCACTAAACAAGGTGGCAGTTGAGGCGTTACAGAGACAGAGACTACATCATGGTGTGTCAAAGAAACTTCCACGAATACATTGGAAAATTTAAGATTAGTTACTATCAAAAGATTTTATGACGTTAGAAAAAGGTTTTTACTTTCATAGCTGTCGGAGCAAGGAATTTTTGAGATAGCAAAAAGGCGTGAACATGTTCTCTCCACACAGGAGGAGGGCAGAGCCGAGGTTCTCTATGGTGAAGAAGGTTGGACACAAGGTTATCTCCCCAAGGAAGGAAGGTGGAGGAGGTTAGACGCAAGGTTATCTCCCCAATGGAGGAAGGCGGAACCAAGATTCTCTCTAGTATGGAGGAGGTTAGACTCAAGGTTCTCTCCATAAGGGATGAGGGAGGAGCCGAAGTTTTCTCCATGGTGGTCATACATTATTGTGATGATACATTATTGAATAGTATATTATGTAATATATTTTTTATCCAAAATGTTTTTTGAGCCAACAATTTTAGTAATTAAAAACTATGCAGAAGTGAAAGTAAAGTTGGCTTAATGTGTTTATATAGACATTTTCTAGGTGGTGACAAAGAATATATTTGTAACATAGAGTATATTTTTAGGTGTAAAAAAATACAATTTTAATAGTAACATACATAAAAGATTTGTAAATAGACACAAACCAGTGTATTATAACAAAGATAAAATTTACTTTAATTTATAAAACTTTAAACCCGCACATCGGGCGTGTCCTTATCTAGTATAATATGAATCAATGTTTGATCAATTTTCATAAAGTGAATAAACCAAATATCACGAAATTTTATATATATTTGCTAACTTCTTTTCTTACTAGTCAGTTTTTTATACTTTTGATATTTCTTCATTAACTGATTTAAATTTAATGATATATGATATAATTGCTAAAATGATTATTTTGTATGGACTTCAATTACAAAATTATACATCTATTTGATCCATTTTCATAAAGAGAATAAACAAAATACCTGGAGTTTTAGATATATTTGCTAACTTCTTTTCTTACTAGTCAGTTTTTAATATTTTTAATATTTCTTCATTAACTGATTTAAATTTAATGATATATTTGCTAAAATGATTATTTTGTACAAAATTATATATCTATATAATATAAATCAATGTTTGATCCATTTTCATAAAGAGAATAAACCAAATAGCTGGAAGTTTAGATATATTTGCTAACTTCTTTCCTTACTAGTCAGTTTTTAATATTTTTGATATTTCTTCATTAATTGAGTTGAATTTAATGATATATTTGCTAAAATTATTATTTTGTATGGACTTCAATTACAAAATTATATATCTATATAATATAAATCAATGTTTGATCAATTTTCATAAAGAGAATAAACCATCCTCATGATCAATGTAAATCTCACTAATTGACCACTATAATATAAGAACATCTAATTTTATGTAATACTAAAATTTGACATATCACCACCAAAATGAGCAGCAAATTTGTATTACCAGTTTAGACTAATCACCAAAACATATACTGCACTCCCTCCGTTCCCAATTGTACTTGAATTTCTTGGATGTGCACCAATTTTTCTAGTATTACATCTAGAACTGCGAGAGTTAAATGTTAGATTTTAATTTTGTTAAATATGATTAACTTAAGTAAACTATGTGAAAACAGTCCCACATTTATACATATTAGACCAACAAATGATACATATTCGATTTAAATATTCTGATTTTGCCCATTTATGTTCATATCTACTTGATTAGTTTTAGATTAGTTCCACCGTGGTAAGCAATAAGGGCTCATGTAGCGCTGGTCCGATTTGCCATCTTTTGAATTTTTTGTCTGATGAAACGGCATCTAGTGGAAAAGGTATTGAAATTGTCTATTTACCATCTATTTCCCTTTAGCCAATAGATTTTTGAATGTGCATTTTTTTTTCTTGACAACATAGGAACGATTGGGGCACATTTGGTGTACAGTTCATTAATCCAATCCAAGATACCAAATCATCCAACCATCTCTTTGTCATTTTTTCTAGTTAAGGCTCATCTCCTTAATTTCTTAGAGGGATCTAACCCAATCTTTAATAGGCTCCTGGACATGTTTATTTAAGAGTATACTTTGGTACATAAGTGATGATCAATTCAAGGTGAGAACCAGTTAGTTGGTTATATATCTCTCTCAAGTTATCTAGCTAATGCAATATGATCCTCAACTGACTATATTATAACGTGGTTCGGTTCGGTTTTCTACAAAATTAAATATTCTCACAATATACCGTAACAATTTCAGCAGACCGGAGTTTAAAAACGAATTCAGTTACATACGTAATCATTTAATAAAAAAAAAAAACAATAAATTCCATTAAATCATAAAAACCATACAAAATGCTTAGTCCGTTAATCCCCTTTTAGAAATTATACAGTACGAATCAAACACAAATTAAACTCTTTATAAACCCTCTAAGGAAACCAAAAACAAATAGAGCCATATGAATGAATGGGAAGTGGATTATGATCGAAGGAAAACATTTGCACAAAGTGAGAATTCGAGTACACACACTTGATCCTATTAAACTGCCCTTAATTAGGATGGGTGAAGAAGATGCTCAATTGATCGGAATGTAAGTCATAAAATTAAATTTTTAGTTGATGTTGACCTTTAGATCTCTCAATAATTTGACAAAGTGAAACTGATACATTGTTTCAAGTCATCTAGCTAGCTAGTTTTGCTTTTAGCGTCGGGTAAATAATGAATGTCTATAATCAAACAATGGTTTTAGATGAGAAGTTACTTTAACTTTGTTATATAATCCAGCTTCGTGATATTGATCCACCAAGAACTGTTGTCGCAATCTATCAGCAATCTTTACTACAGTTATAATGGAGGTCAGGTAGCTATTCTTTGCTACAGTGATAATGGCGAGGAAACGCTGTTTTACGGGAGACCCAGGTAAACTCTTTGATATTCCTTCAGGTTTCAGGATAAAATTTTAATCTGGCACTTTTTTACGCAATCTCTGCAAAGAGTAGTAATGAATTAGATCAGTTTCTACGGAAACCACTTGCTGTGCTGATTAGCGGATATGATGGTTTTTATTTATGGAAACAAGTGAAAGTACTTTTTTAAACAATTCATTAATTAGGCTTCTCTCGCCGTGTTGTTTGTTTGTACATATCCCTCATTTTAGCTTATGTTCTGTGCTTAGGTTTCGTTTCATCCATAGACCCTAATTCTTTTTTTTTCTTTTTTCTTGCAGCATTGATCATGTTTTAAACAGTTACGTTGCTGAACACGGATATGATTTTCTTGGCGTGGGAGCTCCATATCCTCCTCCCTTAGCCCAGGCTCTGCTTCCTCCTCCACAAGCTTCTGGCGCTCAGGCTTTTCGACCTCCTCCTCCACAACCCGCTCAACCTCTTCCTTCTCCACTAGATGCATTTTACGCGGCTCACTACAAAATATTAGATGTATTGTATCATATAAATTGCATCACACAAGTAAATGATTTATTTTTAAATTGTTTATTTACAAGTGAAGCAAATATATATGACATAACATCAATTAATTATAAGTGATGTTATAATTATCTAATTTAACATCATTTAGTTAAAACTGATTTAAAATAGTTAATAAAAATATTATGTATAAAGATATGATTTAAAAATATGAAGTTTAAGATATATAGTTTAAATAAGTTTTATTAAAAATATAATGTATGAAATTATAACTAAAAAATAATGTATATAAAAAGTATTAAAATAAGATTTATGAAAATATAATATAATATATAAAAATATGATGTTAATTTTATAAATATGATTTAGGAAAATTTTAAAATGTTTAAAATATGCTTTAAATATATGAGTTTAAAAATATGATTCATAATATGATTTATAAAAAATATAATTAATAAAAATATGACTGAAAAATATAGCATAAAAAAAAATATGTTGTCACTATATTTACATTTTACATCTAATAAATCTGTTATCAAACACAAGATTTTTAGAAACAAATAAAAAACTGTCATAGCATAAAAAAAAACCTGTCATAACATATGATATTCACATAGGTCATTTTAGCAATTTTTTAAAAATTTTATAAATCTGTTATCAAACGACAATTTTTTAGTTAAATTAAAAAATATGTCGTAACTTAAAACAAATCTGTTATCACTAGAGGTCAACCTAGTAATTATTTTTCTGTAGAAAAATCTGTTATGTTACGACAGACTTTTAATCAAGAAAATAGATCTGAAATAACTGTGGAAAATAAATATGCCAGACATTTTACAAATCTGTCATATATTGTGAAAATCTGTGATGTCTTTATAAATAAGTCTGTCGTGAAAAATAAATCTGCCATCAATTATAAATCTGTCATAACTGTAGTTAAAAAAATCTGTCGTCCAAAATAAGTCTGTCATAAAAAACCTGTCATACAAAAATAAATCGGTTGTGCAAAAATAAATCTGTCATACACAAATAAATCTGTTACAACTAGTCCAGCAGACTTTTGAAAATATTTAGATTTTCTTTAAAAAAATTCTGGAAGGGTAAATTTAACTTTATTTTTTTTCCTAATAAAGCAAAAAGGGTATTTTAGGCAAAAAAAATAATTTATCTAATCCTCACATTTTATGAGTTAGTTTAGTAATTAACCTCTTAATTTGGGTCAATCTAGTTGTTCTCCCTATTTTATATTCTATATTTTTTGTTTTGGTATTTTTTCTGGTATTGTTTTACTACTTATTTCATCAGAGGAGTAAAGAAGTCAACGACAGAAGAAGAAAAACGGCAACACATAATAAGACAAGGAGTAAAGAAATCGATATAGTTAAAGGTGTAATTAATTCGAAGTATAGTCATAGAGAGGTTTGTGAAAATGATGACTTTCGTGTTGTATAGATGGAACCATTATTCTTGATTTTTCTCTAGCTATTGTTTGAAATGGTGTCATCTTTTTGTCCATATCTAACAAATTGAGAGTTGTAAGATCAGAAACCATTCCATTTATATATTGTCGTCAAGATGATGTAAGAAAGCGTGGTTAATTAATTACACTTTTTAACAAAAAGAAAAAAAAAGTATAGTGGGTAACAATTATAAAGATGATTCCATTAGGAAAATGCATTGGAAAGGTTTTTTTTTAATTGGGTTTAAGACTATAGGACAATACGATTAAGAGCTCTGTTTCACCATATCTTCGTCAACGAGAAAAAAATGTGATTAATTGGATATACTATGCCATCAATTAATTTATCTTTTAATTTAACGCTTCAGATCTGTATAAATTCAGTTTTGATTAATTTTTTTTAAAAATGATAAGATAATTAATTTTAGTTAAATTTAAATTTATATCATTTTATTTTTAGACAATACCAATTTTTTTTTTATCAAAATCCACTATATATCAGTATATCATAACTTACGCAAAACATGACATGTTGTAAAACTATTTACTTATATTACAGAATATAATACTAACAAATTTATGCAATCATTTTTCCCCTAAAAAAAAAAAGGAAGAAAAGAAAAAGGAAACATATATATTTTTACTGAGAAGAGCTAATACTATTACAGTACTTTTGGTGTTTTACGATTTACTTACCTTTTATTATTGATAAGAATAATTCTTGGTGAGAAAATAACCAGAAGATATTTAATGTTTAATTTAGTTTTATATGTTTTAATACTATATTTATTGTTAGTGATAGTATTTAAAGCTCAAATTTGTTACTTAGATATTGTTTCCTGTCTTAATGGATTGTTGATATAATTTTTGATTCAATGATCCGAATATTGATTACATTTAGGATTTATAAGTAGAATGAATAATTGTTAATATTGTTTTAGAGAATTTTAGGATTTTTGTTTTAAAATATGATTATTATGGTTTTTTCAAAAACTTTAAAGGAAAACAGAATATCGTTGTAAAGATATTTTAGAAATTTTTGGTATTAGTTATTGGTTTTTTTACAATTTTTTAAAGATACTATTGTAAATAATTTTTTAATAAGTAAAACTAAAATGGTATAGCACAAAAATGTTAATATATATAATATATATATATATATATATATATTTTATTGAGAAAGAGCTAATACTTTATACTTTCGGTGTTTTAACAAATTTAATTACTTAGGTGAAACCTAATTTTACTTTTTACTTTGTTTCCATATAAACTATCGGATACATCCCTATCAACAATGAAACCCTAGCGGCTCTAAGAGCCCTATATTTATAGAGCCCAATATTTATATTAGCGTGTAGCTCTAAATTTCTTCAGCAGCAGAAATCGCTAACGTTCCTTGGTCATGGCCCCTCCGGCTCGGACGGACGATGTGCATACACTCAAGCGAGATATCAAGCAGATGGCAACGGCGGTGCAAGCTCTCGCCATCCAGAAAGAGGAGGATTACATCAATGTCCAGCCAGAAGAAGTGTGCAATAATGAATATAACCCGTTTGCAGAAGAGCCGTGGGAGCAAGGGTTCAAGTTTGAACTTCCGGAGTATCATGGCGGACAATCGGCGGAAGAGTTTCTCGATTGGATCTTTGCGGTCGAGGAGACTCTTGAGTTCAAAAACGTACCTTTGGAGCGACGTGTTCCCATGGTTGTGATGCGGTTCCGTGGAACAGCCGCAGCTTGGTGGTCGCAACTAAAGGCAGCGCGCGCACTGTCGGGTAAACCTAAAAACATGTCATGGGACAAGCTGAAGAAGAAGATGCGTAAGATGTTCTTACCATTCAACTACGATGAAATGATGTTCCAACGCTTGCACATGTTGCGACAAGGAGAGGATTCAGTAGAAAAATATTCCACCCAATTCTTTTCCCTTTTGGTGCGTGTTGATCTGCAAGATTCGGACCAGCAAATAGTGGCTCGTTTCGTTGGTGGCTTGCGGAAAAATATCCGAGACCATCTTTACTTGCTGAACCCTCTCACTATTGCTGAAGCTCGTCAACAGGCTCTCGCCGTGGAAGCTCGTCAAAAGGCCGGGTACGACAAATATGAGTTTGTATGGTGTTTAATTCCTGGCTGCGTGCCATTAGCTTTTTGTCTTTTGCTTTTTGCTATTCAATAATGTTCGAAAAGCATGAAGAAAAACAAGAAGAGACGGTAAGACGACGATCGAGAAGACTCCCATGCAGCCCTATCCTATATTAATTTGTTTTTTTGTCATTATCCGGCAGCTATAATTTTGAAATTTTATAAATCGGTTGGGACTAGTACGGAAGAAGTCATGAGATATTAAACTAATATTATATGTGCATTGGAGTATTTTGGTCTCCCCTTACGTACGTGGAACCCCATCTTATTATATATCATTAAGGTTTTTCAGGGAAAACATGTTTTATATAGTCCAACGGACGTGCTTACACAATTAATATATGAATAAGAATGAACGACAAACCCTGCATGCCTTAATTTACCCAAAACAAATCCTTGTCTAGGATCTTTCCTGATGATTTTTTTGCTGCCCTGATTATATATATATATATCCGGTCATACCTCTTCGAGAGAAGAAACTATGATCTCAATGTTGTAGGCTTATAGCTAGCTAGTAGTACTGGCTGCATGCACTATTTGTTCTGCAAATGGTTCTTTCTCTCTTCACACCACCGGAAAAAAACATGTGTGTAATAATTGTTGTAAAAACCTTTTTATCTTTTTTTTGTGTGTCCAAACATTGTTTTTGTTTGGTCGTTACTCCTTTAGTGTCCAAACCTTTTTATAAATCACCAATTTCTTCGGTAATTATGGTATTATTGCAGTTTCTGTAATGAGGCCAAAACTAATTAATTCATCGCCATCAACATAGTCGGTCATTAGCCCCAATTAATCAGCTACGTACAGAGATTGGTAAAGAAGGTGTCGCCAACAAATCTCAAAAACTTTTGGTTCAACTTCTATAATGGTTATTGAGAAAATTAGATTCGTTTATTTTATAAGACTCATAATTATAAGATGTGATATAGTTTGCTTTTGTGAAAATAGTGATATGAATTTCCTAACATTCTTAATGCCTTTTATTTTTCTTAATGATAGGGACCGATGCAGACTCTCTATTGGAAGGAGGGTATTTCTATCTTGTTTATGGGGAAAAAATGATAGCCTCTCGTAATATACAGAGATTTTTTTATCAACATTTATGAACATCGAGTAAAAAAGGTGTAGAAGGTGTCGCCGACAAATCTCAAAAACTTTTGGTTCAACTTCTATAATGGTTATTGAGAAAATTAGATTCGTTTATGTTATGAGACTCATAAATCATAATTATAAGATGTGATATAGTTTGTTTTTGTGAATATAGTGATATGAATTTCCTTACATTCTTAATGCCTTTTTTTTGTTCTTAATGAAATGGGACCGAGGCAGACTCGTACGTCTCTATTGGAAGGAGGCTATTTCTATTTTGTTTATGGGGAAAAAATGATAGCCTCTCGTAATATACGATATTTTTTCAACTTTTATGAACATCGAGTAAAGTCGTATTTGGACTTATATTATGTGTCACGAAAATATGAAAGACTCTCTACCTACGTACACGTGACTAATTGACTTATTTGAAGATCTATATGGTCAAGTTCGAATTTTTTTTTCTTTCAGGCATGTTTTATAGACCTTTTAATTAGGACAGACCACCGCACATACCGCACGCAGTGCTACACTGCTACCCCTCGTCCCACTTGTCAACATGGACGGACCCCTTTTGCTTTTCATTTCTATCAATTATTTTTTCAATTAAAAGTTTTTTGTATTTAGTTTTTTTTTTTGAGTTCTCTACTCATACAAATACAATACATTACTTTTCGATATCATCATTAACATTATGTTAAATAGTAATATGTATATGCTAATAAATTTCTATCGAAGTTTAATAAGTGTTATTTCACACATTTCAAGCAAATTAAGAAATTATTGAATTTTACATATTTATCCTAATAAGTGGTTAATAATTTAAATTCAATGAAATAAAATGTAGATTTAAGGATAAATTAAAAAATTTAGCATAAAAATACATTGAAAATGGAGAATAACGCTCTTTATAAAAAAAAAAAAAATAACTTATTTTTGTGAAACAGAGAGAGAGTAACAATTTTGGGCAGAGCCAACATTTCGTGCCATTGGTTCAGAATTTGGGAGAGTGGAGGCGGTGGATATCGACGGTGGGAGGGTGAAAGTGACTGTCAATGGTTTCAAGCCCTTATGCTTGGTCACGGTAATTGAGTTCTACAATGGACAGGAGACTATAGTCAATCTCCGATATGAGCGTCTTCATGGCTGCTGCAAGAAGTGCTCTAGCTTGTGCCATGATGAGGATAATTGTCCACTATGGGCTACCAATAAGATCACCCCGGCTTTGCATGTTCCGGTGGAAGATGATACAGCTCGACCGATGCAAAGTTACAAAGGAGCAGTTATGAATGACAGGAATAACAGAAAAGGCAAGGAAGTGGATACTCGGAGATCATCTCAGTCTGGTCAGCGTCCACCCAAAGGTAAACAGGATGCAGGGTCAAAGAACCGGACCTCAAGGGAAATGGGCGAGTCTTCCAAACCGCGCCGGTCCAACAATTCTGGGGGGTTTAAGGATTACCGCCAGAAGGTTAGAACCTCCACGACTGTGGCTCCTTCTGTGGATGTGGCTCCAGTTGGAGAGCTGGAACCGGGGCAGATTCCGGATCAGGTCGTGCATGTGGCTGTCCAGACTGCAACCTTTGGGGTTCCACCTCCGAAGCGGGTTCGGAGGCCTCTTTTTCAGGAACGCGATCTGCGAGAAGAGGTGATTTTGGTTGATGCGGACTCCTCAGTCCCGGGTGCTGGGTCGGCTTCACAATCCACTGGTTCTGGTGCTATGCAGGATAGCTCAACTCAAGTGATACAGGCAACACTCCAGTACTTGTGGATGAGTCAGGAAAGTTACCGGTTTCGACAACAGCAAAGGAACCTCTGGAGGAGAATTTTGATCAGCAGATGGAGGAGGTCGAAAAAGAGGTGGGGGAGACAACGGTTGATGATCCTCAGCAGCAGACTGATGGTGATATGGAGGTTTCGGTGGAGGACCCTACCTTGGATCCAACGGATATTGGATCTCTCGGAGGAGAAACAGCAAACTCAGGTGCTGGCCCCGTGGAAGCGATACTTGGTTCAGATGCACCCGCTGTCATGGTTCCGCGGGCGGAAAAGGCTAACAAGGGGAAACCTCCTTTGGCTCTCAAAGGAGCTGCTTCCAGGAAATTGAATGTGTACTTACGCACAACACCAAGGAAACGCCCTGTCCCTAAAGAGGCGGGAGAAGGATCAAACATGAGGAACCCAAATCAGGAGAAGGATCCAACTGGTGGAGTCAAGCCACCCAAACCAACAGCGGATAAATGAAGATTTTAAGTTGGAATTGTCAGGTATTGGGGAATAAAGCAACTTTTGGGTATCTCAGGGATTTGTGGGGAAAGCATAGACCTGATTTTTTATTTTTATCTGAAACTAGACAGCCTATATCTGTTCTGGAACCTTTTGTTGGTCATTTTGGTTTTTCAAATTTAAAAACAGTTTTTCAAATTTCTGTTTTCAAATTTAAAAACAGAAAATATGATGGGGTCAAGTTCGATTTTTTTTCTTTTTCTTTCAGGCCTTTTAATTAGGACAGACCACCGCACATACCGCACGCAGTGCTACACTGCTACCCCTCGTCCCACTTGTGAACATGGATCCCTTTTGCTTTCATTTCTATCAATTATTTTTTTCAGTTAAAAGTTTTTTTGTATTTAGTTTTTTCTTTTGAGTTTTCTACACATACAATACATTACTTTTCGATATCATCATTAACATTATGTTAAATAGTAATATGTATATGCTAATAAATTTTTATCAAAGTTTAATAAGTGTTATTTAACACATTTCAAGCAAATTAAGAAAATATTGAATTTTACATATTTATCCTAATAAGTGGCTAATAATTTAAATTCAATAAAATAAAATGTAGATTTAAGGATAAATTAAAAAATTTAGCATAAAAATACATTGAAAATGGAGAATAACGCTCTTTATATATAAAAAAAATTTAAATAACTTATTTTTGTGAAACAGAGAGGGAGTAACAATTTTGTTGGAATCGTAAAATGGAAACATATGTGTACTAATTGTTGTAAAACCTTTTTGTTAATTATGATTTACTTCCGGACAAGAAAACAAAAGTGTGTGTCAAAATTAAACCTTTTAGTTATGATTTTGATGTGATGTGGTGGAATAAAACGTGTCATTATCAGAGATTGAAACACACACAATTAAGTAAAACAAGAAACAAGTATGTAAATTGAATCATTTAGTTCATGCATGTTTGCTTGAACACTTCGCAATGATAGAATATGAAGGTTCAGAAATGAAGTTTGAAGGCTCTGTCTTTAGCTAGGACATCAAAAGTTCTGGGGGACACTCTGAGAACAGCTGGGAATATTGTCTACTTGCGTCAGAGAAATTTCAACCAAGCTTTTACCCTTGTCATCCGAATCCCAGACCGGCCATTCAAAACTTGTCTGTAGAGACTCTTTATCATGTCTGCATCAGAAACCCTCGGACATGCAGCTGCAGATTTCGATAACTGTTTCTGCACTGGAAAAGCTGATCAGTGTCATATAGAATCTTGGTACCCTGACTTTAGAGCAGGTCGCTCTCCATATCTTTGGTTGACCCTAAAGCTGGCCTGGCATACAACCTCGTTTGGCCAACCTGACCATTTCACAAGCACCCGCAAACGCTCCCATCGTAATGAATTACTTTACAACAGCGTAGATCTCCTCATGCTGAAAACCATTCCCATGTTTGAGAAACAAAATAAGTAGTGAGAGACTCAACCTTCTCTGATTCATCCTAAAGATCCGAGTACAATACTCAAAATCACCTGTATCAGATCAGAAACAGGCCTTATGGATTATTTTTCGAAGGAAGAGCAATGTCTATTGACTTAAAAGGGGAAGAAAGAAAGGTAGATGCATGTCACAGAGAAACAAAATGACGAACAAAGTAAGGAGGCTTAAGAGGTAAAGGGAAACAACAGATTTTAAAAAGAATGAAATTATAGTTACAGACACAAGGATGAACCATACACACAAGGACACATTGATGCTTCAGAGTTAAGTCTTCAGTTAACACGTTTTTGTAGGGAAGCCCAAAGCTTTTAATAGAAATTCATCAAAAGCATTGTAGCTGAAGTGAGGATTAAACCGCAAATAGAAGTTGAAGATAACAAATCATCAAGAGATAAAAGTGAGTCTCACAACAAATCTAAAATGCGTGAACACATGAAAAAGCTCAAAACCTCAGGAGACAGGGCATTTGTCGTTCCATGACGCTGTCGCAAAAAAGATGGGATCAATGTCAGATTAAGAAAGCAAAAGAATATCTAAGCCAAGGTGAGAGGACAAGAACATACTTTGGGTTCTTCATTTGTAGTTCCATCGATGAGCACCATTGGGCCGAAGATGATCTTGAATCCGAGCAGCAGATTTTCCATTTGCATAGGTTAGAAAATAGTTTGGATTGCCACGAGTTGCCTTTTTATAGTTTCCATAGTAAACATCTCGAGGAAGATGTTTAAAATTCTTCTTGAACATTGATACCTACATGTTACAAAAAACACTTTGGGATATGTTATAGATACTCATAGGAGCATACATCTCAAGATATATAGGAAGCTCTATATGATAATGTTGTGTACCTCAGTGAAAGGTTCTTTGATATCATCTCGCTCAACGCTGCTCTCCTGAAACAAGAACATTTGCGAGTTATCCAAACCCGAAGGAAAAACCACAATTCCAATGTCTTGAAAGACTTTTTTCTAACTCACGTAATTTGCAAAGAGAACTTCATCCACCTCTGCAGGAACATCTCGGAGCAAATTTCTCAAGGAATATTCACGGGTTCCAGAAGGATGTACAAGCTCATCAGTGTCAAGATGCAGTATCCACTCCATACCAGCAGCATCCTAAGCAAAAGGAGAGAGAATGTGAAAAAAGTTGGCTATTCTATCATTTTTTTCTAGTGACTGACTGACTGAATAAGTCAAACGTAACAAGTACCCTTGCCATAGTGATGCCCATTTCCATATTCAAGTTTTGTTTCACGAACAATTCGTAATTACACGGTTTGTAGAAAAACTTCGCCAACCAAGTCTCATTCCATATCCGGCTGTAAAACCAAAATGAGATGGAACTTCAAAAATAACACCTCTACAACAACCATTTCACTTTTAATATATCAAGATAGCACACCAATCAATTATACCACTATTTCTAGGCTTTGTCTAGAAAAACAGATCAGTTGGTTCCTTTATGTCCTTCATATCTTTACCTAGATAGCTCTAAATCCATAACTTAAGGACAAAACAAAACACAAGAATACTACCTCTTAGCTTGCTCTTCTTCTAGTTCTCTTGTCCTGTATATAAAATTTACACCCTGCAAACAAATAATGTCACTGTGAATTACAACATAAAAGACAAAATCAGGATTCACGAACAGAGATCAATTGTAACAAAAAAAAGAAAGCTCACAGGGATGGTCTCCAAAACTCGAGATGCATTTGGGGAAGCAGCAGTGCCTTCAACGAAGAGATAAAAAGTTGAAACTCCAATGACCCTGTGATAATATATCCATGGCAGTGTCTGCTCTAATCCAGCTGAAGTACTCGTCGTTATAAATATCCATGGCAGTGTCTGCTCTAAGACCAAAACGAACCTTTTTCTGGTGTGTGTATGTTACAGCAGCAAGAGGTATCTCAGCATACTGTGTATCAGCAGGGACTATTTGATAAGTGATTGCAGCCAAGATCTACAAAAAGCACACGCCAAATAATCAATTGAGATGCAGTAAAGCAGACAATCTTAAATGGGATGCATTGGTAGATTAAATAAAACAGATTCTGCCTATTGGAACAAAACAGCAAACTCCTAAGTGCATAAGATTTTCAAATTGTGAAAAGTTCATAGAAAATACATATCTTTAAGCTGCTTCTGATCAAGAACTAACGAGAGAAAATCACCAAAGGTTCTTAATTACCTCATCTGAGACTCCACCAAGCGTGGACTTCAAAACCAATGAACAATACTTTCTGCAATATAAGTGCGATTAAGAAAATGGGTTTTATTCTCAACAGAAGTCCAACTTGAAACAACTAAAGAAAGGTTATGAACTAATGATAAAGAGAAGATTTATACCCTTTAGAGACACATCTCTCAAGAAACGCAGATTGTTTCGCAGTGTTTGAAGCGTATCTCATGTCAGGTAGCTCTTTGCTATATAACCTCAACACTTGCTGAAAGAGTTTAAGTTACTAAAATTAATGTCTTTTTTCTCATAAGAAATTAACTGTAAGAGCAGCCTAGACAGGATTAAAAGAAAACCAAGAAACATGTTAGAATGATTACCAACACTCTTGGAAAACAATGTAGCAACATCAAAATATGCGCCTCTGTAATGACTTATATCAGCTCTTATTAGCAATGGCAATGACCACAGAGGGTACTTTAAAAACAAATATGACTAAAGCTAGATGCTCCTTATATCTGCTCTCTAGGATACTACTAGATTCATAGTAGATGGATAGATAAGTTTAAAAAAAAAAAAAAAAAAAAAAACTCACACTTGAACATTTGAGTTTTTTTAAACCAAACATGTTACGCCTCAGAACGCATCTCACAGGAACAAAACATGTTACGGGTTGTTGTACATCGTAAGAAGCTCTCTTACGAGCTGCCATGGATCGGAGGATTCGTTGGGCTCGTTTCGTTCCCCACGATCTGGATTTGAGTTCCAAATTAAACTCGTTCTCTCGTCTGAGAAAAATATTATAGCTTTTTATTTTTATTTTTATTTTTATCCCACTCTCTCGATCTCAGGGAAAAACAAAAGTGAACCAAAAAAAACAATTAAAATTAAGTCGGTTATTAGCCGGTTTAGTCTAAACGCGGAACGTAATTAATTTTTTTTTTTTTTTTTTTTACGAAATTAGAAATTCAGTTTACTTGCGTAATCAAGAAATTACATGTAAGTAACAAAAAAAAAAAAAAAAAAAAAAAAAAAAAAAAAAAAAAAAAAAATTCAGTTAATTGCGTAATCAGCTAATTAAGAAATTAAAACTAAACCGGTTATTAGACCGGTTTAGTCTAAACGCGGAAACTTAATTCGTTTTTTTTCCCCTTATAAACAAAAAAAAAAAAGAAAAAAGAAACATTCATCGTCTTCAACCTCTGAACATCCCTTTTTTTTTCGTTTCCCTCTGAACATTCATCGTCTTCGCTGACCTAATTGTGTGTTTCTCTCAGTCTCAGCTTTATCACAAGACTCACGCAAGCCTCAAATAAATAAACTCGCAAGTTTGTTTTCCTCAGGTACATCGGTTCATCTTCAACCTCGAAATTTTTTTTGGTTTCCCGTTTAGCTTCGCATGACCTAGGTTTTTCAGATTTCGCCTGTTCGGTTTTTTTTTTCACTAGATTTGATTAGTTCTCAGGGCTCCTGGTGAATTTTTTTTAGCGAAATCCCCAAATTGATTTTGGCGGGAAAATCGATTACTTACCTAATTGTTCATCCTAGTTTGTTTTTGTATGATGATCGTTGTTCTAGTGACTTCGCCTGTTCGGTTTTTTTTTTCCACTAGATTTGATTAGATTAGTTCTCAGGTGAATTTTTTTTAGCGAAACTTTATCCCCAAATTGATTTTGGCGCCAAAATCGCCTCAAATAAGCTCTGATGATGATGATGATGATGTTTTTTGAACAGGATGACTTCTTCTCCTCCTCCTCCTAATCCTCTTGTCCCTGAGGAGGAGAAAAAACTAATCTCGCAGCATGTTAGTTTTGGCTTGAACTTTAACAAATTTGCTCACATCAACTTCAACTCTACTCATCACTTTCAAACACTTTCTAAAAAACGCAACCCAGCCATAAAACTCAATACTCCTGTGGTGATTACTTCTATTGTTGCAGCAGTGGTTCTTGCTCTAGGTTTGCAATTCCTAAAAAAAAACTAAAAAAACATGTGCCGTCTTCTCTTTTTTCTCTTTTTTCTCTTTTTTTCTTTGACAAAAACTTGGAGATTGCGGGATATAAACACGGGCGCAGAGCTGCTTTTGCAAGAAGGTCACAGTCGCAGTGTCTATGGAATTGCATTTCAACAAGTTGGAACATTAGCAGCTTCTTATGGGCTTGATTCAGTGAACTTCTCTCCTAATGGTTATCACTTGGCATCTGGTGGTGAGGATAGTCAGTTCCCTACTTGGGATCTAAGAATGGGAAAGTCATTGAACATTATCCCTGCTCATGCTAACCTTGTGTCTCAAGTGAAGTATGAACCACGAGAAGGCTACTTCCTGGCCACTGCCTCATACGACATGAAAGTCAATGTAAATACTTCTCTAGTTCTGCTCTTAACTTTGGTTCTAGCTACTGCTTCTTCTGCTGATCGATTTTTTAGGGTTGTTGATTTTAAATTTATTTTTTCTTGGTTAAACAAAAAAAAAAACATAGGGTTCTTCTGTAATCATGTCGGATGCGTATTGTACGGATTGTAAGAAGGAGACGGAGTTGGTGTTCGATCACTCCATTGATGAGACCTCTGAGTGGCGTACCTTCGCTAATGAGTCTTCCAACAGCGATCCCAACCGTGTCGGTGGTCCAACCAACCCTCTTCTCGCCGATAGTGCTCTCACCACTGTCATCGCCAAGCCCAATGGTTCCTCCCGTGATTTCTTGTCTTCTTCTCTCGGGAGGTGGCAGAACCGTAACTCCAACTCCGATCGTGGTTTGATTCAAGCCTTTAAAACTATCGCCACCATGTCTGAAAGGTAGTCCCATTTTCTGATTTTCGTTTATCACCCCCCCTTCTGAGATATTGGATTTGGACTTTACAAAGCATTGAAAACGTTTAGATCACATGGTTTCTTAATGAGAGTACATGGTTTATGCAATGTTGTCTCCGCTTGGTGATTGGTCTTTGTATGTGCTTGCTTTGATTTATATCACGCAGCTTTCGTTATTTGGGGATCCACCTCTTGCATTATTGTTACACGTTTGAGAACCCACATTGTCAGTTACAGAACAAAAGGAGGTTCCTTTTTTAATGTTTCATTGATTCTGTTGTCTTTTTGGTTGTTGTTGTTGTTGGACATTACAGACTACTCGCACGGGAGGGAATCAATGCAGAGCAACTAGCTCGTGATCTTAAATCTTTTGAGCTCAAGGTGAATATTTCTCTTATTCTACATTTCATCTTTAGTTGTGATTCTGCTTCTAATGTGCTTGAATGAATACTTTGTGTTTCTTTTGCCTTGAGATAAGAATAAGTAGTTTTGTTTTTTTGCAAACGAATTCATCATCTCTTGCTGTCGTCTGCTTATTGGTATCGAAGACATTAGACTCCTTCCTTTGTATGCTTGCTTGCTTACACATCTCTCAGTTTGCCTTCAGCTTTTCAAATGTGATTAATTTGTTGGCTGCATTGAATTTGTGGTTTCATAGCTCTCTACTTGCTGATATTGCAGAGAAGGTTCTGCTCTAACCTCGGGATGTCCAACCATGCGGTTAAAGCTGCTCAGTTGGAAGCGTTATCGAAGAAGCTCAAGGCTAAAACCCTAAGGAACGAAGCTCCTTCTCAGTCTATTGCTGCCACTAGGTAATCCCCTTCACCTTCAGTTTTATATTTTCAATCAGTTGTGGAGTGCTAATTTGGGTGGGAGAATGAAACAATTGAAATGTTCCTTCATTACTCAACCTTTCAAATGGGAGTAGCTAGTGTCCACAAGCAAGTGTTGATTCTATTGTCTTTGATGTTGTTGGACATTGCAGACTACTCGCACGGGAGGGAATCAATGCAGAGCAACTAGCTCGTGATCTTAAATCTTTTGAGCTCAAGGTGAATATTTGTCTTATTCTATCTTTCATCTTAAGTTGTGATTCTGCTTCTAATGTGCTTGAATGAATACTTTGTGTTTCTTTTGCCTTGAGATAAGAAGAAGTAGTTTTCTTTTCACATGGTCCTCAAACAAATTTCTTTTTTTAAGTTGTTTTTTAGCAAACGAATTCATTATCTCTTGATGCTGTCCGCTTATTGGTATAGAAAGATTGATTACTTATTACAGAGGCGCATATTTTGTTGTTTCCTACTTAAAAGTTGTCAATTGTATATTTGTACTATGCAATCAATAATCTTTAAAAAGACAATGGATATGGATGATTGGCTTAGTGACAGGATATATTAGAGGGTTTGGATGCTAAATATTGCATGTGAATTTGACTTGGCAGGATGATTGGAGAAAAGAAAAACGTGACTTCCTTCAGAGCCTCAGCAGAATATCAATGCTACCTAAAACGAATTTCACTGATACAAGCAGAGAGGCTCATGCTGGTCAACTAGTGCCGGTGGCTTCAAGTCCTCGAGTGTCCTCAATACCAGGCAAAGAACTTGTGGCTCTGGCTAACATACCCATTCATGAGAAAAAGGCATACATCTATGGAGAGGTTGTGAAGAAACTTAACACTTCAAAAGAACGAGGCTTGCCATTTAGAGTAAGGATTTCCTATACCTTGACTTAAAACTTAGTACTAGTTCACTTTCCTTGAATTACTGTCGATACGTCTAGCTGAAAACTATTAATTTCCCCTAACTACTTTAAGAAGTCAAGCTAGAATTGTTATAACTTTTTGTTCGGTATGCACTCTACCTCTTATGCAGCAGCCATTTTAACTGGCTACCCTCATATTGACTGTTTGGGTGTGCTTTCTACTGATCCTAGTTTTGACTTTTTGTACAGCCTG
The DNA here is from genome assembly GCF_030686135.1 of Camelina sativa. Lineage (NCBI taxonomy): Eukaryota > Viridiplantae > Streptophyta > Magnoliopsida > Brassicales > Brassicaceae > Camelina > Camelina sativa. The sequence continues at coordinate 3,305,952 of NC_141884.1, read as the reverse complement.
CTATGTGTTTTAAGGACGCTTATGATACTCCTGGTGCTGAGGTAACTCGCGGAAAATCAGTCAACATGCAGAAGAAACTTTTACTCTACACCATCATTTCTGGCTCCCGTAGGCAAATTGAGCGCATACTGAGGGATCTGTCTACACTATTCAACACAATTGAAGATTTCTTATGGTTCAAATTATCATGCATAAGGGACGTCACTGGTGGATCTTCATCTGTGGTCCTGAATGATGGCCTTGCACCGTACAGTTTAGATGATCTTCAGGCCTATCTCAATAAATTTGAGCCTTCATACTACACGAAGAATGGTAAAGACCCCTTGGTATATCCATATGTTTTGCTTCTCAGCATTCAGTTGCTACCAGCTATCATGCACTTATCCAAAGAAGCAGGAGATGGAGGGTATAATATCGATGCTCTTCATATAGCTATTTGTCTAGTGGACCATTCCGTTTTACCAGAAGGCTCTGGGACTGGCCACAAACTAAGTGTGATGGATCCTAATGCTGAGGCATCTAGCATGATAAGGCAATATGGGTCAATGTTTTTGCATCATGGAGATTTCCAAATGGCGGTAGAGTATTATGCACAAGCTGCTGCTACTGTAGGTGGGGGACAATTAGCTTGGTCTGGAAGAAGTAATACGGATCAACAGAGGCAGAGAAACTTTATGCTGAAGCAGCTGCTGACTGAGATTCTGCTTCGAGAAGGTGGCCTTTACTTTATGCTTGGGGAAAGAGGTTCTGGTGAAGAAGGTCAGCTTGGAAGGTTTTTTACTGATTCTAGATTGCGACAGCAGTTCTTGGTTGAAGCTGCGCATCAATGTCAGGAAGCTGGATTATATGACAAAGTAAGTAACTTCTCATCTAACATTGTTTGGAGCCTAAGTCTTTTATAGAATTTTCACCATGGTTTTCATTTTCCCAGTCCATAGAAATACAGAAGAGAGTCGGTGCATTTTCGGCTGCCTTGGAATCTCACTCCATCGATGAGACCTCTGAGTGGCGTACCTTTGCTAATGAGTCTTCCAACAGCGATCCCAACCGTGTCGGTGGTCCAACCAACCCTCTTCTCGCCGATAGTGCTCTCACCACTGTCATCGCCAAGCCCAATGGTTCCTCCCGTGATTTCTTTTCTTCTTCTCTCGGGAGGTGGCAGAACCGTAACTCCAACTCCGATCGTGTTTTGATTCAAACCGTTAAAACTATCGCCACCATGTCTGAAAGGTAGTCCCATTTCTGATTTTTTCGTTTATTCCCCCCCTTTTGAGATCCCCTTCTGAGATATTGGATTTGGACTTTACAAAGCATTGAAAACGTTTAGATCACATGGTTTCTAATGAGAGTACATGGTTTATGCAAAGTTGTTTCCCGCTGGAGATTGGTTTTTGGATTTATATCACGCAGCTTTCGTTATTTGGGGATCCACCTCTTGCATTATTGTTACACGTTTGAGAAACCACATTGTCAGTTACAGAACAAAAGGAGGTTCCTTTTTTAATGGTTCATTGATTCTGTTGTCTTTTTTGGTTGTTGTTGTTGTTGGACATTACAGACTACTCGCACGGGAGGGAATCAATGCAGAGCAACTAGCTCGTGATCTTAAATCTTTTGAGCTCAAGGTGAATATTTGTCTTATTCTATCTTTCATTTTTAGTTGTGATTCTTCTTCTAATGTGCTTGAAGGATTACTTTGTGTTTTTTTTTGCCTTGAGATAAGAATAAGTAGTTTTGTTTTTTTGCAAACGAATTCATCATCTCTTGCTTTCTTGCTTACACATCTGTCAGCTCGCCGTCTGTTTTCAAATGTGATTAATTTCTTCTGCCACTATATGATGTTTTTTTCTAATTTTTTTTTTTTTTTTTTTTTTTGCCGTTTTTAAATACTCTTCAAAGACAACATTTGAGGATGTGTTTCCTGCTGAGGCGACGAGCGTTGAAGAATACCTGCAACAGGTACTTTTGTTTCTCGGATGTTTACTACATATATTATAATATAGATTGATTGTCTTGGTTGGCGATGCATGGCCATTATGATGTGTGTTGTTTATTGTTTTGTTTTAGGTTCATGAAATGGCTATGGTATCAGCTATACAGGAAGCCCAAAAGGATAATGTTCGAAGCTTTAATGACTACTGATAAGCCATACATAGTGTACACAAGGAAGAAGACACGTGCGACTGAAGCGTAGGAGAGGAAGGAGCACGTGACTAAGATTGTATATAAGACTTTACTCTGTTCGTTATTCAGTTTTATGCATTGTTTGGTGATTGTTAGCGACGTATGTGTTGCTCTGGAATCGAGTTATTGATCCGGTGATGTCCCGGAGGCTCATTCCGTTATAAACATTGTATCCTTCAGATAAGAAATAAAGATTACGTATTCATTCTTATCAACTACATGATGAAAGTGCTGGAGGTTTGTATTCTTGCTATCCATATTTCCACTTTAACTTTATTCGTTACTTCTTTTTCCTCCTAGTATTTGGTTTCTTCTCGTTATGCTTTTGCATAGAAAGATTGATAACTCATTACAGAGGCGTTTTGTTGATTCCTACTTAAAAGTTGTCAATTGTACTATGCAATCAATAATCTTTAAAGAGACTTTTCATGGATATGGATGATTTGCTTAGTGACAGGATATATTAGAGGTTTTGGATGCTATATATTGCATGTGAATTAACTTGGCAGGAGGATTGGAGAAAAGAAAAACGTGACTTCCTTCAGAGCCTCAGCAGAATATTAATGCTACCTAAAACGAATTTCGCTGATACAAGCAGAGAGGCTCATGCTGGTCAACTAGTGCCGGTGGCTTCAAGTCCTCGAGTGTCCTCAACTCCAGGCAAAGAACTTGTGGCTCTGGCTAACATACCCATTCATGAGAAAAAGGCATACATCTATGGAGAGGTTGTGAAGAAACTTAACACTTCAAGAGAACGAGGCTTGCCATTTAGAGTAAGGATTTCCTATACCTTGACTTAAAACTTAGTACTGATATTGTGGTTTCATAGCTCTCTATTTGCTGATATTGCAGAGAAGGTTCTGCTCTAACCTCGGGATGTCCAACCATGCGGTTAAAGCTGCTCAGGAAGCTGTGCAAAAATCTGAGGAGTTTGACATAAGGTACGTTTCAGTTATCTCTCCCCAGATACTCGTGACCAAGATGGACATAGCAGAACTGAAAGATCGTTATTTGGGATCTTGCAGGAGGAGTCCTATATCAATAGCGGCAGTGGTCATTTATATCATAACCCAGCTTTCTGATGACAAGAAGACTCTCAAAGGTTTGTAAACTTTGTAAATTTGTAAATTTACATTTTCTCATCTCTCTTGCAAATTTGTAAACACCTTCAAGAAAGTCAAAATTGAACATTTTGGATGGTTTCGAAGCTCGGAGATGATTGTGGAGGTATCGCTGAGGCTGCTTGAGATTCACCATCAAGATCATACTCCAACAGTCTCCTTTGAGATGATTTCTTAGTAATGCTTGAGTTTGAAGAGTTGTGAGCTGAAGTTACCACTGAGCTGAAAACACCTGCTTCTTTTAGCTCTTGGATTATAACATGTAAAAAGATTGGAAAAGATTTTTGTTGGATCAAAAGAACTCAAGAGGATCATGTAATGTTTTAGATTTGGTATTGTAAAACTAACTGACCATTGGTGTATAAATGCGAGTCAAAATCCCCTTCCTAATAAGTTTTAGGATCATATTCTCGTCAGTCCATACAACTCTTTCTCTGTACCATTGGAGCATTTCCTCTGAAGTTGATGTTGAAGCAATGATGAATGCCTGCAGATAGAAAAAAAAAAAGGAGAAATACAAAGATGTGATGAATAAGAACTATACAAGTAACTAAAAGAATAATAAATCCCAAGCTTACAGATCTGTCAAACTCTAGCATGAAACATCTCTTGACATCTTCTTTTGTTAGTCTTGTCCATTTGGATGAGCTTCCAAGATTCACCGCTTTGCATTGTTCAACATCGTTTCTTTTGCAAATTGTGGGAAGAGGATCCTTAGTTATATCCACTTTGGAGGAAGAACCATCGTTCGATTGCTTTGCAGAGCTGAGAGTCAAGTCTAGTTTTGCTATCTCAGAGTCATTATTCTGGTTTGCCCTAATCCTTTTGGATTGCAGAGAAGACAGTGAAGCTTCCCAAGATCTCTTCAACCCCGGTGTGGAACATTTGGTCTCACTATCAGCTGTGGTAGCTTGATCTGGAGAACTCACGTTGTTGTATTCCTTTCCAGTGCTGGAGTCTATTGGACTTCTGATACTGGAGAGACCTATATGGCACATTATAACAGAAAATTTTAACAAAACTCAAATGCTTCACAATATGGTATTACACAAAAGGAACCTGCGTGAGTTACTTCATCTATTTGTAGCCACATTTTCTTAGGCTATTTGATGAAAACAATTGAAACAAAATAAGGGTATTAATCATAGAAAGTAGTTTAAAAGCTTACAGTCAAGATATACGCTTTCACCAACGCTCTCTCCAAGTTTAACCGAATCTCCACCCACAGGACCTGTCTGCAATATAATTATTTCTTGCTGACTGTGGAGATCCCTCGCACTAATATTTCCATGAAGAGGGAATCTCAATGTTTGCAGGATTAAGTAAAAAAGATTCATTTTTACAAATGAGAAAGCATGAGAGTTGAACCGCCGGGAAAACACAAGGCTTTTCGAATAGTAGACTTAATGTGCAAACTCTTTGCTTTTCCTTTGTGGTCTACCTCTGCTAATTTTATATATCCTTGCATAATTCGTAAAGATTTACAAGAAACCGAATATCAGAAGATGGTATAGTTTGCATCCAACAAACTATAAGATAAACTCCAAGAATAATAAACATAGTTTACCCTAAGGTTTTGACGAGGTTCCTAGCAATCTTTGGTAAAAGTGTAAAACCAGTTGCAGAAAGAAGACAAAAAAGTGTACAATTCTATAAAACACTTAACGCTGGTATGAAAGATCTAGACATTTACTATTAAGCATAAAACCTTAGGTAAAGCATTGTACAATAAGAGATATTACAATTTCTCAAACTGTTTCCAATAGGAAATGCAGAAGTTTAAGTGTCAAAAGAGTGAAGACCAAAACGAACCTTTTTCTGGTGTGTGTATGTTACAGCAGCAAGAGGTATCTCAGCATACTGTGTATCAGCAGGGACTATTTGATAAGTGATTGCAGCCAAGATCTACAAAAAGCACCAATTGCATATATATTTAGACCAAAATACGAAAATATTTTAAATAAACATATATCTGAAAGTTTTAGATATATTTGCTAACTTCTTTCCTTACTAGTCAGTTTTTAATATTTTTAATATTTCTTCATTAAATGATTTGAATTTAATGATATATTTGCTAAAGTGATTATTTTGTATGGACTTCAATTACAAAATTATATATCTATCTAATTATATAAAGTTGGGTTTTGAAAGTTAGTCATTAACAAGATTTTGACATGTGTTATCAATCTTAGATTTTGACATGTGTAAAACGTTAATATTTAATAGGAGGAATTTGATTACAAAAAAAATATATATATTTTGTTTTAAAGAATATTAATAATGTGAAAAGATAATTATCAAAAATTACAGAATTTATAAAACAATACAAAGTTTTAAAAAATAATTATAAGGATATCATATATATATATATATATATATATATTTCATAAAATTCGAAATTATAATATTATTTACTTATTTTTAATTTTAAGTTATTAATTCTACAAAAAAATGGATTAAGGAAATCATACAGTTAATTATTAATTCTAAATTTTGTAAATATTTACTTCTATATAAAAATAGATAGTCTCATATTTAAATAATTTATTCAAAAACACTGTTTTCAACTTTGTTTAATTGGGAATTTCTTTTTTAATGGGAAGGTAAATTTTTCGTATTTTTTTAAACCAAAATTTTCTCCTGCTTTCTTTTTTTCAGTTGGGGTTATGTAAGACTAAAATGTCGACCCGAAAAAATTAATATATGCGTCTTCTTTTCCAAATTTTATTGTAGTATTTTTAGATTGTTTTATTTAATTAATATTTTCATCTTTGAATTATTTGGGATTCATATATTACGTGCTTATTATTTTCTCTTGTTTCTTTAATTATGTCAAATTAATTTTCTTCTAATTTCTCAACCATGATTGGTTGGTCATAAACCTTTTTTTTTTTTTTTTGCAAACATAACTGTTACCATTAGTCATTCAATCCCAAAGAGAGATAGCGAGTAGAAGCATCAACCTAATGGATGGATAAAATATGCTAATCAAACACAAGCTTACAACAAACATAGATAGATAGATGGTAAAAACATAAATCGTTGTTGATAGATCCATAGGAGCTCAAAGACTTTGACAACCTAGTTTGCGAAAATGTTTAAAAGAATTGATTTGGTCATTTTTTTTTTCACAAAAATTGATTTGGTCATATATGTCACCAGAATGCACTTATTTTTTCGGTCAAAGCTCCTGAGAGAATTTCATGATGGGTAACCTTCCTGGAAGTGATTGTCGGAACTGTGCGAGTGGGGACAAAACACAGGAAAAACTTTTTTTTTATATGTAGGGTCAGTAAACAAGTTTTTAAAGCCTCTAGACGTAACAAACCGACAATCGAATATGTGTGGATTCATGGGCCAGGAATAGATATAAGGCCCACTTAGGAAGGTGGGCCCATGGACTGAGAGTGAACATGGGCTCACTAAACAAGGTGGCAGTTGAGGCGTTACAGAGACAGAGACTACATCATGGTGTGTCAAAGAAACTTCCACGAATACATTGGAAAATTTAAGATTAGTTACTATCAAAAGATTTTATGACGTTAGAAAAAGGTTTTTACTTTCATAGCTGTCGGAGCAAGGAATTTTTGAGATAGCAAAAAGGCGTGAACATGTTCTCTCCACACAGGAGGAGGGCAGAGCCGAGGTTCTCTATGGTGAAGAAGGTTGGACACAAGGTTATCTCCCCAAGGAAGGAAGGTGGAGGAGGTTAGACGCAAGGTTATCTCCCCAATGGAGGAAGGCGGAACCAAGATTCTCTCTAGTATGGAGGAGGTTAGACTCAAGGTTCTCTCCATAAGGGATGAGGGAGGAGCCGAAGTTTTCTCCATGGTGGTCATACATTATTGTGATGATACATTATTGAATAGTATATTATGTAATATATTTTTTATCCAAAATGTTTTTTGAGCCAACAATTTTAGTAATTAAAAACTATGCAGAAGTGAAAGTAAAGTTGGCTTAATGTGTTTATATAGACATTTTCTAGGTGGTGACAAAGAATATATTTGTAACATAGAGTATATTTTTAGGTGTAAAAAAATACAATTTTAATAGTAACATACATAAAAGATTTGTAAATAGACACAAACCAGTGTATTATAACAAAGATAAAATTTACTTTAATTTATAAAACTTTAAACCCGCACATCGGGCGTGTCCTTATCTAGTATAATATGAATCAATGTTTGATCAATTTTCATAAAGTGAATAAACCAAATATCACGAAATTTTATATATATTTGCTAACTTCTTTTCTTACTAGTCAGTTTTTTATACTTTTGATATTTCTTCATTAACTGATTTAAATTTAATGATATATGATATAATTGCTAAAATGATTATTTTGTATGGACTTCAATTACAAAATTATACATCTATTTGATCCATTTTCATAAAGAGAATAAACAAAATACCTGGAGTTTTAGATATATTTGCTAACTTCTTTTCTTACTAGTCAGTTTTTAATATTTTTAATATTTCTTCATTAACTGATTTAAATTTAATGATATATTTGCTAAAATGATTATTTTGTACAAAATTATATATCTATATAATATAAATCAATGTTTGATCCATTTTCATAAAGAGAATAAACCAAATAGCTGGAAGTTTAGATATATTTGCTAACTTCTTTCCTTACTAGTCAGTTTTTAATATTTTTGATATTTCTTCATTAATTGAGTTGAATTTAATGATATATTTGCTAAAATTATTATTTTGTATGGACTTCAATTACAAAATTATATATCTATATAATATAAATCAATGTTTGATCAATTTTCATAAAGAGAATAAACCATCCTCATGATCAATGTAAATCTCACTAATTGACCACTATAATATAAGAACATCTAATTTTATGTAATACTAAAATTTGACATATCACCACCAAAATGAGCAGCAAATTTGTATTACCAGTTTAGACTAATCACCAAAACATATACTGCACTCCCTCCGTTCCCAATTGTACTTGAATTTCTTGGATGTGCACCAATTTTTCTAGTATTACATCTAGAACTGCGAGAGTTAAATGTTAGATTTTAATTTTGTTAAATATGATTAACTTAAGTAAACTATGTGAAAACAGTCCCACATTTATACATATTAGACCAACAAATGATACATATTCGATTTAAATATTCTGATTTTGCCCATTTATGTTCATATCTACTTGATTAGTTTTAGATTAGTTCCACCGTGGTAAGCAATAAGGGCTCATGTAGCGCTGGTCCGATTTGCCATCTTTTGAATTTTTTGTCTGATGAAACGGCATCTAGTGGAAAAGGTATTGAAATTGTCTATTTACCATCTATTTCCCTTTAGCCAATAGATTTTTGAATGTGCATTTTTTTTTCTTGACAACATAGGAACGATTGGGGCACATTTGGTGTACAGTTCATTAATCCAATCCAAGATACCAAATCATCCAACCATCTCTTTGTCATTTTTTCTAGTTAAGGCTCATCTCCTTAATTTCTTAGAGGGATCTAACCCAATCTTTAATAGGCTCCTGGACATGTTTATTTAAGAGTATACTTTGGTACATAAGTGATGATCAATTCAAGGTGAGAACCAGTTAGTTGGTTATATATCTCTCTCAAGTTATCTAGCTAATGCAATATGATCCTCAACTGACTATATTATAACGTGGTTCGGTTCGGTTTTCTACAAAATTAAATATTCTCACAATATACCGTAACAATTTCAGCAGACCGGAGTTTAAAAACGAATTCAGTTACATACGTAATCATTTAATAAAAAAAAAAAACAATAAATTCCATTAAATCATAAAAACCATACAAAATGCTTAGTCCGTTAATCCCCTTTTAGAAATTATACAGTACGAATCAAACACAAATTAAACTCTTTATAAACCCTCTAAGGAAACCAAAAACAAATAGAGCCATATGAATGAATGGGAAGTGGATTATGATCGAAGGAAAACATTTGCACAAAGTGAGAATTCGAGTACACACACTTGATCCTATTAAACTGCCCTTAATTAGGATGGGTGAAGAAGATGCTCAATTGATCGGAATGTAAGTCATAAAATTAAATTTTTAGTTGATGTTGACCTTTAGATCTCTCAATAATTTGACAAAGTGAAACTGATACATTGTTTCAAGTCATCTAGCTAGCTAGTTTTGCTTTTAGCGTCGGGTAAATAATGAATGTCTATAATCAAACAATGGTTTTAGATGAGAAGTTACTTTAACTTTGTTATATAATCCAGCTTCGTGATATTGATCCACCAAGAACTGTTGTCGCAATCTATCAGCAATCTTTACTACAGTTATAATGGAGGTCAGGTAGCTATTCTTTGCTACAGTGATAATGGCGAGGAAACGCTGTTTTACGGGAGACCCAGGTAAACTCTTTGATATTCCTTCAGGTTTCAGGATAAAATTTTAATCTGGCACTTTTTTACGCAATCTCTGCAAAGAGTAGTAATGAATTAGATCAGTTTCTACGGAAACCACTTGCTGTGCTGATTAGCGGATATGATGGTTTTTATTTATGGAAACAAGTGAAAGTACTTTTTTAAACAATTCATTAATTAGGCTTCTCTCGCCGTGTTGTTTGTTTGTACATATCCCTCATTTTAGCTTATGTTCTGTGCTTAGGTTTCGTTTCATCCATAGACCCTAATTCTTTTTTTTTCTTTTTTCTTGCAGCATTGATCATGTTTTAAACAGTTACGTTGCTGAACACGGATATGATTTTCTTGGCGTGGGAGCTCCATATCCTCCTCCCTTAGCCCAGGCTCTGCTTCCTCCTCCACAAGCTTCTGGCGCTCAGGCTTTTCGACCTCCTCCTCCACAACCCGCTCAACCTCTTCCTTCTCCACTAGATGCATTTTACGCGGCTCACTACAAAATATTAGATGTATTGTATCATATAAATTGCATCACACAAGTAAATGATTTATTTTTAAATTGTTTATTTACAAGTGAAGCAAATATATATGACATAACATCAATTAATTATAAGTGATGTTATAATTATCTAATTTAACATCATTTAGTTAAAACTGATTTAAAATAGTTAATAAAAATATTATGTATAAAGATATGATTTAAAAATATGAAGTTTAAGATATATAGTTTAAATAAGTTTTATTAAAAATATAATGTATGAAATTATAACTAAAAAATAATGTATATAAAAAGTATTAAAATAAGATTTATGAAAATATAATATAATATATAAAAATATGATGTTAATTTTATAAATATGATTTAGGAAAATTTTAAAATGTTTAAAATATGCTTTAAATATATGAGTTTAAAAATATGATTCATAATATGATTTATAAAAAATATAATTAATAAAAATATGACTGAAAAATATAGCATAAAAAAAAATATGTTGTCACTATATTTACATTTTACATCTAATAAATCTGTTATCAAACACAAGATTTTTAGAAACAAATAAAAAACTGTCATAGCATAAAAAAAAACCTGTCATAACATATGATATTCACATAGGACATTTTAGCAATTTTTTAAAAATTTTATAAATCTGTTATCAAACGACAATTTTTTAGTTAAATTAAAAAATATGTCGTAACTTAAAACAAATCTGTTATCACTAGAGGTCAACCTAGTAATTATTTTTCTGTAGAAAAATCTGTTATGTTACGACAGACTTTTAATCAAGAAAATAGATCTGAAATAACTGTGGAAAATAAATATGCCAGACATTTTACAAATCTGTCATATATTGTGAAAATCTGTGATGTCTTTATAAATAAGTCTGTCGTGAAAAATAAATCTGCCATCAATTATAAATCTGTCATAACTGTAGTTAAAAAAATCTGTCGTCCAAAATAAGTCTGTCATAAAAAACCTGTCATACAAAAATAAATCGGTTGTGCAAAAATAAATCTGTCATACACAAATAAATCTGTTACAACTAGTCCAGCAGACTTTTGAAAATATTTAGATTTTCTTTAAAAAAATTCTGGAAGGGTAAATTTAACTTTATTTTTTTTCCTAATAAAGCAAAAAGGGTATTTTAGGCAAAAAAAATAATTTATCTAATCCTCACATTTTATGAGTTAGTTTAGTAATTAACCTCTTAATTTGGGTCAATCTAGTTGTTCTCCCTATTTTATATTCTATATTTTTTGTTTTGGTATTTTTTCTGGTATTGTTTTACTACTTATTTCATCAGAGGAGTAAAGAAGTCAACGACAGAAGAAGAAAAACGGCAACACATAATAAGACAAGGAGTAAAGAAATCGATATAGTTAAAGGTGTAATTAATTCGAAGTATAGTCATAGAGAGGTTTGTGAAAATGATGACTTTCGTGTTGTATAGATGGAACCATTATTCTTGATTTTTCTCTAGCTATTGTTTGAAATGGTGTCATCTTTTTGTCCATATCTAACAAATTGAGAGTTGTAAGATCAGAAACCATTCCATTTATATATTGTCGTCAAGATGATGTAAGAAAGCGTGGTTAATTAATTACACTTTTTAACAAAAAGAAAAAAAAAGTATAGTGGGTAACAATTATAAAGATGATTCCATTAGGAAAATGCATTGGAAAGGTTTTTTTTTAATTGGGTTTAAGACTATAGGACAATACGATTAAGAGCTCTGTTTCACCATATCTTCGTCAACGAGAAAAAAATGTGATTAATTGGATATACTATGCCATCAATTAATTTATCTTTTAATTTAACGCTTCAGATCTGTATAAATTCAGTTTTGATTAATTTTTTTTAAAAATGATAAGATAATTAATTTTAGTTAAATTTAAATTTATATCATTTTATTTTTAGACAATACCAATTTTTTTTTTATCAAAATCCACTATATATCAGTATATCATAACTTACGCAAAACATGACATGTTGTAAAACTATTTACTTATATTACAGAATATAATACTAACAAATTTATGCAATCATTTTTCCCCTAAAAAAAAAAAGGAAGAAAAGAAAAAGGAAACATATATATTTTTACTGAGAAGAGCTAATACTATTACAGTACTTTTGGTGTTTTACGATTTACTTACCTTTTATTATTGATAAGAATAATTCTTGGTGAGAAAATAACCAGAAGATATTTAATGTTTAATTTAGTTTTATATGTTTTAATACTATATTTATTGTTAGTGATAGTATTTAAAGCTCAAATTTGTTACTTAGATATTGTTTCCTGTCTTAATGGATTGTTGATATAATTTTTGATTCAATGATCCGAATATTGATTACATTTAGGATTTATAAGTAGAATGAATAATTGTTAATATTGTTTTAGAGAATTTTAGGATTTTTGTTTTAAAATATGATTATTATGGTTTTTTCAAAAACTTTAAAGGAAAACAGAATATCGTTGTAAAGATATTTTAGAAATTTTTGGTATTAGTTATTGGTTTTTTTACAATTTTTTAAAGATACTATTGTAAATAATTTTTTAATAAGTAAAACTAAAATGGTATAGCACAAAAATGTTAATATATATAATATATATATATATATATATTTTATTGAGAAAGAGCTAATACTTTATACTTTCGGTGTTTTAACAAATTTAATTACTTAGGTGAAACCTAATTTTACTTTTTACTTTGTTTCCATATAAACTATCGGATACATCCCTATCAACAATGAAACCCTAGCGGCTCTAAGAGCCCTATATTTATAGAGCCCAATATTTATATTAGCGTGTAGCTCTAAATTTCTTCAGCAGCAGAAATCGCTAACGTTCCTTGGTCATGGCCCCTCCGGCTCGGACGGACGATGTGCATACACTCAAGCGAGATATCAAGCAGATGGCAACGGCGGTGCAAGCTCTCGCCATCCAGAAAGAGGAGGATTACATCAATGTCCAGCCAGAAGAAGTGTGCAATAATGAATATAACCCGTTTGCAGAAGAGCCGTGGGAGCAAGGGTTCAAGTTTGAACTTCCGGAGTATCATGGCGGACAATCGGCGGAAGAGTTTCTCGATTGGATCTTTGCGGTCGAGGAGACTCTTGAGTTCAAAAACGTACCTTTGGAGCGACGTGTTCCCATGGTTGTGATGCGGTTCCGTGGAACAGCCGCAGCTTGGTGGTCGCAACTAAAGGCAGCGCGCGCACTGTCGGGTAAACCTAAAAACATGTCATGGGACAAGCTGAAGAAGAAGATGCGTAAGATGTTCTTACCATTCAACTACGATGAAATGATGTTCCAACGCTTGCACATGTTGCGACAAGGAGAGGATTCAGTAGAAAAATATTCCACCCAATTCTTTTCCCTTTTGGTGCGTGTTGATCTGCAAGATTCGGACCAGCAAATAGTGGCTCGTTTCGTTGGTGGCTTGCGGAAAAATATCCGAGACCATCTTTACTTGCTGAACCCTCTCACTATTGCTGAAGCTCGTCAACAGGCTCTCGCCGTGGAAGCTCGTCAAAAGGCCGGGTACGACAAATATGAGTTTGTATGGTGTTTAATTCCTGGCTGCGTGCCATTAGCTTTTTGTCTTTTGCTTTTTGCTATTCAATAATGTTCGAAAAGCATGAAGAAAAACAAGAAGAGACGGTAAGACGACGATCGAGAAGACTCCCATGCAGCCCTATCCTATATTAATTTGTTTTTTTGTCATTATCCGGCAGCTATAATTTTGAAATTTTATAAATCGGTTGGGACTAGTACGGAAGAAGTCATGAGATATTAAACTAATATTATATGTGCATTGGAGTATTTTGGTCTCCCCTTACGTACGTGGAACCCCATCTTATTATATATCATTAAGGTTTTTCAGGGAAAACATGTTTTATATAGTCCAACGGACGTGCTTACACAATTAATATATGAATAAGAATGAACGACAAACCCTGCATGCCTTAATTTACCCAAAACAAATCCTTGTCTAGGATCTTTCCTGATGATTTTTTTGCTGCCCTGATTATATATATATATATCCGGTCATACCTCTTCGAGAGAAGAAACTATGATCTCAATGTTGTAGGCTTATAGCTAGCTAGTAGTACTGGCTGCATGCACTATTTGTTCTGCAAATGGTTCTTTCTCTCTTCACACCACCGGAAAAAAACATGTGTGTAATAATTGTTGTAAAAACCTTTTTATCTTTTTTTTGTGTGTCCAAACATTGTTTTTGTTTGGTCGTTACTCCTTTAGTGTCCAAACCTTTTTATAAATCACCAATTTCTTCGGTAATTATGGTATTATTGCAGTTTCTGTAATGAGGCCAAAACTAATTAATTCATCGCCATCAACATAGTCGGTCATTAGCCCCAATTAATCAGCTACGTACAGAGATTGGTAAAGAAGGTGTCGCCAACAAATCTCAAAAACTTTTGGTTCAACTTCTATAATGGTTATTGAGAAAATTAGATTCGTTTATTTTATAAGACTCATAATTATAAGATGTGATATAGTTTGCTTTTGTGAAAATAGTGATATGAATTTCCTAACATTCTTAATGCCTTTTATTTTTCTTAATGATAGGGACCGATGCAGACTCTCTATTGGAAGGAGGGTATTTCTATCTTGTTTATGGGGAAAAAATGATAGCCTCTCGTAATATACAGAGATTTTTTTATCAACATTTATGAACATCGAGTAAAAAAGGTGTAGAAGGTGTCGCCGACAAATCTCAAAAACTTTTGGTTCAACTTCTATAATGGTTATTGAGAAAATTAGATTCGTTTATGTTATGAGACTCATAAATCATAATTATAAGATGTGATATAGTTTGTTTTTGTGAATATAGTGATATGAATTTCCTTACATTCTTAATGCCTTTTTTTTGTTCTTAATGAAATGGGACCGAGGCAGACTCGTACGTCTCTATTGGAAGGAGGCTATTTCTATTTTGTTTATGGGGAAAAAATGATAGCCTCTCGTAATATACGATATTTTTTCAACTTTTATGAACATCGAGTAAAGTCGTATTTGGACTTATATTATGTGTCACGAAAATATGAAAGACTCTCTACCTACGTACACGTGACTAATTGACTTATTTGAAGATCTATATGGTCAAGTTCGAATTTTTTTTTCTTTCAGGCATGTTTTATAGACCTTTTAATTAGGACAGACCACCGCACATACCGCACGCAGTGCTACACTGCTACCCCTCGTCCCACTTGTCAACATGGACGGACCCCTTTTGCTTTTCATTTCTATCAATTATTTTTTCAATTAAAAGTTTTTTGTATTTAGTTTTTTTTTTTGAGTTCTCTACTCATACAAATACAATACATTACTTTTCGATATCATCATTAACATTATGTTAAATAGTAATATGTATATGCTAATAAATTTCTATCGAAGTTTAATAAGTGTTATTTCACACATTTCAAGCAAATTAAGAAATTATTGAATTTTACATATTTATCCTAATAAGTGGTTAATAATTTAAATTCAATGAAATAAAATGTAGATTTAAGGATAAATTAAAAAATTTAGCATAAAAATACATTGAAAATGGAGAATAACGCTCTTTATAAAAAAAAAAAAAAATAACTTATTTTTGTGAAACAGAGAGAGAGTAACAATTTTGGGCAGAGCCAACATTTCGTGCCATTGGTTCAGAATTTGGGAGAGTGGAGGCGGTGGATATCGACGGTGGGAGGGTGAAAGTGACTGTCAATGGTTTCAAGCCCTTATGCTTGGTCACGGTAATTGAGTTCTACAATGGACAGGAGACTATAGTCAATCTCCGATATGAGCGTCTTCATGGCTGCTGCAAGAAGTGCTCTAGCTTGTGCCATGATGAGGATAATTGTCCACTATGGGCTACCAATAAGATCACCCCGGCTTTGCATGTTCCGGTGGAAGATGATACAGCTCGACCGATGCAAAGTTACAAAGGAGCAGTTATGAATGACAGGAATAACAGAAAAGGCAAGGAAGTGGATACTCGGAGATCATCTCAGTCTGGTCAGCGTCCACCCAAAGGTAAACAGGATGCAGGGTCAAAGAACCGGACCTCAAGGGAAACGGGCGAGTCTTCCAAACCGCGCCGGTCCAACAATTCTGGGGGGTTTAAGGATTACCGCCAGAAGGTTAGAACCTCCACGACTGTGGCTCCTTCTGTGGATGTGGCTCCAGTTGGAGAGCTGGAACCGGGGCAGATTCCGGATCAGGTCGTGCATGTGGCTGTCCAGACTGCAACCTTTGGGGTTCCACCTCCGAAGCGGGTTCGGAGGCCTCTTTTTCAGGAACGCGATCTGCGAGAAGAGGTGATTTTGGTTGATGCGGACTCCTCAGTCCCGAGTGCTGGGTCGGCTTCACAATCCACTGGTTTTGGTGCTATGCAGGATAGCTCAACTCAAGTGATACAGGCAACACTCCAGTACTTGTGGATGAGTCAGGAAAGTTACCGGTTTCGACAACAGCAAAGGAACCTCTGGAGGAGAATTTTGATCAGCAGATGGAGGAGGTCGAAAAAGAGGTGGGGGAGACAACGGTTGATGATCCTCAGCAGCAGACTGATGGTGATATGGAGGTTTCGGTGGAGGACCCTACCTTGGATCCAACGGATATTGGATCTCTCGGAGGAGAAACAGCAAACTCAGGTGCTGGCCCCGTGGAAGCGATACTTGGTTCAGATGCACCCGCTGTCATGGTTCCGCGGGCGGAAAAGGCTAACAAGGGGAAACCTCCTTTGGCTCTCAAAGGAGCTGCTTCCAGGAAATTGAATGTGTACTTACGCACAACACCAAGGAAACGCCCTGTCCCTAAAGAGGCGGGAGAAGGATCAAACATGAGGAACCCAAATCAGGAGAAGGATCCAACTGGTGGAGTCAAGCCACCCAAACCAACAGCGGATAAATGAAGATTTTAAGTTGGAATTGTCAGGTATTGGGGAATAAAGCAACTTTTGGGTATCTCAGGGATTTGTGGGGAAAGCATAGACCTGATTTTTTATTTTTATCTGAAACTAGACAGCCTATATCTGTTCTGGAACATTTTGTTGGTCATTTTGGTTTTTCAAATTTAAAAACAGTTTTTCAAATTTCTGTTTTCAAATTTAAAAACAGAAAATATGATGGGGTCAAGTTCGATTTTTTTTCTTTTTCTTTCAGGCCTTTTAATTAGGACAGACCACCGCACATACCGCACGCAGTGCTACACTGCTACCCCTCGTCCCACTTGTGAACATGGATCCCTTTTGCTTTCATTTCTATCAATTATTTTTTTCAGTTAAAAGTTTTTTTGTATTTAGTTTTTTCTTTTGAGTTTTCTACACATACAATACATTACTTTTCGATATCATCATTAACATTATGTTAAATAGTAATATGTATATGCTAATAAATTTTTATCAAAGTTTAATAAGTGTTATTTAACACATTTCAAGCAAATTAAGAAAATATTGAATTTTACATATTTATCCTAATAAGTGGCTAATAATTTAAATTCAATAAAATAAAATGTAGATTTAAGGATAAATTAAAAAATTTAGCATAAAAATACATTGAAAATGGAGAATAACGCTCTTTATATATAAAAAAAATTTAAATAACTTATTTTTGTGAAACAGAGAGGGAGTAACAATTTTGTTGGAATCGTAAAATGGAAACATATGTGTACTAATTGTTGTAAAACCTTTTTGTTAATTATGATTTACTTCCGGACAAGAAAACAAAAGTGTGTGTCAAAATTAAACCTTTTAGTTATGATTTTGATGTGATGTGGTGGAATAAAACGTGTCATTATCAGAGATTGAAACACACACAATTAAGTAAAACAAGAAACAAGTATGTAAATTGAATCATTTAGTTCATGCATGTTTGCTTGAACACTTCGCAATGATAGAATATGAAGGTTCAGAAATGAAGTTTGAAGGCTCTGTCTTTAGCTAGGACATCAAAAGTTCTGGGGGACACTCTGAGAACAGCTGGGAATATTGTCTACTTGCGTCAGAGAAATTTCAACCAAGCTTTTACCCTTGTCATCCGAATCCCAGACCGGCCATTCAAAACTTGTCTGTAGAGACTCTTTATCATGTCTGCATCAGAAACCCTCGGACATGCAGCTGCAGATTTCGATAACTGTTTCTGCACTGGAAAAGCTGATCAGTGTCATATAGAATCTTGGTACCCTGACTTTAGAGCAGGTCGCTCTCCATATCTTTGGTTGACCCTAAAGCTGGCCTGGCATACAACCTCGTTTGGCCAACCTGACCATTTCACAAGCACCCGCAAACGCTCCCATCGTAATGAATTACTTTACAACAGCGTAGATCTCCTCATGCTGAAAACCATTCCCATGTTTGAGAAACAAAATAAGTAGTGAGAGACTCAACCTTCTCTGATTCATCCTAAAGATCCGAGTACAATACTCAAAATCACCTGTATCAGATCAGAAACAGGCCTTATGGATTATTTTTCGAAGGAAGAGCAATGTCTATTGACTTAAAAGGGGAAGAAAGAAAGGTAGATGCATGTCACAGAGAAACAAAATGACGAACAAAGTAAGGAGGCTTAAGAGGTAAAGGGAAACAACAGATTTTAAAAAGAATGAAATTATAGTTACAGACACAAGGATGAACCATACACACAAGGACACATTGATGCTTCAGAGTTAAGTCTTCAGTTAACACGTTTTTGTAGGGAAGCCCAAAGCTTTTAATAGAAATTCATCAAAAGCATTGTAGCTGAAGTGAGGATTAAACCGCAAATAGAAGTTGAAGATAACAAATCATCAAGAGATAAAAGTGAGTCTCACAACAAATCTAAAATGCGTGAACACATGAAAAAGCTCAAAACCTCAGGAGACAGGGCATTTGTCGTTCCATGACGCTGTCGCAAAAAAGATGGGATCAATGTCAGATTAAGAAAGCAAAAGAATATCTAAGCCAAGGTGAGAGGACAAGAACATACTTTGGGTTCTTCATTTGTAGTTCCATCGATGAGCACCATTGGGCCGAAGATGATCTTGAATCCGAGCAGCAGATTTTCCATTTGCATAGGTTAGAAAATAGTTTGGATTGCCACGAGTTGCCTTTTTATAGTTTCCATAGTAAACATCTCGAGGAAGATGTTTAAAATTCTTCTTGAACATTGATACCTACATGTTACAAAAAACACTTTGGGATATGTTATAGATACTCATAGGAGCATACATCTCAAGATATATAGGAAGCTCTATATGATAATGTTGTGTACCTCAGTGAAAGGTTCTTTGATATCATCTCGCTCAACGCTGCTCTCCTGAAACAAGAACATTTGCGAGTTATCCAAACCCGAAGGAAAAACCACAATTCCAATGTCTTGAAAGACTTTTTTCTAACTCACGTAATTTGCAAAGAGAACTTCATCCACCTCTGCAGGAACATCTCGGAGCAAATTTCTCAAGGAATATTCACGGGTTCCAGAAGGATGTACAAGCTCATCAGTGTCAAGATGCAGTATCCACTCCATACCAGCAGCATCCTAAGCAAAAGGAGAGAGAATGTGAAAAAAGTTGGCTATTCTATCATTTTTTTCTAGTGACTGACTGACTGAATAAGTCAAACGTAACAAGTACCCTTGCCATAGTGATGCCCATTTCCATATTCAAGTTTTGTTTCACGAACAATTCGTAATTACACGGTTTGTAGAAAAACTTCGCCAACCAAGTCTCATTCCATATCCGGCTGTAAAACCAAAATGAGATGGAACTTCAAAAATAACACCTCTACAACAACCATTTCACTTTTAATATATCAAGATAGCACACCAATCAATTATACCACTATTTCTAGGCTTTGTCTAGAAAAACAGATCAGTTGGTTCCTTTATGTCCTTCATATCTTTACCTAGATAGCTCTAAATCCATAACTTAAGGACAAAACAAAACACAAGAATACTACCTCTTAGCTTGCTCTTCTTCTAGTTCTCTTGTCCTGTATATAAAATTTACACCCTGCAAACAAATAATGTCACTGTGAATTACAACATAAAAGACAAAATCAGGATTCACGAACAGAGATCAATTGTAACAAAAAAAAGAAAGCTCACAGGGATGGTCTCCAAAACTCGAGATGCATTTGGGGAAGCAGCAGTGCCTTCAACGAAGAGATAAAAAGTTGAAACTCCAATGACCCTGTGATAATATATCCATGGCAGTGTCTGCTCTAATCCAGCTGAAGTACTCGTCGTTATAAATATCCATGGCAGTGTCTGCTCTAAGACCAAAACGAACCTTTTTCTGGTGTGTGTATGTTACAGCAGCAAGAGGTATCTCAGCATACTGTGTATCAGCAGGGACTATTTGATAAGTGATTGCAGCCAAGATCTACAAAAAGCACACGCCAAATAATCAATTGAGATGCAGTAAAGCAGACAATCTTAAATGGGATGCATTGGTAGATTAAATAAAACAGATTCTGCCTATTGGAACAAAACAGCAAACTCCTAAGTGCATAAGATTTTCAAATTGTGAAAAGTTCATAGAAAATACATATCTTTAAGCTGCTTCTGATCAAGAACTAACGAGAGAAAATCACCAAAGGTTCTTAATTACCTCATCTGAGACTCCACCAAGCGTGGACTTCAAAACCAATGAACAATACTTTCTGCAATATAAGTGCGATTAAGAAAATGGGTTTTATTCTCAACAGAAGTCCAACTTGAAACAACTAAAGAAAGGTTATGAACTAATGATAAAGAGAAGATTTATACCCTTTAGAGACACATCTCTCAAGAAACGCAGATTGTTTCGCAGTGTTTGAAGCGTATCTCATGTCAGGTAGCTCTTTGCTATATAACCTCAACACTTGCTGAAAGAGTTTAAGTTACTAAAATTAATGTCTTTTTTCTCATAAGAAATTAACTGTAAGAGCAGCCTAGACAGGATTAAAAGAAAACCAAGAAACATGTTAGAATGATTACCAACACTCTTGGAAAACAATGTAGCAACATCAAAATATGCGCCTCTGTAATGACTTATATCAGCTCTTATTAGCAATGGCAATGACCACAGAGGGTACTTTAAAAACAAATATGACTAAAGCTAGATGCTCCTTATATCTGCTCTCTAGGATACTACTAGATTCATAGTAGATGGATAGATAAGTTTAAAAAAAAAAAAAAAAAAAAAAACTCACACTTGAACATTTGAGTTTTTTTAAACCAAACATGTTACGCCTCAGAACGCATCTCACAGGAACAAAACATGTTACGGGTTGTTGTACATCGTAAGAAGCTCTCTTACGAGCTGCCATGGATCGGAGGATTCGTTGGGCTCGTTTCGTTCCCCACGATCTGGATTTGAGTTCCAAATTAAACTCGTTCTCTCGTCTGAGAAAAATATTATAGCTTTTTATTTTTATTTTTATTTTTATCCCACTCTCTCGATCTCAGGCAAAAACAAAAGTGAACCAAAAAAAACAATTAAAATTAAGTCGGTTATTAGCCGGTTTAGTCTAAACGCGGAACGTAATTAATTTTTTTTTTTTTTTTTTTTACGAAATTAGAAATTCAGTTTACTTGCGTAATCAAGAAATTACATGTAAGTAACAAAAAAAAAAAAAAAAAAAAAAAAAAAAAAAAAAAAAAAAAAAAAATTCAGTTAATTGCGTAATCAGCTAATTAAGAAATTAAAACTAAACCGGTTATTAGACCGGTTTAGTCTAAACGCGGAAACTTAATTCGTTTTTTTTCCCCTTATAAACAAAAAAAAAAAAGAAAAAAGAAACATTCATCGTCTTCAACCTCTGAACATCCCTTTTTTTTTCGTTTCCCTCTGAACATTCATCGTCTTCGCTGACCTAATTGTGTGTTTCTCTCAGTCTCAGCTTTATCACAAGACTCACGCAAGCCTCAAATAAATAAACTCGCAAGTTTGTTTTCCTCAGGTACATCGGTTCATCTTCAACCTCGAAATTTTTTTTGGTTTCCCGTTTAGCTTCGCATGACCTAGGTTTTTCAGATTTCGCCTGTTCGGTTTTTTTTTTCACTAGATTTGATTAGTTCTCAGGGCTCCTGGTGAATTTTTTTTAGCGAAATCCCCAAATTGATTTTGGCGGGAAAATCGATTACTTACCTAATTGTTCATCCTAGTTTGTTTTTGTATGATGATCGTTGTTCTAGTGACTTCGCCTGTTCGGTTTTTTTTTTCCACTAGATTTGATTAGATTAGTTCTCAGGTGAATTTTTTTTAGCGAAACTTTATCCCCAAATTGATTTTGGCGCCAAAATCGCCTCAAATAAGCTCTGATGATGATGATGATGATGTTTTTTGAACAGGATGACTTCTTCTCCTCCTCCTCCTAATCCTCTTGTCCCTGAGGAGGAGAAAAAACTAATCTCGCAGCATGTTAGTTTTGGCTTGAACTTTAACAAATTTGCTCACATCAACTTCAACTCTACTCATCACTTTCAAACACTTTCTAAAAAACGCAACCCAGCCATAAAACTCAATACTCCTGTGGTGATTACTTCTATTGTTGCAGCAGTGGTTCTTGCTCTAGGTTTGCAATTCCTAAAAAAAAACTAAAAAAACATGTGCCGTCTTCTCTTTTTTCTCTTTTTTCTCTTTTTTTCTTTGACAAAAACTTGGAGATTGCGGGATATAAACACGGGCGCAGAGCTGCTTTTGCAAGAAGGTCACAGTCGCAGTGTCTATGGAATTGCATTTCAACAAGTTGGAACATTAGCAGCTTCTTATGGGCTTGATTCAGTGAACTTCTCTCCTAATGGTTATCACTTGGCATCTGGTGGTGAGGATAGTCAGTTCCCTACTTGGGATCTAAGAATGGGAAAGTCATTGAACATTATCCCTGCTCATGCTAACCTTGTGTCTCAAGTGAAGTATGAACCACGAGAAGGCTACTTCCTGGCCACTGCCTCATACGACATGAAAGTCAATGTAAATACTTCTCTAGTTCTGCTCTTAACTTTGGTTCTAGCTACTGCTTCTTCTGCTGATCGATTTTTTAGGGTTGTTGATTTTAAATTTATTTTTTCTTGGTTAAACAAAAAAAAAAACATAGGGTTCTTCTGTAATCATGTCGGATGCGTATTGTACGGATTGTAAGAAGGAGACGGAGTTGGTGTTCGATCACTCCATTGATGAGACCTCTGAGTGGCGTACCTTCGCTAATGAGTCTTCCAACAGCGATCCCAACCGTGTCGGTGGTCCAACCAACCCTCTTCTCGCCGATAGTGCTCTCACCACTGTCATCGCCAAGCCCAATGGTTCCTCCCGTGATTTCTTGTCTTCTTCTCTCGGGAGGTGGCAGAACCGTAACTCCAACTCCGATCGTGGTTTGATTCAAGCCTTTAAAACTATCGCCACCATGTCTGAAAGGTAGTCCCATTTTCTGATTTTCGTTTATCACCCCCCCTTCTGAGATATTGGATTTGGACTTTACAAAGCATTGAAAACGTTTAGATCACATGGTTTCTTAATGAGAGTACATGGTTTATGCAATGTTGTCTCCGCTTGGTGATTGGTCTTTGTATGTGCTTGCTTTGATTTATATCACGCAGCTTTCGTTATTTGGGGATCCACCTCTTGCATTATTGTTACACGTTTGAGAACCCACATTGTCAGTTACAGAACAAAAGGAGGTTCCTTTTTTAATGTTTCATTGATTCTGTTGTCTTTTTGGTTGTTGTTGTTGTTGGACATTACAGACTACTCGCACGGGAGGGAATCAATGCAGAGCAACTAGCTCGTGATCTTAAATCTTTTGAGCTCAAGGTGAATATTTCTCTTATTCTACATTTCATCTTTAGTTGTGATTCTGCTTCTAATGTGCTTGAATGAATACTTTGTGTTTCTTTTGCCTTGAGATAAGAATAAGTAGTTTTGTTTTTTTGCAAACGAATTCATCATCTCTTGCTGTCGTCTGCTTATTGGTATCGAAGACATTAGACTCCTTCCTTTGTATGCTTGCTTGCTTACACATCTCTCAGTTTGCCTTCAGCTTTTCAAATGTGATTAATTTGTTGGCTGCATTGAATTTGTGGTTTCATAGCTCTCTACTTGCTGATATTGCAGAGAAGGTTCTGCTCTAACCTCGGGATGTCCAACCATGCGGTTAAAGCTGCTCAGTTGGAAGCGTTATCGAAGAAGCTCAAGGCTAAAACCCTAAGGAACGAAGCTCCTTCTCAGTCTATTGCTGCCACTAGGTAATCCCCTTCACCTTCAGTTTTATATTTTCAATCAGTTGTGGAGTGCTAATTTGGGTGGGAGAATGAAACAATTGAAATGTTCCTTCATTACTCAACCTTTCAAATGGGAGTAGCTAGTGTCCACAAGCAAGTGTTGATTCTATTGTCTTTGATGTTGTTGGACATTGCAGACTACTCGCACGGGAGGGAATCAATGCAGAGCAACTAGCTCGTGATCTTAAATCTTTTGAGCTCAAGGTGAATATTTGTCTTATTCTATCTTTCATCTTAAGTTGTGATTCTGCTTCTAATGTGCTTGAATGAATACTTTGTGTTTCTTTTGCCTTGAGATAAGAATAAGTAGTTTTCTTTTCACATGGTCCTCAAACAAATTTCTTTTTTTAAGTTGTTTTTTAGCAAACGAATTCATTATCTCTTGATGCTGTCCGCTTATTGGTATAGAAAGATTGATTACTTATTACAGAGGCGCATATTTTGTTGTTTCCTACTTAAAAGTTGTCAATTGTATATTTGTACTATGCAATCAATAATCTTTAAAAAGACAATGGATATGGATGATTGGCTTAGTGACAGGATATATTAGAGGGTTTGGATGCTAAATATTGCATGTGAATTTGACTTGGCAGGAGGATTGGAGAAAAGAAAAACGTGACTTCCTTCAGAGCCTCAGCAGAATATCAATGCTACCTAAAACGAATTTCACTGATACAAGCAGAGAGGCTCATGCTGGTCAACTAGTGCCGGTGGCTTCAAGTCCTCGAGTGTCCTCAATACCAGGCAAAGAACTTGTGGCTCTGGCTAACATACCCATTCATGAGAAAAAGGCATACATCTATGGAGAGGTTGTGAAGAAACTTAACACTTCAAAAGAACGAGGCTTGCCATTTAGAGTAAGGATTTCCTATACCTTGACTTAAAACTTAGTACTAGTTCACTTTCCTTGAATTACTGTCGATACGTCTAGCTGAAAACTATTAATTTCCCCTAACTACTTTAAGAAGTCAAGCTAGAATTGTTATAACTTTTTGTTCGGTATGCACTCTACCTCTTATGCAGCAGCCATTTTAACTGGCTACCCTCATATTGACTGTTTGGGTGTGCTTTCTACTGATCCTAGTTTTGACTTTTTGTACAGCCTGCTATGTGTTTTAAGGACGCTTATGATACTCCTGGTGCTGAGGTAACTCGCGGAAAATCAGTCAACATGCAGAAGAAACTTTTACTCTACACCATCATTTCTGGCTCCCGTAGGCAAATTGAGCGCATACTGAGGGATCTGTCTACACTATTCAACACAATTGAAGATTTCTTATGGTTCAAATTATCATGCATAAGGGACGTCACTGGTGGATCTTCATCTGTGGTCCTGAATGATGGCCTTGCACCGTACAGTTTAGATGATCTTCAGGCCTATCTCAATAAATTTGAGCCTTCATACTACACGAAGAATGGTAAAGACCCCTTGGTATATCCATATGTTTTGCTTCTCAGCATTCAGTTGCTACCAGCTATCATGCACTTATCCAAAGAAGCAGGAGATGGAGGGTATAATATCGATGCTCTTCATATAGCTATTTGTCTAGTGGACCATTCCGTTTTATCAGAAGGCTCTGGGACTGGCCACAAACTAAGTGTGATGGATCCTAATGCTGAGGCATCTAGCATGATAAGGCAATATGGGTCAATGTTTTTGCATCATGGAGATTTCCAAATGGCGGTAGAGTATTATGCACAAGCTGCTGCTACTGTAGGTGGGGGACAATTAGCTTGGTCTGGAAGAAGTAATACGGATCAACAGAGGCAGAGAAACTTTATGCTGAAGCAGCTGCTGACTGAGATTCTGCTTCGAGAAGGTGGCCTTTACTTTATGCTTGGGGAAAGAGGTTCTGGTGAAGAAGGTCAGCTTGGAAGGTTTTTTACTGATTCTAGATTGCGACAGCAGTTCTTGGTTGAAGCTGCGCATCAATGTCAGGAAGCTGGATTATATGACAAAGTAAGTAACTTCTCATCTAACATTGTTTGGAGCCTAAGTCTTTTATAGAATTTTCACCATGGTTTTCATTTTCCCAGTCCATAGAAATACAGAAGAGAGTCGGTGCATTTTCGGCTGCCTTGGAATCTCACTCCATCGATGAGACCTCTGAGTGGCGTACCTTTGCTAATGAGTCTTCCAACAGCGATCCCAACCGTGTCGGTGGTCCAACCAACCCTCTTCTCGCCGATAGTGCTCTCACCACTGTCATCGCCAAGCCCAATGGTTCCTCCCGTGATTTCTTTTCTTCTTCTCTCGGGAGGTGGCAGAACCGTAACTCCAACTCCGATCGTGTTTTGATTCAAACCGTTAAAACTATCGCCACCATGTCTGAAAGGTAGTCCCATTTCTGATTTTTTCGTTTATTCCCCCCCTTTTGAGATCCCCTTCTGAGATATTGGATTTGGACTTTACAAAGCATTGAAAACGTTTAGATCACATGGTTTCTAATGAGAGTACATGGTTTATGCAAAGTTGTTTCCCGCTGGAGATTGGTTTTTGGATTTATATCACGCAGCTTTCGTTATTTGGGGATCCACCTCTTGCATTATTGTTACACGTTTGAGAAACCACATTGTCAGTTACAGAACAAAAGGAGGTTCCTTTTTTAATGGTTCATTGATTCTGTTGTCTTTTTTGGTTGTTGTTGTTGTTGGACATTACAGACTACTCGCACGGGAGGGAATCAATGCAGAGCAACTAGCTCGTGATCTTAAATCTTTTGAGCTCAAGGTGAATATTTGTCTTATTCTATCTTTCATTTTTAGTTGTGATTCTTCTTCTAATGTGCTTGAAGGATTACTTTGTGTTTTTTTTTGCCTTGAGATAAGAATAAGTAGTTTTGTTTTTTTGCAAACGAATTCATCATCTCTTGCTTTCTTGCTTACACATCTGTCAGCTCGCCGTCTGTTTTCAAATGTGATTAATTTCTTCTGCCACTATATGATGTTTTTTTCTAATTTTTTTTTTTTTTTTTTTTTTTGCCGTTTTTAAATACTCTTCAAAGACAACATTTGAGGATGTGTTTCCTGCTGAGGCGACGAGCGTTGAAGAATACCTGCAACAGGTACTTTTGTTTCTCGGATGTTTACTACATATATTATAATATAGATTGATTGTCTTGGTTGGCGATGCATGGCCATTATGATGTGTGTTGTTTATTGTTTTGTTTTAGGTTCATGAAATGGCTATGGTATCAGCTATACAGGAAGCCCAAAAGGATAATGTTCGAAGCTTTAATGACTACTGATAAGCCATACATAGTGTACACAAGGAAGAAGACACGTGCGACTGAAGCGTAGGAGAGGAAGGAGCACGTGACTAAGATTGTATATAAGACTTTACTCTGTTCGTTATTCAGTTTTATGCATTGTTTGGTGATTGTTAGCGACGTATGTGTTGCTCTGGAATCGAGTTATTGATCCGGTGATGTCCCGGAGGCTCATTCCGTTATAAACATTGTATCCTTCAGATAAGAAATAAAGATTACGTATTCATTCTTATCAACTACATGATGAAAGTGCTGGAGGTTTGTATTCTTGCTATCCATATTTCCACTTTAACTTTATTCGTTACTTCTTTTTCCTCCTAGTATTTGGTTTCTTCTCGTTATGCTTTTGCATAGAAAGATTGATAACTCATTACAGAGGCGTTTTGTTGATTCCTACTTAAAAGTTGTCAATTGTACTATGCAATCAATAATCTTTAAAGAGACTTTTCATGGATATGGATGATTTGCTTAGTGACAGGATATATTAGAGGTTTTGGATGCTATATATTGCATGTGAATTAACTTGGCAGGAGGATTGGAGAAAAGAAAAACGTGACTTCCTTCAGAGCCTCAGCAGAATATTAATGCTACCTAAAACGAATTTCGCTGATACAAGCAGAGAGGCTCATGCTGGTCAACTAGTGCCGGTGGCTTCAAGTCCTCGAGTGTCCTCAACTCCAGGCAAAGAACTTGTGGCTCTGGCTAACATACCCATTCATGAGAAAAAGGCATACATCTATGGAGAGGTTGTGAAGAAACTTAACACTTCAAGAGAACGAGGCTTGCCATTTAGAGTAAGGATTTCCTATACCTTGACTTAAAACTTAGTACTGATATTGTGGTTTCATAGCTCTCTATTTGCTGATATTGCAGAGAAGGTTCTGCTCTAACCTCGGGATGTCCAACCATGCGGTTAAAGCTGCTCAGGAAGCTGTGCAAAAATCTGAGGAGTTTGACATAAGGTACGTTTCAGTTATCTCTCCCCAGATACTCGTGACCAAGATGGACATAGCAGAACTGAAAGATCGTTATTTGGGATCTTGCAGGAGGAGTCCTATATCAATAGCGGCAGTGGTCATTTATATCATAACCCAGCTTTCTGATGACAAGAAGACTCTCAAAGGTTTGTAAACTTTGTAAATTTGTAAATTTACATTTTCTCATCTCTCTTGCAAATTTGTAAACACCTTCAAGAAAGTCAAAATTGAACATTTTGGATGGTTTCGAAGCTCGGAGATGATTGTGGAGGTATCGCTGAGGCTGCTTGAGATTCACCATCAAGATCATACTCCAACAGTCTCCTTTGAGATGATTTCTTAGTAATGCTTGAGTTTGAAGAGTTGTGAGCTGAAGTTACCACTGAGCTGAAAACACCTGCTTCTTTTAGCTCTTGGATTATAACATGTAAAAAGATTGGAAAAGATTTTTGTTGGATCAAAAGAACTCAAGAGGATCATGTAATGTTTTAGATTTGGTATTGTAAAACTAACTGACCATTGGTGTATAAATGCGAGTCAAAATCCCCTTCCTAATAAGTTTTAGGATCATATTCTCGTCAGTCCATACAACTCTTTCTCTGTACCATTGGAGCATTTCCTCTGAAGTTGATGTTGAAGCAATGATGAATGCCTGCAGATAGAAAAAAAAAAAGGAGAAATACAAAGATGTGATGAATAAGAACTATACAAGTAACTAAAAGAATAATAAATCCCAAGCTTACAGATCTGTCAAACTCTAGCATGAAACATCTCTTGACATCTTCTTTTGTTAGTCTTGTCCATTTGGATGAGCTTCCAAGATTCACCGCTTTGCATTGTTCAACATCGTTTCTTTTGCAAATTGTGGGAAGAGGATCCTTAGTTATATCCACTTTGGAGGAAGAACCATCGTTCGATTGCTTTGCAGAGCTGAGAGTCAAGTCTAGTTTTGCTATCTCAGAGTCATTATTCTGGTTTGCCCTAATCCTTTTGGATTGCAGAGAAGACAGTGAAGCTTCCCAAGATCTCTTCAACCCCGGTGTGGAACATTTGGTCTCACTATCAGCTGTGGTAGCTTGATCTGGAGAACTCACGTTGTTGTATTCCTTTCCAGTGCTGGAGTCTATTGGACTTCTGATACTGGAGAGACCTATATGGCACATTATAACAGAAAATTTTAACAAAACTCAAATGCTTCACAATATGGTATTACACAAAAGGAACCTGCGTGAGTTACTTCATCTATTTGTAGCCACATTTTCTTAGGCTATTTGATGAAAACAATTGAAACAAAATAAGGGTATTAATCATAGAAAGTAGTTTAAAAGCTTACAGTCAAGATATACGCTTTCACCAACGCTCTCTCCAAGTTTAACCGAATCTCCACCCACAGGACCTGTCTGCAATATAATTATTTCTTGCTGACTGTGGAGATCCCTCGCACTAATATTTCCATGAAGAGGGAATCTCAATGTTTGCAGGATTAAGTAAAAAAGATTCATTTTTACAAATGAGAAAGCATGAGAGTTGAACCGCCGGGAAAACACAAGGCTTTTCGAATAGTAGACTTAATGTGCAAACTCTTTGCTTTTCCTTTGTGGTCTACCTCTGCTAATTTTATATATCCTTGCATAATTCGTAAAGATTTACAAGAAACCGAATATCAGAAGATGGTATAGTTTGCATCCAACAAACTATAAGATAAACTCCAAGAATAATAAACATAGTTTACCCTAAGGTTTTGACGAGGTTCCTAGCAATCTTTGGTAAAAGTGTAAAACCAGTTGCAGAAAGAAGACAAAAAAGTGTACAATTCTATAAAACACTTAACGCTGGTATGAAAGATCTAGACATTTACTATTAAGCATAAAACCTTAGGTAAAGCATTGTACAATAAGAGATATTACAATTTCTCAAACTGTTTCCAATAGGAAATGCAGAAGTTTAAGTGTCAAAAGAGTGAAGACCAAAACGAACCTTTTTCTGGTGTGTGTATGTTACAGCAGCAAGAGGTATCTCAGCATACTGTGTATCAGCAGGGACTATTTGATAAGTGATTGCAGCCAAGATCTACAAAAAGCACCAATTGCATATATATTTAGACCAAAATACGAAAATATTTTAAATAAACATATATCTGAAAGTTTTAGATATATCTGCTAACTTCTTTCCTTACTAGTCAGTTTTTAATATTTTTAATATTTCTTCATTAAATGATTTGAATTTAATGATATATTTGCTAAAGTGATTATTTTGTATGGACTTCAATTACAAAATTATATATCTATCTAATTATATAAAGTTGGGTTTTGAAAGTTAGTCATTAACAAGATTTTGACATGTGTCAAGTTATCAATCTTAGATTTTGACATGTGTAAAACGTTAATATTTAATAGGAGGAATTTGATTACAAAAAAAATATATATATTTTGTTTTAAAGAATATTAATAATGTGAAAAGATAATTATCAAAAATTACAGAATTTATAAAACAATACAAAGTTTTAAAAAATAATTATAAGGATATCATATATATATATATATATATATATATATATTTCATAAAATTCGAAATTATAATATTATTTACTTATTTTTAATTTTAAGTTATTAATTCTACAAAAAAATGGATTAAGGAAATCATACAGTTAATTATTAATTCTAAATTTTGTAAATATTTACTTCTATATAAAAATAGATAGTCTCATATTTAAATAATTTATTCAAAAACACTGTTTTCAACTTTGTTTAATTGGGAATTTCTTTTTTAATGGGAAGGTAAATTTTTCGTATTTTTTTAAACCAAAATTTTCTCCTGCTTTCTTTTTTTCAGTTGGGGTTATGTAAGACTAAAATGTCGACCCGAAAAAATTAATATATGCGTCTTCTTTTCCAAATTTTATTGTAGTATTTTTAGATTGTTTTATTTAATTAATATTTTCATCTTTGAATTATTTGGGATTCATATATTACGTGCTTATTATTTTCTCTTGTTTCTTTAATTATGTCAAATTAATTTTCTTCTAATTTCTCAACCATGATTGGTTGGTCATAAACCTTTTTTTTTTTTTTTTGCAAACATAACTGTTACCATTAGTCATTCAATCCCAAAGAGAGATAGCGAGTAGAAGCATCAACCTAATGGATGGATAAAATATGCTAATCAAACACAAGCTTACAACAAACATAGATAGATAGATGGTAAAAACATAAATCGTTGTTGATAGATCCATAGGAGCTCAAAGACTTTGACAACCTAGTTTGCGAAAATGTTTAAAAGAATTGATTTGGTCATTTTTTTTTTCACAAAAATTGATTTGGTCATATATGTCACCAGAATGCACTTATTTTTTCGGTCAAAGCTCCTGAGAGAATTTCATGATGGGTAACCTTCCTGGAAGTGATTGTCGGAACTGTGCGAGTGAGGACAAAACACAGGAAAAACTTTTTTTTTATATGTAGGGTCAGTAAACAAGTTTTTAAAGCCTCTAGACGTAACAAACCGACAATCGAATATGTGTGGATTCATGGGCCAGGAATAGATATAAGGCCCACTTAGGAAGGTGGGCCCATGGACTGAGAGTGGACATGGGCTCACTAAACAAGGTGGCAGTTGAGGCGTTACAGAGACAGAGACTACATCATGGTGTGTCAAAGAAACTTCCACGAATACATTGGAAAATTTAAGATTAGTTACTATCAAAAGATTTTATGACGTTAGAAAAAGGTTTTTACTTTCATAGTTGTCGGAGCAAGGCATTTTTGAGATAGCAAAAAGGCGTGAACATGTTCTCTCCACACAGG
This sequence comes from Camelina sativa, assembly GCF_030686135.1. Lineage (NCBI taxonomy): Eukaryota > Viridiplantae > Streptophyta > Magnoliopsida > Brassicales > Brassicaceae > Camelina > Camelina sativa. The sequence continues at coordinate 3,273,470 of NC_141884.1, read as the reverse complement.
AGGAGGGCAGAGCCGAGGTTCTCTATGGTGAAGAAGGTTGGACACAAGGTTATCTCCCCAAGGAAGGAAGGTGGAGGAGGTTAGACGCAAGGTTATCTCCCTAATGGAGGAAGGCGGAACCAAGATTCTCTCTAGTATGGAGGAGGTTAGACTCAAGGTTCTCTCCATAAGGGATGAGGGAGGAGCCGAAGTTTTCTCCATGGTGGTCATACATTATTGTGATGATACATTATTGAATAGTATATTATGTAATATATTTTTTATCCAAAATGTTTTTTGAGCCAACAATTTTAGTAATTAAAAACTATGCAGAAGTGAAAGTAAAGTTGGCTTAATGTGTTTATATAGACATTTTCTAGGTGGTGACAAAGAATATATTTGTAACATAGAGTATATTTTTAGGTGTAAAAAAATACAATTTTAATAGTAACATACATAAAAGATTTGTAAATAGACACAAACCAGTGTATTATAACAAAGATAAAATTTACTTTAATTTATAAAACTTTAAACCCGCACATCGGGCGTGTCCTTATCTAGTATAATATGAATCAATGTTTGATCAATTTTCATAAAGTGAATAAACCAAATATCACGAAATTTTATATATATTTGCTAACTTCTTTTCTTACTAGTCAGTTTTTTATACTTTTGATATTTCTTCATTAACTGATTTAAATTTAATGATATATGATATAATTGCTAAAATGATTATTTTGTATGGACTTCAATTACAAAATTATACATCTATTTGATCCATTTTCATAAAGAGAATAAACAAAATACCTGGAGTTTTAGATATATTTGCTAACTTCTTTTCTTACTAGTCAGTTTTTAATATTTTTAATATTTCTTCATTAACTGATTTAAATTTAATGATATATTTGCTAAAATGATTATTTTGTACAAAATTATATATCTATATAATATAAATCAATGTTTGATCCATTTTCATAAAGAGAATAAACCAAATAGCTGGAAGTTTAGATATATTTGCTAACTTCTTTCCTTACTAGTCAGTTTTTAATATTTTTGATATTTCTTCATTAATTGAGTTGAATTTAATGATATATTTGCTAAAATTATTATTTTGTATGGACTTCAATTACAAAATTATATATCTATATAATATAAATCAATGTTTGATCAATTTTCATAAAGAGAATAAACCATCCTCATGATCAATGTAAATCTCACTAATTGACCACTATAATATAAGAACATCTAATTTTATGTAATACTAAAATTTGACATATCACCACCAAAATGAGCAGCAAATTTGTATTACCAGTTTAGACTAATCACCAAAACATATACTGCACTCCCTCCGTTCCCAATTGTACTTGAATTTCTTGGATGTGCACCAATTTTTCTAGTATTACATCTAGAACTGCGAGAGTTAAATGTTAGATTTTAATTTTGTTAAATATGATTAACTTAAGTAAACTATGTGAAAACAGTCCCACATTTATACATATTAGACCAACAAATGATACATATTCGATTTAAATATTCTGATTTTGCCCATTTATGTTCATATCTACTTGATTAGTTTTAGATTAGTTCCACCGTGGTAAGCAATAAGGGCTCATGTAGCGCTGGTCCGATTTGCCATCTTTTGAATTTTTTGTCTGATGAAACGGCATCTAGTGGAAAAGGTATTGAAATTGTCTATTTACCATCTATTTCCCTTTAGCCAATAGATTTTTGAATGTGCATTTTTTTTTCTTGACAACATAGGAACGATTGGGGCACATTTGGTGTACAGTTCATTAATCCAATCCAAGATACCAAATCATCCAACCATCTCTTTGTCATTTTTTCTAGTTAAGGCTCATCTCCTTAATTTCTTAGAGGGATCTAACCCAATCTTTAATAGGCTCCTGGACATGTTTATTTAAGAGTATACTTTGGTACATAAGTGATGATCAATTCAAGGTGAGAACCAGTTAGTTGGTTATATATCTCTCTCAAGTTATCTAGCTAATGCAATATGATCCTCAACTGACTATATTATAACGTGGTTCGGTTCGGTTTTCTACAAAATTAAATATTCTCACAATATACCGTAACAATTTCAGCAGACCGGAGTTTAAAAACGAATTCAGTTACATACGTAATCATTTAATAAAAAAAAAAAACAATAAATTCCATTAAATCATAAAAACCATACAAAATGCTTAGTCCGTTAATCCCCTTTTAGAAATTATACAGTACGAATCAAACACAAATTAAACTCTTTATAAACCCTCTAAGGAAACCAAAAACAAATAGAGCCATATGAATGAATGGGAAGTGGATTATGATCGAAGGAAAACATTTGCACAAAGTGAGAATTCGAGTACACACACTTGATCCTATTAAACTGCCCTTAATTAGGATGGGTGAAGAAGATGCTCAATTGATCGGAATGTAAGTCATAAAATTAAATTTTTAGTTGATGTTGACCTTTAGATCTCTCAATAATTTGACAAAGTGAAACTGATACATTGTTTCAAGTCATCTAGCTAGCTAGTTTTGCTTTTAGCGTCGGGTAAATAATGAATGTCTATAATCAAACAATGGTTTTAGATGAGAAGTTACTTTAACTTTGTTATATAATCCAGCTTCGTGATATTGATCCACCAAGAACTGTTGTCGCAATCTATCAGCAATCTTTACTACAGTTATAATGGAGGTCAGGTAGCTATTCTTTGCTACAGTGATAATGGCGAGGAAACGCTGTTTTACGGGAGACCCAGGTAAACTCTTTGATATTCCTTCAGGTTTCAGGATAAAATTTTAATCTGGCACTTTTTTACGCAATCTCTGCAAAGAGTAGTAATGAATTAGATCAGTTTCTACGGAAACCACTTGCTGTGCTGATTAGCGGATATGATGGTTTTTATTTATGGAAACAAGTGAAAGTACTTTTTTAAACAATTCATTAATTAGGCTTCTCTCGCCGTGTTGTTTGTTTGTACATATCCCTCATTTTAGCTTATGTTCTGTGCTTAGGTTTCGTTTCATCCATAGACCCTAATTCTTTTTTTTTCTTTTTTCTTGCAGCATTGATCATGTTTTAAACAGTTACGTTGCTGAACACGGATATGATTTTCTTGGCGTGGGAGCTCCATATCCTCCTCCCTTAGCCCAGGCTCTGCTTCCTCCTCCACAAGCTTCTGGCGCTCAGGCTTTTCGACCTCCTCCTCCACAACCCGCTCAACCTCTTCCTTCTCCACTAGATGCATTTTACGCGGCTCACTACAAAATATTAGATGTATTGTATCATATAAATTGCATCACACAAGTAAATGATTTATTTTTAAATTGTTTATTTACAAGTGAAGCAAATATATATGACATAACATCAATTAATTATAAGTGATGTTATAATTATCTAATTTAACATCATTTAGTTAAAACTGATTTAAAATAGTTAATAAAAATATTATGTATAAAGATATGATTTAAAAATATGAAGTTTAAGATATATAGTTTAAATAAGTTTTATTAAAAATATAATGTATGAAATTATAACTAAAAAATAATGTATATAAAAAGTATTAAAATAAGATTTATGAAAATATAATATAATATATAAAAATATGATGTTAATTTTATAAATATGATTTAGGAAAATTTTAAAATGTTTAAAATATGCTTTAAATATATGAGTTTAAAAATATGATTCATAATATGATTTATAAAAAATATAATTAATAAAAATATGACTGAAAAATATAGCATAAAAAAAAATATGTTGTCACTATATTTACATTTTACATCTAATAAATCTGTTATCAAACACAAGATTTTTAGAAACAAATAAAAAACTGTCATAGCATAAAAAAAAACCTGTCATAACATATGATATTCACATAGGTCATTTTAGCAATTTTTTAAAAATTTTATAAATCTGTTATCAAACGACAATTTTTTAGTTAAATTAAAAAATATGTCGTAACTTAAAACAAATCTGTTATCAGTAGAGGTCAACCTAGTAATTATTTTTCTGTAGAAAAATCTGTTATGTTACGACAGACTTTTAATCAAGAAAATAGATCTGAAATAACTGTGGAAAATAAATATGCCAGACATTTTACAAATCTGTCATATATTGTGAAAATCTGTGATGTCTTTATAAATAAGTCTGTCGTGAAAAATAAATCTGCCATCAATTATAAATCTGTCATAACTGTAGTTAAAAAAATCTGTCGTCCAAAATAAGTCTGTCATAAAAAACCTGTCATACAAAAATAAATCGGTTGTGCAAAAATAAATCTGTCATACACAAATAAATCTGTTACAACTAGTCCAGCAGACTTTTGAAAATATTTAGATTTTCTTTAAAAAAATTCTGGAAGGGTAAATTTAACTTTATTTTTTTTCCTAATAAAGCAAAAAGGGTATTTTAGGCAAAAAAAATAATTTATCTAATCCTCACATTTTATGAGTTAGTTTAGTAATTAACCTCTTAATTTGGGTCAATCTAGTTGTTCTCCCTATTTTATATTCTATATTTTTTGTTTTGGTATTTTTTCTGGTATTGTTTTACTACTTATTTCATCAGAGGAGTAAAGAAGTCAACGACAGAAGAAGAAAAACGGCAACACATAATAAGACAAGGAGTAAAGAAATCGATATAGTTAAAGGTGTAATTAATTCGAAGTATAGTCATAGAGAGGTTTGTGAAAATGATGACTTTCGTGTTGTATAGATGGAACCATTATTCTTGATTTTTCTCTAGCTATTGTTTGAAATGGTGTCATCTTTTTGTCCATATCTAACAAATTGAGAGTTGTAAGATCAGAAACCATTCCATTTATATATTGTCGTCAAGATGATGTAAGAAAGCGTGGTTAATTAATTACACTTTTTAACAAAAAGAAAAAAAAAGTATAGTGGGTAACAATTATAAAGATGATTCCATTAGGAAAATGCATTGGAAAGGTTTTTTTTTAATTGGGTTTAAGACTATAGGACAATACGATTAAGAGCTCTGTTTCACCATATCTTCGTCAACGAGAAAAAAATGTGATTAATTGGATATACTATGCCATCAATTAATTTATCTTTTAATTTAACGCTTCAGATCTGTATAAATTCAGTTTTGATTAATTTTTTTTAAAAATGATAAGATAATTAATTTTAGTTAAATTTAAATTTATATCATTTTATTTTTAGACAATACCAATTTTTTTTTTATCAAAATCCACTATATATCAGTATATCATAACTTACGCAAAACATGACATGTTGTAAAACTATTTACTTATATTACAGAATATAATACTAACAAATTTATGCAATCATTTTTCCCCTAAAAAAAAAAAGGAAGAAAAGAAAAAGGAAACATATATATTTTTACTGAGAAGAGCTAATACTATTACAGTACTTTTGGTGTTTTACGATTTACTTACCTTTTATTATTGATAAGAATAATTCTTGGTGAGAAAATAACCAGAAGATATTTAATGTTTAATTTAGTTTTATATGTTTTAATACTATATTTATTGTTAGTGATAGTATTTAAAGCTCAAATTTGTTACTTAGATATTGTTTCCTGTCTTAATGGATTGTTGATATAATTTTTGATTCAATGATCCGAATATTGATTACATTTAGGATTTATAAGTAGAATGAATAATTGTTAATATTGTTTTAGAGAATTTTAGGATTTTTGTTTTAAAATATGATTATTATGGTTTTTTCAAAAACTTTAAAGGAAAACAGAATATCGTTGTAAAGATATTTTAGAAATTTTTGGTATTAGTTATTGGTTTTTTTACAATTTTTTAAAGATACTATTGTAAATAATTTTTTAATAAGTAAAACTAAAATGGTATAGCACAAAAATGTTAATATATATAATATATATATATATATATATTTTATTGAGAAAGAGCTAATACTTTATACTTTCGGTGTTTTAACAAATTTAATTACTTAGGTGAAACCTAATTTTACTTTTTACTTTGTTTCCATATAAACTATCGGATACATCCCTATCAACAATGAAACCCTAGCGGCTCTAAGAGCCCTATATTTATAGAGCCCAATATTTATATTAGCGTGTAGCTCTAAATTTCTTCAGCAGCAGAAATCGCTAACGTTCCTTGGTCATGGCCCCTCCGGCTCGGACGGACGATGTGCATACACTCAAGCGAGATATCAAGCAGATGGCAACGGCGGTGCAAGCTCTCGCCATCCAGAAAGAGGAGGATTACATCAATGTCCAGCCAGAAGAAGTGTGCAATAATGAATATAACCCGTTTGCAGAAGAGCCGTGGGAGCAAGGGTTCAAGTTTGAACTTCCGGAGTATCATGGCGGACAATCGGCGGAAGAGTTTCTCGATTGGATCTTTGCGGTCGAGGAGACTCTTGAGTTCAAAAACGTACCTTTGGAGCGACGTGTTCCCATGGTTGTGATGCGGTTCCGTGGAACAGCCGCAGCTTGGTGGTCGCAACTAAAGGCAGCGCGCGCACTGTCGGGTAAACCTAAAAACATGTCATGGGACAAGCTGAAGAAGAAGATGCGTAAGATGTTCTTACCATTCAACTACGATGAAATGATGTTCCAACGCTTGCACATGTTGCGACAAGGAGAGGATTCAGTAGAAAAATATTCCACCCAATTCTTTTCCCTTTTGGTGCGTGTTGATCTGCAAGATTCGGACCAGCAAATAGTGGCTCGTTTCGTTGGTGGCTTGCGGAAAAATATCCGAGACCATCTTTACTTGCTGAACCCTCTCACTATTGCTGAAGCTCGTCAACAGGCTCTCGCCGTGGAAGCTCGTCAAAAGGCCGGGTACGACAAATATGAGTTTGTATGGTGTTTAATTCCTGGCTGCGTGCCATTAGCTTTTTGTCTTTTGCTTTTTGCTATTCAATAATGTTCGAAAAGCATGAAGAAAAACAAGAAGAGACGGTAAGACGACGATCGAGAAGACTCCCATGCAGCCCTATCCTATATTAATTTGTTTTTTTGTCATTATCCGGCAGCTATAATTTTGAAATTTTATAAATCGGTTGGGACTAGTACGGAAGAAGTCATGAGATATTAAACTAATATTATATGTGCATTGGAGTATTTTGGTCTCCCCTTACGTACGTGGAACCCCATCTTATTATATATCATTAAGGTTTTTCAGGGAAAACATGTTTTATATAGTCCAACGGACGTGCTTACACAATTAATATATGAATAAGAATGAACGACAAACCCTGCATGCCTTAATTTACCCAAAACAAATCCTTGTCTAGGATCTTTCCTGATGATTTTTTTGCTGCCCTGATTATATATATATATATCCGGTCATACCTCTTCGAGAGAAGAAACTATGATCTCAATGTTGTAGGCTTATAGCTAGCTAGTAGTACTGGCTGCATGCACTATTTGTTCTGCAAATGGTTCTTTCTCTCTTCACACCACCGGAAAAAAACATGTGTGTAATAATTGTTGTAAAAACCTTTTTATCTTTTTTTTGTGTGTCCAAACATTGTTTTTGTTTGGTCGTTACTCCTTTAGTGTCCAAACCTTTTTATAAATCACCAATTTCTTCGGTAATTATGGTATTATTGCAGTTTCTGTAATGAGGCCAAAACTAATTAATTCATCGCCATCAACATAGTCGGTCATTAGCCCCAATTAATCAGCTACGTACAGAGATTGGTAAAGAAGGTGTCGCCAACAAATCTCAAAAACTTTTGGTTCAACTTCTATAATGGTTATTGAGAAAATTAGATTCGTTTATTTTATAAGACTCATAATTATAAGATGTGATATAGTTTGCTTTTGTGAAAATAGTGATATGAATTTCCTAACATTCTTAATGCCTTTTATTTTTCTTAATGATAGGGACCGATGCAGACTCTCTATTGGAAGGAGGGTATTTCTATCTTGTTTATGGGGAAAAAATGATAGCCTCTCGTAATATACAGAGATTTTTTTATCAACATTTATGAACATCGAGTAAAAAAGGTGTAGAAGGTGTCGCCGACAAATCTCAAAAACTTTTGGTTCAACTTCTATAATGGTTATTGAGAAAATTAGATTCGTTTATGTTATGAGACTCATAAATCATAATTATAAGATGTGATATAGTTTGTTTTTGTGAATATAGTGATATGAATTTCCTTACATTCTTAATGCCTTTTTTTTGTTCTTAATGAAATGGGACCGAGGCAGACTCGTACGTCTCTATTGGAAGGAGGCTATTTCTATTTTGTTTATGGGGAAAAAATGATAGCCTCTCGTAATATACGATATTTTTTCAACTTTTATGAACATCGAGTAAAGTCGTATTTGGACTTATATTATGTGTCACGAAAATATGAAAGACTCTCTACCTACGTACACGTGACTAATTGACTTATTTGAAGATCTATATGGTCAAGTTCGAATTTTTTTTTCTTTCAGGCATGTTTTATAGACCTTTTAATTAGGACAGACCACCGCACATACCGCACGCAGTGCTACACTGCTACCCCTCGTCCCACTTGTCAACATGGACGGACCCCTTTTGCTTTTCATTTCTATCAATTATTTTTTCAATTAAAAGTTTTTTGTATTTAGTTTTTTTTTTTGAGTTCTCTACTCATACAAATACAATACATTACTTTTCGATATCATCATTAACATTATGTTAAATAGTAATATGTATATGCTAATAAATTTCTATCGAAGTTTAATAAGTGTTATTTCACACATTTCAAGCAAATTAAGAAATTATTGAATTTTACATATTTATCCTAATAAGTGGTTAATAATTTAAATTCAATGAAATAAAATGTAGATTTAAGGATAAATTAAAAAATTTAGCATAAAAATACATTGAAAATGGAGAATAACGCTCTTTATAAAAAAAAAAAAAAATAACTTATTTTTGTGAAACAGAGAGAGAGTAACAATTTTGGGCAGAGCCAACATTTCGTGCCATTGGTTCAGAATTTGGGAGAGTGGAGGCGGTGGATATCGACGGTGGGAGGGTGAAAGTGACTGTCAATGGTTTCAAGCCCTTATGCTTGGTCACGGTAATTGAGTTCTACAATGGACAGGAGACTATAGTCAATCTCCGATATGAGCGTCTTCATGGCTGCTGCAAGAAGTGCTCTAGCTTGTGCCATGATGAGGATAATTGTCCACTATGGGCTACCAATAAGATCACCCCGGCTTTGCATGTTCCGGTGGAAGATGATACAGCTCGACCGATGCAAAGTTACAAAGGAGCAGTTATGAATGACAGGAATAACAGAAAAGGCAAGGAAGTGGATACTCGGAGATCATCTCAGTCTGGTCAGCGTCCACCCAAAGGTAAACAGGATGCAGGGTCAAAGAACCGGACCTCAAGGGAAACGGGCGAGTCTTCCAAACCGCGCCGGTCCAACAATTCTGGGGGGTTTAAGGATTACCGCCAGAAGGTTAGAACCTCCACGACTGTGGCTCCTTCTGTGGATGTGGCTCCAGTTGGAGAGCTGGAACCGGGGCAGATTCCGGATCAGGTCGTGCATGTGGCTGTCCAGACTGCAACCTTTGGGGTTCCACCTCCGAAGCGGGTTCGGAGGCCTCTTTTTCAGGAACGCGATCTGCGAGAAGAGGTGATTTTGGTTGATGCGGACTCCTCAGTCCCGAGTGCTGGGTCGGCTTCACAATCCACTGGTTTTGGTGCTATGCAGGATAGCTCAACTCAAGTGATACAGGCAACACTCCAGTACTTGTGGATGAGTCAGGAAAGTTACCGGTTTCGACAACAGCAAAGGAACCTCTGGAGGAGAATTTTGATCAGCAGATGGAGGAGGTCGAAAAAGAGGTGGGGGAGACAACGGTTGATGATCCTCAGCAGCAGACTGATGGTGATATGGAGGTTTCGGTGGAGGACCCTACCTTGGATCCAACGGATATTGGATCTCTCGGAGGAGAAACAGCAAACTCAGGTGCTGGCCCCGTGGAAGCGATACTTGGTTCAGATGCACCCGCTGTCATGGTTCCGCGGGCGGAAAAGGCTAACAAGGGGAAACCTCCTTTGGCTCTCAAAGGAGCTGCTTCCAGGAAATTGAATGTGTACTTACGCACAACACCAAGGAAACGCCCTGTCCCTAAAGAGGCGGGAGAAGGATCAAACATGAGGAACCCAAATCAGGAGAAGGATCCAACTGGTGGAGTCAAGCCACCCAAACCAACAGCGGATAAATGAAGATTTTAAGTTGGAATTGTCAGGTATTGGGGAATAAAGCAACTTTTGGGTATCTCAGGGATTTGTGGGGAAAGCATAGACCTGATTTTTTATTTTTATCTGAAACTAGACAGCCTATATCTGTTCTGGAACATTTTGTTGGTCATTTTGGTTTTTCAAATTTAAAAACAGTTTTTCAAATTTCTGTTTTCAAATTTAAAAACAGAAAATATGATGGGGTCAAGTTCGATTTTTTTTCTTTTTCTTTCAGGCCTTTTAATTAGGACAGACCACCGCACATACCGCACGCAGTGCTACACTGCTACCCCTCGTCCCACTTGTGAACATGGATCCCTTTTGCTTTCATTTCTATCAATTATTTTTTTCAGTTAAAAGTTTTTTTGTATTTAGTTTTTTCTTTTGAGTTTTCTACACATACAATACATTACTTTTCGATATCATCATTAACATTATGTTAAATAGTAATATGTATATGCTAATAAATTTTTATCAAAGTTTAATAAGTGTTATTTAACACATTTCAAGCAAATTAAGAAAATATTGAATTTTACATATTTATCCTAATAAGTGGCTAATAATTTAAATTCAATAAAATAAAATGTAGATTTAAGGATAAATTAAAAAATTTAGCATAAAAATACATTGAAAATGGAGAATAACGCTCTTTATATATAAAAAAAATTTAAATAACTTATTTTTGTGAAACAGAGAGGGAGTAACAATTTTGTTGGAATCGTAAAATGGAAACATATGTGTACTAATTGTTGTAAAACCTTTTTGTTAATTATGATTTACTTCCGGACAAGAAAACAAAAGTGTGTGTCAAAATTAAACCTTTTAGTTATGATTTTGATGTGATGTGGTGGAATAAAACGTGTCATTATCAGAGATTGAAACACACACAATTAAGTAAAACAAGAAACAAGTATGTAAATTGAATCATTTAGTTCATGCATGTTTGCTTGAACACTTCGCAATGATAGAATATGAAGGTTCAGAAATGAAGTTTGAAGGCTCTGTCTTTAGCTAGGACATCAAAAGTTCTGGGGGACACTCTGAGAACAGCTGGGAATATTGTCTACTTGCGTCAGAGAAATTTCAACCAAGCTTTTACCCTTGTCATCCGAATCCCAGACCGGCCATTCAAAACTTGTCTGTAGAGACTCTTTATCATGTCTGCATCAGAAACCCTCGGACATGCAGCTGCAGATTTCGATAACTGTTTCTGCACTGGAAAAGCTGATCAGTGTCATATAGAATCTTGGTACCCTGACTTTAGAGCAGGTCGCTCTCCATATCTTTGGTTGACCCTAAAGCTGGCCTGGCATACAACCTCGTTTGGCCAACCTGACCATTTCACAAGCACCCGCAAACGCTCCCATCGTAATGAATTACTTTACAACAGCGTAGATCTCCTCATGCTGAAAACCATTCCCATGTTTGAGAAACAAAATAAGTAGTGAGAGACTCAACCTTCTCTGATTCATCCTAAAGATCCGAGTACAATACTCAAAATCACCTGTATCAGATCAGAAACAGGCCTTATGGATTATTTTTCGAAGGAAGAGCAATGTCTATTGACTTAAAAGGGGAAGAAAGAAAGGTAGATGCATGTCACAGAGAAACAAAATGACGAACAAAGTAAGGAGGCTTAAGAGGTAAAGGGAAACAACAGATTTTAAAAAGAATGAAATTATAGTTACAGACACAAGGATGAACCATACACACAAGGACACATTGATGCTTCAGAGTTAAGTCTTCAGTTAACACGTTTTTGTAGGGAAGCCCAAAGCTTTTAATAGAAATTCATCAAAAGCATTGTAGCTGAAGTGAGGATTAAACCGCAAATAGAAGTTGAAGATAACAAATCATCAAGAGATAAAAGTGAGTCTCACAACAAATCTAAAATGCGTGAACACATGAAAAAGCTCAAACCCTCAGGAGACAGGGCATTTGTCGTTCCATGACGCTGTCGCAAAAAAGATGGGATCAATGTCAGATTAAGAAAGCAAAAGAATATCTAAGCCAAGGTGAGAGGACAAGAACATACTTTGGGTTCTTCATTTGTAGTTCCATCGATGAGCACCATTGGGCCGAAGATGATCTTGAATCCGAGCAGCAGATTTTCCATTTGCATAGGTTAGAAAATAGTTTGGATTGCCACGAGTTGCCTTTTTATAGTTTCCATAGTAAACATCTCGAGGAAGATGTTTAAAATTCTTCTTGAACATTGATACCTACATGTTACAAAAAACACTTTGGGATATGTTATAGATACTCATAGGAGCATACATCTCAAGATATATAGGAAGCTCTATATGATAATGTTGTGTACCTCAGTGAAAGGTTCTTTGATATCATCTCGCTCAACGCTGCTCTCCTGAAACAAGAACATTTGCGAGTTATCCAAACCCGAAGGAAAAACCACAATTCCAATGTCTTGAAAGACTTTTTTCTAACTCACGTAATTTGCAAAGAGAACTTCATCCACCTCTGCAGGAACATCTCGGAGCAAATTTCTCAAGGAATATTCACGGGTTCCAGAAGGATGTACAAGCTCATCAGTGTCAAGATGCAGTATCCACTCCATACCAGCAGCATCCTAAGCAAAAGGAGAGAGAATGTGAAAAAAGTTGGCTATTCTATCATTTTTTTCTAGTGACTGACTGACTGAATAAGTCAAACGTAACAAGTACCCTTGCCATAGTGATGCCCATTTCCATATTCAAGTTTTGTTTCACGAACAATTCGTAATTACACGGTTTGTAGAAAAACTTCGCCAACCAAGTCTCATTCCATATCCGGCTGTAAAACCAAAATGAGATGGAACTTCAAAAATAACACCTCTACAACAACCATTTCACTTTTAATATATCAAGATAGCACACCAATCAATTATACCACTATTTCTAGGCTTTGTCTAGAAAAACAGATCAGTTGGTTCCTTTATGTCCTTCATATCTTTACCTAGATAGCTCTAAATCCATAACTTAAGGACAAAACAAAACACAAGAATACTACCTCTTAGCTTGCTCTTCTTCTAGTTCTCTTGTCCTGTATATAAAATTTACACCCTGCAAACAAATAATGTCACTGTGAATTACAACATAAAAGACAAAATCAGGATTCACGAACAGAGATCAATTGTAACAAAAAAAAGAAAGCTCACAGGGATGGTCTCCAAAACTCGAGATGCATTTGGGGAAGCAGCAGTGCCTTCAACGAAGAGATAAAAAGTTGAAACTCCAATGACCCTGTGATAATATATCCATGGCAGTGTCTGCTCTAATCCAGCTGAAGTACTCGTCGTTATAAATATCCATGGCAGTGTCTGCTCTAAGACCAAAACGAACCTTTTTCTGGTGTGTGTATGTTACAGCAGCAAGAGGTATCTCAGCATACTGTGTATCAGCAGGGACTATTTGATAAGTGATTGCAGCCAAGATCTACAAAAAGCACACGCCAAATAATCAATTGAGATGCAGTAAAGCAGACAATCTTAAATGGGATGCATTGGTAGATTAAATAAAACAGATTCTGCCTATTGGAACAAAACAGCAAACTCCTAAGTGCATAAGATTTTCAAATTGTGAAAAGTTCATAGAAAATACATATCTTTAAGCTGCTTCTGATCAAGAACTAACGAGAGAAAATCACCAAAGGTTCTTAATTACCTCATCTGAGACTCCACCAAGCGTGGACTTCAAAACCAATGAACAATACTTTCTGCAATATAAGTGCGATTAAGAAAATGGGTTTTATTCTCAACAGAAGTCCAACTTGAAACAACTAAAGAAAGGTTATGAACTAATGATAAAGAGAAGATTTATACCCTTTAGAGACACATCTCTCAAGAAACGCAGATTGTTTCGCAGTGTTTGAAGCGTATCTCATGTCAGGTAGCTCTTTGCTATATAACCTCAACACTTGCTGAAAGAGTTTAAGTTACTAAAATTAATGTCTTTTTTCTCATAAGAAATTAACTGTAAGAGCAGCCTAGACAGGATTAAAAGAAAACCAAGAAACATGTTAGAATGATTACCAACACTCTTGGAAAACAATGTAGCAACATCAAAATATGCGCCTCTGTAATGACTTATATCAGCTCTTATTAGCAATGGCAATGACCACAGAGGGTACTTTAAAAACAAATATGACTAAAGCTAGATGCTCCTTATATCTGCTCTCTAGGATACTACTAGATTCATAGTAGATGGATAGATAAGTTTAAAAAAAAAAAAAAAAAAAAAAACTCACACTTGAACATTTGAGTTTTTTTAAACCAAACATGTTACGCCTCAGAACGCATCTCACAGGAACAAAACATGTTACGGGTTGTTGTACATCGTAAGAAGCTCTCTTACGAGCTGCCATGGATCGGAGGATTCGTTGGGCTCGTTTCGTTCCCCACGATCTGGATTTGAGTTCCAAATTAAACTCGTTCTCTCGTCTGAGAAAAATATTATAGCTTTTTATTTTTATTTTTATTTTTATCCCACTCTCTCGATCTCAGGCAAAAACAAAAGTGAACCAAAAAAAACAATTAAAATTAAGTCGGTTATTAGCCGGTTTAGTCTAAACGCGGAACGTAATTAATTTTTTTTTTTTTTTTTTTTACGAAATTAGAAATTCAGTTTACTTGCGTAATCAAGAAATTACATGTAAGTAACAAAAAAAAAAAAAAAAAAAAAAAAAAAAAAAAAAAAAAAAAAAAATTCAGTTAATTGCGTAATCAGCTAATTAAGAAATTAAAACTAAACCGGTTATTAGACCGGTTTAGTCTAAACGCGGAAACTTAATTCGTTTTTTTTCCCCTTATAAACAAAAAAAAAAAAGAAAAAAGAAACATTCATCGTCTTCAACCTCTGAACATCCCTTTTTTTTTCGTTTCCCTCTGAACATTCATCGTCTTCGCTGACCTAATTGTGTGTTTCTCTCAGTCTCAGCTTTATCACAAGACTCACGCAAGCCTCAAATAAATAAACTCGCAAGTTTGTTTTCCTCAGGTACATCGGTTCATCTTCAACCTCGAAATTTTTTTTGGTTTCCCGTTTAGCTTCGCATGACCTAGGTTTTTCAGATTTCGCCTGTTCGGTTTTTTTTTTCACTAGATTTGATTAGTTCTCAGGGCTCCTGGTGAATTTTTTTTAGCGAAATCCCCAAATTGATTTTGGCGGGAAAATCGATTACTTACCTAATTGTTCATCCTAGTTTGTTTTTGTATGATGATCGTTGTTCTAGTGACTTCGCCTGTTCGGTTTTTTTTTTCCACTAGATTTGATTAGATTAGTTCTCAGGTGAATTTTTTTTAGCGAAACTTTATCCCCAAATTGATTTTGGCGCCAAAATCGCCTCAAATAAGCTCTGATGATGATGATGATGATGTTTTTTGAACAGGATGACTTCTTCTCCTCCTCCTCCTAATCCTCTTGTCCCTGAGGAGGAGAAAAAACTAATCTCGCAGCATGTTAGTTTTGGCTTGAACTTTAACAAATTTGCTCACATCAACTTCAACTCTACTCATCACTTTCAAACACTTTCTAAAAAACGCAACCCAGCCATAAAACTCAATACTCCTGTGGTGATTACTTCTATTGTTGCAGCAGTGGTTCTTGCTCTAGGTTTGCAATTCCTAAAAAAAAACTAAAAAAACATGTGCCGTCTTCTCTTTTTTCTCTTTTTTCTCTTTTTTTCTTTGACAAAAACTTGGAGATTGCGGGATATAAACACGGGCGCAGAGCTGCTTTTGCAAGAAGGTCACAGTCGCAGTGTCTATGGAATTGCATTTCAACAAGTTGGAACATTAGCAGCTTCTTATGGGCTTGATTCAGTGAACTTCTCTCCTAATGGTTATCACTTGGCATCTGGTGGTGAGGATAGTCAGTTCCCTACTTGGGATCTAAGAATGGGAAAGTCATTGAACATTATCCCTGCTCATGCTAACCTTGTGTCTCAAGTGAAGTATGAACCACGAGAAGGCTACTTCCTGGCCACTGCCTCATACGACATGAAAGTCAATGTAAATACTTCTCTAGTTCTGCTCTTAACTTTGGTTCTAGCTACTGCTTCTTCTGCTGATCGATTTTTTAGGGTTGTTGATTTTAAATTTATTTTTTCTTGGTTAAACAAAAAAAAAAACATAGGGTTCTTCTGTAATCATGTCGGATGCGTATTGTACGGATTGTAAGAAGGAGACGGAGTTGGTGTTCGATCACTCCATTGATGAGACCTCTGAGTGGCGTACCTTCGCTAATGAGTCTTCCAACAGCGATCCCAACCGTGTCGGTGGTCCAACCAACCCTCTTCTCGCCGATAGTGCTCTCACCACTGTCATCGCCAAGCCCAATGGTTCCTCCCGTGATTTCTTGTCTTCTTCTCTCGGGAGGTGGCAGAACCGTAACTCCAACTCCGATCGTGGTTTGATTCAAGCCTTTAAAACTATCGCCACCATGTCTGAAAGGTAGTCCCATTTTCTGATTTTCGTTTATCACCCCCCCTTCTGAGATATTGGATTTGGACTTTACAAAGCATTGAAAACGTTTAGATCACATGGTTTCTTAATGAGAGTACATGGTTTATGCAATGTTGTCTCCGCTTGGTGATTGGTCTTTGTATGTGCTTGCTTTGATTTATATCACGCAGCTTTCGTTATTTGGGGATCCACCTCTTGCATTATTGTTACACGTTTGAGAACCCACATTGTCAGTTACAGAACAAAAGGAGGTTCCTTTTTTAATGTTTCATTGATTCTGTTGTCTTTTTGGTTGTTGTTGTTGTTGGACATTACAGACTACTCGCACGGGAGGGAATCAATGCAGAGCAACTAGCTCGTGATCTTAAATCTTTTGAGCTCAAGGTGAATATTTCTCTTATTCTACATTTCATCTTTAGTTGTGATTCTGCTTCTAATGTGCTTGAATGAATACTTTGTGTTTCTTTTGCCTTGAGATAAGAATAAGTAGTTTTGTTTTTTTGCAAACGAATTCATCATCTCTTGCTGTCGTCTGCTTATTGGTATCGAAGACATTAGACTCCTTCCTTTGTATGCTTGCTTGCTTACACATCTCTCAGTTTGCCTTCAGCTTTTCAAATGTGATTAATTTGTTGGCTGCATTGAATTTGTGGTTTCATAGCTCTCTACTTGCTGATATTGCAGAGAAGGTTCTGCTCTAACCTCGGGATGTCCAACCATGCGGTTAAAGCTGCTCAGTTGGAAGCGTTATCGAAGAAGCTCAAGGCTAAAACCCTAAGGAACGAAGCTCCTTCTCAGTCTATTGCTGCCACTAGGTAATCCCCTTCACCTTCAGTTTTATATTTTCAATCAGTTGTGGAGTGCTAATTTGGGTGGGAGAATGAAACAATTGAAATGTTCCTTCATTACTCAACCTTTCAAATGGGAGTAGCTAGTGTCCACAAGCAAGTGTTGATTCTATTGTCTTTGATGTTGTTGGACATTGCAGACTACTCGCACGGGAGGGAATCAATGCAGAGCAACTAGCTCGTGATCTTAAATCTTTTGAGCTCAAGGTGAATATTTGTCTTATTCTATCTTTCATCTTAAGTTGTGATTCTGCTTCTAATGTGCTTGAATGAATACTTTGTGTTTCTTTTGCCTTGAGATAAGAATAAGTAGTTTTCTTTTCACATGGTCCTCAAACAAATTTCTTTTTTTAAGTTGTTTTTTAGCAAACGAATTCATTATCTCTTGATGCTGTCCGCTTATTGGTATAGAAAGATTGATTACTTATTACAGAGGCGCATATTTTGTTGTTTCCTACTTAAAAGTTGTCAATTGTATATTTGTACTATGCAATCAATAATCTTTAAAAAGACAATGGATATGGATGATTGGCTTAGTGACAGGATATATTAGAGGGTTTGGATGCTAAATATTGCATGTGAATTTGACTTGGCAGGAGGATTGGAGAAAAGAAAAACGTGACTTCCTTCAGAGCCTCAGCAGAATATCAATGCTACCTAAAACGAATTTCACTGATACAAGCAGAGAGGCTCATGCTGGTCAACTAGTGCCGGTGGCTTCAAGTCCTCGAGTGTCCTCAATACCAGGCAAAGAACTTGTGGCTCTGGCTAACATACCCATTCATGAGAAAAAGGCATACATCTATGGAGAGGTTGTGAAGAAACTTAACACTTCAAAAGAACGAGGCTTGCCATTTAGAGTAAGGATTTCCTATACCTTGACTTAAAACTTAGTACTAGTTCACTTTCCTTGAATTACTGTCGATACGTCTAGCTGAAAACTATTAATTTCCCCTAACTACTTTAAGAAGTCAAGCTAGAATTGTTATAACTTTTTGTTCGGTATGCACTCTACCTCTTATGCAGCAGCCATTTTAACTGGCTACCCTCATATTGACTGTTTGGGTGTGCTTTCTACTGATCCTAGTTTTGACTTTTTGTACAGCCTGCTATGTGTTTTAAGGACGCTTATGATACTCCTGGTGCTGAGGTAACTCGCGGAAAATCAGTCAACATGCAGAAGAAACTTTTACTCTACACCATCATTTCTGGCTCCCGTAGGCAAATTGAGCGCATACTGAGGGATCTGTCTACACTATTCAACACAATTGAAGATTTCTTATGGTTCAAATTATCATGCATAAGGGACGTCACTGGTGGATCTTCATCTGTGGTCCTGAATGATGGCCTTGCACCGTACAGTTTAGATGATCTTCAGGCCTATCTCAATAAATTTGAGCCTTCATACTACACGAAGAATGGTAAAGACCCCTTGGTATATCCATATGTTTTGCTTCTCAGCATTCAGTTGCTACCAGCTATCATGCACTTATCCAAAGAAGCAGGAGATGGAGGGTATAATATCGATGCTCTTCATATAGCTATTTGTCTAGTGGACCATTCCGTTTTATCAGAAGGCTCTGGGACTGGCCACAAACTAAGTGTGATGGATCCTAATGCTGAGGCATCTAGCATGATAAGGCAATATGGGTCAATGTTTTTGCATCATGGAGATTTCCAAATGGCGGTAGAGTATTATGCACAAGCTGCTGCTACTGTAGGTGGGGGACAAT
The DNA here is from genome assembly GCF_030686135.1 of Camelina sativa. Classification (NCBI taxonomy): domain Eukaryota; kingdom Viridiplantae; phylum Streptophyta; class Magnoliopsida; order Brassicales; family Brassicaceae; genus Camelina; species Camelina sativa. The sequence continues at coordinate 3,254,242 of NC_141884.1, read as the reverse complement.
TAGCTTGGTCTGGAAGAAGTAATACGGATCAACAGAGGCAGAGAAACTTTATGCTGAAGCAGCTGCTGACTGAGATTCTGCTTCGAGAAGGTGGCCTTTACTTTATGCTTGGGGAAAGAGGTTCTGGTGAAGAAGGTCAGCTTGGAAGGTTTTTTACTGATTCTAGATTGCGACAGCAGTTCTTGGTTGAAGCTGCGCATCAATGTCAGGAAGCTGGATTATATGACAAAGTAAGTAACTTCTCATCTAACATTGTTTGGAGCCTAAGTCTTTTATAGAATTTTCACCATGGTTTTCATTTTCCCAGTCCATAGAAATACAGAAGAGAGTCGGTGCATTTTCGGCTGCCTTGGAATCTCACTCCATCGATGAGACCTCTGAGTGGCGTACCTTTGCTAATGAGTCTTCCAACAGCGATCCCAACCGTGTCGGTGGTCCAACCAACCCTCTTCTCGCCGATAGTGCTCTCACCACTGTCATCGCCAAGCCCAATGGTTCCTCCCGTGATTTCTTTTCTTCTTCTCTCGGGAGGTGGCAGAACCGTAACTCCAACTCCGATCGTGTTTTGATTCAAACCGTTAAAACTATCGCCACCATGTCTGAAAGGTAGTCCCATTTCTGATTTTTTCGTTTATTCCCCCCCTTTTGAGATCCCCTTCTGAGATATTGGATTTGGACTTTACAAAGCATTGAAAACGTTTAGATCACATGGTTTCTAATGAGAGTACATGGTTTATGCAAAGTTGTTTCCCGCTGGAGATTGGTTTTTGGATTTATATCACGCAGCTTTCGTTATTTGGGGATCCACCTCTTGCATTATTGTTACACGTTTGAGAAACCACATTGTCAGTTACAGAACAAAAGGAGGTTCCTTTTTTAATGGTTCATTGATTCTGTTGTCTTTTTTGGTTGTTGTTGTTGTTGGACATTACAGACTACTCGCACGGGAGGGAATCAATGCAGAGCAACTAGCTCGTGATCTTAAATCTTTTGAGCTCAAGGTGAATATTTGTCTTATTCTATCTTTCATTTTTAGTTGTGATTCTTCTTCTAATGTGCTTGAAGGATTACTTTGTGTTTTTTTTTGCCTTGAGATAAGAATAAGTAGTTTTGTTTTTTTGCAAACGAATTCATCATCTCTTGCTTTCTTGCTTACACATCTGTCAGCTCGCCGTCTGTTTTCAAATGTGATTAATTTCTTCTGCCACTATATGATGTTTTTTTCTAATTTTTTTTTTTTTTTTTTTTTTTGCCGTTTTTAAATACTCTTCAAAGACAACATTTGAGGATGTGTTTCCTGCTGAGGCGACGAGCGTTGAAGAATACCTGCAACAGGTACTTTTGTTTCTCGGATGTTTACTACATATATTATAATATAGATTGATTGTCTTGGTTGGCGATGCATGGCCATTATGATGTGTGTTGTTTATTGTTTTGTTTTAGGTTCATGAAATGGCTATGGTATCAGCTATACAGGAAGCCCAAAAGGATAATGTTCGAAGCTTTAATGACTACTGATAAGCCATACATAGTGTACACAAGGAAGAAGACACGTGCGACTGAAGCGTAGGAGAGGAAGGAGCACGTGACTAAGATTGTATATAAGACTTTACTCTGTTCGTTATTCAGTTTTATGCATTGTTTGGTGATTGTTAGCGACGTATGTGTTGCTCTGGAATCGAGTTATTGATCCGGTGATGTCCCGGAGGCTCATTCCGTTATAAACATTGTATCCTTCAGATAAGAAATAAAGATTACGTATTCATTCTTATCAACTACATGATGAAAGTGCTGGAGGTTTGTATTCTTGCTATCCATATTTCCACTTTAACTTTATTCGTTACTTCTTTTTCCTCCTAGTATTTGGTTTCTTCTCGTTATGCTTTTGCATAGAAAGATTGATAACTCATTACAGAGGCGTTTTGTTGATTCCTACTTAAAAGTTGTCAATTGTACTATGCAATCAATAATCTTTAAAGAGACTTTTCATGGATATGGATGATTTGCTTAGTGACAGGATATATTAGAGGTTTTGGATGCTATATATTGCATGTGAATTAACTTGGCAGGAGGATTGGAGAAAAGAAAAACGTGACTTCCTTCAGAGCCTCAGCAGAATATTAATGCTACCTAAAACGAATTTCGCTGATACAAGCAGAGAGGCTCATGCTGGTCAACTAGTGCCGGTGGCTTCAAGTCCTCGAGTGTCCTCAACTCCAGGCAAAGAACTTGTGGCTCTGGCTAACATACCCATTCATGAGAAAAAGGCATACATCTATGGAGAGGTTGTGAAGAAACTTAACACTTCAAGAGAACGAGGCTTGCCATTTAGAGTAAGGATTTCCTATACCTTGACTTAAAACTTAGTACTGATATTGTGGTTTCATAGCTCTCTATTTGCTGATATTGCAGAGAAGGTTCTGCTCTAACCTCGGGATGTCCAACCATGCGGTTAAAGCTGCTCAGGAAGCTGTGCAAAAATCTGAGGAGTTTGACATAAGGTACGTTTCAGTTATCTCTCCCCAGATACTCGTGACCAAGATGGACATAGCAGAACTGAAAGATCGTTATTTGGGATCTTGCAGGAGGAGTCCTATATCAATAGCGGCAGTGGTCATTTATATCATAACCCAGCTTTCTGATGACAAGAAGACTCTCAAAGGTTTGTAAACTTTGTAAATTTGTAAATTTACATTTTCTCATCTCTCTTGCAAATTTGTAAACACCTTCAAGAAAGTCAAAATTGAACATTTTGGATGGTTTCGAAGCTCGGAGATGATTGTGGAGGTATCGCTGAGGCTGCTTGAGATTCACCATCAAGATCATACTCCAACAGTCTCCTTTGAGATGATTTCTTAGTAATGCTTGAGTTTGAAGAGTTGTGAGCTGAAGTTACCACTGAGCTGAAAACACCTGCTTCTTTTAGCTCTTGGATTATAACATGTAAAAAGATTGGAAAAGATTTTTGTTGGATCAAAAGAACTCAAGAGGATCATGTAATGTTTTAGATTTGGTATTGTAAAACTAACTGACCATTGGTGTATAAATGCGAGTCAAAATCCCCTTCCTAATAAGTTTTAGGATCATATTCTCGTCAGTCCATACAACTCTTTCTCTGTACCATTGGAGCATTTCCTCTGAAGTTGATGTTGAAGCAATGATGAATGCCTGCAGATAGAAAAAAAAAAAGGAGAAATACAAAGATGTGATGAATAAGAACTATACAAGTAACTAAAAGAATAATAAATCCCAAGCTTACAGATCTGTCAAACTCTAGCATGAAACATCTCTTGACATCTTCTTTTGTTAGTCTTGTCCATTTGGATGAGCTTCCAAGATTCACCGCTTTGCATTGTTCAACATCGTTTCTTTTGCAAATTGTGGGAAGAGGATCCTTAGTTATATCCACTTTGGAGGAAGAACCATCGTTCGATTGCTTTGCAGAGCTGAGAGTCAAGTCTAGTTTTGCTATCTCAGAGTCATTATTCTGGTTTGCCCTAATCCTTTTGGATTGCAGAGAAGACAGTGAAGCTTCCCAAGATCTCTTCAACCCCGGTGTGGAACATTTGGTCTCACTATCAGCTGTGGTAGCTTGATCTGGAGAACTCACGTTGTTGTATTCCTTTCCAGTGCTGGAGTCTATTGGACTTCTGATACTGGAGAGACCTATATGGCACATTATAACAGAAAATTTTAACAAAACTCAAATGCTTCACAATATGGTATTACACAAAAGGAACCTGCGTGAGTTACTTCATCTATTTGTAGCCACATTTTCTTAGGCTATTTGATGAAAACAATTGAAACAAAATAAGGGTATTAATCATAGAAAGTAGTTTAAAAGCTTACAGTCAAGATATACGCTTTCACCAACGCTCTCTCCAAGTTTAACCGAATCTCCACCCACAGGACCTGTCTGCAATATAATTATTTCTTGCTGACTGTGGAGATCCCTCGCACTAATATTTCCATGAAGAGGGAATCTCAATGTTTGCAGGATTAAGTAAAAAAGATTCATTTTTACAAATGAGAAAGCATGAGAGTTGAACCGCCGGGAAAACACAAGGCTTTTCGAATAGTAGACTTAATGTGCAAACTCTTTGCTTTTCCTTTGTGGTCTACCTCTGCTAATTTTATATATCCTTGCATAATTCGTAAAGATTTACAAGAAACCGAATATCAGAAGATGGTATAGTTTGCATCCAACAAACTATAAGATAAACTCCAAGAATAATAAACATAGTTTACCCTAAGGTTTTGACGAGGTTCCTAGCAATCTTTGGTAAAAGTGTAAAACCAGTTGCAGAAAGAAGACAAAAAAGTGTACAATTCTATAAAACACTTAACGCTGGTATGAAAGATCTAGACATTTACTATTAAGCATAAAACCTTAGGTAAAGCATTGTACAATAAGAGATATTACAATTTCTCAAACTGTTTCCAATAGGAAATGCAGAAGTTTAAGTGTCAAAAGAGTGAAGACCAAAACGAACCTTTTTCTGGTGTGTGTATGTTACAGCAGCAAGAGGTATCTCAGCATACTGTGTATCAGCAGGGACTATTTGATAAGTGATTGCAGCCAAGATCTACAAAAAGCACCAATTGCATATATATTTAGACCAAAATACGAAAATATTTTAAATAAACATATATCTGAAAGTTTTAGATATATTTGCTAACTTCTTTCCTTACTAGTCAGTTTTTAATATTTTTAATATTTCTTCATTAAATGATTTGAATTTAATGATATATTTGCTAAAGTGATTATTTTGTATGGACTTCAATTACAAAATTATATATCTATCTAATTATATAAAGTTGGGTTTTGAAAGTTAGTCATTAACAAGATTTTGACATGTGTCAAGTTATCAATCTTAGATTTTGACATGTGTAAAACGTTAATATTTAATAGGAGGAATTTGATTACAAAAAAAATATATATATTTTGTTTTAAAGAATATTAATAATGTGAAAAGATAATTATCAAAAATTACAGAATTTATAAAACAATACAAAGTTTTAAAAAATAATTATAAGGATATCATATATATATATATATATATTTCATAAAATTCGAAATTATAATATTATTTACTTATTTTTAATTTTAAGTTATTAATTCTACAAAAAAATGGATTAAGGAAATCATACAGTTAATTATTAATTCTAAATTTTGTAAATATTTACTTCTATATAAAAATAGATAGTCTCATATTTAAATAATTTATTCAAAAATACTGTTTTCAACTTTGTTTAATTGGGAATTTCTTTTTTAATGGGAAGGTAAATTTTTCGTATTTTTTTAAACCAAAATTTTCTCCTGCTTTCTTTTTTTCAGTTGGGGTTATGTAAGACTAAAATGTCGACCCGAAAAAATTAATATATGCGTCTTCTTTTCCAAATTTTATTGTAGTATTTTTAGATTGTTTTATTTAATTAATATTTTCATCTTTGAATTATTTGGGATTCATATATTACGTGCTTATTATTTTCTCTTGTTTCTTTAATTATGTCAAATTAATTTTCTTCTAATTTCTCAACCATGATTGGTTGGTCATAAACCTTTTTTTTTTTTTTTTGCAAACATAACTGTTACCATTAGTCATTCAATCCCAAAGAGAGATAGCGAGTAGAAGCATCAACCTAATGGATGGATAAAATATGCTAATCAAACACAAGCTTACAACAAACATAGATAGATAGATGGTAAAAACATAAATCGTTGTTGATAGATCCATAGGAGCTCAAAGACTTTGACAACCTAGTTTGCGAAAATGTTTAAAAGAATTGATTTGGTCATTTTTTTTTTCACAAAAATTGATTTGGTCATATATGTCACCAGAATGCACTTATTTTTTCGGTCAAAGCTCCTGAGAGAATTTCATGATGGGTAACCTTCCTGGAAGTGATTGTCGGAACTGTGCGAGTGAGGACAAAACACAGGAAAAACTTTTTTTTTATATGTAGGGTCAGTAAACAAGTTTTTAAAGCCTCTAGACGTAACAAACCGACAATCGAATATGTGTGGATTCATGGGCCAGGAATAGATATAAGGCCCACTTAGGAAGGTGGGCCCATGGACTGAGAGTGGACATGGGCTCACTAAACAAGGTGGCAGTTGAGGCGTTACAGAGACAGAGACTACATCATGGTGTGTCAAAGAAACTTCCACGAATACATTGGAAAATTTAAGATTAGTTACTATCAAAAGATTTTATGACGTTAGAAAAAGGTTTTTACTTTCATAGTTGTCGGAGCAAGGCATTTTTGAGATAGCAAAAAGGCGTGAACATGTTCTCTCCACACAGGAGGAGGGCAGAGCCGAGGTTCTCTATGGTGAAGAAGGTTGGACACAAGGTTATCTCCCCAAGGAAGGAAGGTGGAGGAGGTTAGACGCAAGGTTATCTCCCTAATGGAGGAAGGCGGAACCAAGATTCTCTCTAGTATGGAGGAGGTTAGACTCAAGGTTCTCTCCATAAGGGATGAGGGAGGAGCCGAAGTTTTCTCCATGGTGGTCATACATTATTGTGATGATACATTATTGAATAGTATATTATGTAATATATTTTTTATCCAAAATGTTTTTTGAGCCAACAATTTTAGTAATTAAAAACTATGCAGAAGTGAAAGTAAAGTTGGCTTAATGTGTTTATATAGACATTTTCTAGGTGGTGACAAAGAATATATTTGTAACATAGAGTATATTTTTAGGTGTAAAAAAATACAATTTTAATAGTAACATACATAAAAGATTTGTAAATAGACACAAACCAGTGTATTATAACAAAGATAAAATTTACTTTAATTTATAAAACTTTAAACCCGCACATCGGGCGTGTCCTTATCTAGTATAATATGAATCAATGTTTGATCAATTTTCATAAAGTGAATAAACCAAATATCACGAAATTTTATATATATTTGCTAACTTCTTTTCTTACTAGTCAGTTTTTTATACTTTTGATATTTCTTCATTAACTGATTTAAATTTAATGATATATGATATAATTGCTAAAATGATTATTTTGTATGGACTTCAATTACAAAATTATACATCTATTTGATCCATTTTCATAAAGAGAATAAACAAAATACCTGGAGTTTTAGATATATTTGCTAACTTCTTTTCTTACTAGTCAGTTTTTAATATTTTTAATATTTCTTCATTAACTGATTTAAATTTAATGATATATTTGCTAAAATGATTATTTTGTACAAAATTATATATCTATATAATATAAATCAATGTTTGATCCATTTTCATAAAGAGAATAAACCAAATAGCTGGAAGTTTAGATATATTTGCTAACTTCTTTCCTTACTAGTCAGTTTTTAATATTTTTGATATTTCTTCATTAATTGAGTTGAATTTAATGATATATTTGCTAAAATTATTATTTTGTATGGACTTCAATTACAAAATTATATATCTATATAATATAAATCAATGTTTGATCAATTTTCATAAAGAGAATAAACCATCCTCATGATCAATGTAAATCTCACTAATTGACCACTATAATATAAGAACATCTAATTTTATGTAATACTAAAATTTGACATATCACCACCAAAATGAGCAGCAAATTTGTATTACCAGTTTAGACTAATCACCAAAACATATACTGCACTCCCTCCGTTCCCAATTGTACTTGAATTTCT